>NC_142128.1:73028750-73639375 GCF_024610735.1 Ursus americanus
TTTGTCTTTTTCAGTAATCGATTGTGGATAAAGGGGAGTCAGAAAAGAGGGCATCAGGGCTAATGTAATTATCCCACGTTGACATTTCCATTTGCAGCACCATGGCCTCTGGAAACTCTGAAAAATAGTGAAAATGACCTGATTTTCCTGCTACCTTGTTAGCTCAACTTCCCAGGGAGAAAAGAGCAGACTGCTATGTGGGGAGGAAATGAACCAAGCTGGTGTTTCAGAAATACCTTCTCATTTGGACAATGTTCCGAAAAAGGCAGAGGGAACAGATGAGGAAAATGCATCGAGACGAGGTAGCAAAAACAGAGACAGAACAAGCAGGATGCTGGGCTCTTGTGCTAGTCCCGGGGCCCATGTCTTTTTATGGCTTTTGTATCAAGATCTTAAGCCAAATGGCAGTCGTTAAGCGTCTGCCTTCGGCTCAGGGCGTGATCCCGGCGTTATGGGATCGAACCCCACATCGGGCTCTTCCACTATGAGCCTGCTTCTTCCTCTCCCACTCCCCCTGCTTGTGTTCCCTCTCTCGCTGGCTGTCTCTATCTCTGTCGAATAAATAAATAAATAAAAAATATTAAAAAAAAAAAAAGATCTTAAGCCAAATGAATAGATCATTGGAATTTGGGTTTGGGAAAACTATTAACCATCTTAGTCTCATTAAGATTTAATAAGGAGCCAGTGGAGCCCACCCAGGGGTTGGGATGGCAACGAGGTCACAGCAGGATAATTGATAGAAGAAGAAAGCTTGAGGATAGAGTTCTGTACCCCAAGCTGTGACAGTTGTCTGTCTCTGGGTGGTCCCTTTCCAGCTGGCCCTGCTCCCTGTTGGAGACTGTGGGACCTAAGAAGACAGTGTTGGGTCCTAGCTTCCTGTGTTCAAATCCCCATTCCAGTCCTTCTTTTAAGTCACTAAAATTCACTGGGCCTCAGTTTCCTTGTCCAGGCCCCTGGAGGGATCTTGTAATACCCACCTTGCTGGCTTGTTCTGGTAATTGATTGAATTAACACACTGAAAGCACTCACAGCCCCACCAAGAACATACTAAGCACTCAATAAATGGGAGACTTTATCGTGATTTTGTCTTTATGTGCCATCTGCCACCCTCCATTCCATCCATCCAGCAAGAGTATCAATGTCATATTCTGTGACAGGCATTGGGCAAGTCACTAGGGATGGAAGGTTTTCAGAACCTAAACCTCCGAGGCTTCACTTCCTCCCAGGATTCTGTTATTTCTTAACACCGTGTGGAGCACAGAGAAGGCGGTGTCACGTTGACTCCAACTCTTCCTGGGTCCTTGACCCTGGTCCTTGCCTGTTAGCCTTCATTTACTTCTTCTGTTCCTCTGCTCTTTCTTTTCCCAGCTTTGTAGAAGATAGGTCCCAGACATCTCAGCCAAGGAAGGCCCCCAGAGTCCTGCCAGGCTCTTCTCTGACTCGTCCTGGTGAGGGAGCCCTGGGAGGGGCCGCGCCACAGGAAGTCTGCCGGTCCTTCTGTTCAGCAGTTCTCCCTTCCCAGGCCCTGGGCTCCTCCACACACTCTCTGGGGAAGCTGGAGGAGGGCCACTAGGCTCTGTAATAACCACACTTCTTCATGGTAAACAAGAACCAGATTCCTGGGGAGTGACGTGGGCGGGAGCGCTGTGGCCCAGTAAGGCAGCTGTATCACTTGAAGAAACACCTCTGCATGGCCCCGACCTGTCTGGGGAGGGCCCAGGGGAAGGCGGCTCCCACGCCCCTCTTAGCAGTCCTACTCTGAGTTACAGGGGCCTTCGGACCAAATGGCTCTACACACTCAGGTTCTGGTGTCCTGGCTCACACTCGCATCCAGAGAGCACCTGTGCCTGTCCCTCCTTTGTCAGGCTCTGTCCCCTCCTCTTCCCTACTCCTGTACCCAGATCCTGCCCTGGGCAGGAATTGTCCTCGTCCCTTACTGATGCCAGGAGAAGCGTCACACTCCCGGGAGAACGGCTTGATCCCAGGAACCCGAGAACGAACGTTGCCGTGGACACCAGGCTGGCCCATATGCTGCCCCGGGCCCTCTGGCTTCAGGTGCACAGCTGGGCCAGTGCTCTCCTCTGACAGCGTGACTTTGGACTTCAGGATCTGCTGCGCCAGGAATGAGGCCAAACACAGTCCCTGCTAGCTCCTAGGTAGAAGGTTGGACTGGCTTCAATAGCTCCAGAAGGCCGCACAAGAAACTGGGACAGACAACTGGGGTAGCTGAGGCCTTAGGACGGGAGGGAGCAGTTTACTATATGTCTTTTTGGGCTTTTGATTTTGTTCCATGTGAATGTATTAAAGGTTCCAAAATTTAAAATAAAAATCTGTTTGTTTGTTCATCTCTTGTATGTCAAGTTATAGAGAAGAGTCCCTTGATCCTCTCCTCATGGCAGAAGGGATGGTAGGGATGGTGAGACAGACAACCACAACAGGGAGACCTGATCTGGATCCGACTTTCAGGCTTAGATAGAGCTGTCAGAGGCAGGTGGCCGCTCAGGTCTGAGATTTTCCAGGTGTCTGAATGACTTGGAATGTTGCACTGGAAGGAGAGGCATTGCCGAGTGCACTGGCCCCAGAGGAAGAAGGATGTCCCTGCTGCCCTCCTGTGATCCCTCCAGGTCTGGAAGGCCACAACTCTCCCATCTAAGGACAGCAGGTGCCCCCCACCACCTGGGGAGGTCAACAGGGCAGGCCATTTATCCTGCTCTGTTACCTTGGTACCTGGGAGATGGGGAGGGGATAGGCCAGAGCCAGCACCCTGGGGACCCAGGGTCTTCTCTGGCAGATGCCAGAAGCCACTTCCATTTTCCAGCTATTGTGTATTAGTCTTAGTACATTTGTTTCTTTAAAAACATTTCTCTCCTTTTTGTTCTCAATCCTTACATTCATATAATATGATGAAATTTGCATAATACTTTCACATACATTAGCAATGGCTCCCTATTGCCTCAAGTCCAAGCCTTAGTGGAATTCCTAGCCTTTGTATCTGCCTCCCACCTCACATCTTGACCGTTTCCTGTACACATGTTATATTCCAGCCCATGCAGCTGCCGCTTTTCTTATATTTTCTTTTTTTAAAGTAGACTCCATACTGGGTTTGAACTCACAACCCTGAGATCAAGACCTGAGCTGAGATCAAGAGTCAGATGCTTAACAGACTAAGCTACTCAGGCACCCCAACCACCTGCTGCTTCTAAATGGGTCATGCGATTTCTTGTTTCTTTCCATTCTGTCATTCAGTGGTCCCTCTTCCTCCTATGTGGTTTTCCTCCTCTGCCCAGAGGTTTCTTGCCCATCTTTAGATACCTAAGTCAAATATCATATCTTCAGTGTGGATTTCTGGATGAATCTGTCCTGTTCATGAGCTCAGGAGCACCATGCTTAACCCCTCTCAAGGGTACACCTGTTAGGATGGCTATTACCGACACCAAAATGAAACCCACGAACCCTAGAAAGTAACGAGCGTCAGTTACATGGAGAGAGGCATTGCTGGTGGGGATGTGGAGGGATGCGGCTGCCATGGAAACAGTGCAAGAGGCAGTTCTTAAAAAAAAGTTCAAACAGAATCATCGTATGATCCAGCAATTCTGCTTCTGGGACTAGACCCCGGAGAATGGAAAGCAGAGGCTCCAACAGATACCAGAACACACAAGTTCACAGCAGCGTTACCCATAATGGCCAATGTGTGGAAGCCAACAAGCGTCCAGCGAGGGAAGAATGGAGACACAGAAGGTGGTAAGTGCATTCAGTGGTATATACATACACCACAGCCTTAAACAAAGAAGGAAATTCTCCCCCAGTCTACCATGTGGATGAACCTCGAAGACGGTATGCTTGGAAATAAGCCAGTCACAAAAGAACAAAGGCTGTATGATTCCACTTGTATGAGTTTCCTAGAATAGTCAAGTTTACAAAGACAAAAAGTAGAATGGTGGTTGCCAGGGGCTCAGAGGAGGGTGGGAGTTGGGAATTATTGTCTAATGGGTGTAGAGTGTCAGTTTGGGAAGACGCAACGTTCGGGAGATGGGTGGTGATGATGGCTGCATAAGGTGCTTAATGCCACTGAACTGCACACTTAAAAATGGTTAAAATTATACATTTTATGTTATAGGCATACATAGCAATTACCATATTTGTATATATATAAAATTTCTCAAGGCACTCAAGGCCTGTCAGGGGTGTCTGGGCATTCCCATGCCCAGCACAGTACTTAGCACTCATTGGTGCCCAGTCCATGTTTATTGATAGGAGAGGGGGACACAAAGTTGATGGTGGGGGGGACACCTGCAGGCAGGTCTCAGGATGGCCCACATGCCAGCTCATCTCTTGCAGCATATCAAGTTTCCCCGGCACCTCTTGCTCCACTGGAGGGGGCCTCTGGCTGTCTATCTGGTGTCTTGGGGAGATCCCTTGGCCAGCATCACTGAGTGAGACTCCAGGAATGACAGGGACCTGCCTGCAGCATGGGCTATATGGGTCACGCAAAAGGAAAAACTTACTCGCAGTGTTAGAATGAGGCACCGGAAGTTTTGAGAGTGTAAAGTTTTTAGGGTCACACACCCACCTGCCTCTATGATGCTATAGTTGTGGTCTTTGGAGGAAGGAGCCAAATTAGGTGATTGCCATAGGTCCTTTTCATCTCTACAATATTACAGCTTCCACAGCCTGATAAGATATGTGGGGGAAAAAATGAGCTCCTACTTCTGCCATGAAATGAGCAAAACCAAAACAAAACATAGTATCAATACTACACATAATTCATATATTTAGGTCCTTCCTCAAACGCTTATACCTGCTAGAATCCCAAACTCGTTCATGCTTCAGTGATTTTATTCATTGCCTTTACCTCGCTTAGAGGGTGAGTCTCTGGGAATAAGAGTACATTGCAGGTTGCAGAGTGTTTCTTTCTCCTGAGCTGTGAACACAGGCTGGGATGGCTTCCCAAGTGACCTGGCAGGTGTCAGGTAGCTGGACCACTTACAAGAGCGTTTAAGAACACAGACTCGGACATATGAGGGAACAGCATGAGTCTGAGGTCTGGCTCTTCACACGAGAGTGGGTGAACCGAACTCCGGCTGGTTATTTAACCTTCTGAGCATCAGTTGTTTCCAGTGATCAAAATAGCAGAAATTATACTACTTACAGCCTTGTTGAGGGGATTGAAGGAGATAATTGGCAGGAGAATATTTATTGCAGTATCACAACTCACATTTATAGAGGCCAATTCCCATGAGCCAGTAACAGTTCAAAATGCTGTCTATGTGTTTAACTTGGGGAATTATCACCCCCTTCCTTATAGAACGTGAGTGCTGAGGTGTACTTAAAATGGTAAGTGGGAAGTGGTGGAGGTGGGATTTGAACTCTGAATTTGATTCCACTACGCTCTGCTGCCTGAAAATTATGTTCTCATGTGAAGCTAGGATTGTTATGCCCTTAGGAAATCACTACCCATTCCACATGCACACACATGCTCTCACACTTCTTCTTCACCTTTCCTGTTCTCCCACTTCCATTTACTTATCTTAAGGGAGGGAGGGAAAAAAATCCGAGGGGCACAAGATTACCAGGCAAAGATGAAATGACTTTTGGGTTGACACACTCTGGTTGTGTTCCTGGATGGCAAATCCCCTTTTCCTTTCTCCCTTCCCCAATTTAGTCTCTGGGCTGAATGAGCCTCTGAGTTGCAAGTGACATGCCCAATACAGGTTAGACTGGAGGGGCAAAGTTTTTAATACAGGGACAACAGCCTTGGGCTGTCTTGAATGTGGTAGAATATTTACTTCTTTTCCCTCCATTTCCTATCATACTAAGCTGCAGAATTATAATTAAGTATCTTATAGTTCTAATTAGCCCCATTTGTAGTCCCTTTGGACCACATTGTGTCTGTTGATGAGCAGAGGCTAAGTTTCCATTCCCCTTTGGATACTTCCTTCTTTCTCTCTCCATTCCCATTCTTTCTCTCCACTGTAGCTGCTCCCTGCTGTAGCATTAAACTGTCAAAGGTTGGGGTACAGACAAGGGCACTGGGGGGAAGGGGAGCAGAGCATTTCTTCCCCTCTGGGAAGCCCTCAATAGGACGTTGTTGGCATCCCTTGCTTTGGGTAGAATTTCTTTCTGTGGATCAGCTCTTAGCACTTTCAGAGATTTCAGAAATTTTGGTGACTAATTATTCTTATGTATATGTCGTCCTCACGTTGAAGACTCTCTCATTTTATCCAAGAATTACTAGCCTATGACATGAAGACTGCTTATCTCTCCCTAGGCCCCAAGTTGTTTTTCTTCCCAAGGGCGAGTTTTCAGTGGACAGATCTTCTCCTGTGAATCATGCTCCCTTCTGCGATATTCTACTTTTTGCGATACTAGCATTAGATACAAAGTCTAGTTTATCTGTGTGCATATGCATATCCAGCTTCCTATGGATGATTCTATCTCATCAAGAGCAGGCTATCTGAACATTTCCAAGAAATCCACCTCCATAGATTCCTATCCTCTGTCATCCATTCATAATGTCACATCATAGTAAAATAGGAGACGTTTACTCCCTGATGGTGTGAAGACAGGGTAGGGGAAGATCGGAGAAGAGAAGTTGCCATGGAGTCATGGTTTATCCCATAATATAACACAGCTATGCAAATTAACACAGACCTATACTAGAAGGTTGAAGGAAATGAGATGTGGGAGATTTAAAGTTTATCTAAATGGAAAGTATAGCCATAGCTCTTTGGGGGCATTCCTGCCCAGAAATGACAGATACTATATTTCTGAAAACAAGAAGAATGTGTGGGTATATATTTGCTTACGGTTTAGACTGGGGGACGTGACCATGGACTTCAGATCAGAAAGACCTGGGTTCTGTCCTTTGCGAACTCTGTGACCCTAGATAAGTTATTTAATTTCTCTAGGACTCAGTTTCCTGTCTTATAAAACAAATAAATGAGAATAACAGTACATACCTCACAGGGCTGTATAATAGTTGGGATAACTAATAGTTAAGGTTGGTTGTGAATGATAGAAAACCTAGTATATCAGTTGCTATAACAAGGACATTCCTACTCTTTTATATAAAAGTCTGGTCTGGGTAAGTGGTTTAGGGTTGATATGACAGATGCATGCTCACCAGGACATAGGCTGCTTTTATCCTTTTGTTCTGTTATCCTCAACCTATGACCTCTACTTCATGATCCAAGATGGCTCCTCAAGCTCTAGCCATTAAATTTTCATTCCAGGCATCGGGGAAGAGACAAGAGGAGGGGAAGGAAGAGAACCTACCACTTTCCTTTGACCTCTTCCATTTATAAGTCATTGGCTAGAACTTAATCTCGAGAACACAACCAGCTATAATGGAGCCTGGGAAATGTAATTTTTACTCAGGGAAGTCATGTGCTTAGCTAAATATTGGAAGTTCTTTACTACCAAAGAAGGGGAAATGCGTATTGACCCAAATAACTAGCCATCTGCCACAGATCTTTATGAGAGTTAAATGAGATGATGCAGATGGAGGGCTGAGCACAGACTAAGCACCCAATCACCACCACCACCACCACCACCATCATCATCCCCATGAGAATGTAGGGGATGCTTTGAAACCATCACCAGATGTTTCTTTATTTTAACCTCATCTTGTTAATAATGTCACTCTTATCCACCTCCTTTCTAAGACACTATCAGCTTTATCTTTTATGAAGGTCAGACACCTATACCTTATGCAATTAAACTATATGGAAGGAAAGCAAGGGAACAGTGAACACAGGATTCAAGATAATCGTTATCTTTGGCTGGGGAAACAGAAGTAGATTGGGGTGGGGAGAGAGGAACCACCGAGTTCTTCCACTGTCAAAGCCCTGGTGTTTATTTTGGGTAAGGGATTCACAGGTGCCTCTTGCATTATTAAAAATAACTGATCACCAAATAAAAGTAGAGATACCTGGACCAATGATGAGGCTGTGTCCTGAATCGAGGATTAAAATTAATCTGACTCTATGCACGTGAGGTCTTTTAATTGTCTTCATGAGCACAGTATCGTGTGGCTTATGTGTCTGTATGTCGATAATAGACAAAAATGGTACTTTCTATCGGCATAGACTTTTAACTTTCAAAGTGCTTCTACACATCCATAAAAAGTGCTTAAGACGTTTATTACACATCATTGAGAGCGTGGCATTGTACAAATAGGACTATGGACTTCTGTGTCCTAAGGGAAAAGGATTTGTTTTATTCTTACAGTAGCTCTATGAGATGGGCAGGGCCAATGTGTTATCGTTTTTCACAGATGAGAAAGAAGGAACTGAGAGGGCAAGGGACTCCAGTGAGGTTATGACTAGTTGGTCTGCAAGGGAACTTAAGACTGGATCTCTTGCCCAGTGCATCTCCCTTTTCCCCAGCTCACTCACTCCCAGTTTTTATGCATCCCTTAGGTATGTGTTCTGTGCTAGACGCCTGCACGTTGTGCTGATGTTTGTGTTCATGTAGGTGTGCATTTTCTGGAGACTGTGTGCAGTTTATGTAACTTCTATGCACAAGCACACGAACATGCCCTTGGAGTCCTTGTGTGCCCCGAGGCCTACAAGGCCCATGTAACTCAGAGAGGAATCCCCAGCTGGGGTTTCAGTTGTCTTGTTATGCCTAGGTCACGGGGCTTCAGCATCTCCCCAGAGCCCCAGCTAGTTAGAAAGATAGTTTTGATATCAGGGACAGATCCCCAGGCAGGGGGCATGGAGCAGAAGAACCAGCCAGCCATGCTTCAATAATAATAATAATAATAATAATAATAATAATAATAATAATAATTATTATTCCTGATAATTTATAGTTTATGAAAAGTTCTCATAAATGCGATCTCATTAAATTCTCACTCAGCCCTGAAAGTCAATGTTATTATTTTTCTCATTTGCTCAGATACAAAGAGAGGATAAATGGCTTGCTCACAGTAACCCAACTTGAGGATGGACTTGAACTCAGGTCATTTGTCTCTAAACTCTGTTCTCCTTCCACTGTGCCTTCCTATCTCTGAAAAGGCAAAAAGAGCTTATCTTCTTTCTAGCCATGTGGAGAGAAGCAGGTGAAAGCTCAATGCCAAGCACTAGGAAGCCCCCAGCGACACTCTCTGTGGTCAGGAAAAGACCTGCTCAGAGCCGGGAGCAGCCCCAGACCAGGGAGCTGCAATCAGCGGAGAAAGAGCCTGAGCTTGGAGCTTTCTACCTCCCCACCCCTGCATCCGTCCTTCTCTCCCTCCCTGGGCATCTCCCGTGTGTGCCTACGCGAGGTGACAGCAATACTACAGAACCGGAGAGGGGACGGCGGTTCCGATCTCTGTGGCCTGAGGCGGTCCCTGTGTCTTTGAAGAGTCAGGGGGTGGGGGGAGCTCTCTAACCACATCCACCCTCGGCTACTGCAGCCGGAGGTGAATCCCTCCACCTCCACCTCCAGCTCCCGGACCCGTGTCTGCGCGCTTTCGCCATGCTGTTCTGTTGTCCCTGTGTTCTTCCCCACAAGTGAACACCGTTTACCACTGGGAGGCCGAGCATGGCGGCTTGTACGCACTTAAGTTGTACACTAAATGACCTCCGCTTCCAAAGAGCCAAGTTTGTGCGAGGGGAACTGTTTCCTTCCCGGCCCCGTGGAACGAACTCTGCGCCCCCCCCCCCCCGCCCCCTCCGGGAAGAACTGTTTCGGAAGGGTGACTCCTGCCTTTGGCTCCACCTCTCGTTCCTTCTGGAGTGTTGGGGGGATCCATTAAGGGCCATATGTGGCCATAGCTCAAGCCCCATTTTAAATTTTGCGCTATCAGTAATCAAGCTGAGGTTTTGTCTTCACCTGTCTGGTTCCTTTGTCTTATTTTTCAACTGTTACACTAGTCAGAGCCTGGAAGAGGTCGGCAGGGATGTATTTGATGACCATCCCCCACGCCCATCAGAACGTGTCTGGAGGCCCTGAAGCGGCTTATACTTAGGGCCTCCCCAGTCAGCTCCCCCGACTGGGGCTACTACAGGCCCAGCTGGATCCTTGGTATCTTCCTCAGAGGTATGGGGCTCATGTGGACTAGAACTCGACTTCTTAGAAATACCCACTTCTCCTGATGGTGCAAGTTCAGGGACTAACTCCTCCACGCTGGAGATCAGAACCTAGTTCCCAAACCTTCCTTTTTGTTACACCGTCTTATCTAATTCTCTCCACACCCCCGTGGAAAGGTACTGCTACTCTTCCCACTGAGGGACTGAGAGGAGCCACGACTTGCTCAGGATCGCACAGAAGTCTGAAGGTCAGTCTATCCTTTTCCCACCCAGTTTCCTTTTTTTTTTAAAGCTCATTTCTATGAAAAAAAGTTCAAAGTTATAATTTCTACATTCTTCACAGTTAATACAATGATAAATCTTTAACTGAAAAACAAATTTATGAGAAAAGAAGTGCAAAACTCAGAGGAAAACGGCCTAGAAAATATTTAATATTTGCCTCACACCTATTTCGAGGACGAAGGACCTCTGTAATTCTCTGTAATTCCTGCTCACCCGAGGTCTCCTGCAGCTAATACTTACTAGTCAGCCACCTCTCGCCTTCAAAATACACCCCTTCTCCCAATTGGCTGCTGCGGTCTAAAAGAGACAGACAACTGGAGGAAAGTGGCTCTTCTACGTGAATTATACAGCTACTTTCATACGGCTCCCTCTTGCCTTTGCGTGGCTCCGATCAGTTACGAACCAGGATTTCTCAGCCCCATTCCCTGTCCCTCACCCCCCAGCCCCAGCCGGCAGCCCCGGCCCGCCACACTCTGGGTGCCTCGCGTCCTCCCCTTTAAGGCCAGCCCCTCCCCACGCCCACGCCTCCCCGGCCCCGCCCCGCCTCCCCAAGCCCGGCCCCTCCGACCCTCCCCTTTAAGGACCGGCCCCGGACGCAGACGAGGCTGTGACGCGGCCGCCGGCCCCCGGGCTGGGTACATTGTCGCGCGGCCGCTTCCCCCCCGGGCCGGGCCCCCGCCGTCCCGCGGTCCCCCGAGCGCCAGGCCCCCGGGGGGAGGGTGGGAGGGAGGGAGCAGGGCTGGTGGGCGCCAGCGGCGCACGGCGGGACCCACGGAGCCCTGCGACCCGCCGAGCCTGGAGCCGGGCCGGGGCGGGGAAGCCGGCTCCAGCCCGGAGCAAACTTCGCAGCCGGGCGGGGGGTGGCGGGGACCCCGTCCGGACCCGGAGGAGGGGGCGGCCGCGGGCCCTCCCGCCTCTGCTTCCGCGTCTCCGGGCACCATGCTGTCTAACTCCCAAGGCCAGACCCCGCCGGTGCTGTTCCCCAACCCGCCGCCGCCGCCGCCGCAGCCCCCCGCCCCGGCCCAGCCTCACCCTCTGGCCCAGCCGCCGCCGCAGCCCCCGCAGCAGTTTCCCCAGTTCCATGTCAAGTCGAGCCTGCAGATCAAGAAGAACGCCATCATCGACGACTACAAGGTCACCACCCAGGTCCTGGGACTGGGCATCAACGGGAAAGTTTTACAGATCTTCAATAAGAGGACCCAGGAGAAATTCGCCCTAAAAGTAAGTTCGGGGGCCGGGGGAGGGGAGGACGGGCATAGGGGGGCCCCCGGGGACGACCCCCGCCCCGCGCTCCAG
This sequence comes from Ursus americanus, assembly GCF_024610735.1. NCBI lineage: Eukaryota > Metazoa > Chordata > Mammalia > Carnivora > Ursidae > Ursus > Ursus americanus. Next base: position 73,040,345 of record NC_142128.1, read on the forward strand.
AGCGGCCGAAGCGCACAGTCGCCGGGCGCTATCGCGCGGACCCTTCCCGGACCCGGTGTCAGTCCGACTGGGCCGTGGAGGAGTGGCCGCGGCGGGGCTGTGGGTCCCGGGCTCCCGAGGGTAGCCAAGTGCGCGGCAGGGGGCGGGCGGGCCACAGGGAAGGTCAGGTCCGCGCGGACCACGCCGCCAGACCGAGTTTCCGGTCACCTCCGGGTGTGAGTGGCGGGACCCGAGAGGACTCGTGAGGACTCTGCCATTTTGGGCTTTGAGCGGGATCCAGCCAAGGCGCAACGGTTGGCTTCGGGACCACTTCTGCTAATTTCACCCCGGCTCAAGGAAGTGATTTTCGGGGGTTGTGGTTCCCCATCCTCTCCTCCCTCCTTTCTTTCTTTCTGCGGGCACAAAAGACCCATTACTCATTGAGCTGGTTGGTCGGTTAGTTTGGAGAAGTCGGATAGCAGAGGTTTATTTAGCCTCGCTCCTTATTTGGGAGCCGGAATGTGTGATTTCACTTCCCTGGGCCTCCCGAGCGCGGCCGTGACGCCTTGGGGCGCGCCGGCCCGGGAGGTGCCAGGCTGGAGATTCCGCGGGGACACCGCCCCCCGGGCGCGGGGGAGGGACTGTTTTGATCCGAGAGCAGCCCCCCCCTCCTACCTTCAGTGCCTGTGAGGCTCCAGATGGAAGGCCAGCAGGCTCTGGCGCGATGTCTGCTGTTTCCATAGCTCCATTGATCATTGTGAACCCGGTCTCTAAACCACGGCTTGGCCCGGTGCTGATTCCGCAAATCGGAGATGGCCACTTAAGCTCTGGACATAGGCGATTGGTGGACAGTAGGAGGGAGCGTTATCCTTGAGCTGGGGAAACCCAACCTCGTTGTGTGTGTGTGTTTTTTTTTTTTTAAGGGGGTGTGGTGGTTGGGGGTGGGGAGGGGATGAGGATTTAAGTGAGAATACCTATTTCAGAAGTTAAACAGAATGGACTTGGAGGTCTGATGAGATGGGTGGGTCCCTAGTGCAGTGTGAGCCAGTGTTCAGGGTCACTAAAAAGGTTTTCCCCTCAGACAGGTTTCAGATCAAACCACATCTCTAAAGGTGACACATCAGGCCTGTTTCCCCTGGGGCATCTTAATGATTGGAGGAGAAGAAAAATACTTCCTGTGTTATATTTTTCTCTTCCCCCTGGCTGCCCCCCCCCCAGCTAGCTGTATTTCAGCTGTTAATACAAAACTCAGATAGGTGTGATGGGTGGAACTGTTGGAATATATAATTAGATGTAACAGAACTCTGGTTGGTACTTTGCAGTTGCAGAGGGCAAGCAGGTCCAATTTCCAGATTTTAAGGCCTCTAAAATTATTTCCTTGCTGCTTGCATCCTCCTTTTGGGGGTGGGGGGTGGGGAGCTTTCAGCTAGCCCCAACACTGTCAGATTCTTTGGTTTTTACTGTAAGCTGTTGCTGTGGGCTTTTTGGTTGCTGTGCCTTAGACCACTTTTTCCATACTCGTAAGTGGGGACAGGGAGGAGGTGTGGTGGTTTAACTGTGGCTCTGACCTTGGGGAGTGGAGTTGAGTGAAGACTATTTGACCACAGTTAACCTGTGCCGGTGAGGAAGTGACAGACGTTCTTTCTGGGAGAGTTTTCTATCCCTCTGAGAGGCCATCTGCCTTCACCCATCAGCAGTTTGGGGACGATAGCTGTTCATTCCCTTAGACAGTTGGACTATTATAATAAAGACTTCAGAACAAAAGCTCTCAACTTCTTTTTATTCTATTTAATGACACAGAAAACCACATGCTAAAGTGTTGTAGGGTGGCAATTCAGATTTCTCCTGTAATTCAGATTTCTGTTATTGTAATGAATAGGAGAGAGATTTGGATGTTTCCCTTCCGTAAATAGTTTCCAAAGGAAAAATCCAGCAGCATTTTAAATAACACTCATAATTCATCCATCTCAGGTTAGAAGTGGGTGAAGATTGAAGTCAGTCTGTTTTGACAGGCAGTCGGCGCCCAGATCTTATAAGTTGACTCAACTGTTAAATTGTAGATTCCCACACATCTTTGTGTAAAAACTTAATAATAGAGGAAGAAAGAAGGTATGAGGCATTCGGAGACCGACAGCAGTGTCAACAGCTCTTCCATATCCAAATATTGGCTAAGACATAATTACAGCTTGTGGGGGGAATCCTGTTTGAGACATACACCAAAGAGATTTCTAGATCTTGAATCTTGATGAACTTAACTTTAGGTGCTGAGTAGTAAAATGATTTTCAAAACCAGGAGTGTTTTGATTATAAAACAAGAGGGATGGATGTTGTGGGCTAGGACGGATTGCCCCACTGGGAAGGTGCCTGTGGAAAAAGGGATCAGACCGTACTCTACATTGTGTGTTAGGCCATTCCTGGGGATTTGGGGCAGGAGCTGTAGGGCTGGAGCAGGGCCTCTGCTGTTTCACAGCTCTGAGAGTGGATGGGAGGTGATGGCTACCACGTCCTGCTCCTTTTGTGGTCTGGTGACCTCTTAGCCCTCTTAAGTGAAATCAGTGCTTAAAAAAAAAAAAAAAAAGAAGTCCAAACTCGTGCTGCTGCTTTTCTACCTCCACCTCAGAGAGCCAACATTTTAGTGCTTTTAGTGGGTGCTGTGACCTCACCTCACCATCTATCCTGGCTGCTCTTTCTATGTTCTGAGTCTTACACTTGGTCAGAGTTGGAAGGGACTCCAGAGGTCATCTCATCTAACCCCCTTGTCTTGCAGATGAGAAAACCAAGACCCAGAGCAAAAACTCACTGGAGGTAATAGAGCCATGCACTTGGCAGAGGCAGGATTAGAACCCAGGACACCTGACTTCCCGTCTCAGGCCTCTTCCCACTTCATAACCGCAATGACGTCAGCAGGCTCAGACCTGGGGTTGGCGGCTGCTCCAGAGCCCTTCAGGCCTGAGGCACTCCTCTCTCACCTCCTTGACTGTTGGTGAGGGGGTGCCGGGTGGGTATTTATTGCCTCCCCAGCAATAACCCCTGAAGTTGAAGGGGCAGCGTCTATACAACTCAGCAGCTTCATGAGTTTTAAATCGGGTAAGAAGCTTTTCTAAAAAAAAAAAAAAATTATACCATCTCCGCCCCTTTTAGGGAGTGTTTGATAGACATCTTACTTATTTTTTGTATAAGAACGTAGGAATTCTGTTAACTATTTCTTTGGTAAGGACACCTAGTCTCAACCCACTTGGGTAATAATTAGTTGTATTCCCCATGGGGTTCCTCAGCTGCTTCCTGCTTCTCTGTGTCATACGGACTCTTGGGTATTAGCTGAACAAATTTAATTAAAGCTGGCACTGTTGTCCCTCTCCGCTGCATGACTCTGATTAGTTGAAGCGTATTATTGCTTTACAAAATATAGAATGTTGTCATACCTTATCTCTGTTTATCTTTCCATTGCGTGGATTAGAGAAAACAGTGTCCTGTGATGTCTTCTCCTTTCCTTTCTCCAGTGGCTCTCCCTCCCCAGGTCACTTTGTGTCACTGTGGTGTGGCTTCCTTTGGTGTTCTGAAGGGGAGATAATCGGAACCTCCCACGCTTCTTCTGGACGCAGAGGGAGACACAGGAGCTCCCCCAGCCCCACAGGACAGGCAGCGTCCTCTCCGGCACATCTCATGCTGAATACCTCCTGGGGAGCAAGATTGGTAGCATGGCAGCCTGAGGGGCGGTGTCCTGAATGCAGTTTGCTGGATGGAATCACATGGGGGGGAAAGTTTCATTGACTAAATCGGTCTCTTTTCTTGTGAAGAAAAAGAGAGCAGGAGGTGGAGGAGTGGCAGGAGAGGGGGAGAGAGAGAATCTCAAACAGGTTTTGGGCCCAGCATGGAGCCCAAGGCGGGACTTGATCTCAGGACTCAGATCACGACCTGAGCTGAAATCAAGTCAGACACTTAACTAACTGAGTCACCCAGGTGCCCCACATCAGCCTCTTTGATATCCACTGAGGTTATAGGTTGTTAACCGTTCGTTGAGCATACTAATATATGCTTGATTGTATAGAGGATACAGACATATAAAGTGCCTTAAAATTTAGGGGGTCAAGAAACCAACTTGGAGAAGGCATTAACAGATGTCGTCTGCATTGTGCAATATGGCAGCCAGTACCCATTCTTGGCTGTTTAAACTAAAGTTAATTAATCTAACTTAAATTAAAAATCAGCTAGCCACATTTCAAGTATTCAGTAGCTACACATGGCTACTGGCTGCTGAGCTGGATAGTGCGGAAGAATATACTCATGCTGGTAGAAAGTTCTGCACGGTGTTGGTCTAGAGGTGAAATCGTGTGTTTGGGGGTAGAAGAGTTTTGGAAGGGAAATCTGTGAGGACCATAGGAGCCAGAGATGGCTCATTGCTGGGCCTCTGAAGTATAAGCAGATCTGTAGGAGGGGCTGGTGACACTGGCCCTGAGAGGAGAACAGGAGATCAGGTGGGCAAGGAGCCAGTATGGTTGGTGGCCCAGAATTGAACCAAACCTAGCTTTATATTAAAAGTAATTTTTACCGTATTTGAGGGGCATGAAGTAAACAGGCTGTTGTAAAGAAGGGTGGCAAATCACCGAGGTTCAGACTGGGGAGGCCTAGTTTTTGGTTTCAGAGACCCCCCTCCCTCTTGTGGGGCCTTGGCCCCTGTTTACTGCAGCCGGACTCTTGGCATCCACTGAAGCAGGATCAGAGTTGGGTCATCGCATGGTCCTTTTTCACTTGTGAATTCTGGGCTTCGATCGAGCTTGAAAATAATCTCTAGCTAAGATCTGGGATCAGTGGCTGATGGAAGGGAGGAGAAAAGGAGCCCCAGGCCTCAGGACCAGATATTGGTGGATACCTGGGAAATGAAGAGGTTCCCTTTCAGCAGGTTGAAGGTATTGGTGCCCATGATTAAGATGTTTTGACTGCTTGGGGCCAGAGGAGTTGACCCATCACCAGTTGATGAGTCTCCTTAAGCAGCAGGTGTCAGGATTCAGGGAGAAGCTTGGAGGAGTCAAGCTGCAGGACTACAGACTTAATCCCTGGCCAGATCCTGGGGTTGGAGGAGGGGCAAAAGCTCCTGTCACCCGTGAATCTCAGGGATGTGAGTGTCAGCCACAGTGGGGAAGGACCGAGCATTGACATCTGCATTGGAGTCCTTTCGTGATTCCCAAGAGGCCCTCCCATGCTCTTATTCAGGACTGTCCCTGGTGGTTTGAGGTCCTGCTTCCTCTCTTCTGATTCAGGCCCTTCCACGGGCCCTGTGGCATCTCCTTTCTTCTCTCTTCCTTGAACTGCACCCTTCCAGTGCTTCAGTGTACCAGGAGGGAGGTGGGCAGGCAGGGCTTTGTGTTCGAAGGGGCTGCACCTGCTCTGGGTAATGATGTAAGGCCAGGTGGTAAAGAGACCCATACCTCATTGCACCTTAGAGCTGGTGACACTTCCTGATCGTCTTTCTTGACTCTTTCCATCTCACTGGAGTGGGAGGCTAGGCCAGTCACGAAAGGGTCAGCGCTATGTCCAAGGTCTTACCATGTGTCTTCGTCAGGGACACAGTTCCCTGGGACCTCCTCTTAGGCTGGGTTCCTTTGGTTTTTTTGGTTGCTAGAGAGATGATGGCCCTTGCAGTGCAAAACTGAGCTCACCTAACTGGTCACTAGGCTTTTTCTACATAGGTCACCTCATAAATGGGGACATCGGTAAAAAGAAGGGGCCATGCCACTGGGCAGCTGTGTAACCCAAATCAGATTTTGTACCTTTTCTCATCATTAGAGGGATACAGATATTTTGCATTTTAAGGTATATATGGATACAAATTTTTATCTTATTATTGGTTAAGTGCTAGAGAAGAAAGCAAAAAAAGGGGTCCAGTCTGTGTGCCCTGCTAACGGGTCATGTGACCTTGAGTAGGTCAGTTAAATTTTCCAGGCTTTGGTGCATATGTCAGAGGTCAGGCTACCAATTGCTCCTGAGCACTGGTATTGGGGGGTGGTGGAAGGCTGGGCCAGGGAAAGAGGCCAAGAGTTGTCAGGATGGCTTGCTGACCTCCATGTCTGACCATCAGCAGCACCTGGGCCAGCATGGATGCCCTTTTGATAGGCTTGATGCTAGGCTCTAGGGGAGCTGCATCCAGTTAATTACTAATCATCACTGACCACTTGCTCCTTCTCTTGTGCGAAGACTTGGAAAGTGTTCCAGCTGGTGCACCAGCAGAGAGGATGGGCTGTGTAACTTGAGGGTGGGGTTGGGGTGGGGATCCATTCTTACCTTGAAGTCAGAAGAATCTTAGTATAGTGGTGTCTCAAGGTGGAGATGAGGAATTCTTCATGTTCTCCATCTGAAACTTTGTTCCCATTTGAGGTGTGGGGCCACATGTGGCTGCTGTGACTGGTTGTTCAGGCCGTGCCCTGCACGGGACACTCAGCTGAGGGATGGAGTGAGGGCTGCAATCTAACCCACTGTCCACTAGGCAGGCTTTGTGTTGGCTTGTGGCTAGGCTTATCCAAATGGGTTTCTAATTCACCCAGAGATGTGGAATGGACTGGGAACTGTTCAGAGGTGAGAGGTGGGGACTGTTCCCAAAGCTGATGAGGAAATTAGGGTTTACATCCGGGTACCACTCACCCGCCCTCCCCAAGGCTTGTAAGATTGGATATCTGAAGTCCAAAGAAGCGAGAGGAGAAAGAAATGCCCGGAACTGTCTGTTCTCTCTCCTTTTCTTCCTGTTCACTTAATGCTAAAGCAGTAGTTTCAGCCCTGAAGCTTTGGACTATGGGGTCCTGTGTGCCAGGCCATCGTCTGTGGTTGGAGGAAGAAGACACACAGTGGAAAGGGGATGAAGTTGTATGCAGCCTCTGGCAGAGCAGGGCTGGGGGTCTTTATTCTCTGATCCAGTAAATATCTCTGTGTGCTAGCCGGCCGGTGGGAGAGGCTGGGACGCGGCCCCAAGGTCAAACCCGGTCTGTAACTCTTGTTCCCCTCCAAGACGGGCCAAGCTCTGTGTTTATTCTGCTAGGAACCTGAGCTGCCCAGAAGGGTCATATGAAAGGGCATCTTACTCTTGAGGGACGTCCCAGGCATCTCCATGGCCAGTGTCCATGGAGCACTCATCTGGAAGGTGAGGAGTGGTGGCTAAAGGCGGAAACTGGCCACGGTTCGAAGCCTTTTCTGTCTCAGAGAAGAGGAGGGAAACACAGGGGGCTTTACTGTTGATGCCTTCTCTCTGCTTCACTTGCGTCCACTGAGTCTTCTGAACCGAAAGCAGAGGCGAAGGGGACCTACTGCCAAACCCCTGCCGGCTCCTCCACCTTCACACCCCTCTGGGGCACCTTGCCCCCAGCCCTCAGTGGCAGGTGATGGCGTCCATCACTTCGCTGCCATTGTGATGATCCATAGTGTCACTAGGCTCCCAGCCTACACACGGGACATTTGCAACCTGGCCTCCCGCCCAGGGCCTGGAACTGTTACTCAGCCCCTCTGTCCCAACAGCTAAAAATAAACCTGCCAGTGCTGCAGTCTCCCCTCACAGTCCAGCCCTGCCGTCTGCCCCAGGTCTTGCGGCCACACTGCGGACCTGAGTCTCTCTCTGCGCACTTGGTCTCCCCATGTGCCCCCTTCTCTTTAGCTGGGAGTGAGCCATGGCTGCTGCTGCTCCAGGTGTCATATCTCCCTCCTAGCGCTCAGGAAAGCAAGTTGCCCCCAACCACCGGCCAAGCCCTGGCTATAAGACAAGAGGGCAGCGCATACACAGGCTCCGTGGGGGTGCCTGGCTTCTTCTCCATCAGGGGAAGGGTTAGGGGGAGGGTGCGAAAGTTCATCAGAGTCCATGAGACTTTCCCCTGTGTTTCCTCCTGCTCTGGCTTCCTCCAGGCTGCACTGGCAAGCAGACCTCCCCGCCAGAAGGTGTGTGGGAATGAGTGGGAGAGCCCCGTGTGAGGCTGCCCCAGGCCCTCACCCCGACTGCCCTGTGACTGTGCAGGCTACCTGCCCTAGGACTCCTGCCCTGTTGCCAAGCTAAATTCTCCCCCTCTGCAGTGTGGGGCTTCGGGTTACCATGCTCAGAAGCGTAACCTCATCCTGTTGGCTTCCAAGGCTCACTAGGCCCTGGCTCTCGGGCCTCCTTCCTGAGTCAGGCCAGGGCCCCTCTGGCCTTTCCAGCTTCTCCACCTGCAGTGGGTCACAGAGAACATGGGTCTCTTATGTCACCTGACGGTCGGGGCAGGGTTATTGCTATCTATGTGCACTGAAGTCCATCGAGATGGTCTCTTCCCCTACTGCCTAGGGATCCTGGGCAGGTGAGGGAAAGGGGCTCAGGTAGCTGGGGTACCTGTGTAACTGATAGATACTGGGCAGAGTATTTCTTTTAGCTCGACTTTGGCATTCTCTTCTTTCTGATTTATCTAATCCTTGGACAGGTGTTGGTACTAACCATGCAAACAAAGGTTCTGCGTCTTTTTTCTGAGCTTGGGGTTTGTTTGGGAGAAGAGGTGTGTGAGGGAGAGTAATAGGAGCCGAGGTAGGTCTTGGGGGGCCCTCTGGCTTCACCTAGAGTTGCATACTGGACCATGTCTCTGTGGACTGCTTTCTCCTGTCTGTCCCCCTGGGGCCTCATTTTCTCTGCAGGGAGAGATTTATCTGCCAAGGCCTATTGGCTTCTGGAGGGAGGAGTTGGGTGTAAATTGCTAAGAGTTTATTTTTAACTCTGACAGAAGGAGCTCCTGTCCTTGGAGTAACCGTACCCTCCCTCTTCTCTGTCCCGGGCCTCCTTCTCTGACTTCTGTAATTCTTAGAGGAAGGCTTGTAGATTCTAAAGGCCAGCCTTCAGCGCAGCTGGGGAATTGAAGCCTCTCTAAGTGGAGAACCTGCAGATTGCTTGGCAGGCCTGACTTCTCCAGAGCTCAGAGGACCGTGGGGGGCAGGGAAGTGGAGAGGGAGCCCTGGACATTGGAGGCTGCACGTGTGGAACTTAGAGCATCCTAGGAATGCAGGTGGACTGGTGGGGAGGCCACAGGGGCCTTGGAACTTGGAGCACCCTGTCAATTCTCCTGTGCTGGTGACGGTAGCAGGGGTCATCTTGTGCCCTTCGCCATGCCTGTGTCCTTACAGGCACCCAGATCTCTGAAGGGTAGAAGGAAATGGGGACAGAATGAGTGTGTATAGTAGCCTGCTTTGTAAATGCTTATGTTTATACAAACACTGAAGTTTTGTTATTCCCTCTGACTGTTGGGCTCCCAAGTGTCCCATCCTTTCCACCGGAGCCTGAGGGATTCTCCGGGGCTTCATACCTTCCGTGTCCCCCTCCCTTGGCAGGGTGCTGGTCACCTGGGCTCCTAGCCTGGGGGAGGAGGGGCATGAGTGCCCCTTAGCCTTCTGATTTCATGGACTTGTTTTGGTTACCTTGCCTTAGATTTTTAAAAAGCACATAAACTGGAGTTTGAGGTATAATTAGAGAAAGAAGGAATGGAGAGCAGGGGGGTGGGGTGGGGGCCAGGAGAAACACACGGCTGCCTCTGAGAACCTCAGCTGGGGAAGGAAGGGCTTGGCCCCTCAGGGCCTTGGGGGATTACTTTGCCTAAAGCCCAGCTCTGTTCATGTAGCTTCCCAGGTTAAACCCTTCAGTGGGTTCACTTTGCCTGTAGAATATAGGAGATTTCCAGATCCTTCCCTGATCTGACCCCAATCTGGTTTTTGTTTTTCTTTTTGTTTTTTTCTGAATACTTGCTATGTTTCAGCTTAAGTGGCTTACATTTGCTGTTTCCTGAATAGGACCCTGTCCTGTCCCCCCCACCCCCCTGCACCTTTGCCCATGCATGGTATGTATGCCATCTGTCCATCTGTATCTTCCTTGCCTCCCTGCCCCACCCCTGCCTGTATCTACCTACCCCACCCTGTACAAATGCTGCCACTTTCCTGAAAGCTTTCAAATAGAAGTGGCTCTCCCCTGCCCTGCCCTGTCAGACTTGCCAAGACACTCTTCCCTTCTATCTGTTTCTGTCTGTTTCTCCATGTTCAAGGGGCCCCTCTAGATAGTGGATTGTAAGTTCCTGAAGACTCACATCTTCATTATTTTTATATTTTCTTATTTCCAGGTGACAGTATGCCCTCATTAAAAAAAAATCATAGAGTATTTTGGCATCATGCATTGTACCTAGCTGCCTAATAAAGGTGTGGTAATTGAACAATAGTGTGCCCTACCTGCCTAAACGTAAGGTCCCGATGGTGATCCTCAGGTGGTGGGGGACAAGGGGGACGGCTCTGGGCATGGAATAACGTTGGGATAGGCTCTCTGAGACTGAGCCAGGGATATAGTAAAGGCCCCCCAAGTGTCTGTCCCTGTTTTTCCTCCTGTCTGCTAAAAAGCCATTCATAGCAGAACAGTCTTTTGGGCATTTCTTCCCTCCACACCTTCAGATGTGCTGACTCAAGCTGGCACCTTCTGTTTCTGCTAACGGATTTCTCGTTCTTGTAAGGGCCCTGACCACAGTTTCCCATTGATGCCTCTTCTCTTTCTCCTCCCTGATCCAGAGCCCCTCCTTTTCCTGTTCCACTACAGAGATGACCCTTCTGCCTTTCAGAGAATTTGAACTGAGGGAGGGACAGATGTGGAACTGGCCAGCTCTCCTCCAGCTCTTGGCATCTTCCAGTTAGCTCCAGACAAAGCAGAGACACACAGATGCAGTCCAAGGTGATCTTACGGTTGGCCTTGCTCCTGTGTGTTGCAAGAAGACCCGTGTTGAGTACCAAGTTGCCAGGTCTGAGGTCAGAGATTTGAATCTCGTGAGGCCACCTAACTCCATGCCACAGATTTGTAGGAGACCCAGATTGGGACTGGTATCCAAGAGACCTGGCTTGTGTGGTCCTCAGCAGGTCTGAGAACCTGTCTGGGCCTCACTCAGTTTCCTCCTTTGTGAATCACAGGGCTCAGGCTTGATCTCAGACTCGATCTCAGAGGACTCCTGCGTTGCATGAAGGGCTTTCTGTATTACTGTTTCTTTAACCCCACTGCTGGGAAAATAGCCCTACACTGGGAAAAAGGTGGGTAGCCCAGGTTCCAGGCAGCAGGGACCGTCCATTCCTTTCTGCCCTTACTTTGTGCACGCTGGTGTTCTGTCACCGTTCCCCGGGCTGTAGCAGTTGTATTCATTCAACCGTTCAACCAGTGTTTATAAACATGTATTCTCTTCCATGTCTGCCTCCTGTCTTCCCTGCTGACTGGCCATCAGGAGGCCCAGATGGCAGGATTAGCCTCGAATGGGAGACTAGTCAGGGTCATCCCCTTGGGTTTAGACCCCTTTAATACCTCTGCTATATGAGATGAGAGGAATTTGGAACAATGAGGGCTGATTCTTTCTAGCAGCTTAGACTAGACTCCTGCCTTTCTAAGCAGGATTTGCCGTAGGGTGCCTTCTATCCCTCTGAGATCCGAAGCAACTTACTACTCAAGAACATTAATTAGCAGTGCTGAGGTTGACTTTTGTAGTCTCCCTAAGGATAGATCAGAACAGCAGATCAAGTTTGATACATACAAGAATCTTCAGTCTTCTGCCTCATTCAGATCACTGTGGAAGGTTTAGCAACACTGTGAAGGTTTCCAAGATTAGTAACAGTCTTTATTGAGCAGATACTTTGTGTCAGGCATTGTGTTAGGTTTTTACTTCTATTCTTGTTAAGTCCTAAAATAATACTGCAAAGTAAAAGTATTTACAGAATACTTATATTTTACAGAAGGGAAGAACATGGTCAGACATGTTCAGAACAATGCATTCATTAGCAATGATTTACTGAGTACCTACTAAGTGCTATAAATTATTTTAGGTCCCAGGGATACATTACATGTATCAAAGAAACAAACAAAAAATTGTGTCTGCATGGAGCTTGCATTCTAGCTAGGGGAGACTGACAAAACGTCATCAATTAAATGGTACAGCTTGTCAGATGGTGATAGATATAGTGGCAAAAGAAAGGAGGGCAGGAGGCTGTGGAATTGCTAGAATGTGTGTGTGGCTCAGGGAAGGCTTTACTGGGAAGGTGGTGTTTGAGTGCACCTTGGAAATGCTGGGAGGGGAGAGGGGCAGCGGGCAGGAGGGGTCAGGAGGAATTGGACGTGCAAAGCCCCTGGGGCTGCTAATGATGGGAGGTTCTTACTCTAAAACCTGGGCTCCTTTAGGCTCATGATACTGCCTCTCCAATAGTTCCTCCATGAATCCATTATAATTTAGTGCTTAGTTGCTCTAGCAATTTATGTTGTATCATCAAATATTTATAGAAGGCTTATTTTGTACAAATTGCTACAATGATAAGGAGTGGGCCCTGCCTTTGGGAACTTACAGTTCAGAAGGGGAGTGAACGTGTGTTTGTGTGTGTGTGTGTGTGTGTGTGTGTGTGTGTGTGTGTGTGTAAAGGGAATGAAAACGACCGCCCCCCACAGTCAGGATTGTGCCCTTTCACACATACTCCCATTTGACAATCTCTGACAGAAGCAGGCCAAGTGGTGTGACGTGGGGGTTTCTGTACAAGAAAGAGGTTCAGGGACGTGCTGGTGCGTGAGTGGTGGAGTCAAGGCAGTGGGGTGGCCCCAGAGGACATGGAGACATGGGATGGGCTTCTCAGGGTGAAAGGGGTGGGGGGATGGGGTCCTTTTTGCCGGCATCATACATCCTGGAATCATCCTGGTGACACAGCCAGGGGAGGGCACAGAGAAAAGTTTGGCCGGTGGGAGGGATGCTAAGGAACAACGAGAGGAATTACACTGGCTGCTCCCAACCTTCTGTTTGGCTGAGGGGGAAAGAAAGGACCTCCTCCCAGGGATCTTTCTGGTAATAGGAAATGCTTGGGCCTGGGTGTTGGCTGACCATCGAATAGAGCCAGGGAGGAAAGGGTCATAAAACGAGGTGGCCAGGCTGACCCTGTGGCAGAGCCTATTTTTATCTTCCTTGGGCCTTCACAGGACTTCTCTCTTGCTCTGAAGAATCTCATCCGTCCTGTGTTCAGCCCCTCAGGTGGTAGCATGGGCAGGCAGCTGGCAGGTGATGGGGTGGCTCTCAGTCCCTAGGCTCTGGCCATCTTTGCTTCCCGCCTCTCAGGGCCTCAGAAGTCGGGGCTCAGGATGGAGCTGACCGTTAGCGCAGATGGGAAAGTGAAGCAAGGCCTGGGTTTTTTTCCTGAGCGTGTGCTGTGATGAAGGAAGTTGCAACATGATCTTCTTTTCTTTCCTTTTCCTTTCCTTTCTTCTTGTTTTTTTTTCTTTTTCTTTTTATAGAAGGGGGAAACCATCTTCCAGTAAACTTCAGAAACAGTATCTTGTGTTTGATGAAGGTCATTGCCCCACCCCCCACAGTGCGTTTGCTAGCCGATCTTTCTTTCTCCCCTGTTCCTCCCCGTCAGTGTTCCTCTCCTCTGAGGGACTGGGTCTCTGCATCAGGCTAGCTACCTGGAGGGTTGCCTGGTGGCCTGTGCTTGACAGTGGGAGCTGTTTAAATAGGCCAGGTGGCTCCTGATACCCACCTGGCCGCTCCTGCTGCTGCATTGACCTGTGTTCGTTTGGTATTCCAGAAGGTTGAGGCAATACTTCTTGGCTCAGGTAATACACTTTGTGGTAGATTCAGAGCATGTGTCCAGGCAGATGCTGGGCAAAAGGGCCTGAAACGTGGGAGGCAGGAATCAAGGCTGGAAGGCCACACATGTTAATCTGGAGTTCTCGGTCAGGTTTGAATTTGGCCTTTGTACTGTACCTGGGCAGGAATCCAGTTATGTTTGAAAGTGTGCGGATGATATATTTTCCTGATGAAAAATTTTGAGGTCTGGAAAAGTAGTGGGTTTAGGGTTGTTGTTGTTTTTTTCTTTTTCTCTTTCTTCTTTTCCCTTTCTTTCTTTCTTTCTTTCTTTCTTTCTTTCTTTCTTTCTTTCTTTTCTTAGATTCATTTTCTCTCTCTTGCATTTCTGTACCCTAAAACAGCCCAAAAGTTCCCTATAAACCTTTCAGACTCCAGGTTTAGTTAACCAAGGGATGTTGTAGGTCATCCCTGGGAATGAGGTCTGCTTGCTCAGGAAGGTGGGAAATGCCCCACTGCCTGGGTGGGTGGTGGCTGCTGGTACTTCCAGTGCTGCTGGTGTTAATTGCTTTCTGGGGCAGAGAAGGGCAAAGTCCTTAGGGGTGAGAGTTTTAGTTGGGCTCTTTGTTCTCTGTACCTGTTGTCTTTGATACAGCTGACCTAGAGCTACTCCTTTCCTGCTGTTTTCTTTGAATTTAATCTCCCTGTCTTCGGGTAGTGTGCTTCAGGCTGGAAATGAGCTCTGAGAGTGGTGGAGGGAGTTCGCTTGTTTACCTGGATCCTACAGTGAATACGTAAGCCCTCTTTCACAGGACACTGCGCTGGCCAATAGCAGAGCCCCTAGCCACATGTGGCTATTTAAATTAAATAAATACAATCAAATAAATAAAATTAAAAATTAGTTCCTCTGTAGCACCAGCCATGTTTCAAGTGCTCAGTAGTCTCATATAGCTAGTGGCCCCTATCTGGGGCAGCACAGATAGAGAACATTCTATCATCACAGAACGTTCTCTTAGACAACGCTGGGAGCTGAGGTAATCATTCTACACCCTGGTAAAGAGTTATCTGAGCTGGAAAGAGATCTGTGGAATTGCACAAGGAGAGGTTTTAAGGCCCGGGTAAGAGGGTAAAGAGAAGGTAATCATTTAAAAAGGAACCTTAAATAGTATTTAGTTCGTCTTGTTTAGGACTTCATCCCAGCAAATGGTCAGCTAGCCCAGTGGCTCCCAAGCTAAGTCAATTGTCAGAATCACCTGGGGTAAAATAGGAAAATACAGATTCCTGGGCCCCACGCTTTGTTTCTTACTGAGTCCGAGACTCTTCAAAGGTGGCATTCAGGAATGTGTGTTCCTACCTGATAATTATCTGGGCTTGGCCACCACTGATCTATTGAACCTATGCTTAAATTCCTCTAGTGATGGGGAGCTTACCTCTTTTCAAGAAAACCTGACCACTAAAAAAAAGAATTGCTGTTGTGAAAGTTCTCTGTTAATTGAGTTCAAAATTTGGCTCCCTGAGCTCGTAATATTCCTTAGTGCCAGTTGCATTTTCTGGAGCCTCACAGAATGCCTCAGTTCCATCTTGTGTACTCAGTCTCCTGCAGATATTTGAACACAGCCTGTGACCCAACGTCATGGCACATTTTCAGAGTACTCGACCTGCCAAGGGCTTGAGGGAGATGCAGAGATGAGACATCATTGCCAGGATCCTTCCAATGATCAGGCCTTGTGAGAGATTGAGGAAAGGTCCACCTCATAGTGGACCCCGTCAGTGGAGAGTCCTGGGGGTTGTCCAGCTGGTGTGGGCCATGTGTACCCTTCACCTCTCTGCATACCACCCCATAGGAAAGAGTCCCTGTTTTTCTGCATGGCCAGCACTTGCTTTCTGAAGGCAGTGCTGTTTTCCTTCGGAGGCTTTGAGAGACTCAGCCAGCCATGGCGGTTCAGATAGGACCACAAGCATCACTTCTGTTTAGAGACCTTCAGTAGCACTCTCCCCTTGCCTCCAGCGTAACGCTCAAACTCCTAACATGGTATTCAAACAAGCTGGCTTTGACCTTCCTTCCCACCCCCACCCCTCTCATACATACCCACTCACCCTTTCAGAGATGACTGCTTCCCACTCTGAGTGCATTCTTATGCTCCCAGATCTTCTGTTGGGCCTCGCATTTGTTCATCCTTTTACATCCTGGTAGAGTTCTATCTCTCTTCCTAAGCTTAGATTTTACCTGCTCCCTAACCCCAATTCCAGGTAGAATAACTCCCCTCCCTATACTAGTGGTAGTTCGTACTAGCGGTAAGTCTGCTATGAATTTGAATCACAGCCACTCTTGTGTCCTTCCCTGCTAGACTCTGAGCTTGTTGAAGACAAGGACTGTGTCTCATTTATTTGGAATCCCCCAGTGCAAAGCACAGTGCCAGGTCCTTAGCTGAGGTGTGTGTGCCCACAGAAGTGGGTTAGTTTTCTTGTCTGTGTGTCTTTTGGATTCTGATGAGTCTGCCACAGGGAGCTGGAGCCCTGTTCCCAGCGCCAGCCTTCTCTCCGTAGTGGCCTGGGGCCCCATCAGCTCCCAGAAGAGTGCTGTTAGGAGCTGATAATTAACAAGCAGGGCATGGAGCCTTGGCTGCCTCAGAAGCAAAACTGGTATTTAAACAATAAAGTTTCTCAAATCAAGAATTAAAATGTCTGTTTGGGAAGCAGCTACATCCAAACAGAAGCCTGCCCAGCTAAGATAAATGGAATAATGAGCGGAGCCAAAGGGCTCGCTCTAACCCTGAGGGGTTCCCGGGGGACGCGGCCTGGCTGGGGGCACTGGAAAGGCAATTTTCTGTTTCTGCTGTCTGCTGTGGGACTGCCTGGGGAGCATTGGGGGGCTTCTTTAGGAATGGCAGTCAATGTTCCCTTTCACTGCCAGTCTGTATAGATTAGACTCATTTTGCCCAGTGGGGCAAGAAGAGAAATTTGGAAAAACAGGGTAGGAATAACCTGGGGGCCTTCTCGAAGGTAATAAAGCACACTTTTGTCTTCAGTGATACATGGAGATGGTTCAGTCCCACCTGGCGGTGTCTCGTCTTGTTTTCTTCTGATGCTACTAGGGTTGAGAGGAGAGAGCTGACATTTGGGCCTTCTCCCTTCTTAGGTCAGAACCGGGGTGTGAGGAATTCCCCAGCCTCTTGCTGCTGCCCAAATACTAACCACAATCTCCAGCTCCACTGTTCTAAGAAATATGCGTACCAGGAACAGCCCGTGGCTGCAGAACCAGGGCACCTACCTGCTCCAGCGGCAGAGGCTTCCTGTGTGTGTGTGTGTGTGTGTGTGTGTGTGTGTGTGTGTGTGTGTATGCATGGGGTCATTGAGAGTCCCCTGCAACCTGTCACCAGGACACCTGCCTCTTGCTCAGCTGCAGAGGTCAGCAGGAGGTGCCTTTTCAGAGTCTGCTTCACTGTGAATGAAGCAGAGAGCCCACCTCAGAAAGCCAGAGGGCCTGCTGAGGGGTCTGTTCCACAAGTTCACCGGGGTATGTGGCCAGAATTAGGGTCGCCTGACGAACATCTTTTTCAGAGAGTGGGTGGGGGGAGACTACTGTCAGATCCAAGAGACAATCCGAGATGTATACATATATATGTATATAGTTTGAATACAAAAATACTGGACTTTCTGAAATGTTAACATGACTTATGTCATGTCTGAGTGTCTGTCACTCATTGCGACCTCTCCATTGGTATCTGGCCCATGATGGGAAGAGGGTTGGGTGAGAGCCCTTGCCTGCCATCCCTTTCATTTTCTCTGTTGGGATTAGTGGTGTTGGTGGCTGAGCTTACCCAGACTATGTGTGACACTTAGGGTGGTGACCTCTCACTGACCACAGGTGTGTACGTTGTGTGCAGTGACCCACTTACCCATAGAGCCAAATGCAAAACAGTTGGGGTAGTTTAGGAGGAACCTTGATAAAAGAATGAAACCCACTGGCTCACCTAGGGTTGAACTCTTGTCTTTGGTGACATAAGCATAGACGATTACAGCCAGTGTTGGCTTGGGTGTCTCTTTGATGAAGTTCTAATGGTCCTTGTAGAGACGTCACTAGTTGAACTGAATGGTGAAGATTCCATAAGCGTGTGTGCGCTCATTAATCTGTTCACCCATCTGTTCACTGGAAGTTTATTGAAGGGAAAACACGTAAGCAAAGTTTTTCTTACCTCCTCCAAGTGGTAGGAGAGCTACGTTCAGGGGTCAGGGTGAATGTGGAGGAAAGAGCCACCCATTTCTCCAAGCACTAGACAGCCCTGGAATGTGTTGGTGGAATGCCCATCCTGAGATGCTCTGTGATGAGATAAATCTGGGAAACACTCTGCATGTACGTTAACATTTTAAAGGCTCTGAGAAGTTCTGTAGTAAAACAATCTATTTGACTTTGTAAAACCCAGTGCTTCTGACATTTCTAGGATCCCTTTCTTACTTATTACTTATTAACATCCTTATAGACTGCTGTCTGAGAAATGGCAGTCCAGTCACTCTGCTCTGGGAGACCTGCCCAATGATTCGAGAAAAATTCACCTGACTCTAGGTCAACACCAGTTTGAGAGGTTTTAAAAAGGTGTGTGTGTGTATGTGTGTGTGTACATATATGTGGGTGCGTGTGTGATGGGGGGTGTGGCAGAGAAGGGCCCCCGGCAGGTGGCTCCTATTGAAGCTGGCCCTGTCTGCACCCCTGCTGGCTTTGTGCTCCTGGAAGAGGCTTTTGTCCTGGCTTGAACATGCCGTACGGCAGCTACATCTGTCACGCCTGGGAGCGGCGGTTTGCAGCGTGGGGGGTGAACAAGCAGTGAACAGACACCCTGCTTGAGGCCCAGGCTGCTGAGAGTCCCCCCCATATCGCAGGGAGGGGCTGGTGATCCCGAGGCAGCTGCTTGCTAATCCCGGAAGTGGAGGGGAGCAAGATTTACTCCCTTATCTCTGCATTCTCCTTGTCCGATGGGGGAGATTGTGTTGAACCTCGAGGTGGTAGCTGGGAAGAAGCAGGTGGGCAGGATATTTTCTCCCCTTCACCAACCACAAGGCATCCGGAGGGTGGACCAGGGTGGAAACGCACTTAGCTCTCCATTACCCAGTGAGGTGGAGATGAAGCCAGTTTGGTTTAAATTGAAGGAAGAATTCAGAATTATGAGGTGGATTTAGTAAAGTTTGCGGTGTTTTCAAATGTGAGCGTCCCGGCTAGAATTGCTTTTAGACCGTTGGTGACAGGAGATGGGTATGAGTGACTGCTTCCCCTTGCGAAAGGTCTGGGAGGCCTTACTGGGTTCTTCACCTGGAACAAACCCAGGTCCAGGGAATTCCCGAGGCTGGTGCAGCCCTCAGTACCCTTCCTGTACAGCTTTGCTAGGAGGAAAAGGATTTCTGAGGAAATTGGCAACTGGGAAAAAAATGGGAGTAGGAATCAGTCACTCTTCCTGGAGTTTATACGTGTCCAATGTGGGTAGACCTCTGTGTAATTAAGGCAGGCTCAGGATTTCCCTATCTGTTTGTACGGATGTATGTATTAATATATATGTATATTTTATGCTGCTTTTCCTCTTTTGACCTGCTCCCAAAGGGAGAGGAGTTCGTCTGTCCTTAGGAACTAGGGTGAGGTGTCCCTTACCTCCTGGCTTCTCTGGCCTTGTCTTGCCATCCCCTCAGTCACAGCCACAGAGGCCCAGAGTCATTTAGATGGGGGAGGAGCAAACCCAATCCCTCTGAATGTTGCCCTGGTTAGTAGAGAAAAGGCAGATGCTGTCCCTCCGTTCCCCCTGCACAGGAAGTCTGGGTGGGCCAGGCTTTGGTTTGGGAAACAGGAGCATTAGCGGCTGCTGCCAACTGGGGTTGTGTGTGCAGACTCCCAGGCTCCAGCGTCTCCGGAGGGAGCAGCAGCTCTGACCCCCATGGACTTGCTCCGGTCCCCGGGGAGGGAGCCCTTGCCAGGAACCTCTGAGCTAACTGGAGGTGGGTGTTGGGTAAGGGTGGCGGAGGACTGGGTAGTAGGAGAGGAGTAGGGGATGACTCCCTCCTTCCCCCATCAGCTGGGGATGCATCACCACTGCTGGGAATGCGTTCGGGCCACTTCTAGACAAATTGGTCATTATGGAAATTCTTTCTTACCCCAGGGCGGGGCTTTACTTGTTCAGAAGAATCTTTAGATGTCCTGGCCACGAGGGACCAAGCCATTGACCTGCTGACCCTTCAGGGCTAAAGGACAGGGCAGTGTCTGAGTCCCCATTCATGTGATTTCTCTCTGTCTCCCTCCTTGTGTCATTCTGTCTTCACCTGGTCATATGTCATGGCGGTCACCTGGTGTGTCGTGGGCATGGAGGTGGGGGAGCGGTGGCACCGTATGCCTCGCCTTCCTCTTTCCTGCAGGTCCTAGCCTTGCTGGGTCCCCACTCCTGTCATGGCCCCACTTGCAGCTGTGGCACATCTGGACCTAGACGGGGTGTCCTGTTGTCCTGCGTAATGAGGATCCCAGACTTCCCCTAGGTGATTGGCCACAGTTATTCCGAGGGAGGAGCGGGATTTCCCCCACCCCCAGGCACTCCAGAGACTTCCTCCAGGCTCCTGGCTCCCATTTCCGAGTCTCCATCTCTAAGCAGTCCGCTCTCCTGTTCCTTCCCTACCCCCACCCCCACCCCAAGGAGAAAGGCGGGAAGGAAGTCCTGCCAGAAGTTGTTTTTTGGTTTGTGAGGTAACGGTCTTTGGATTGAGAAACACACATGTACCCTCCCCTTTAAGATCTGAGGCCAGAAGCACTAGACTCTGGTTTCCAGGGAAACCAGAGGGGGCTGGTTATAAGTACTGAAATCTGGGAGGGGCCCCCAGGTCTCCTGTGCTTTTCCGGGGAATCTGCGTACCTTGTTCAGGGCCCTGGGTTGTAGCCCTCCCTCTGTGCCCAACCAGCAGGGGAACCATGGCAAATATCTCAAACCCTCTGCACCCTAGTTTCCAAGTGCCTAAACTAAGGATCACGCCGGCTCCACCTGGATTATGGATTTAAAGGTGACCTTATACACAGAAGGGCTTTGGAATATATACAAATTAAACAAATTTTAAGGTTGTGTTACTTACCTAGGAAGAGAGAATCGTGTCAAAGAATACAGAGTTACAGAAACCTTAGACCTCAGGGAGGCTAGGTGTATCTTAGATTGTACAGGAGAGGAGACAGAGGAAAAGTGACTTGTCTACAGGTGGGTACTCAGCAGTTAATTGTAGAACTGGGACTAGAACCAGGTCAGTCAGCTTTCTGGCATATCCTTCTATCCCTTGGCAAACTCCAGGATGTGTGTCCTTGGGGTAAAGAGCCACAGAGTAGAGAAAACAAGCCACAGAAAATCAGACAGTCTTGTATGCCATCAGGGGTAAATCATCCATGCCCTTGGGGGTAGGGGGAGGATAGTAGAGTAGATAATCTTAAAATTATTGAAATTGGATTTTTCCAAATACTATTGATTCTGTTTTTTTCCTCTAACAAATGTATCCCCTTAATTCTCTGGGGTTTCTACAATGTTCTGTGTCCCAGAAACCTGCTGTGTGTTGGGGGGTGGGGTGCTCCTGCTCATTGATTCCGTGTTTGCTGTGGCTAACCTACAAAGTGGATAGTCCCCATGCAGCCAGGTAAGAGCTGGTTATACCCAGTCCCTTTCTTTGGGCACATGTTGGTACGATAGCCAGCTCCCCACCTTTCGCCTGTAGGACACTGGCCAGAGCGTGCGGAAGCTACCACAGCATCTGTGTTCTTTGGCTCCCGTCTAGAAACATGGTTTGCGCAGATGCAATGAAGAGTCAGCTGTCAGGGCTGGAAAGCACATTAAGGATCCTCTAAACTGGTCCCCTTAGTGTCCAGGGGCAGGTACCAAGGCCAGCGAGGGGCAAGGACTTGTGTGGGGCCAGAGCATCAGATCGTGACGAAACTGGCCTCATGGGAACAAGGGCTCGCGACAGCAGAGGTATGAGCACCGACCTCACATGTGTTCCATCTTGGCTGTGATTGCCTGTCCCCAGGTCAGCCGGGCCTTTTGCAATTGTGCCCTTGAGAGGCCCCGGTGTTGGCCGAAACAGTTCCTCTTCTTTCCCTTGGCCCCCCTACCCCCAGCCACCTCTTTTCCCCTTGTGATCCCTACTAGCTGTTACTTCCTGTCCTCCTCCCCCACTTTTTGTTACGAAACATTTTGGATACGCAACCGACTTGAAAGAAATGTCCAGTGGACGCCTATCTCCCCAGCCACCTAGGTTCTACCATTTACATTCTATTCTGCTCGCTTTCTCATGCCTTTCTCCATCTTTCCCTCTCTCACCCATTTATCAGCCTTCTTTCGGGAGTGCATTTTATAGAAAGTTGCAGACATCAGTACATGTCACCCCCAACATTTCTACATATATAGGTATTAATTAGAGTTTGGTGTTTGTTCATGCATTTATTTTTTTGGCTGTTGGTGGTAAAATGTATGTAACGGTGAAATGCTCAAAATTTAAATATATCCTTTCACGAGTTTTGATAAATACTTCCATCTGTGAATTCCAAACCTCTGTCAAGATACAGAACAAACATGGGGCTTCTGGGCAGCTCAGTTCATTAAGTGACCAACTCTTGATTTCAGCTCATGTCCTGATCTCAGGGTCCTGAGATTGAGACCCACCCAGCGTGGAGCAAACTTAAGATTCTCTCTCCCTCTGCCCCTCCCCCACCTCTAAAAAAAACCCACAACGATCTAGAACGTACTTTTAAAAATGTTTAGTAAGCTCCCTCACGATCCTTCCTAAACAATCACATTACTTGTGTTTCTTCACCATAGATTAATTTTCCTGTTGTGGAACATCATAGAAATGAAATCATCGGTATGAACTTTTTTATGTAAGGTTCATCCACACGGTTACCTGTATGGGTAGTTTGTTTCTTTGTATACTGAGTAGTACTCCATTGTATGGATATCATATAATTTGCCTATCCATTCTCCTGTTGATGCACATTTGGAGTGTTTCCAGTCTGGGGCTATGATGAATAAAGCTTATGAACATTCTTTTTGTGGACATAATGTTTTTATTTCTCTTGGGTCAATACCTGGGAGTGGGATTACTGGGTCAAAGGAGACTGTTGTTACTCCTTGTTCTGAGCCCTGCCCTGCCCTCTCATTGTGTTCTGCACTCAAGATTGGGAGTAGTGGAAAGTGCCTTATTGCTCATCTAGTTTATTCTTACTCGGTGTAGGCATCCCCTGAGAGCCCCCCTGACAGCCTCTGCCTGAATGTTTCCAAGGATGGGGAGCTTATTTATTACCTTACAAGCCTCTACTCTTTTTTCTTTTTTCTCTTTTTTAAGATTCTATTTATTTATTTGAGAGAGAGAGATGGAGAGAGAGCACAAGCAGGGCAGAGGGAGAAGCAGACTCCTCACTGAGCAGGGAGCCTGACTTGAGGCTCGATCCCAAGACCCTGGGATCATGACCGGAGCCGAAGGCAGATACTTAACCAACTGAGCCACCCAGGTGCCCCTCAGGCCTCTACTCTTATGAGACAGCTCCTTATTGATTTCTGCCTCTTCTGTGTGACAGCCCTATAGAATTTCAGGACCCCTGTCCCATCTTGTCCCTCAGCCACTCCCTCAGGGTTTCTCTTCTTCAGGCTAATTGTCCAAGTTGATTGAACTGTTCCTCAGGGGACATGATTCTCAGACCTTTTATGTCCTGGTCATCACCCTCTGGAAGTTTAATGCTCTTTTTCAAATGGGTTGACCAGAGGTAAGCACTGGATTCTAGGTGTGGTCTATGAGGTACAAAGTGTGGTTGGGCCAGGACTCCTGTCTTGATCTAGGTCCAGATCCACCCATGAGCTGAAGGCGATGTTCACTTCTTAGCAGCCACATGACGGCCTTGGAGCCAGATGAGTTACTGTTTGTAAAGAAACATCACAAACCTCAGGTGCTATTGAGAGAGTCCATCTGAAGTCATCTATAGCCTCTGATATTAATAGCATTCATTGTGTACTTTCTACTTGCCACCATCCCATTTACTCTCTGCCACCACCTTCTGAGAAAGGTGCCACTAAGAAGAACTTTGGTTTAAAACAGGATTTTTCAACTTTGGCATTGTTGACATTTTGGACCAGGTAGTTCTTTGTCGTGGGGTATTGTTTCATGCTTCCCAGGAATTAGCAACACCCCCAGCTTCTACCCACTTGCAATCCTGTCCATGACCACCCCCCCCAAAGCTGCAACAATTAAAAATTTCTCTGGGTATTTTCAGGTGTCCCCTGTGGGTGAAAAGCATCTCAGGCTGAGCCCATTCTTAAGGCATGGAATTTAGTCATTGACAAAAGTTTAAATAATAAAGCTCTTCCTGAAGGACCAGCGTTATTCTTGAGTATGCGTACTTCTTATTATGTCTGTGTTAGGGGGACAGTCCTTGCTTTTCGCAGCTCTGCTATGCATGGATTTCACTTAGCACAGTTTAGCTAAAGAACACCAGTACCCCAGTACAGCGCTTGCCATAGTGTATTAACTCTAAGTAATTGCAAGAGTCCAAGCTTTGCGACGAGCTCCCCAGTCCACAGATCACTGTGTACATAACAGATGTTTTTTAAGAATCACTGACCAATCGCATCCCTTCTTTCAGAGTCTGTCACTGGTGGTCACTCACTGCCCATCTGTTGTTGGGTTCACACACAGAGAGGAAAATGTGCAGTTGGGTTGCCTCCTTGTCCCCTACAGATAAACTCATGTGACATTTTACAAACATGGATAATCAGAAGAGGGAATTGACCAACAAAGATGAAATTTTCACAAAGAATTGAAAAGTGGTAGTGCTGGAAGTGAAATTGGAGCTGAATGTAAATAGAGTTCGAGGATTAATAGCTGATTGTGGGAACGTTGACATTGCCACCGTCAAGACTCTACAGACGAAGCCAGAGGAACTCTGGAAGGCAAACTCATTGACATGAGGGATTGTGACGAAAGGAGGAAGAAGTTCCAGAGGAAGTGACACGGGGGGAAAAACCTCACATCGAAGTCATTCTTGGAGGTATTTTGCAACATTGAAAGCACAAAGTATAAAATGTTAAACCGACCCACACTTCGAGCAGAGTCCGGCTGGTTCCAGGGGCTCCCTAGAAAAGATGCTCCCTCCACAGCGTGTGTCTGACAGCGAGAAGGCAGGCGCTGTCCAACTACTCGTGATAAGTTTTTCACAATGAAATAGCACACTCATTCTCAGCATCTAATATTTTTTATCACTGTGTACTAAACACAAGTCTTACTATTTTTTCCATTTCTCTATTCATTTATAACTGACTGTAAGAGAGTTTTTAAGGTTTTGACAAAAATTCCTAAAGGTCATGGAACAATCTTAATTTTTTCCATTGATGATTAAGATTGCTTTGCACGGTCATTTGTGTGCCTCTGTATTACTGTGCAAAGCAAGTCTGTCTATATTTAGAGAAATGTGGGTAAATACACACACATACACAACATTTCTTTTGCTTTTTCTCTTTTTTCAAAATATTTTACAAAAATAGGATCTGACTGTATGTATCAATTTATAGTTTGCTTTTTTCCTGGAAGAACAGCTTTTTTGGAGAACTTCTGATCTCAGTATATCTAGACCCACCTCATTCTTTGTGATAATTGTGTATTATTTTATGTATCAATATGGGTGTACCGTAATTTATTTGACCACTTTTCTGTTAGTGGACATTTAGTTTCTCTCTAGCTGTTTTTTTTTCTCCACGTGAAAGAATACTGAAGTAGAGTCTGCAGATACCATCACTAGCCCCATTGAATGGATGAAGATAGTGTGATTAGAAAGGAAAGAACCAGAGCACTTGGCTGGCTCATTTGAAAGAGCGTGCTACTCTATCTCGGGGTTGTGAGTTTGAGCCCCATATTGGGGGTAGAGGTTACTTAAAAATAAAATCCTAAAAGAAACCAGCAAAAAAGAAAGTGTAGTGACTGCCTAAGTTCAGGCAGCTACTAAGCTTAGAGCTGGCATTTGAACTTGGGACTGTCCAGTTCTAGGTCCTTGCTTTTAACCATAGTGCTTTACAGCTTCTCCTCTCTTTTCTTAGAAGTAGCCTTTCCCAACCATAGCAGCAACAGCACGAAGTAGTAGAGTTTACTGAACGAGGCACAGATCTAATTGTAAACGTATTGTTACTCCTCTTACCTAACCAACAACCCTACGAGGCAGATACTGTTATTATATCTGTATTACACTGAAGAAGGTTAGGAGACTCCTGGGGCCATGGCTCTTTAGTGCAGGAACTGGGGACTCCTCGGACAGCCTGGCTTCAGCCTTTTGCTCTCGCTCCTCATGGTACATGGATCTGACTGGAGAAAGGTCTGCTTTATCATGTGTTATGGTAGATGCCTTTTTTGACCATAGGACTTTGTGTTGGCCCATATTTTCACCTGCTGTAATCTTTTAGAAATGTGTTACCTAGCACACTTCCAGCTTTGGGTCACCTGCAAGTCTGATGAGCTTGCCGTCTAGTCTTTGTCTCCAGCCAGCCCGTTGATAGAATACTAGGCAAAGTCACAGAAGGCATTTC
This sequence comes from Ursus americanus, assembly GCF_024610735.1. NCBI lineage: Eukaryota > Metazoa > Chordata > Mammalia > Carnivora > Ursidae > Ursus > Ursus americanus. The sequence goes on from NC_142128.1 coordinate 73,066,449, forward strand.
TTAATTTGTCACTGGAGGTGTTCTCTGGGTTTAGTCAACAAGCACCCAACTTGAGTACAGCCATAATGCCATGTATGGGGCTGAGGGTTTGAAATCAAAGTTAAACAAGATTTAAGGGAACATGGTGTGTCAACGATACCTCAAAAAAGAAAAGAAAAGAAAAGAAAAAAGGTGACTAAAATATGGTCCCAGCCTCTAGGAGGCTCACGGTCTACACAGCAAGGGGAGGAATGGTCTTGTAAATAACACCATGAGTGTAGAAGTAGGAGTTTAACAAGAGTCTTGTGAGAGCAGAGAGGAAGGAGGGGCTGACTGTGCCTGGAGGTCATCAGGGAGGCTGCACAGAGGGGGGTGACACTGCATTGGTGCTTGAAGGATGTGGATGTGGAGGCATGACTTGTTTGAGGACAGTAAAGGTCAGTGGAGCTCGAGTAGAGAGAATGTGTTGGGAGGGGAGGGCAGAGGGAATGTGGGTAGGAGCCAGGAAAGACCAGGCTAAGGAATTTGGGTTTTGTTCTGTTCACCAGTGAACATGTTTAAGGAAGGCTGTGTCCTGCTCATAGTCGCCTTTCAGGGCTTGGTGCCAGATGTACTGGGACAGACGAAGGCTACCATCTAGAAAGCAGTCAGAAGGCACACAAGACAAAAGGGACCCAAGCAAGTGGCAGCAAGACTGCAAGAGGGAAGATGGATTTTTTGGAGATCTTTCCAGAGACAAAATCAGATTGGTTCTGTGGGTGAGGGTGAGAGGGGGAGGATGACTAGTTCAAGATTTACCTCTGGGGGCCTGGCTAGATGTGATGTCATTGTCATTTACTGAAGCCGAGGAGCAAGTCAGAGGGGGCGTTGAGTTCAGTTCAATGCATGTTTTGCCTGCCTCAGATCCATTAATAACACGTTCTTATTGGTCATCAATAACAGTCACAAATATAGCAGCGTGTTTTCATCTCACCCTTTCTTTCTTTGTCATGATAAAGGTCCGGCGAGGGACTGTCCTTTGACTCTGTAGAGGTCAGGGCCTCTTGCACCTGGCATTCCTTGGTCTATAATTTAGTAATTCTGCTTAAAAGGGTATTGAGCTTAGATGTGCCGTGGCTTCTCAGGGAACCCAGGTTGGGCAGTGATGGTGCAAGTCATAATCTGTTCTAAGCTTTGCCAGAGACGGATGTGAAGTTAAGCAGTCCTTCTTAATAACCATTCTGTTTACATATTGTGTCTTTCTCCCGAATCTGCTTTCTTAACTAGTCTGTCAACTCCTTAAATTCCCAAGTGTTCAGTCTGGTGCCTGGAGCATGGTGGGTGCTGGGGGCTCGATGCTGCCGAAAAGCAGGGCACTGCTGTCTCCTCCTTCCCACGCCCTCTGCATGGTTCCCGACAGTGGTTCTGGAATTACGCCCACAGGTCATCTCTGCATCCTGGGATGTGAGTCCTCTACGGTTGGCGTCTTGTAACTCTGTCATCCTTGGGTGCCTATAAGTTGGTCCTGGTCCAGCTTCCTTTTGAGGTTTCCCTTCAGTGTGTGTAGATGTTTAGCTTGTTGCAATTGGAAGAACTTTCTCCTTGATAAAAAGGATGGAACATAATGGAGGTGAACATTCCCTCATTGTCTTGTCATTTCTGTAGCTTAGGGCCTCAGCCCCCATGAGGGGCCCCCGTCCTCCGTGGTTTCTCTTATGGCTTTGCATGGAGGGTGAAGACAGCCTCGAGTAGTTCGTGTGTTTCTGCAAGCCCTGCTCGCTCTGTTTTGTAAGCCCACGCCACTCTCAGCTTCTGTCCTGTCTTCAGTGTCTGAGCTCATCAGGGCTCCCTGCGCTGTGGACCTAACCATCCGTGGCTGCTTCCTCCTGCTTTCTTTTTCAGGGATTATTGTGCTTTACGTGGTCAGAATCTACTTGAGAGAGACCAGACCTCACCTTGTGGGATCTCTGCTCCTGCTGCTCCGTTGTGCCAACAGCTAAATATTGGTTTTCTGCAGGTCTAGGCTTAACAATTGTTTTTGTCCCCTGGTTTTTTTCTTCCCTCCTTTGAACTCTAAAATGACAAGGTTACTTCCTCTCAAGGTTACTTTTGCTAACTACGGGTGTTTTGTTTTTCCTACGTAATTTACTAGACTTTACTTCCTGGTTAGAACGGAGGTCAAGGACCATTTCCCTTCCTTGCACCTCTGGCTTTGTGACAGGTAAACTCTTTAGAAAGGCACGGCAAGAATTTGTCAAGCACCATGCTCTTAGCAGGAAAAAAAAAAGCCTTGCATCTCTGGCTCTGTCAGATGTCCTTGTGTTCACGTTGGGTGACGTGAGCTCTCTCTTGCGTCTGGACCATTTCTGCTAACTGTGGGGAAGGGTGGTTCATATCTTCTACCATCGATCTCTCCTAGGTGACTGCACGAATTACTTAACTTCTGGTTCTTTTACCTTTTCTCTGCACTCTGCTGTCCTCCTATCTTGGGCATGGAATTGTAGAGTTGTTGTCAGGGGTGGGGTGCGTGTGTGTGTTGCCCTTATGATTTGCAGGACCCTTCTCTTTTTCCATTTTTTTCTCTCTCTCAACTCTCTCCACCTCCCGTTAGATCTGTTGATGAAGGCATACATGCCATGAATCTCATTCCACTAAATTGGAGTGGTGACAATGAGATAGCATTTACCATTTCTAATTAAGAATTTGAATTTGCTTTGTCACTTGTACAGGGTCAAGTCGTTGGAGGCTGCATGGGCCAGAAGCAGTGTTGCTGACCTCCTTCCATCTTAACTTCTTTCTCTCTCTCTTTTTTTTAAGATTTTTTTTTTTGTATTTATTTGAGAGAGAGAGGGACAGTGACACTGCACGAGAGAGAGAGAGAGAGTGAGCACCAGAGAGCGAGCACCAGCGGAGGGAGAGGCAGAGGGAGAGGGAGAAGCAGAGTCCCTGCTGAGCAGGGAGCCTGACATGGGGCTTGATCCCAGGACCCAGAGATCATGACCTGAGCCGAAGGCAGATGCTTGACTGACTGAGCCACCAGGTGCCCCTCTTTTTTTTTTTTTTTTAAGATTTATTCATTTATTTGAGTGAGAGAGAGTGTGTGTGTTTGTACACATGCACATGTGAGCCAGGGGAGGGGCAGAGGGAGAAAATCTCAAGCAGACTCTGCCGAGGGCAGGGCCCACCATGTGGGGCTCCATCTCACGACCCTGAGATCACTATCTGAGCTGAAGTCAAGAGTTGGACGCTCAACCAACTGAGCCATCCAGGTGCCCTGATCTTGATTTCTTTTGATAATTTGTCCATCTCGGGTTCTTTAAAGTCATACCTAGATACTACAAAGAACATGGCATGTTTTCTTCCTGCCACTGAGATTTTGTCTTAAATCCAGCTGGGAGAGGTGAGTGTGTTTCCTCCCTTCCACTGTCTACCTTGTGTCCTCAGCAAAGATGCCGTGTACCCTGGTGTAAGCCGTGGGCTGTAGAGTGGCTCTGCTGGGCAGCCTTCCTTTCAGCGAGTAGGTGTACGTAGGTCTCTTCTCTACTAAGCTCTGTGCGGGGCCAGACAGATGCAGAGATGAACGGGGGCAGATCTGTGAACTGGGCAGGGAGGGGAGCCATGGCACCAATCAGCTAATACAAGCAGAAGAAAAGAACCTGGAACTTAGAGTGACCTGGGTCTGCCTCTTGCGCAGGCAGTGACTGGCCCTGTGCCCTTGGGCGGGTTGCTTCCCGGGCCTTGGCTGCCACACCTGTAAATGGAGTCAGCAACGGCCCCTCTTCCATGGGGCTATGAGGAGGCTTAAGTATAACGTATTTTCTAAAGAGAAAGTGCACCTGACACCTGGTTGCTGTGGTATACATGAAAATTCCTCTTTCTCTTTCAAAGTCCTCATCATCTGCTGGAAGAAGGAGAAATATCTGTGTCCCCCAGTCTTTCAGTTTCCTACCTAAGACTCCAGAGTACTTGACGTCCCCACTGTGTGCAGCCTTCCTTTCCATAGAAGTCAGAAGTGGTTAGCACTGGTGGTTTGGGGCCCCGGCCTGCTCTTCATCGTATTTCGGTTGTATTCTCCAGGAAGATGTGAGGTCTTTCCATCAGCTCGGTAGCTCTCATACTTAGGGTCACACCAGGTCCTTCTTCCTCCTGTGGCCAGGGTGGGACCCCCTGTCTCTGTTCCCCTCCCTCGCTAGCAGGAAGGTCGGCTTGCTTTGGGACCTGTCTCAGGTCAGAGGCCAAGTAAGAACTGGGGCATCCTGCATCTTAGAATCTAAGCCCCTCGGCTTAATTTTTAAAAAGAAATAGATCCAAATAGTACAGGAAGATATCACATGGAAATGAAAAGGGGGGGGGGACAATAAAAACACAGTTTCTCTCTAGCACCTACTCCCTGGTGGTCAACACTCTTAACATTTTTGGAGGGTAAATACATCTAGAAAAGTTACAAGCATCTACAAGCCCATATACCTTCTCTCTACCTTCAGAAACAAAACCACCCAAATGGTATTGTATTTTCTATTCTGGTCAGTACTTTTTTTATTTTTCAAAATTTAAAAAACACACCAAAGAAGAAGACATTACCTATATTACCACCATTTACAGTTAACCATTAATTAACCTTTTGGTGTGTTTCCTTCTTGCCTTTATGAATATAGTTTAAAAGTTACTTAAGTAATGCCAGTGAAGGTCCGCCCAACAAACTAGGGTGGTAATGACAAAGCCAGAGTGTCATCCTGTCCTTGGTCTGCTCTCCCATGTGTGAGTGCCCTCTTCTCACCGCAGCGTGGATGCGGGGCTGCCTCTGTCCTGCACGGCCTGCACACCAAATCCCATGCCATTTCTCTGACCAGCCGCAAAGTGGTGGACATAGGTTGTTACCAGCTTGGGGCCATTAAGATGCTTCAGGAACGTATCTGTAGGGTGATTTCCTAGCTGGCAATGCCTTCGTCCAAGGTTTGAACATTTACAATTTTGAAACATAGGCCAAATTCCTCAGACAATGCACTAGTTCAGATCCCTCCCGAGCGTATGAGAGAGTGCTCTTTCCTCTCAAGTCCTGGCAGAAACCCAAGAGTTTTATTTTGTTTTGGTTTTGGTCAAACATTAAAACATTTTTGCCATTCTGGTGAAATTACTATCGTTGTTTTTATAAGCATCTCTCTCTTAATGAGTTGCATCAAGAATCGTTTGGCCATCTGTGTTCCTTTCTCTTTGAACTGCCTGTTCTTATTCTTTGGCCATTTTTATATTGGATCGTTAATCTTTTACAATTGATTTGCCAGAGTTAAGTTAGCCTTTTATCCATTATGTGCTGCAAACATATATATATTTTTAATTGTCATTTATGGTGTGGCTTTTAAGCTTCTGGCCTTTTCGTTCAGCCTTGGCCCTTGGTGGCTGCCCCGGGAAGGTCCTGGAGAGACAGGGTGGGAACCATGGGCAGGTCCAGCTCGTCTTCGGGGCAGTGCGGTATGGTCGTCTCAAGGCTGTTAGTACCGGAGTCCCATTGTAAGTTGTAGCCTTGTTCCTGGTGGGGATTTTTCCCTCTCGCAATAATGAAAGCCAATAACAAATAGAGAACCACTTTTACCACCAGCCAAATACTTGAGAATGGGTGCACCAGCCAGGGGCCCTGATGCGGTCCTTCTGTGTATCTTTTACTTCAGTAACCTATAAACTCTGCTGTTAGATTTCTGCTTAGATCATTTTCTAGGGGAGGACCATCAGTAGCTCCTTACTGAGCTTTGCAGAAGTTCTAGAAGGGGGCATACTCCCCCCTTCCCCACAGATGTAGAGGTAATCGGTTCAACCAAGACTATCTGTCATCTCTTATGTTCCTGAGCTGGCCTAGATGTAAGGAGACAAGTGACCATGTTTCCAGGCTGTAAGCAGCTCTCAGTAATTTGGGGGGCCGTGGGAGAGTCTCCCTTATTGCCATTGCTGATAGCTGGCAGAACCCTAGTTAGTTCCTTTACGCACAGATCACAAGTTGTAATTTAAAAATGATTTTTTAGGGGCGCCTGGGTGGCACAGCGGTTAAGCGTCTGCCTTCGGCTCAGGGCGTGATCCCGGCGTTGTGGGATCGAGCCCCACATCAGGCTCTTCCGCTGTGAGCCTGCTTCTTCCTCTCCCACTCCCCCTGCTTGTGTTCCCTCTCTCGCTGGCTGTCTCTATCTCTGTCGAATAAATAAATAAAATCTTTAAAAAAAAATTTTTTTTTAAATTTTTTCATTGTGTACCTCCTGGATTCATATGGAAGTTCCATGGGGCACAGGCCTTATTTGCTATGTTATCTATTCTATCCCAGCACTCTCCAAAACAGTGTGTGGCACGTACTGGGTCCTCCGATGTTTGCTGAGCGATAGCATTCTGGGAGGGTGAGCTCATGTGCTGTGTGTCTCTTCCCTGTTTCCCTCCCTGGCTCCAGATCCAGGCATGGGGGCTTTGAAGGGGCCAAAGAGAGATCAAATGTTGTAAGGACACTGTCCTGGTCCGTTGTCCTTGTGACTTCCTCACACCTCCCTTTTTCACTAGCACAGGGCCGTGGGGTCCAGTTGCCCAGCTTCAGGCTGAAAGGAGTTGAGCTGACGCAGAGGCCCACTAGCTGGGGAGCTGGAGGGCTAAGTCAGGGCGGAGTGGAGCTGGAGAGGACAGAGGATGATGGAACGGGTTGTGCTATAGTTCTCAGTGTCTGCTCACAACCCCCACGTCCCGCCTGGCAGCAGCCTGCACCTGCTGACGTGAGCTGCCTTCCCGCTCCAGAGTCCAAGACGGCAGCCCCCTGCCATGGGCTCGGGGAGGCCGAGCTGCCTGGCAGAGAAGCCCCAGCCTCTGCTCCCTGGCCTGCCGGCCTGGGGGTGTGGGTGACAGCCTCCGATTTACATTTGGAGAGCTAAGCTGCTTTCTTTGCCTCTTTGAAAAGTGCAAATGCTAATTGTACATCACCTAGAAAATAAAGATCTAAGGAAGAAAAAATGAAGTCACTGTCATCCTGCTTTTCAGATAGAATTCCGATTAGCATTTTACTGAGTATGAATGCCATTCCTTTCACAGCCGGGCCCCCCAGGTATAAATAAATATATAGAACTGTGCTGTACATAATAAGGCGTTGTAACTTGGCTTTTTCACTTACTATCAGACACTTTCTGATGAGTCAGTGTAAGGAAACTAAGACTGGGATTTGTGCCGCAAAGAAAAAAACAGAGCGAGTGCCACTACTGCCCGTGACCGGCAGTGACCGAGTATCTAACACACGCGGGAATCCATTCCCCATTAAACGTTCTGTTCAAACATCACTTTCATGATTGATTGTATAGCTAAGTCTTGATTGCTATTGCTGGGCCCCCAGTTTCTGGTTGGTGTAACTGACTCGGGATTGGGATGCGCATGCCTTACAGCTCCATCTAGGAGAGTAGCTTAGGGTACAATTCTAAAAGCGGGATTTCAGGATCAAAGGGTTTGTACCTTCAGGCCTATATACGTTTTCAGCCCCCATTTTCGGCACTGATATCACAGACAGTCTTGTTAGATTCTGTGCCTCTGCCTTACCAGGGGTCTGTGGAAAGGAGCCTCCGGAGCGGTGGGGACAGGCATCAAATTGCAGCTCTGCCGCGGGCAGCTGCTGGGTATGAGGGTTCCCCGTTTGGAGTACTTAGCACCGTTTAGCACAGAGCATACCGCAGGACAGGGGCTCCCTTTCCCCTGCTCCCATGGATCCTGCTCTGTGCGGGGGAGTCGCTGGGACTCTGCCCACATCCTCCTCCTCTTTCCCTCTACCCCACAGAGCACCCAGCGCAGCCCTGACCGGTAGTTCGGGAGGGGTGCTGGTGTATGACCCTCGGGGCCTTTGCTGACCTCCTGCGGCCAGCGCCCGAGGAGGTCCGGTTTAACAACACCACGCACCAGCAGCACACCCAGCGCCTGACTCAGGCTTTTGCATCACTCTTGGCTCCCAGTCAGCCTTGGGAAGGGATGGCTTCCTTCTCTCACGACGAGTGCACCCCGCCCCCAGCTGTCCAGTTGAGGTGGTGTCTGGAGGCAGAGGGAGAGCTCAGGGCTGGGACACCGAAGACTGCCTCCCTTCCAGCATTCTGGCTTCCCCTCTGCCCGGTGCCTGGAGCTATTCGTAATGCCTGAAATGAGATGGTCGCTAGCGGGACTCCAGCTGCCCACCCCCGTGGGAGTCTGCAACAGCATGGGTGGGAAGTGGGGGCATAATAATAACAGCAAATACTAATGTGCAGCTCACCACGTGCCGTGCTCTGCACCTGGTAATCTCCGTGATGTACGTCTGTTTAATGAAGTGCCTCAGTTAATATAGGCGAGTACTGTTATTATCCTATTTTAACAGATAGGAAACTGAGGCACGGAGGGGTTAGAGACTTCCACCAGTTCACACACCTGGCAAATATTAGAGCTTGTGAAGGGGATGATCCCTTGGGGCCTAGGGCTTGTTCCTTCCCATCCAGTCCTCATTATCTTCGTTGCTGGTGAACTGTGCTTCAGGCCCTGGGCTCTGTTTCTTCCCATTTCTCTGGCTTAGCTAGGTTTAGGATGCTGACTACTCCCGAGTCTTTTCCTGTGGCCCCATGATGGAAGATTTGGTGGTGGTGGTGGGGATACTAGGGCCATAAGCAACCAGAACTGGGGGCCCCATTCCTCTTCCCTTCAGGTGCCAGCAAATTGAGACATGGAACAGTGTTTTGGGAGAGCTCCCACGTCTTCCTCATTCTCCCTCATTGCCACTGTCATCCCAGAGGTTCCTCCCCAGGCAGTGGGCTCTGTGGCCTGGTCCCCGGCCCTTGCCACACTTGGTAGGTGGCCTTGCCTATTGCATTGCAATTTAGCACATGCAACAATTAACCTTTTCTACAGTGCAAGAGAATTTCAGACTCTAAGTGCAGGGGGTGGAGACAAGTCACAGTATCTGTTCCATGCTTTGTGCAGGCTTAAAATATTTCATAAACCCTTCCAGGCTTTTTGTGTCTAAGGCGTGCAGCTTCTTATTCGGAAGACCCTCCCTTCCTTTCTTCCTCCCTTCCTCCCTCCCCCCTTCCTTCCTTCCTTCCTTCCTCACTCCCTCCCTCCAGTCTGGGTTCCTGAGATCTATAGTCCTTGGCCCTTTGGCCTCCGCTGTCTTTGTGCATGCCAGAGAGGTGAGCCTTTCCTACCTTTCCTTAGGTGACTCTGTTGGCTTCTGGTTGAAGCTGCTGGTGGCCCCTGACAGCACCTCAGGAATCCTGTTTCATTCCCTGTCTCCTCTGGCTTGGAGCTCAGCCCCCCCCCCCCCGCCCCCCGCTGCTGTTCTTTACTTAGCTCTGTACTCCAGATTAGCACATTCTTGATAGGCTCCCTCCAGGCTTTCTGCACCCCACAGCTGTCTACGAAACTCTTTTGGCTCTTCAGGCTCTTCCCATGACATCAGCCAGCTGGCCTGCCTGACTCAGTTGAAGGTCTTGCTTTCATGGCTTGAGTTGGTCTTCATATCCATTCAGGGATTTCTGATAAACATGTACCTGGATGCCAAGCATCAGTCTTCTTGGGACATTATGGTGTTTCTTTTAGAATTTAAAAATACTGCTCCTTCCAATTTACTGATTTCATTAAATCTAATCCCATTTCACAAATGAGGAAACTTTTCCGAAAGGAAGGTTGGCCTACCTGACCCAAGTTAGGACGTACAGAGCTGCAGTGTGAGGTGTACACGGTTCCTGAGGCCAAGTGTGATATACTGGGGCTCGTCTACCAGGTGAAGAATTGTGTGTGAGCCTGGAGGTGGGATGTGAACCCAGGCTTTCTGACTGCAAATTCTCCTTTGCCACGTGGTCTAACCTGTCTAAGGCAGAAAGAGCAGAACTTGGAGTGCGAGCTTGGAGTTCAAGAGGGACTGAGGGGCCCTTGGGTTTGGGCCTTGGTATGTCCTCATTGAGCACCGCCGTGACTAAGGTTGTGGTCACTGGGCTGCAAACATAAACCCAGCCTGTAGTCTTGCTGGTGACTTGTACCGGCTTCGTCATGGGCTCCAGCCTCAACTCAGAGGTGATGGAGAGGGTCCCTGTGCTGTGGCAGTGATGCTGCTGGCTTACAGTGACGAGTGCCTGTCTGATCACAAAGCACTCTTCCGAGGTATTCTTTCATTAGATGCTTAGAATGGCTCTGTGAGGAAGGGGCCCAGGTAGGTATTACCCCTTCACTTATAGAGGCAAAACAGGCTTAGGAAGGTAATGACCTCTCCAGGGTCATTGGAGATATTGACAAGTTCCAGACCCGGGCCCAAGTCCCCCACTGATTGTAAATCCATTACCTCATGTTGCCTCTGAGTAAATCTGCCAACTGTGCTTCTTCCTCTCTGGGCCACATAGTGATCGATGTACCTGTAGGGGGCGCGAGAGAGCTTTCTTATGTGGCTGCTCTGAGAACTTTTACTTCTGAACCCTTTGAGTTTATCAGTCATATAGCACATCATCTCAGTGGCTTATAAGTATTTTCCGTGTCTACCTCCCTTAGTACCCTGACAACCCCCGCCCCCCCCCACCTGAATTCTTTCAGATTGGGACTCTTTTCTATTTCGTCTTGGCATCCAGCACAATGTGGGACCCAATAAATACCTGCTGAGTTGAATTACCTGCAAATGAAATTGGCCAGTGCCGCCTCCGGCTTTTCTTAAAGTATGGGAAAGGAAAATAAACTTTTTTCCTGGTCCATAATAAAGTTGTTGGTGGCAGAACTCCGAACCCATGCAGTGTGTTCAGATGGCCACTAGGTGGCAGTGTGACCCCACGGGGCCCTTGCCTCCTGCTTGCTCCCTGGGAGACGGAACTATGGGGACGTATTTGGGGATTGTCTCTGCAAGGTCAGCCTGCAGTTGTCTGTCTGAAACTGACAAGTCTCGGCCTCCACCCCTCTTCCTAAATCTTTGTGGTGTCATGGAAAAGGCTTGGGCTTTGGAACCTGCCAGGCTTGGATTCTAACCCTGGCTCTGCCTTTCCCTAGGAACTTAGCCCTGGGCACACTTACTATTTCTCTGAGCCTCAGTTTCCTCATCCCATAAAATGGCAGTTGCACAGTTAGAAAAGGCCTAGTATATCACGGACTGCAGCATGATGAATTCTAGTTTCATTGCTGGAAGTTCCTACGTGTGCCTTTCGCTGCCCTCCGTAATCTGGCTCCATCCTGGCCATGTGATCTTTCTGACCAAGCTTCCCGCCCTGTCCAGCAGATCTCTGAGCCTTTCCTGCTGCATCTGCCAGCTGTGCAGGGCTGTGTAGGGCTAGTCTGGAGGGCCCACAGAGGTGGTAAGTCTGTCAGGGTCTTTGTCTGAATTATTCTGACAGCTCTGCTCGTTGGGCATATGCCAGGCACATTGCTGGGCACTTTGCAGAATTGTTTCATTTAATCTTTGCAACAGATCTGTCCCCCATTTTACACAGGGTAGACCAGGATGCCTTTGGCTCCGAGCAATAAAAAACTCTACTAAAAGCAGTTTAGATAGTAAGGAAAGATGATTATCTTGCCAAAAACAAGTCCTGAGCGATGCTCGTTGGTGTCAGCAAGGACCCAGGTAGCTGCCACGTCTGCTGTTTGCCTTCCTCAGTGTGCTGATTTGTCCTTTCACACTGGTCTCCCTTATGGTGCTAAGGCGACTGCTGTGGTTCCAGGTGCCCTATGCGGGAAAGATGCTGTAGCTCCCTTGTGCTCCCTTTAAGAGGCCTCTAGTAGTTTTGTTACAAGGTTCTTCTTGGCCAGTGTTGGGTCTTAGGCTTGTTTCCAAGCTAGTCACTAGTAAAGGAATTCATGGGACTGGCTTGGATTCGTCAAGATTCAGCCCCTGAGGCTGGTGAGGGATCCAGGTTCCATTTGCCCCTGGCCCCCTGGTCCATGGAAGAAGGCACAGGAAGGAGGCTTGTGGGTTAAGGAAATTGCTCAAGGTGGCAAACCTAGTAAGAAGCAGCATTCAGACCCCGTCAGGCTGACTCCCTAGGCCGTCGGTTGGTTGAATGAAATTAATCACAGAGGTGGAGAGCACATTGTTCTGGGTTTGGTGTGCTGGACTTTGAGGGATCTTGGAAGTACCTTTTTTTTTACTGATTCTGAGTCTCTCCTTTCTCTAGGCTCCTTTCTAGAATGGTATTCATTTTCCTCAGTCTGTCTTTCTCCTCAGTGCCTCCTTTACCCCCAGTCTCCCAGTGCCCGACGGCTGCTTGCCTTCTAGCCCCATAGCTAGGAAGGGCCCCCCCCAGACAGAATGGTCCAAGGGCTGATTTCAGTGTGGCTGTCAAGGTCCCGTGGGGGTCATCTCTAGGTTTCTTTTAGATGAGGGAAGGGAGCTGTAAAACTCTAAGTCAGGATTTAGGACAGGCCAGAGAAAATGCCAGGGGAGCTGGTAGAGGCCCAGCAGTAGCAAGGAGTTTATGGTCCACCAGTGGGGATGTCAGTGGGCACCTGGGCCAGGGCTTTGGGATGGACTCATGCCGGGCGCAGCCAGCTGTCCACCCGTGGAGACAGTGCAGTTATATAGGTGGCCTTTTGGCTTGCAGATGCTTCAGGATTGCCCCAAGGCCCGCCGGGAGGTGGAGCTGCACTGGCGGGCCTCGCAGTGCCCCCACATCGTGCGGATTGTGGATGTGTATGAGAACCTGTACGCGGGCCGGAAGTGCCTGCTGATCGTCATGGAGTGGTAAGCAGCCCTGCCTGTTCCCCTCCCCCAGCCTGCCCCACTGCCCACTCAGGCCCCTCACCTCTGGGGACTGCCACGTCTGCACCCCGAAGCGGGAGATGGCCACGGCTGATTTCTTTCAGTGGGGAGTGGAGAGGGCTGGAGGGATGTCGTACCCATCAGATCTGACTGTGGCTTTGTTTCAGTTTGGATGGTGGAGAACTCTTTAGCCGCATCCAGGACCGAGGAGACCAAGCGTTCACGGAAAGAGGTAGAAAGGGTCTGTTGTGGGGATAGGCCTTGGCAGGCAGGGCTGTGGGAAGGGGGGCTCCAGGGCCCGCTGCCTGCTCCAGCTCGCCGCCAGGCCTGTGAACCCCGTTAACAGGACAGCTCCTTGCTTCTCCGTTTCTAGCGTGGGTGGTGCATGTAGGGAGCCTGGGGCTGCTTGGGAGGGGACTGAGTGCGCTGGGTCATCAAACCTAACAACACATCTTGTGCCTTCCTTTCTGTCTCCCACCTCACGGCTCCAGAAGCGTCAGAAATCATGAAGAGCATCGGTGAGGCCATCCAGTACCTGCACTCAATCAACATTGCTCATCGGGATGTCAAGGTACCCGCTGTTCAAGGTGCCCCTCCCCCCCGACCGAGGTGTGGCCACGGTGACCCCACATCCTTGCTGCCTGGTTCCTGAGGGCAGAGTAGGGCAGGGTGCCATTATCGGCCCTCTCTGGGCAAACCCCCAAACCCAGTAGCGAAGCCTTCTGTGGCTACGCCCAGCCCTGCGGTCCTCCTTCGTCAGTACCACAGTCATACCTTCGGTTTCTGTGTCCCTGTGGTGTTTGTTGGTGGTTCTCTGTGTTTGTCTCTTATCTCCAAGTACTCTGTCAGCCCTCAGAAGGCGGGGATGCTCCTTACGGCGTGCCCTTCAAGGGGCACAGATGATGGTTGAAAGGATGAGGGAAGGCAGGAATCCTTCCCCGTCTGATTCTCAGGGCTCTTCACAGGCTCAGCGGAGCTGCTATCTGTCTGTCTGTCTGTCTCTCCCTGTAGCCTGAGAATCTCCTATACACCTCCAAAAGGCCCAACGCCATCCTGAAACTCACAGATTTTGGCTTTGCCAAGGAAACCACCAGCCACAACTCTTTGACCACTCCTTGTTATACGCCGTACTATGTGGGTAAGTCTGGAGGAGGCCCGGGGAGCTCGTCGTTCCCCAGAGCTGTTCTCAGGTGCTCTCTACAACTCTCAGGGGCCACTGGGCCTGTCGTGTCCTGACCCTTTCTGGAGCTGGCGTTGATGTGACCTGCCCAGAAGTAGGGCTTGTCAGAGTTAAGCTGGGTCAGAGGCGTTACAGGAGATTATAGGCAGGATTTTGTGCACTCGTGTAATTTCCCCAAGAAGAGCTGTCATTGTCCTCACGTTCCCCATGGAGTCTGGGGCATAGATTTTGTTCTAGAGCCCTAGCTGATTGGCACAGAATAAACTCCTATGCTTGTCAAATTAAATGGACAGCATGGGCTGGAAAGGTTCAGGAATTGTTTCATCTTAAGATTCTAGCCTCAGGATTCCTCTTCGAGGAGGATTTTCTGCTTTCCCCACCCAAACCCAGCTGTTCCCCCTCGTCCCCCCAGCTACGGTACCATCATGGTGGGCTGAAGGGTTGGAGTGGGGACCGTGATCCACAGAGAAGTTGGGGTGTATCACAGTGTTCCAATGGCCAGACCTACCCACGTTGACCTTTGGTTTACAGCTCCAGAAGTGCTGGGTCCCGAGAAGTATGACAAGTCCTGTGACATGTGGTCCTTGGGTGTCATCATGTACATCCTGTGAGTGTGCCAGAGACGGCCTGCGGGCAGGCTGGGGCTGGGCGGGGGCAGGATGGAGAAGGAGGCCTGTACCTCTCTGGGACAAGAGGAAGAAGCAAAGGTTCGCACCCCTTCTGGATGGGGGATTCCCTGGGAATCCCCTGCATGTCCCCTTCTCTCAGTGCTTATTGGATTCTGATGGCTAAGCGGTGGGATAAACTAGCTAACAGACAGGAAAATGTGTGGTTTAGCTCCTTGGCGTGTTGGATTTCTGGGCCGTGTTCTTGACTTTATATATTGTGCCTGAAATCCACGAGTTCCAGTTTCTCCATGGCCTTGACCAGAAGCCCGTTTCCCACTCTGCTCCTGGTGCAAGGCCCCTAAATAAGCCCAGCACTGTCCCTCTCCCCCTGCTTCTTGGTCCAGGCTGTGTGGGTATCCCCCCTTCTATTCCAACCACGGTCTTGCCATCTCTCCGGGCATGAAGAGTCGCATCCGAATGGGCCAGTATGAGTTCCCCAACCCAGAATGGTCAGAAGTATCGGAGGAAGGTAAGGACCCCATAGCTGCACGCACACATGCGTGTGTGTGTGTGTGTGCGTGCGTGCGTGTGTACCCGTGGGTGTCCAGTCCATGTGCGTGGTCTCTACCTGTGCCCCTACCTGCTGGGTGCTTCCTGTCTATGTGAAGGGCCTGGCTCAGGGCCGGCTCCTCGGGCAGTCTGCCTCCCTGCAACCACCCGCCACCCCTACATCTGGTTTCTCCCTTAAAACTTTGGGAGGAAGCAGAAGAGAGAGAGTGTGGCCCCTGAACTGTGTCTGTCCCCTGCCCCATCCCCACAGTAAAGATGCTTATCCGGAACCTGCTGAAAACAGAGCCCACCCAGAGAATGACCATCACGGAGTTCATGAACCACCCCTGGATCATGGTAAGCCTGGTGGGCTGCAGAGACCTGGGTCCGTGGAGACTGTCCCTCAGGTCCAGGGGTCAGCCACGACTCTGCACCACCCCAGGCTTTCACGTGAACTCGTTTTCTCCCCCTCACCAGCAATCAACAAAGGTCCCTCAAACCCCACTGCACACCAGCCGGGTCCTGAAGGAGGACAAGGAGCGGTGGGAGGATGTCAAGGTGAGGGACCCACTGGCTGCAGGGGCTGGGGAGGCAGGCGGCTCAGCGAGGGTGCTCCGGGGGGAGTGGGGGTCTGCACGCACTCACCGCAGGGGTCTCTGTTACAACAAGAGCAGTGACGCTGAGCCACTTCCCTGACCAGGCTGGGCCGGGGCCTCTGTTCAGACTAAACGCAGCTGTGGTGATTCCCTACAAGCCCACAGCGCGCTGGCTCCCCAGAGGGCCCCAAGAGACTATCTGGTACCATCTCCTTATTTTGCAGAGAAGGAGACTAAGGTCTAGAGAGGGGGAGTGACCTACTCAAGATCACGCAGCTAGTGATGGGCTGGGGCAGACCAGAACCCAGGTCCCCTGACTCCCAGTCCAGTGCTCTTTGCTTCCAGCAGGGTTACTGGGGGGCCCTGGGAGAGCAGCAGCAGTGTTGTGGCCAGGCCCTGGTGACTCAGGCCGGGGCCAAAGCTGCTGGCAGCCCTGGACCCACTGACCAGCCTGTCCTCTCCTGGTTCCCATCCCCTGTTGCCCTCACCCCACCCTTCCTTGTGTCTCTTGTCTCCCCTGTCTCCCCCTTGGTGGAACCCACCCTCCGCTCCCCAGGAGGAGATGACCAGTGCCTTGGCCACAATGCGTGTCGACTATGAACAGATCAAGATAAAGAAGATTGAAGATGCATCCAATCCTCTCCTTCTGAAGAGGCGTAAGAAAGCTCGGGCCCTGGAGGCCGCGGCCCTTGCTCACTGAGCCTCTGAGCCCGTCCCGCTCCACTGGAGGACAAGCAATAACTCTCGAGCTGAATATATTTTTTAAACGAAGAGACACAGAACTGTCCACTTCCACCTCGCCTCCTCCTTGGCGGCATGGAGCCCAGAACCCCGTCAGAGGCTGCAACCTGCCCTTGGTTCCCGCCACCTCCGAGAGGGAGAGGCTGGGAGGCTGGGAGGCGAGGGGCCGTGTGGAGAGAAGGGGGCAAGATGCTCTTGAACCCGTGCTCATGTTGCAATTTTATCCATAATTTGACTTAGAATTTTTATGAAACTTCTTTTATTGTTTTTTCCCCCACTCTGCCTCCTCTTACCCAGACCCCTTCCTCTCTGGATGTGCAAGGGTTTGGGGTTGGTTCAAGGGTGTGTTGTGGAAACTGTTATAGGGACTGTCCCTGTGTTGTCCCACATGCCCTGTCTTTCCCCACGACAGCCTGAGGCCCCTGCTGGCCAAGGCATTCTCGGAGCTCAAGGCCCTGCGGGGGGGCGGGGGGGGCAGGCCAGGAAGCCACCCACCTCTGTTGGAGCCCTCAGACGTCACCCATGTGCCAGATGGGCAGAGGCGAGTGTGATTGTGTGCGCGTGCGTATGTGTGCCCGCATCTTTGTCTGGGACTGTGCGTTTGAGGGGCCAGGGGCAGGCAGGGCTGCAGAGAGAGGGGCCCTGCTGTGGCTCGAGAACCTTACCCCTCCTTGGGCCTGCGTGCCCGTGTGGGGTCTGCCGGAGTGCCTGAGAAACCTATGCAGACTCTGAGCCAGGCCCCCTGCGGCCTGCCCGTTCGCTGCTTCTGGGAGGCGGAGGGGAGTGACTTAGGCACTGGCACAGTGATCAGGAAGACTGGACCCGCCCCCCGGCCCCCTACCCCCATTCAGTGCCGGTCCTAGTTCTCTGAGGCGCTCATCTACCAGGTGGCCTCTCTCCTCCTTCCTGCCGTTAGTAACCGGTTCTTGTTGATCTTTCCTACATTTTTAGCCACTTCTTACCAGGCCTCCTCTTTGCTCATGGCGGGGAGCCCAGGCAGTTTAGAAGTGACACAGAGCTTCTGCATTTCGCCGTCTCTCCTGGGCTCCGGAGGCATTGGCCAGCTACCCCTTGTGGGCAAAGGCGACACCACTTGTGTGGTCCTGCAAATTTCCACTGTGGCCTAGTGGGTGGGTGGGGGAGTCTTCACACCAAAGATGTCCCGACTCTGCCCCTTCCCCATTAGCCACTTCACCTCCACCCCAAACAACTCAGCTTTGTGCGTCCAGGCCAGTGAGGGGGAGGCCGGGAGGGCCCTCCCCCGCTATCAGTGAGCAACATGGGGAGAAGTCCTCCATGCTAAGGTCTTTTTGGGGCAGGGGTGGCACTAACGCTTCAGCTCTCATCTCCCTTGGGAGTGAGTTGCTGGAGGAGCAGTCCGGATCTTCTCTGCGCGTGGGGGAAGGGCTCCGAGTGCCCACAGTGCCTCCCTGTCTCTGATGGTGTGTCCAGCACTCAGATTGTTGTAAACTGTTGTTGTTTTGTATGAGCGAAATTGTCTTTACTAAACAGATTTAATAGTTGAAAGGTTTTCTTGCTCTTCCTTCATGGGACTCAGCCTTTCCACCCCGCGCTCCCCATGAATCCTCTTCGCACCTGTGGAGAGTGGGTTTGTATGTTGGGAGGGCAGAATCTGGGTGTCCTGGGAGGGGAGAAGTTGGAAGGGCCTCCTAGGTGAGGGAGCACCTGTCCTGTGTGGGGTCTGGCCAGGACAGGTCTGCGGTAGGGGCATGAATGCTGTTCTCCTTTAGAGCAGGGTGGGATGGCAACATGGGTTGCGGAGCCCATGCTCTTTTGTCAATACTGAATTAGGAGCCAGCGGCTTCTCAGCACGTGATTCTTTGACCTGTGTAGCCACAGCCAGGTGCTGGCCTCCTCAGCCTGAGGGGACCTGCTGGCGTGGGTTTCTGGATTCAAATCCTGGGAGAGACCAAGAGAGCAGGGTGGTGTAGTTCCTGAAAGTTCCAGGAGGGGGCGATAGGGGTTAGGCTTAAAGGGAAATATTCTGCATTGACCAGGAAGAACCCTCAGTCAGTGTTCATGTGACCCATTCCCCTCCATTCACAGATGAAAAGAGCAAGGCCCAGAGGTGATATGTTTGGGATCGCACAATGGATTGGTTTGCAGTAGGGCCTAAGGTACTTCTGACCCCACTTCCTCCTTCCAGTCAGATAGACAAATAGTGCACCCTGGGCATGTTCACATTTTCTCCCATGGTCCTCAGAGCTGACTGGGGAGAAAGGCAAGGCAGGGTGGTTACCCCTGCTTCATGAGGGAGGGAGCCGACTGAGGGCAGAGGAACGTACTGAAGGTCGCACAGCTAATTGGTTGGGACTAGAACCTAGGATCCAAAGGCCTGGGATGTTCTCCCTCCTCACACCCGGCCTTCTGCCTGGAGGAGAGGGCTGCTCATCCCCTTCGTCGTTCGCAGGATCATGGCTCCATTGCTCAGGCTCGTGGGCACAGGCAGGGCGGCCCCTGGTGGCCCCCGACCTCCCTTTATAAGTCCTGAATGGATTGTTGAGGTTGGGTCGCAGCTCGAGACTCCGCTCAGCCATGTAGAAACCACTGCTCAGAGAAACCGGCCGGAGGTTTTGCTCTCAGGGAGATCCAGCTGCAGTGTCTGCACTAACACAGGTGTGAGAAGTGACGAGAACTTGGAGCGCTCTGCGTCTTGGGAGGCCGTATTTCTGTTGCCGCCCTAATACTCCATGGCTTACAACAGCATAAATGCAATACGGTCCCATCTGTCAGAGGTCTGATAGGGTCTCACTGGCCTGGACTCAAGGTCTCAGCAGAGCTGCATCTGCATTCCTTTCTGGAGGCTCTAGAAGATTTCATTGTCTTGCGTTTTTCCAGCTTCAGAAGGCTTTTGCCTTCCTTGGCCTGTGGCCATCTTCCTCCATCTTCGAAGCCAGCAGCATCGCGCCCCTCTGACGCTCCTGGGGTCCTCTGTCTTGACCTCGCCAGGAGCTATGTCTCCACTTTTAAGGACTTGGGTGATTCGATTGAGCCTCCGCAGATCACCCAGGGTAATCTCCCCATAACAAGGCTCTTAACCTTAATCCCATCTGCAGTTCCTTTTGCCGTGTAAGGGACCATGTGCCTAGGTCCATGGGACCAGGATGTGGGCATCTGCGGGGCACCTGCTCTGCCACAGAGCCCTGTCGCACAGCCTTCTCATCCTCTTGCCCCGCACGCTGGTGTTCGGGGCCTCTTCGGCCTGGGTCAGCCTGGCTCAGGACCCCTGTGGCCTGGGACGATCTGCCCTGGAGTTGGTGTTCAGGGAGGATGGCTGGGGTGAAGGGCCAGGAGGGGCCCAGCTTGGCGCAGGGGTCTTGCCATACCTTTGCCCTCCTGCCCGTCCCCCTGACCCCCGCATGGGTGGCTCTGTAGTTCCCTGTCACTTAACCTCCTTCTGCTAATTTCCCAAGCCCCCAGGTGGGAAAGGGAACTTGGACCTAAAGGCAAATGCTGGCTTTCATGGGTGCAGGAGGCAGTGGTGGGGGGGTGATTCCTGAATGCCCTGGTGTAAGATGTGAAGTGGGCTTCAGGACTAGTCTCCAGTTTACCTACGAGGAAACACAGCCTCACGGAGGTAAAATGACTCTCCCAAGGTCTCACAACTAAGCAGAAGTGAATCTCACTTGGAGTTCCAGCTTCCAAGTTTAGAGTTCCTTGAAAAAAACAAACCAAACACAAACAAAAATGCCAAAGTCTTCTTGGTAAGGAAGGGGGAGGGGGGCCAAGAGTGAGACAGATTGGATTCCCCTCCACTGAGTGGAGTTGTTTCCTTTTCTGTGGAATGTGGGGCGAGGGGGTGCATTCCTGCACCCTGTGGCTATTGTGAAGAATTCAATGAGAGGATGGATGTCAATGCTTTCTGAGGTGCCCGGTGGTCTTCATGAGCCCCCGCCCCCCCCCAGAGGGCACAGGGCACCCTAGGTTCGGAGTGGGACCGGTGGTCTAGGCTGCGTCAGGCCTGCCCTCACTTTGAGGGCCTGTCTCTGTGCTTTGGGTGGAGGACGCAGCTGGTTTGGTAAATAATAACAGTAAATTGGGGGTTTTCCTTTGACTTGGTTGGAGACAGGAAGTGGCTGTAGAGGGCTGTGAATGACGAGTGGGCAGAGTGGGTGGAGCCTGCCCAGGGTGTGAAGGAAATTCAGTTACTCGGGGGAGGAGGATGGCATTGGTGAGGCGGGGAAAGTGGCCGTCCTACCCACCCCGCCCGGTAAATGTAAACAGACCTGCTGGCTGGCTGGCCACTCCCCAGGTGGGCCAGAGCGGGGAATGGGAGCAGCCCTGGGGGGCAGCCTTAGAGCCCTAGGGCCCAGGAACACAGCCCCTCCCTGGCTTTGTCTCTTGAAGTCCACATTTAGGGGCTCAGCCGCCCCAGAGGGAGTCTGGCCAAGTTTGGAAGTAGTTCCTCTTTCGAAGGGACACGGCTCCAGCTCTGGGGGGCCTTTTGGCAAATTCACCTACCTCTCCTCGCCCTGCACTAGGACCAGTGTGAAGAGACCACCCAAAATCCTAAATCCCTAAATACCCAAGCACTGACTAGCGTGCACTATGCTTTGGGTAAAAAGAAGTGTAAGACCCAGTTCCTGCCCCGTATGCAAACTTGACAGGCCGTCTTTTCCTTTCTCTGCCCCCAGAGGCCCGGATACCTACTTTGTGGTCTGAATCTCTCTGTTCACAACTGCTCCAGATGATGAGGGATGTGTCATCCGAGCCCAGGTGGCCTGGGGCAGCCTTTGAGCGCCCTAAAGTTCTGACACTGGAGGAAGGAGTGAGGTCGAAGCTGCATGCCCTGGAGCCTTGTCTTCTGGACAAAGCCCTCACCTCCGTGCCTTCCTGGAGACAATAGCAGTTCTACCCCCATTGCCGGTGTGTGAGGCTTAAATGTGGCCACGCCAGGACTTCGAGAAGTGGGGAGGGCACTCTCCCTGGGTGTATAAGGGGGTTCCTCCCCCAAGCTACAGATCACCCTTTGAAGGAGATCAGTGCTTCGGCCTCCTCGGCTAGAATGCTCTTTGAGACTCAGCCCCGTCGCAGGAGTTCAGACACCACGTTCTGATTCAGCTCCTCTTGAGCACGTGCTCCATGCCACGCCTGGTGCTCAGGACTCTGGGGAGACGCGGACGAGCTGGAAGTGGGTCTAGCCCCATGTCTAGGGGAGCAGACGGCCAGTAACAGAACAGAAAGCAGGGGAAATCGACACCTGAAACAGAGCAGGTGCTTGCGGTGCAGATGTTGGAGCTCTTCTGGCAGAGACCCTGGAGCGCCCCCCAGGAGCCCTGGGAGGACAGATGTGACAGGAGTCAATGAGGGAAGAGCTCCGTGGAGGTGCTCCCATCAGATGTCCACTCCCGTCTCTGCAGGAGCCACATCTTTCCTTTGAGTCTAGGTTCCCCCTTCTGTCTTTTGGTCTGAACTGCTGTCTGTTACCCCCCCCCCCCGCCCCCTGCCTTGCTTCAGCTTGATCTTTGACTCCCATCAATTCATCCAAGGGAAATCTGATTTACCCCCTTCAGTGGGGGGCGTCCTCGGTGCTTTTCTGCCCATTTTCTCTTTCCAGCCCCTCCAACCTGGATTCCTCTCATTCAACTGTGTTTGCTTCCCCCAGAACCAAAATTTGGGAACAGAGCCTGAGTGGGATTTCCCCTCTAATCTTCTGTTCATTAACTTTTAAAGAAGCCTTAAACTTAGATCATTTTTAGTTACGCATTTTACAAGTCATTGTGACAAAGGATAACGTTACATGTAACTGGAGGCTCCTCTTGGAAAAGTGGACTGAATGGTTGTCCAGGATTCCCTTGTCCGCCACCCCCCCAGTGTCACTGAGACGCCATAGCTCCTCGTAGGCTCTTCTCACCTCTCCGCATGGTCCTCACACCGCCCCTCGGTATCGGAAATGGGAGCCCCTGAGAGCTTCCCCGTAACAGATACACATCTTACTGTGCTTAAGCTTCCACACTTTCTATTTTTTACACACCAACATCTCAAACCTAGGGTTTCCTTGGAATGTATATCCACCCTCTGGGGGGGGGCATAACTCCTCTGGGGGGAAATTACTCCCCAGAGCCTCCGGCCAGGGCCAGGAAGTCTTGGCTGTGACTCTCTGGTGGGGAGATCTTCGGGGGGCAAGTGGCGGCTGCTGAGGGGCCTGGAACCTGTGTGTGGTAAGTCATTTTCAGGGGCCAGAGCTGCCATGCAAATGCGTTCGTTTGCATAACTTTCTTGCTCTATGGGACAGTGAAGTTTCCTACTCCATGGGACACTGCTGCCAGGATTTGCAAGTGAAATATTGGGACTGGCTTTCCCCCTTTGCTGTTCCCCTCTATTCATGAGACTTTATCTCCACCACCCCCCCACCCCCCCCCCCCGCCCCCTCGGGTTTTGTTTCTGTCCCTCAGGCCCTGTGTGACCGACCAATGCTGGTCTTAACGTTTCCGATCCTAGGAGACTAGCCTTGCTGGGGCCCTGATATGCAAAGTATCTACAAAGGTTATGCAAATGAGTCCCTGGGCTCGGTGACTCTGGCCCAAGTCCAAAACCTGTGGATAGCTCAGGCCCCTGCTGTCTGAGCCCAAGGGAAACGTGACCGCCATCCCTTCGTCCCTTCACCCTCATCAGTCCAGGCGGCCGAGACATCTTGTTCCTCAACTAGCAAGAGCCTCCTGCGGCTATGAGGCCTCAAGTTTCAGAATGAGCTGAGTTCTCCCAGCCCTTACCCTCTGATTTGGAGACCTGTGGTTCCAAATTCACCAGTCAGAGGTTTACTTTTCAAAGATTAACCACGATCACATTGAAGTCTGAACCCCAGACCCTGGTTAGCTGTGCCTAGAGCCTGCGGTCCAGGGAGACCTGGTATTTGCAGTAAGACCCAGAAGGGCCTATGGTTTTCTGGCACTCAGCTGTCTCCTTTCCTGGTCAGAAACCTGTTCTAAGTAACTGCCCTCATAGTGAGACTCTGACCCTCCTCACTGCACCCACAGCCACTCACAGTGGGGACCAAGGCAGGATGGAAGGGGACAGGGGCAGGCTGTTCTCTGAGCCACTCTGCAAGGAAGAGAGAGTGAGAAATCCAGTCTGATCCACTTACTCCCAAGTTCTGAAAAGGGTAGCTGAGCCAGCATAGGTGCTCGGGATCTGTTGGGTGGATGAATACATCTAAGAACAATGAACACAACTAATTTTAGTAATTCAAACAGCGAAACAATTAGACACACATCGTCGTGTATACATTCAGAGTGAAATGTGCAAGCTCTTTATAACCTCTTTCTCTCCTCACTCAACCGTGCCGGCTCCCTCTCCAGAAATAACTTTGTTTAACAGCTTGGTGTGATTCTGATTTTATCCAGCCTTACAAAAATTTCTATTTATCTACACACGTATATCCTTCTAAACACAGGTGAGAAATTTCTTTGAGGG
Source organism: Ursus americanus (assembly GCF_024610735.1). Taxonomy (NCBI): domain Eukaryota; kingdom Metazoa; phylum Chordata; class Mammalia; order Carnivora; family Ursidae; genus Ursus; species Ursus americanus. The sequence continues at coordinate 73,090,209 of NC_142128.1, forward strand.
TTATAACAAGTACAAATGGGATCGTTAGGCATATGGTTCTACAACTTGCTTTTTTAAAAAAAATTGTGCTGAAACATCCATGCCGTAAAATTTACCATCGTAACCATTCTTAAGTGTGGAGTTAAATAGTGTGAAGTATCTTCCCATTGTCGCACAACCCATCTCTAGAATTCTAGCCACATCCGTTAATCGATATGCAACTTGCTTTTTAAACTCAACATATCATAGTGGGTGTCCGTGACTGAACTCAACTATCAAAAATTTTTTCTAGTATTTTAAAGGTTTTTTGTTTTTAGTTTTTAGTAATCTCCACACCCAACGTGGGGCTCAAACTCACAACCCCATGATCAAGGGTCACATGCTGTACTGACGGAGCCAGCCGGGTGCCCCAGAACCATCATATTCTCAACAGCTGCAGAGATTCCACAGCATCGATGCAGCATAATTTATTTAACTATCTGCCCTTGGTGGATGCTTTGTTTCCTTTTTTTTTTTTTACTCTTAGTATGAATGTTGCAAACGGCTTGAGCCATATCTCTGTGCACATGTGTAAGGATTTCTGTAGGATGGGTTCCTAGAAGTGGCAGTTAGAGAAAGGGGTATGTACACTTTATGTTTTGGTAGGCACTCCCAAGAAGACAGTATCGATTTATGAATGAATGCATTTTGCATATTGCTTTCTGAATGACAGGCCCATGAATGGATTTACTGTCAGCAGTGGGGTAATCTGTGGGTGGAATAGTCAGCTGAGAATAAGAGTACAGAAGCACTTCCCAAAACATAGATGCATACCCTGGGTAACATTGTGGGCAACTGGAAGAATCAGATGTGGAGGGGCAAAGGGGATTCCTTCAGCCTCTCCCCGTATCAGTGGCTCTGCTCACCCAATTACAGTTATTTGCATATATTTTGGGTGTGCAGGCAGAATGGCTTGAAGACCAATCTGAGGGTCAGCCTTGCTCAGCTTTCTGCTGGTGTTTGATCTTGGGCATGTTGCTTGATCTGGTTCCCAGACTGTGAAGCCCCTGGTGGGAACGCCAAGGAGATGACAGTGTGCAGATGACTTTGACATACGGCCCACTGGCAGGTGCTATGAGAGGCCCAGAGTGCCGTGGAAGCTTCCCAGGGGGGGCTCCCATCTGGTTAGGGAGACCGTGACAGAAAGGCCCGTGCTGAAAGAGGTGACTCTGGCTCAGGGTTCTAGGAGTTATGGGGGACACAGGAGACTTGCAGGCATTTTTTCTTACCATACAGGAGCTCAATCACATTACCCCCAGAACCTTTACGGGACACTGATTGCGTGCCCAGCACTCTGCTGATTACAGAGTCTGCAGAACCGGGTTCGTGATGCGGTGGTCAATAGCTCGGTTGCACACTACATGGGAGAAAGCTTTGGAGTTACACTACACCGGGTTCCAAGTATGTGCAGGTGACTTCACAGAGCCTCCCTTTATCAACTAGTACCTTGGGGATAAGAAATGTGGCACTCCACAAAAATTTCTTTTAAGATTGCTTTATTTCAGAGAGAGAGACTGAGAGTGCATGCAAGCCAGGGAGGCACAGAGGGAGAGGGAGACAAGCAGACTTTGGGGAGCCCGATGTGGGGCTCGATCCCAGGACCCTGAGATCATGACCTGAGCCAAAATCAAGAGCTGGGGGCTCAACCAACTGAGCCACCCAGGCACCCTTCCAAAATTATTAACAATATTTAGAATTATAAGTATTAACTATGAGAATGTGCTTCCTAGACCTCTAATTACAGCAGCAGCAGCCTAGGGCCTCAGGAGCTCTTCTCCGAAAGCCACTGTTGCATTTGCGCTGAGGCCGTATTTCCCTCTGGCCGCCCCCAGGCGATGACTGGGCCTGGTAGGCATTCTAAGATACACCAGTTGCGGGGGGGAACCAGGCCTCTAGTGATGGCTGATTTGGGTCTGAGGATTCCCTGGCAGCTCTGCAGAGGCTTCTTCAGACTGCACAGTAGTATAGGACACTTGTGCCCAGCCTTCTCTCCTTTCTCCTCAGTAGGGTCAGGGCTCTCTCAGCTTGACCAGCCTCCCCCCGCCCTTTTCTCTCATAAAGACATTTCCCCTAACTAAACCCCTGGCCTGTCCAATCCGGTTTTGTCCTCTGCTTCTCAGAGGACCCGGATTAACAATGATATTGCTACGGGGCGCCTGGGTGGCGCAGTGGTTAAGCGTCTGCCTTCGGCTCAGGGCGTGATCCCGGCGTTATGGGATCGAGCCCCACATCAGGCTCCTCCGCTATGAGCCTGCTTCTTCCTCTCCCACTCACCCTCCTTGTGTTCCCGCTCTCGCTGGCTGTCTCTATCCTGTCAAATAAATAAATAAAATCTTTAAAAAAAAAAACAAAAAAACCCGATATTGCTTCCCTCATAGGGCTGTTGCCAGGAACAAAGGAGAAAGGTACAAGCTTGAGCACGACGCCTGCACATGGTTAGCACTCATTATTGTCCTCTATCGCAGGTAGGAGTCCTGTTATCGTATCAGTGTGAGCAGATGGATTTCAGTAAAAAGGAGAGTAAAGGTGATTCACGCCGCATGGCTTTGGTTGAGAGAGAAGGCCACTGCGTGTCTGGTGCGGGGGTGTTCCGGCCACTGGGTTTGTGGCTCCGTAGCCCAGCGGAGAGGACCCCCACTCACGCTGGGGCGTGGAATAGCTGGGTACCGCACGGGGGCGGGGGGCGGCGGGGCGTCAGTGCCCGGCAGAGTTGGGGGGCCAGGGGAGAATGATGGGAAGACAGCGTGCCTTCAAGTAAAACAGGGGCTATGGGAAGCTGGGGTGAGTCACAGGGTTTCTCTTAAAACCCCTGAACCCATGGCATCTTGAATGTGCTGAGTGTGGGGCCCGCCAGCCCAGCCTCGCCTTGGTTCTAAGAATGTATCCCTTCCCTCCCCTCCCACAGTTGTCAAAATTAATCAGGCCCCTGATTTCAGCAACATTTCTCTCTTCTCTTATAAGAATTTGGCAAAGAAAACTGGGTTATATCCCCGCACAGGAGGCCGCAGAGATCGGGGCTGATTGGGAGGAAACGTGAGAACAAGCTAGTTCTCTAGCTTGGGTTTCAGAACGTGCTTCTCCCTGCTCCTCCCTGCGGAGAAAATCCGGCTCAGGTGATGTGGGTCAGGCGCGGGGTGCCGCGTAGACTGGAGCCCTGGACTCTGGCAGGTCCACACCACGTTCTGTCTCTTGCACGTGCCGGCTGGAGGCCTCCAACTTCTGTAAGCCTCCATCTCCTGTTAGTAAGTGGAGACAGGAGAGCATCTTCCTCGTTGTGTTTTGGGGAGAATTAAACAGCTAATCAGTGTAAAGCCTCCACCCAGTTCCTGGCACCCGGTGACTGGAAGCCCGGTGAAGACACTGCCCAGCCCTGTTCAGAGACCCCTGGTCCCCTTTGTGACCATCCCTCCTCTTTTCTTTTGAATTCTGACCTCCAACAACCCTATAAGGTAGAGGTATTGTTATCCCCATTTTATAGATATGTAAACTGAGGCTCAGTTTACATCACTCTTGTGGTATAGGACACTGATTTAGCCTGTTGGAACACTTTCCAGAGGCAAAGAGGAGGCAGTGAAAGCAACTGAGGCCACATTTAGAGGCCAACAGCGTTCACGGACCTGAAGGGCTGGAAGGGCACAGCATCACCATTTCCCCCCCACCCCCCGCCCCCAGGCCCCCAAGGTGGAACATTCCTCCTTCAGATATGGGCAAAATTCATTTCCTCTTTGTTCCTGCGTCACGTTTTCAATGATGACTACCCTTACTGCTCTGTTTAAAACTGCAACCTTCCCTCCTCCTACCCCCAACTCCTCGCTCTGGGCACTCTCTACTCCCCTCCAAGGCTTTATTTTTAAAAATCGTTTTTATTGAAATATAATGTAGATCCCCAAAGCTACCCTCCTTCGTGTTTTCCCCAAAGATCTGATCACCTTGTAAAACTCTGTGTAACTTACTTATCATGAGTGGAGTCTTGCCACAGGGCAGGGATTTGTGTCTGCTTTGGTCACTGACCCACCTGCAGTGCCTGGTGCGCGGGCGCCTGGCAGCATCCCGTGTGCTGCTCACAGAGGACGGAGATGCACGAGACCGAGCCACCGCCTCCCTGCCTCGAGGGTTTTGTGCAGAGCAGCAGCAGGCGATGGATGAGTAAGAACCAGAGGGCGGGGCAGGCAGGGCAGCACGGGCTCCGGGACAGGAGCCGTCCCCGGGAGCCTGAGAGCCAGGGAAGGCCTCCTGGAGGACCTGGATGGACATCTCGATGCGTGGAACTCTCCTGTCACCTGAGACAGCTCCTCCTTCCCGGATAGAGGGGAAGCCTTCCCTCGGTTAAACCCCGATCCCTCCTGTTGCTGTTTCAGCCCATTTCCTCTTGTTCTGCCCTCAGTGGGTCCTGTGGCAGTAACCGCACTAACCATTCCAACCCATCTCATTCCTCAGCCCAGGGTCCCAGCAGGCTGAGCAGGGCCTGCCACAGATAAATTGCCCACAGCCCTGTGCAGCCTGGAGGGCCAAGCTGGCGACACGGTGCCCTTGGAGTAGGGGGAGCACAAGGAGGCCCCGTCCCCAGCGCGGACACACAGGGGATCTTCAGGAAGTATGGCGGGGTGGTGGATGGACCTGAGGACTCCAAGATCCCCTGAGAAGTCCTTCTAAGGACGCAGCTTCTGTCTAGACTTGGCGATGCCATCATTTAAACAGATTTTTGTTATTTCACTTTCTTATTTATTTCTGTTTAGTATTTTGTTTGTAGCCACTTTTCCCCAAATAGAAGCTTCCGAAATTGTTTTCAATGTGGTACAACAGAGCTGAATAAAAATAATGAGAAAATCAAAAAGAAGAAAAGAAAAATGAGAAAGTAAGGAGAGGAGTGCAGGCCCCCAAGAGCTCCTACGTGGTGGAGCTGAGTAGAGCTGAAACCCAGACTTGCAAAGCCCTGCCGCTGCTGTCTGTACGCACTTGTGTGACCGTGCCTGCAGGGAGCCATTCAGAGTGCAGCGCTGGGTCCCGCCCGGTCTTATCATGGTCATGGGGGGCATGTCCCTTGCTCCTGGGGCCTCTAGGGGAAGTGGCATGTCATGATTTTTATGGGGTCCCAGCTCTTCTCTGGTTTATATCCCATGCCCTCACCCAGGCAAGGCTGAGTGAGGGACGCCTGGGGCGGAGTGGGGGGCATCTAGGAATCAGAATCTCTAGGCTGGAGGCCTGCAAAGGGATACTGCTGTTTCTCAAACTTGCTGAATCATGGAACACCGAATCATATTTTTCATGCTTCGCCCCTATCAATCTTTTGCTTAAAAACTATGCCTGCCCCAGGGGCGCCTGGGTGGCTCAGTCGTGTGTCTGATTCTTGATTTTAGCTCAGCTCATGGTCTTAGTGTTGTGAGATTGACCCCACATCGGACTCTGTGCTTAGGATCTTCTCTCTCTCTCCCCCTCTGCCCCTCCCCCTGCGCATGCTCTCCCTCTCTCATAAGTAAATACATCTTAAAAAAAAAAAAAAAAAAAAGGAATCCCTGCCCCAAACCACCGAATACCACACATAGAGCAAAACCCAAGGGGATGAAATTTCTTCAGGTACTGTAGTCACAAAGAGGTAAGGTTTTATCTGTTTTCACTAACAGCAAATTCATAACATTATTCTCTTCCCTGGTTCTCATGGCACATTGGGATTGTTTTCACAGGCTCTGGACCGGAGTTCTCTGAACTCTGTGGCTGGAGTCACCAGTGAGGGGCGTACTCCCTCCCAGGAAGGAGTTCTGGAACTGTGTAACACTGCGACCACAGCCCTAGGCCAGAAACCACGCCCCTTCCTTTTGCTCGTCCAGAGGACCCGAGAGTGGCCAGTGAAGGCCTCCCTGCGATTGCACCAGAATGACTTGCAGGGAGAGAACTTTACCTAGTGAAGCTGGTGAGGCTTCAGCTTCTGAGTCCTGACTTGCATGAACCACTTTTCTACTTTGGGATCTGTAAGCTCCAATTTATTTTTTTCTGAAAGCCTCTAAATTATTCAAGCTTTGGGCCCCACAAACCTAGATCCATTACTGCTTGTGTTCCACTGTGGCAGAAAAGGCAAGCCATACACTAAAGTTTCTTTCACTTTCCATCGCTGTTGCTGGGAAGTGGCCATCCAGCCAGGGACTAGACTTCTAGCTCCTCCGTGCCTTGGTTCTAATCAATGGAATGTGGCCAAAGGGATATGCCCGCCATTCCCTGGTCTGACCTATTAAACCCTTTTAAACCTATTAAAACCTATAAAAATCTGTTAAAACCTACAATCCTTTTCCCCTTCCCTTGTCTTCTGGCTGCATCCAAGACAGTGTCAAGGGCAGAAAGTGTAATTAAGAGTTTGACTCCATTTTTTTTTTAAAGATTATTTATTTATTTATTTGACAGAGAGACAGCCAGCGAGAGAGGGAACACAGCAGGGGGAGTGGGAGAGGAAGAAGCAGGCTCCCAGAGGAGGAGCCCTATGTGAGACTTGATCCCGCAACGCCGGGATCACGCCCTGAGCCGAAGGCAGACGCTTAACGACTGCGCTACCCAGGCGCCCCTTGACTCCATTTTTGATGTTTACGTACAGCCTTCAAGCCCACTACTCCCCTTTCCCTTTCTGCCCCCCAAAACGGACACGAAAGCTTGAGTGCTCCCTCCTGTGGCTGTGGCGGGAAGTTCAAACCATGCAAGTCTCAGCCTGTGCCTGGGAATCCTTACCCACACTCCATCACCCAACTATCCCCAAGCCCGTAGCCCCTCTCTGCTTTCTCTCAAGCCGTTTTTGGAACCAGCCCTCCTCCTTCCAAGAAAGTCTCGGTATGTGAGTAATAAACCTTTCCATGCCTTCTTGGTGTGTGTGTGTGTTCACGTGGCATCATCAGTCTTGACGTCCAAACCACATGTTGTTATGAGGGGAATCCATCCTGTCTCAGCAGTGACGATAACAGAGAATCTCCATCAGCACGAATGACTGTGGGACAAACTTCTTGCCTGTCGTAGCTCACGGCTGCCCCTCCATACACATTCTTTCCATGAGTGAGAAATCAACTTCTGTTAAGTCACTGAGATTTTAGGGTTTATCTGTTACAACAACTAGTGTTATCTTAACTAATATACCCAATGATAAAGCTGTCTAGTTCTAATAATTTTAATTAATTCCAATATCCTAAGTAGATTTGGGGAAATCTGAAAAAAAAAAAAAAGGAAAAAGAAAAAAGACTGATTTGGGGTCATGATCTCAGGGTCGTGAGATTGAGCCTTTATCAGGCTCCATGCTGGGTGTGGAGCCTGCTTAAGATTCTCTCTCCTTCTGCCCCTCCCCCTGCCCCCTCTCCCTCTCTTAAAAAAAAAAAGAGAGAGAGAGAGAAAAGGCTGGTTATTTTCCTTTCTGGCTGAAGAGAAGATGCCAACTCTTTATCTAGCAAAGAGATTGTGGCTAGGATAGCAAGACCATTTGATTCAGAATACAGGACTAAAGATGTTGTGATTCTAGAATGATGGATTGCGTATTTGTTTTGTAATATTAATATGACTTTATTCATTCTTAGTAATTTTCCACGGGAAAAAAGAGGGGAGGGAGGAGAGTGTTATCATGTGTTATGAAATAAAAGGAGAAGGGGAGGAAAGAAAGAACCTAATACAGCAAAATCAGCCATCAAATAAACATATTCCAGTCATGGGGTCACCAAAGTCCAAGGGAGATGTAGGTCAGGAACTTCCCCACCCTTCCTCCTTTCTAGGCATTCAAGATTTCACCAAACCAAAGCTTTGGTTTCTGGCAATAAACATGGAGTTGCATTTGTCCTGTCTCCTACTTACCAAGCTTCAGCCCTGTGACACATGCTGACCCTGAAATGTGTGCATTTTTCTTTTCTCAGTTTTTTTTCTCACTCTCAGTTTCTCTGTGAAAGGCTCCCCACTACTCCTTTTTACTTTAGGAGTGGAAAGAATGGCAGATTATGAAACCTATGATGTGTGAGCAAGTAGAAAAGAAAGCAATAGTTGCTAAGATCCAGTAAAGATTCGCTGTTCAGGTCCCACCTTCAAAGCTCTGGAAGCCACTTGTCAGGACTGAGTTTAAGGAGACACCTGCGTCAGGAAGAGTCTGTCAATGGGGATGCAGAGTCAGATTTTAGAAGACTCTCAAAGTCACGCTTGGGAGACAAAGTGCCTTGAATCTGAAGGCAGACGCAAGAACAGAACAAGTAGCATAGTCAACAAGTCAGATTGCCTATGGTAGAGAAATTCAAGTTCACTCAATGAAATTAACTGAAGTTTTTGCACATGCCTGTCTTGAGTGGAGAGGTCATTCCAATCTAAACAAGCTACCTGTTTTGTACAGTTGCTGCACTGGTGGGTTCGGACATCTTGTAGACTTGGTGTGCATGGATTTCATTGAGGCATCTGACAAAGTCTCATGTGATCGATCTGTGGGTAAGATAAAACTGTCTATTATTTCTAGCTAGGAGGAGGACCTTGATTGATATCTATGGTGCTATGGTCTTGACCCACCATAGTTAATGTTCTATCACCCTGGACAAAGGTATAGAAGCCAAGTTTATCGAAAGCTAGATTAATTGCCCCAAATATCTAAGAGTAAAGCAGACAGAGGTAAGCACGAGTCATACATTTCATTTCAAAAACTTCAATGTACAACCCAGACTGAGAATGAAGTAACTTGATAATTATTATCAAAAGGACTCAGACTTTCAGCCGAGCCCTGGGTATTAGTTTCCTAGAACTGCTGTAAAAAAACCACCCCAAACTGGGAGGCTTAAAACAGTGGAAATGTATTCTTTCATGGTTCAGAGGCTAGAAATAAAAAATTAAGGTGTCAGTAGTACCATGCTCACTCCGAAGGCTTTAAGGGAAGCATCTGCTTTGCTTCTTCAAGTTTCTTGGTTGTCAGCCATCTGTGGTATTTGTTGGTTTGCGGCAACATAGCTATAATTCTGCCTCTGTCTTCACACGGCCATCTTCCCTGGGTGTCTGTGCCCTTGTATCCAAATTTCCCTTTTGTTAGAAGGACACCTGTCAACTGGATTAAGGCCTACCCTACTCCAGTAGAACATTACCTTAACGTGACTACATTTGCCAAGACTCCCTTTCCCAATAGGATCACATTCACAGATACTAGAGGGTTAGGACTTAGACATATCTTTTTAGGAAATGCACTTCATCGTGTAGCACCCAGTATGGCCAACAGTGTGGTACAGCTGCGGTGAGGCTGCCTCATGATGGACGATCCTGGGCAAGGTGCGTGAGTAGTACTAACCCGCCCAGGGAGGCACATCTAGTGGACTCGTAGCAGTACCTGGCTCCTCCTAGCTCCCCTTACCTTCCGTGCACCACACTCCATTTTCCCTTTTATTTTTCTGGCAGCTTCTCCTTGCTCTCCATTGCAGAAACCTCTTCCTCAACTCACCCATTAAATGACTGTATTGCTTGGTGCTTTAAACCTTCTTTTCTCCTCCATATTTTTTTCTGAGTGTGTTGGTGTCCTTTCTCCTGACTTCAGTTACCATTTATAGACTGATGACTCTGGAATCTGGTGGAGGCATCTCCTGAAATCTAATTAGACATCTCCACTTAGATAGCTCCAAGTATCTCAACTGAAGACGTCCAACATTGGGCTCTTCATCTTCCTCCTTTGCTAAAATCTGGGCCTCGTCCAGGGTCCAGTCTCAGTCCATATACCAACGTCTTCCCACTTGTCTATTATCCTTAATTTGTCCCTTGCCTTACTTCCTATGTCCAGGCGGCCATCAAATCTAATTGACACTACGTGTGAACTACTGCACAAATATGTCTCTATAATTTTATTTTTATTTCCACTGCTGCTACCTTTGTGAAAGCCACTGTCAGATTTTCATTTTATTTTATTTTATTTTATTTTATTTTATTTTATTTTATTTTATTTTATTTTATTTTATTTTATTTTATTTTATTTTATTATTTTACTATATTTTATCTTTGGCTAGATGACTGTAACAGGTTTGAATTGGTCTTCCAGTCTTTGATCTTATCTTCCGCTAATCCACTTTCCACACAGCAGCCAGAATGCAAATATGATCATGTTATTTCCCTGCTTAAAACCCCTCCATGAGGGGGTGGGGGGATGGGGTGGCTGGGTGATGGACATTGGGAAGGGTATGGGTTGTGGTGAGCGCTGTGTGTTGTGTAAGACCGATGACTCACAGACCTGTATCCCTGAAACAAATAATACATTCTATGTTAATAATAATAAAAAAAGAAACCTTTGATGGATTCCCACCCTCTTTAGGATATGAGTCAACCTCCCTAACATGGCCTGATAGAAACTGGGTGGCCTGACCTCTGCTTACTTCTCACGTCACATTGTCTATTCCCTCTTCTTACTCTCATACCTTCCCCCTTCTCCTCCACATCTTTATGCTTGCTGTTCCCTCAGCCCAGCACACTGTTCCTTTCTCTCTTTGCCTACTTTATGGATATTCATGTTTTAGGTCTCAGTTTAAATGTTCTTTTCTTCTAGGGAGGCCTCTCCGAGCCTAGTGTGCTTGCCCCCATCAGTTACCAGTTTACCACATTGCACAACTCCAAGGGGTGACATTTGTAACACATTGAGTTTGAATAATGCCCCTGAAATTGTGCAATGCAGTGACCAGGCACCCTTTGGTTCCTCACTGTCATTGATTCAATTGTCTTCCTTTCTGGGACTGCAAGCTCCACATCCGATTCTCTGCTGTACACCTGGCACACAGTGAGAACTCAATCGATATTGAGTTAATAAGTGAAGTTTAAGAGAGAAATGACTCTCTTAATGAGTGCATATAAGGAAAAAAATGCAGGAATGTAGAAGATTCTGGAAACCATACTTTTTTTATTTTTTAAAAGATTTTATTTATTTATTTGTCAGAGAGAGAAGAGAGAGAGAGAGCAGAAGCAGGGGGAGCAGCAGGCAGAGGGGGCTCCATCCCCAGACTCTGGGATCATGGCCTGAGCCGAAGGCAGTGCCTAACGGACTGAGCCACCCTGGAAACCATACATTTTAAATGATAATTTAGGTAACTGAAGGTAGCTGGCTTGAAGAAATTAAGACTTAGAATAGATATAATAGCTGTCTTCAATATTTGAAGGGCTATCTGTATGAAAATGGAATATATTTTTTCTATTTTATCCCAGAAAGTGTAACTCAAATAACTGAAGGCAAGTTAGAGCAAAGCAAATTCGGGCCTGATAAGAAAATCAGAAGAACTTTCCAATCATGAGAACTGTCCAGAAATGAAGCAGGTGGCACACTGTGTAATGAGTTCTGTTTCACTGCAAATATTGAAGTGTAAGCATCACTGTTCTCGTCCATCTGCTGAATGATTGTGGATGGGAGTTGGATAAGGGAGCCTTTGAGTGTCGAACTCAAAATGTCTGTGATTTTATAACTATAAGGAAAGTTCTCTTTGTAATCGAACTCAAGCATTTATATAATGCCTTCTCTGTACTTGATGCTATTAGGGATATAGGACGGCAAGACTCCTCCCTGCACTCCGAGGAACGGTCAGGTCTGAGGGACAATGTCGAGCCCATAGGAAATGATTAGAAGGTAGAACCTTCCAGAATATCATCCATTGTCTAAATGGCCCAGTGGTTTGGTCACTGAATGGAGATAACTGTCTCTCTGGTCTCTCACAGTGGTGGAAGGCTTCATAGGAGAGGAGGCATTTGAAAAAGGAAGTATAAGCAAGTGTTCCTCACATGCCTCACTCAGCGCAGCAGTGTGCACGCAGCTCTGCCGGGCTCTGATTTCCTTAGATGAAACCAAGGAGGAAGACGGCATGGGGGCTGGCCTGAGAATTGGCCGAAACTCAGAAGTCATGTCCTGTGGTGAAGGGATTTGATCTCCTTGACTATCCTGAGCTCCCTCAAATATTTGGGGTTCAGAGGATGAGTCAGAGGTGACTCAGCCACTCAGAAGAAGGAAGGGAGTAGGGGAAGCCCCAGGATTGAAGTTTTTGACTGTTTATGGCCCAGGGGCTCAAGCATATTTTTGGTACATACTTTTGGCTGCAAGTAACCTGAAACCCAATGAATAGTGACTTAGTCAAAAGGAAAATTATTATCTTATCTATTGGAAATTCTAAAATAGTTCTCATCTACGATTGGTTAACTCATGGGTTTGACAAAGTTATCAAGGACTTCTTCTTTCTATTATTCTGCTTGTTATTTTCCATTTGTTGATTTATCCTCTCAGGCTGAGTCCCCTCCTGGTCTCAAGAAGGCTTCAGTAATGCTGGGCTTCAAATGTGGAGAACAGCCAGAGGCAGAAAAAAAGCCCAGTTTCCTAGCTTTTAAGAATAAGAAGAATATTTCCAGGTAGCCCGTCAGCCAACCTCTCCTCAGTCTCATTGGCCAGGTTATATCACAAACCAATTCCTGAGTCAATCTCTGGAGAAGGGAAACCGAATTACCTTGGGAGGGGCCCAGCTCCCTGGAGGAGCATGGATGTGGGATATCTGAAGAAAATCAGGGTTCTTTCTTATGAGAGAAGGGAAGAATGGCAGCCAAGAGTGGCTGCAATATTTCCTTCCTGGGGAGGACCCTAAATTCTTTAGGCATGATGGAGACAGCAGAGAGATGACCTGGCCCATCCCACCTGCCTTGCCTGAGCTGGGGTCCTTGTCAGGACCTATTGCCTGTGCTAGGGTACCTGTGGTTGGGTCATCAGTGGGGCCTGAGATTCTTTTTTTTTTTTTTTTTTTTAATTTTATTTATTTATGTGACAGAGAGACAGCCAGCGAGAGAGGGAACACAGCAGGGGGAGTGGGAGAGGGAACACAGCAGGGGGAGTGGGAGAGGAAGAAGCAGGCTCCCAGCGGAGGAGCCTGATGTGGGACTCGATCCCGGAACGCCAGGATCACGCCCTGAGCTGAAGGCAGACGCTTTAACGACTGCGCTACCCAGGCGCCCGGGCCTGAGATTCTTATTGGAACAGTAGGTTGTGGGTTCAACCAGATGATCTTTAACACAACTCACAGTCCTCATTATGGGCCTGGGATTGTGCTGGGCCAGTAGCATAGTATCTCCTGTAATTCTCATCTCAAATCTGCCGCTCCAGGACTATTATCTCTACCTTCATATGAGGAAATGAAATTAAGTAACTTACCCAAGGTCGACAGTAAGTGGTGGAGTGGGGATTTGAAATCAGGTAAGTCTAAGACTACGTGTTTCTATCAATGGTATCTCACTACCTCTTTCTTCCAGCTTAGAGTTTCCATTTGTCTGGGAATAAAACCTGGGAGTGTGATTTAAACCTGTTTCTCAAACTATCTTTGGTGAAGAACCAGATTTAAAAAAAAAAAAAGGATTCCAATCCCTTGTGGGTCAACATTTTCATAAAATATAATAAAAATAATTACTATGGAAATAAAATGAAAAAAAGTAAAAATATACAGAATACAAGCCCTTGTTTTCAATGATTCAATCTAACAAAAAAAATACTCTATCAAATTGCTATAAAGTTGGGTTTTTTTTAAAGATTTCATTTATTTATTTGACAGAGAGAGAGAGAGAGACAGCCAGAGAGAGGGAATACAAGCAGGGGGAATGGGCGAGGAGTAAACAGACTCCCAGTGGAGGAGCCCGATGTGGGGCTCAATCCCACAACGCCAGGATCATGCCCTGAGCCAAAGGCAGATGCTTAACGATTGAGCCACCCAGGAGCCCCTGCTATAAAGTTTTTAAAACTTCGTTTCTGTGCTGCTCTTGCCACAGACTGGGAACATGCAGTTTGTGGACCAGTGCTGGTCTTTAGGCCACACTGATTGGCACTGATTTAAATGATTTTTCTGCCCCCATCCTCCTCAGTAGACTACACCTCAGGATACTTGATGCTTGGATGCCTCAGCTGAGAGGAGTGTGAGAGAATTATTCATTATAATTATTGAGGCAGCTATCACAGGAAAAGGTTAAGTGGCACTGCTGTTTCCCTGGGGACCCCTCTGTCACCAACAGATGTCTATTATACTTGGGGTAACACTTTCTTGATGGTGATTTTCTATCCTGCGTTGTAACAAAGAGATTGAGGACAGCATAATGCAGTAATCCCCTCTTATCTACGGGGCTTACGTTCCAAGACTCCTAGTGAGTGCCTGAGACTGTGGGTAGTACCGAGCCCTATATAGAGTATGTTTTTTCCTATTCATATACATACCTATGAAAAAGTGTATTTTTTAAAAAGATTTATTTATTTATTTGAGAGAAAGAGAGAGCATGGGCAGGGGAAGCGGCAGAGAGAGGTAGAGGATCCTCAAGCAGACTCCCTGCTGAGTGTGGAGCCCGGTGTGGGGCTTGATCCCAGAACACTGAGACCATGACCTGAACTGAAATCAAGAGTCAGACCCTTAACTGACTGAGCCACCCAGGCGCCCTGAGAAATGCGATTTATTAATTAGACACAGTAAAAGATTAACAACAATAACTTATTAATAAAATAGAACAATTATAACAATATACTGTCATAAAAGTTATGTGAATGTGGTCTCTCTCAAAATATCTTATTGTACCATTCTTCTTGTGATGATGTGAGATGATAAAATGCCAACGTGATGGGATCAAGTGAGGGGAATGACATGGGCCTTGTGATGTGCACTCGGCTGCTACTGACCTTCTGATAATATGTCAGAAGGAAGATCATCTGCTCTGGTACCATGGCTGACCATTAGTAACTGAAATTGTGGAAAGCACAATAGTAGATAAGTGGGAATTGCTGTATGTGGAATAGAAGAGACTCAGGGCATAAAGGACCTGCATATCATAGGGAAGATCTGTTTGGAAATTTGCTGGAGGTTGCCAGTTGGATGTGTCATTGGATGATGATTCATCTTGGCAAAAATTATAAACTTCTTGATTTGAGTGACCCTAGTGTTGCGTGTGGTTAATGCTTGAACATTTGTTGTTTTCCTGACGTAAAAATGACTTCAATCTTTTAAGATATATTTACAACCGTATAGGTCCTTTCATTTATTATGAAATTCCAAGCAGTCTATCTTAGGGAAACTTCCAAGAAATCTAGATCTGCACTCCTCTAAGATTTAAGAAATTTCAAATGATAATTTGTCAAGTGTACGAAACTTCGAGAACTCTACATATTTGGGATCCACCGGAAGCTCCAGGATGCTCAAACATCTACCTCTCCCCTTCATTCACAAATTCTTTGAGCACCTAACTCAAACTCTCTTACACTGCATTCCACTGGCCTACCTTCTACTGCCACAAGCCTGGTGGACTTCATTGCTCTTGTGGGTGACTTCTCCAAAATGCGGTTTACAATTCCAGGACCTCCACATTGCTGATGACTTTTCCCTCTGCCTTTACTCAGCCATCTGCTCCAATGGTTATAGCCTGGAATTCATTGTCCCTCAAAACTTCTCACCTCCAAAATCTCTTCATTCAGTCTTTTCCCTGTCTGGTCACCACCTCTTCTCCTTGGTGATTCAGCTCTTACCACCACAACTGTTCCTTGACTACATCAGAACCTCCAGTGCATTGGCTTATTGACACTATCCCTTTTCATCAGCTCCCTCTTGTCTGCACTTCCTTCATTATTCAACATTGAATCCTGTGTCCATCTTTCTAGTCAGGCTCTTAATTATACTCTCAACTTCCTCTCCCCCTTGTCCCTATATTCATGGGGCAAAAGCAATTCTGCCTACTACGTGTTCACTACAGGCTCCAGGAGAATCCTGAGAAAAAGGGTGCAATCTGGCAGACTTCAATTCATGATTACCTACCTCAACTGGGCTCAACACTGCCTGGAAGTCTGCCACATTTCTTTGGAGTCATTTGCTTTCCAAATTCTGCAAGTATCATTTCAAATCTTTGTTTCTCTCCTCAAACCTTCTTGCATTCTCTCTTTCTTATCCACTCTTTTCAGAGAAAATAGAAACCATCTGATGAAACGACCTCAACTTCCTGCCAACAAATCTTCAAACCAACTTGCTTTTGTACCCACTGTCCCTACTTCCTTCCTGTTATTATTCAATGAAGGTGTTCCTCCTCATTCCAAAGGTCATCCTTTCCTCTACCTGCATCCTACTCCCACCTGCCTTCTGAGGAAACTGTCTTCATCAGTTCTATCTCATTCATCTCAGTTCTCTTCACCTTTTTTTTCTCCTCTGTTGGCCCAATGTCCTGTCTTCCACTTTTTTACTTCCCATTTACTGTGCGATTCCACCAATCTCCCATCCCCTGCCACTCCATTGCACTCTTCTCCCCACCCCCGCAATCTTCTTGATAAAGTCAGCAGTACCCCCACTTGTTACATCCCACGGAAACTCTTTTGTCATGATTTTATTTGACCTCCCAATAGTGTTTGATTTAGTTGACCATTCCCTCTTTCCTGAAATGGTTGCTTTCCTTGTTCTCAGGGAACACCACTCTCTCCTGGTATTTCTTTCTATTACTCAGGCCATTCTTTACGAGTTCCTTTTTCAGGTTCTCTTGCTCAGACTTATAAATATCTGGGTTCTCCAGGGCTTGGTTCTGGGATCTTTTCTCATTGAACACTCTTACCCTTGGTGATTTTCTACACTCCCACAATTTCATTCATCATCTCTGTAGCAATGACACCCACGTATTTATCTTTAGACTACAAATCTATATCCAGCTGATCATTCTAGAAAAACTCACTCCAAGTCTCAGAGGCACCTCCAACTCAGTGAGGCCAATATAGAATGCATCACCCTCCCTTCCAAACCTTCTTCTTCTCTACCCAGTTGTTCAGGCTAGATTAGAGGGCTCTTTGGCCCTCACCTGCTGTCACCACGCTCATCTAAGTAGTTGCTGAATATTTGAAAACTTGCACTTCTCTCAATTCCTATTTATTACCACCTTAGTCCACACTACAATTTCCTCTTATCTGAATTGAAAGCAAATGGACCCTATAGGGTCTCATTCAGAAGATGTATATTCTCCTCTTAATAGCCTTCAATTACTTCTCTTTGCCCTTAAAGTCTAAATATTTTGCCTCTGCCCATTTTTTTCCAGCACATGTTAAACCTCTCTCCCTCGTGTATAATATGCCTCGCTTGTCATGTGTCATCTTTTAGTTCCTTAAACAGTTTAAGTCCCTTCCTACTTCAGATACTCAGGATACAAGAGGAGATGGAGAAGCCAGAGGGTCCTGAAGAGGGCCCAGGGTCCAGCTATGTTGAGTATCAGTACAAATCTACCCTTGCTTCAAAGACATTCCCTCCCCTCATACTTTGCCATTCTAAGAGGCATTTAAATACATGGCTCTTTCTGCCTAAGGTTCTCATCATCTCCCTCTTCACTTGGCCAACTCCCACTCATCCTTCATGCCCAGCTGAATGTCACCCTCTTGTGGAAGGCCTCCCACCCCCACCCCAGAGTCTAGGTTAGTTGCTCCATTAAAACCTCCCACTTCTCATTTAGTAGTTTCACAATTCTAATAATATCGTGTAGTTAAATTTGTAACGTCTTTTTTTGACCTATGGATTTAGCTGTTAAATCCATGAAGGCAGGCTCTATGTCTGCTTTATTCACTGTTTTTGCCCCAGCACCCAACATAATACCCAGAGCATAATAGGTTCTGAGTGAATAAACATGCATCTCATAAAAATTCTGATTTGGGACAGAAGATAGGGAGAAGCCAATTTGCCTCTGTTTTGATTTGAGTCTCATCCTTGTTAGATATGAATGTAGGGATTATTCTGAGAGGAGACATGATTTATGGTGCATACTCGTCGTAGTTACTAATTTGGCTCTAGTAGAGGTATGCTAGGGTTCAGCTGGGGAAATAACATTCGATTCTTCTAAATAATCCAGAAAGACGTCTTCAAATAAGCATGAGATTCTAGGTTGCATATTGGACGAACTATGGGCTCTGTTATACAACGACTTCTTGACTTTGGGAAAAAAAGTATTTTTTCTTGAATAATGGTAAGGGAAGAAGCAGTGTGGCAGACTGTCTCATTTTTTAGGTTGCTAACAGGTAAGTAACAATGATAGATAATGAGCATATATGAACAAAACACAGTGTTGTAATCTATAAAAACTTCCTACATAGTTAACTTAATATTTATTTAGTGGTATGTGTAACTATTATTGCTCTGGATGATAGGCACCTCTGTTAAGCCCCTGTTCAGTGAACTAATGCAACTCTAGTGGCTATAATTCATATATATATATGAATTATATAATTCATATATATATGAATTATATAATTCATAAATATATATATTCATTTCATCAAGCAAAGTATTTCTTCAGGCACTCAAAAAAAAGTCATTTCCTTTCTGTCCTTCCCAAGTGTAGGGATGGTCCATTTTCTCTTTCGATCCAGAAATGGTGGGTCAAGAGGCAGAAAATAGTATAACGAAAGGTCCAGGTTTAGTGATGGGCACACAAAGTGTGTTCAGCTGTTTTTATGGTTCAGATCATGCCATCTGGTCTCATGTGAGCATTTTTCAAATGTCTAAGGGAAGATCTGCTTTTACTAAACGTTTCCTCTGTGCTTTACACGTATCCATGCCTTTATTTTTTACGACAACAACACCTTGAAGGAACAATTATTCTCTCCATGTCACAGAGGATACCGAGGAAGGCGTTATACCAAGGTCATGCAGCTTGGAGCCAAGGTTTGGCAGACTCCAGAGGCTGTGCACATCATCTATGTGCTGTAAAGTAAGAAACAAGCTGTTTTACTTTTCCTTAGGTCTTTTATCTCCTCCATATCCTCCCCAAACAGAGTGTCAAGGAGGCTTCTGGAAGCTCAGGGCTCTGTGACTACTCAACCCTGCTGAGAGACGGGAGCTGTTGATCATTCCCAACAACTGGGAATCTGTCAGGAAAATTACCAGGACAGGGATCTGTTGTAGAAGAGAGCTCAAGTGGGAATAGGCCTGACATCAGATGCTGGAATAAGGAAGTATGGGCTCAAAGGGCACTTCGAGGTCATCTAATTTAGTGGTTTTGAAGCTTTTGACCACAAAGGACTGCTGCTATTAATTTTCCCCAGAGACACTCTATTTTAAAATATTTCCGCTGGTTAAAAAAATCAAGAAATAATTTCATTTTCTGTTCTTATTAATCAAAGATATAATAACTAGGAAACAGAGCTTCTGGCCAGCATGAGGCGACCTTTCCATACAAAGTGGCTATTACTCCAGCCGAGCACATAGAAGTGCTTTTTAGTGAGCCTGCGCAGACTTAGGGGAGGTGGGGATGGCAAATGTACAATTTCGTTAGGCTTTTTCGAGTTTTGGAAATTGTTCAAAGACAGTCTCTCCATGATAAGTGCTCTCAGGAACGTGCATACATCTAGTGATCCTATTTGGAAACCATTGATCCAGACTTATTTCTTTGTTTTATTGTTGAGGAAGTTAAGGCCCAGACAGGGTAAGTAAAATTTCTAAAGTCACTGAACAAATTAATGCGTAAAAGGAGGATTAAATAATGGAACACACATATCACCTGGACCCACTAACCACTCCCAGGTGGAGTTGACTGGTTCATTCTGTAGCCAGTTCTGCAACTTATGGAAGTTCAAAGATTTTTCTGCCATTTTAAATTCTGAGCATTTGTTCTTATGATCCAGTTCCTATTTCCTTGGAGTGTTATGTCTGCGTCTCCCTAAATCACCCCAGGCCTAAAACTGGTCCTCATGTTCCACAATTAAATCCACTCCTATAAGCATTTTGAGGGGTCAACATGCCATAGAGTGGGTAACTTCTGCTATCAAGCCAATTCTTTTTCCTCTTTCTTTACATCTCTGATATCATCCCCTTCCATCCAGATGGATCTGTCTGATTTCCATCAGTGGCTAAATAGGGTAACCACATTATCATCACAGATTTTAGGAGCTTCTTTCACTGGTCCCACCCTCCTCACCTCAGCAGCTGGAACCACAGAGATTCTCATTCTTCACTGCTATCCAAATTCTAGCGTGAGGAGAAGAGGGACATGGGAGATGAGGCAGTTGATCTTCTTACAGAATAAAGGCTTGTTGCCCAAAATCAATCAATCAATCAATCAATCAATCAATCAACCGATCCCCGTCTAAACCTCATCTCTATAGTTCCGATCCAAAACACGTATGTACCTTCACACCTGACATTCTATTTGTCCTATGTCAAGTCTGGTCTGTCAGTCAGCTCAGGCTGCCATAACAAAATAGCATAAGTTGCACGGCTTAAACAAAAGAAATTTATTTCTCATAGTTCTGGAGGCTGGAAGTCCAAGATCAAGGTACCAGTATGGTAGCTTTCATTCTGAAGCCTCTTCTCTTGGCTTGTAGCAACTGCTGTCTTTCTGTGTGTACTCAATAACATCTTTTTATTGTGCACATGTGGGAAAAGAGGGGGAGAGAGAGCTGTGTGGTGTCTCTTCTTATAAAGGCACTAATCCTATCATGATGGTCCTACCCTCATGTCTTCATCCAACCCAAATTATCTCCCAAAGGCCCCATCTCCAAATATCACCACAATGAGGGTTAGGGCTTCAACATATGAATTCTGAGGAAACACAAATATTCAGTAGGTAACACCTGTGAAAAATGTTTTCGCTTGTTTTCCAGATGAGAAACTGAGGCTCATAGAGGTAAATATATTAGAATGAGTCCACAGGAGAGAGGACTGGAGAAGGGTAGTGTCCATGATGATGGCCTCTCCATGCACCCTGATGCTTACCAGATTCATCTCCTTACCGCCACCAACCCGGGAGCCCAATGTGTCATTTGAGCACAGAGCTATTTTTTCTAAATTCTTAGAAGTAGTTTAAAAACATGTCCACAAATTCTTTGAGACTCCTCCCTTCAAAAGGTGGACTCTAATTTATCTCCCCTTCAATATGGGCTATACTTGCCAACTCACTTCTAACAAACAGAATGTGCCAGAAGTGTGGTGTGAGATTTCTGAGATTAGGTTGAAAAGATACCATGACTTCCTCCTTGCTCTCTCGCAGATCATTGGCTCTGGGGAAGACAGCCACTTTGTGGTGAAGACATTCAAAAAGCCCTACAGAAAGGCCCAGGTAGCAAGGAACCAAGGCCACCTGCCAACAGCCATGTCAGTGTGCCATCTTGGATGTGATTTGTCCAAGCCCAGCCAAGCTTCCGATTACTGCTGCTCTGGCTGCCATTTTGCCCGCAGCCTCCTCAGAGACCCTGAACCAGAACCCCTAGTTGTCACTCTCAGATTCCAGACCTACAAAAAAAGACAGAAATATGTGTTGCTTGGGTGCCTGGGCGGCCCAGTCGGCTGAGCGTCTGCCTTCAGCTCAGGTCATGATCCTAGGGTCCTGGGATCGAGTCCCACATCAGGCTCCCTGCTTCTCCCTCTACCTCTCCCCCGCCCTCTGGCTTGTGCTTTCTCCCTCTCTCTCTCTCTCTCTCAAATAAATAAATAAAATCTTTAAAAAAAATATGTGTTGCTTTAAGCTGCTGTTTTGGAAACATCAATAGATAATTAATACAAAGGGAAAGGCATTTTATACTTTTCTCAGTTCTCCATTCTCCAAAAAACCCATGTGGCCAGGGCATACCTACGTGTCTGAGCATCTGTTTCCTCTTTCAGAAGACTGAAACAATAATCCCACATGGCATGCCTGATACATACATAACTAGCACCCACTAGCTCAAAATAAGTGCTCGATAATTTGTGACTGTTGTCAACATCTCACCAGCTGTGTGGCTTCTGTAGGTGAGTTGCTGTGTCTTGGTTTCAGATGGCCACTTCCCTCACCTGAGGTGCCAACCTCAACCTTCAGTTCATGCACGTTGCCTAGCAGAGAGCCCTAACTGCCTAAACCTCACAGCTTCTCCAGTTCAGTATAGACAGCCTTGGTGTAGGGAGCCTCACTCCTCTCTCTTGGTTTTCTGCTAGCCTCCATTCTTAACCTTAACCTTTCATCTCAGAATTTCAGCTTTGATGCTTCCCACTTCCTTCCTCTGGTTACTTTAACTGAAGTGAGTCAGGTCTTACTGAAAAACTGACCACAGCCAGTTAGCCTCCATCCTCCCCCAGACCCAAGCTGCCTGGGCAGACTGTGAGGGTGATCAGTGTTTACTCAGACCATTGTTTCCCTCTCTCTTCTCCAAGTCACGGGGCTTTGAGTAGGGCTTCCCCAGCCACCATGCCCCTCCCAACAGACCGCAGTCAGAAGCCAATCTCACGTTTGTCTGGTGGTTGAAGGAGGGAACAGAGGGACGGCAATGCCTTAAATCCTTGGGTAGTCTATCAAGTGAGCTAACGTGTTTATATTCTACTCTATTGGGTGAGAATCTGATCTCAACTCATCGAGGACTTGGTAGGTTGTGCATACCAATAACAACCAAACATGTGTATAGGGACCATCTCTTAGTGCCAAGAGCCATGCTAGCTCTCTATCTGAATTTTCACAACAACCCAGGTAGGTTAGTATTCACCCAGACCTTTGAGGCTTGGAGAAGCAAAACCAAGCAGAACAGAACAAAACGAGCAAAGAAATAAAAAACACCCAAAACAAAACAAAACCCCCTAGAAAACAAAGACAAAAAAAAACACTAAAAAATTTGTCTGCCTATCTTTCTAATTTTGGTGTCTATAGAGTCTTATCCTTAGTCTTGAAAATCAACATGATCTTTAAGAGTTTAAGGGTAATATCTTAAAGGACTGAGTTTATAGACAGACTATGGCAGTTTTTGCTATTGGCTTTTGAAGTGAAAATAGTTTTTTCCTCTGATCAGATTTGGAACTTACCTCCTCTTTGGGAGACGGTAGCTGGCTTGATTTCTCTGGAATGAAGAATTCATTTATCGACTCTCTTCTATCTTGGAAATGTTGAGGGAATTATTTTATTTTATTTTGTTATTTTATTTTATTAAAGATTTTATTTATTTATTTGTCAGAGAGAGAGAGAAAAAGCACGAGTGGGGGGAGGGGCAGAGGAAGAAGCAGGCTCCATGCTGAGCAAAGAGTCCAATGTGGAACTCAATACCTGGACCCTTGGATCATGACCTGAGCCAAAGGCAGACGCTTAACTGATGGAGCCACCCAGGCGCCCCTGAGGGAATAATTTTTAGTCAAACAGAAGTCAACTGACACCATAACATGATTTTAATGATTCATTTATTTATTAAAAATTAAAATCTGCTATGAAAACAGACAAACAATGTAACATTCCCAGAGGAATTGAATTGCTTCTAGTTAAAACTGAGTTCTATTAGAACCAACTTTAGGTTGTTATAAATAACAAGCAGGCCACAGCTTTCAAGAATGAAGTGGTTGGGGAATGAGGTCAAGGGAATTCCTCCAAGCCACTGCAATATTAATTATCAAAAGGGCTCCTTAGTTTCTCTTCCAAAGAGGTTAAGAGTCTTTATAACACTCGAGGAGCCCCAGGCCCAGGGGCAAGAGAAATTATAGGGAGGTCAGGGAAATAGCTCAACAGCTATCTAGTATGGTCAGGATTGGAATTGAAGCTTCAGTAGTCTCCCCAAGTAACATTTTTTTCCTTATATAACTTATAATTTCTCTTAAAATACTCAAATGCCATAGGGTATCACCCTATGAAAACAGCTTACACACAGGTGAAAAAAATAAATATTGAAAAAGATTATAATATTGGGCTTCTTTCTAAATATTTCACAGAGAAGCTCAGTAAATAAATACAAATGGGAGTTGAGGTATCAGAGGTAATAAATATTCTAAGAGAGAGGTACGACAGGGTTTTCCAAGGAGTTGTTCAGCTCTCCTCCATCCCTAGAAGGGATTTTTCAGATCTCCAATTTATGTCCTAGAGTTGAGAAGAGTCGCCAGCCTGGATGTTTTGTTCCCCAGCACGTTTCAGATTTTCATCCTCATTGTCATGTAGGTTTCTATGTAGTTGATGAAGATGTCAAATTCACTCATGGCTTTGTAGACACCTCTCTCTTGGAGCTGTGTAGGGAGATAAGAAATGTTTAGTGAAAGCCCCATCTGAGTGAGCAAATGGGTCCCTGGCTTGGATGGGTATGACTCTGGGGCCCAGGCGCCACACTTGCTCTTGTGTGTTGGGAGGTGAAGGACAGACCCTAGGAAGCTGAGGGTGTGCCCGGTGCCTTGGGAGAGGCTATGCATTGGTCTAAAGCATGGCTAGCAAGTAACAAGAGGAACATTCGCTTTATAAAGCACAGTCTACAAAATGATGCCTTAACAATTTTAAAGGTCATGTGCTCACATGATGCTTATTCAGAATTTGGAGAGAAGACATTAGAGGAACCGCTTTGAAAGCAAGTCGGTAAGAGGAGAAAAGGGAGCCCTTTCATGTTTATGCCCTCCCACCAAGGGATTGAACAGGCTCTGCCGGGCTCCTCTGACCTACTCTCAGGGGCTTTATGCCCCCCCGACACTGGAACCCTGCCTAGTGTCTGTCTGCAGCCCACAAAGAGGACATAGACCGCATGGCTTCTGGGAGGTGGAGTTGAGGAATTCACGGACAGTTGGAAGCGTGAAACCCCATTTGATCTGAGAGCTGACATTTGGAGGCACCTTGGCAGGTGTGAATGGCAGCTGGAAAGTGAGTATGGACCAACTCCAGATTAACGAGAATTCTGCTTCCTGCTCAGAGTTTTGGGGAGTTCCGGCTGAACCCCTGGGTGTGTTTGTGTGTGCGCATTCACGTGTTGGCTTCCTGCACGTGTGGCTTTAGTCTAGATTCCCAACAAGCTACTTTCTGTTTCCTTTGTCACTCTCCCAGCATCTAGCTCACTGCGTTCACAGGCTGGCTGACTGGCTCAACCCACAGGCCTGCAAAGGCGGGGAACAGTCATTTAGAAACCCCCAAAGACACTTCACAGAAAACAAATATAAGTGAGGCAGCAGCTCCTCACTGGCTGAGGAGGTCACACCATCTTTCAGGTTCCCACACCCCCTTCAAGAGAAGGACGGGGCCTGCTCAGCACCTGCCGACCTGGGGGGTAGGTAGAGGCCATGGTCCCCAAGCCCCTTCTGCCACCATCCACTTACCTTACTAAAGGCGCTCTTCACCTGCTCCACCGCCTTGCTCTTATTCTCGCAGGGCAGAAATCGATGCTGTGGAGGAAAAGAGAAAGTGTTAATGCCACTGGCTCCCAGCTCCTGTGTCCACAGCACTTGGGGGACAAGCCGGTAGCATGGAGAAGGGGCCAGACTCATCTTGGTTACCTAAGCCCCGTAGCTCCTCCAGGAGAACAGAGCCCGACCTCACCCTGGCCCACTGTACAGAAAAGAGACAGCCCAGGGAGATGAAAAGTGCTTCTCTAGGAGCCACTCTGGGACGTTTGCAAAGCTTGCGTGAAAGCCCAGGAGCTGAGGCTTGGAGCTTCCTCTTTGAACGCCGCAATGCTGACGAGTGCTGAGCCAGCCATTCTGTCCTTCCCTGCTTCCCTGTCCTGTCCCTGTTCTTCAGTTCCAGCCACAAGGACCATTTCTAAGTCCCCGAGGAGTAGAGCTGCAGTCTCGGTCATGCAGACCAAAACCTTTGCATAGTCCCGTCCTACAAATAGAGACCAACTGATTCCCCGATTATCAGTGAGAAAACAGAGGAAACCAATGGCAAGGAGATCATTTCAGTTGGAGAAATTTTTTATCCTGGGGAATTATTTAGAGACACTAGCCTGGGGGCAAGTAGCTCCCTGGCTCTTCTGAAATGCCAGGGAGAGCCCTGTCAGTCTGCTCTAAAGCCCCACTTTAGAGCTCTGATTTCAAAAGGTAGAGAGTAAGAGGTAAGTGGGGTTTCCTCTCCGAGGGACCCTGCCTTCTGGCCCGTTTTGCTGGGCCCTGGGGTCTAGGTCCAAAGGGACAAGGGAGCCTAGACTGAAGCTCTGGGCCCCTTTCATAAAGAGAGAGGAGAGTAGTTAATAACCCACAAATGACTCACAAATAACAGGAAAGCTGTTTGCAAACATGTAAATGCCTAGCAGCCTCCCCCACTCATTGCTCAGAGAGAAATGAGCAAGAGATGGAACTCGAGCGCCTTTCCGAGAGTGTTCCTGCCAGTGTGTCTGTGCGCGTCTGGGCGTGAGCGGGGTTTCAGGAAGAGTGCAAGAGCCACGCGGGAAAGAACGCGTCTGCACTCACACAGCGCCGCAGCCTCAGCCGCAGGGTCTTCAGCTTTTCTCCCAGGGAGTTCACATGCTCCTTGATGTCTGGGTCGTGGTTCTCAGCCTGGGGCATCACCTCCTCCAAGTAAAACTGGATCATCTCCGACAAGGCTTGGCAACCCAGGTAACCCTAAGGGCAGGAGCCAAGGGGGGTGATGGTGACTGGGAGGAAGAGCTGCCGCCCTAGCTTGAGAGGACAGCTTTGTCCCCAGGGACCTTTCTTAACCAGCCACCTCCCCTCCGAAGGACAGCCCTTTGGCTGTGTGCTGAGTTAAGATCTTTCCACTTCTCCTTTTCAAAGCAAAGGAAGCAGACCCTTCTCCCGGCGGCCTCCCGTCTCTGAGTCACGCTGCACCCTCCCCTCCCACACACCCCCTCGGGCTCTCACCTTAAAGTCCTCCAGCAAGGACCCCGTCAACAATATGTTGTCCAGCTTGTCCTTCATTTGCTGCAAGAAGAATAAAGGGAGAATGAACCTGAGGTTTGAGGAAATGTCTTTCTGATGCCCTCTTAATTATAGAGCTTCTGATTTTAAATCAGTGCAGCCTGGCTCCAAAACGGAAAGGAGATTTTCCAAACAGGACATTCAGCAGTGCTGGAACCCTTAGTTCAATCAGGTCCTTTTCCTCAGGAGCAAGTTATTTTTAAAAATTCTGCCAGGTTTTGAAGCCATGGCAGAAGCTTGACTCGGTCCCGGTCTCCTTTCTGCAGAGCCGAATCAGGTTCGAAGGGTCCGCCCGTGCCCATCCACCCTTCGGGGCTCCTTGCTTTTCTTTCTCCCCACTGCGGACATCCAGCTGCAGCTTTGAGAGCTGTCTGGAGATGGGAAGCATCTCCTAAAGCAGCTTCCCCCCTTGCTTGGCACTTTCCCCAGTCAGCGGGCTTCCAGGTTCTAGGAGCCCGCTCAGCCGAGGCCACTTACGTTTTCCTGCCACAAGGGATGGGGAACACATCTCCATCTTCAGTCAGACCCTTTGTGATTTCTCCCAGCCAATGAGCTCCGGAGGAATCTTTATCAAGTTTCTAAGCATAGGAGTCCTAGTGCCTTGACCTGTTGGGTGGCTTTTTCTGCACCTATGCTGCCTCACCTGGGCTTAGCTGACCTCACGGAACCTCTGGCTGGACCTGGGACTCTTAAAGAATTTAAGTTTGAGGGAAACGGATGCAGGGGTTGGAGGTGAACAAGAAGGAGGATTTTGAGAGCTCTAGCAGAATGCCTAGTGAGGCAGTCCCAGCAAAGAAGGAAGGACAGGAAGGCATCATACTCACAAAGAAAGTCTTCACCCTGCCGAAGGCAGCTCGGAGCTCTCGCAGCATGTGGGGCAGGCTGGCTGGGAAGTGGGTGCAGTTGTCCTCAGACGGGGCAGTGTGGTGTCGGCTGGCTCCTACCCCGGCCAGCAGGACCAGGCAACACAGCTGCGCTGGGCTGGGCATGGTGAAGTCTGCCTTCTGAGAGTCGGCCTTGTGGTTTGGTGTTGCAAGAGCAAGCCCCTGATGTGTAGACCTTCACCTACTGTGTCCCCCTTTTATATTGTGGGTGCGGTGAGGCCTCCCCATTCATAAAAAGCCACAGAGTCACAGATTTCCTGGCAAACGTTTTTTCTGATTAACGCCCCTCCCTTCCCTAGACCTCCCCAGCTTTGCATTAGTCGAACTTCTTAAAGTTGTTAATTTTTTGCCTTGTAAGCAAAAGGGATTGTCGAACAATGAACTTTTGCATTACAGCTATTTTAGGAGGAGCTACCTCTCTCTCTGTTTTAAAATAACTTTCCAGCTTTTCTTAATAAAAAAAAAGTTGATTTCCTGGGGTGAACAGCTGTTCTGTACACAGAGGCCCACGATTGTGGGTTCCATTCGCGTGTTCCTAGGTCACAGTGACGTGAACAAATTGGCCATTCCAGAATGCACTGGAATTGAGAAATAATTGGATCCCCTCCCCAACCTGGGTTGAATACCCAAGGCTTTTCCTTGCTGAATTGGGAAGTGCCTCAGTTTCCCGAAGTGAGAAGTGGGGTGAGCTAAATAGCCTCAAAGATCCCTCTGGTTCTTTCATTTTATGTTCCAAGGTGTCCCCTTGCAGAGGCCAGCTTCCCACAAGACAAGCAGGGCCATAGGCTGTGCTCCAGGCTCCTTTTCTAGCCCTGAGTTCATTTCAACTCTCGAATCCATGTCTTTATCTCCTCGGCTGTCCCAGTACTTACTCTTAGTAAGAGTAATCCACACTTACTGATAGCTCGGCACCTGCCAGTCGCTCTGACCCTTATCATCTCCATTTTATAGTGAGTAAACTGAGGCACAGAGATGTTAAGTAACCTGTACCGGTTACATGGGTGCTAAGTGACATAGTCAGACTTTGCACCCAGGCCTACCTGACACCAAGGCCATGCTCCTTACTCTCTCTACTCTACACTGTCGCCAGTGTGTGGAGTGAGAAAGCTGGATTGAAGAGTCCTTATGGTTTCTTTTAGTTGTGAGCTTCTGTGGTTGGACAATTACGCTTGAAAGATGCAGGGGGGGTGGTGAGGGAAATAGAAATAACAAGGAAATTAAGTCAGGATTCCATGAAGGCTGGACAGCAGGCCCCTTTCTTTTCTCTTACCTGCCCCTTCCCCCCTTCCAAAGAAGTCTTAGCCATCTGTCTTGGACTTGCACACGGGATGTGTGTGTGTGTTTGAGGGTGGGCAAGTATGGGAGCCAGATGTGGTGAGGAAGGTTGCTCTACCTCCAATAAGGAAAGGACCAGGGTAGTGACATCACTTCTTCAGATATCTGGAAAATCTCTGCGGGTCCCTTGATGTGCCTGGACCTTCTCCTTCTACAGGGGCTTTTCCCACCTCCCCAGTGAAGACAATAACTAGGAAGAGCACTGACCTGGTCTCTGTCCTGGCTCTGTCAGTATTTAAACCCAGGGAAAGTCACTTGACCTCCCTGTGTCTGTATTCCACCTGTCCCAAGAGGGCAACAGTATGTGCCCTCCTGCCTGCTGGGGGCCTTTGGGCTTCACATGGGAGGGGCTTGGGGAAGTAACAAGTAGACCCAGATATAGGATTATCTCCAGTGTTTCTGTTATTTCTTTGCCCTCCTGCATCAGCGCTGGGACACCTCAGATGGCACTGTGTTCCGAACCTGCCCCATTGGAGAAGGTCACTATGCCAGAGCAAATGGGGCAGCCGTACTGGGGCCAGGCCAGTCTGGAGTGAGTCTGGGGTGGAGGGAGATGACAGGGTCCAGCCCCAACCTGTGGATGTACCTTGTGGGTCAGGATCAGGGGGCTGTGGACTCCCATTCCAATACTTTGGGGAGTGTCGATGCAAAAACCTAAAAATCGTGAAGGGAGAAAAGAACCTTTTAGAAACAAGAGTGGAGCTAAGGCAGAAATTTTTGCTCCTGCTGCTTTACACTGGGCTTAGGAGTACTGAATTTTGCTGTCAGGAGGCAGAGAAAAGAGGTGAGGAGCTGAGTTTTCACGCCTTGCATGCTTTTCCTTCTCTCTGGTCTCCTGGGTTTCCTGGGCTAAGACTGCGTTAGCTCATAGAGCTGACCACCTGTCCGAGTTGGGTGTTCTGGGTGCAGACTACGCATGGAAGAGTCAGGCCAAGTAAAGCTCTGAGGCTCTTCTCTGTAACCCAGGCAGCACAGACCCCTCCTATCTTTCTCTGCCACCATTCCCTGTACTTGCCTCCACTACTAAACCCACAATCCGACAGTGTTGTCATCTATGTGCACACCTTGCCTCCCCCAGTCAGCTGTAAGCCCCCTGAAGTAGGATGTTATTTTATTATCCTTTGTGTACCTGATGCCAAGCACAGGGTCTGGTCCATGGAAAAAGGTGCCAGCTATCCAGCTTTCCCTTTTCTACGTTGGGATGGGCATAGCAGAGTACGTGATGAGCGTGTACCAGGGCCGGAGGAAGTGCTCCGGGCACAGGCAGGCACTCAGAAGGCCAGGGAAGCAACTGAGGGAGGCAGGCCAGCATCTTTTACACTTTCTTCTTATAATTCGAGATATATGTGTAAATGCACACATACACATATACACATGGGCAAGATGGCAGAGGGAAGGGAGGTGGGCAAAAGCCATTTCTTTCTTTAATCCATAAGCCATTAGGTAGGGTGAGGTATGGGCTCTGACTTCTTTGTTTTGGAACATGGAGCCAATTACCTCAAGCCATTTGTTGAATAATTGATCTTTCCCCCACTGATTTGAAATCACTCTCCTCTCTCATCTCAAAATTTCAGAATCTAAATGATCAAAGATAACCATAGCAAATTTTCTGATGCAGCTCCTTAAGTAAAAAATGGAGATGCCAGTATCTTTCCTATCAACATACAGGATTGATGTCGAGCTGATAGAAGAAAATAGGGATGACCATTTTGGGAAAAGGTGAGAACCTCTGCTTTTATATTGACAAAACAACAAGAATAAGAAAAATAGGCATCATTCTATTTCTCAAGTTCATTTGAAAAGTCATTATGATCCACTGGGAAGTCTCAAACTCATAGTCACATCTGAGACATAAATGTCAATAGTCTGCATGTTATAGGAAGTTTGAGTTTGGGTTTTAGTACAAGGGAAGAGCCGTTCTAGGGGAGGAAGTGGAAGAGTGGGCATCTGTGGATGATGGAGTGTCAGTCTGGGCGCCTGGTTCTGTGGATTTCAAGACGACTCAAATGTCATGATCCCTGTGAGCTCCATGAGGTCGAATGGCCTGAGTCCAATCTTCCCTCAAGTCCAGATGCATAGCAGGGTCTAAGAAATGATCATTAAATTGAATCCAAATGACTTTTACCAGGGAGGACTCTCTGGGGAATCAGAGGAAGGTTGTGGGAGAGGAAATACCTCCCCCTTTCCACCCTGTTCCAGAATATTCCCGAATTTCTATATTCAGCTGCAAATGAAAGAAAACCTGATTAATCATGGCTTAAAAAAGAAAAAGATATTATCTTTTGGTCTCACTTAACATGAAGTCAGAGGCAGGCAGCCTGAAGCTCCTGTCGTGTGCAGCCCTCATGTCTTCTAGAACCCACTTTTTCTTGCCTTCCTGCTCTCCCCTCTATTGTTGCAAGATGTCAGGGAGAAGGGATGTGGGTAAAGTCCAAAGGCATGTCAACCCAGGAGATCCTAACAATCTTTCCAGAACGCTCTCTCAGTGAGTTTCACTACTTTAGCTGCAGAGGGGTCCAGGCAGATAAGCACAGCCAGTGTGTGTGTGTGTGTGTGTGTGTGTGTGTGTGTGTATGCACGCACGCGTGCACGTGCACACTGTGTAAATACGTTTTGAGGGTCCCATCTAAGGGCACAAGAACTCATAAGGGATCTTCTCCCAGCTATTCTTGTGCTGAGCAAAATGGCAGCCTTCCTGGTGTCACTGCTCTGCACCTTGCTGAAGTTCTACAGTTCAGACCCAAGAGAGGGGGGCGGCCCTGTGGGGTTACACTAGAGCCATAGATGGAAGGCTAAGGAATGGGGCCTTGCTGGACTCAGGGTTCAACTAGCTTGCCTGGAAACAAGGGCCACTCAGGAGCAAGTAGGCAGGTTGGTGTTACAGGCAGAGACGTTGGGATGGTGCCCACCTGGGACACGCGAATGATGGTCCTGATGGAGAATCCCCTTGGGGCTTGGCTTCTACTCACCCATTAGTAGTATTATTTTAGGGCTGATAATGGGAGTTTCATTTCTTCTTACTTGGGACATCTAGTATGTACAATGGTTTCCCCAGCCTGACATTTCTAGTATTCCCTTGAATAACCTTCCTTAGCATCCTGGATGGGAGCTTCCTCAGCCACTATGCTGCAACAGGCCTGGTCAACAGCACAGAGGCTGATAGCACAACTCCAAGTGTGGCTGGGCGGGGGCTTTGGGGCACAAGGCTCTGTGGCCCTGTCCTCCTCTGGGCTTCTTTGACTTTGGCCTTGTGGCTGGACTGCTTCAGAGTATGGGCCAGGTGGATCAGAAGTTTCAAAGGGCCCAAGTAGGGGCCACCCCTAGGGCAAATCAAGCAAGGGTTATGCAAACTGGATTGGGCGCCTGTCCTAGGATCGTGGCCGGCAGACACTGCAAACCACAGCGGAAGGGCTGATCTTTGGACAGCCAACGTGGAATTCCCCTTTGTGCAACTGGGGCGCCAAATCAAGCAACTTGGATTTTCCTTAGGGGACAGACACTGTGATCTGTGACTTCTCACATGAGAAATTTGGCATGCAGGGCCCAGGACACCAGGTGTTGGAGCCTTTGCCACCCAGAGGACACAGCTGTTTCTGCTCTGTCTGCATGACTACCCAGAATAAGAGTGTAGTTAAGAGAGTACTAGTGTAGTTATCATCAGTACTAGTGTGGAATCGCTGTGCAGTCGCACAGGGTCCCATACTTAGAAGGGCTCTCGCTCAGTTCTTCCTGCTTTGAGATTCTTAGTAATTGTTGAACAAGTGGCCCCGCATTTTCATTTTGCACTGGGCCCCAAATTTATGTAGTTGGTTCTGTAGAAGAGGCTGAAGTCATCTCCATTCTCTGGTCTCACCTTCACCTAGCGTTCCCTAATGCAGTAAATGACGTGACCATCTAACCCAACATACAAAGCAGAAACCTAAAAATAGCCTGCTGGCTCTGCCCTCTCCCTTGCCAACTGTGACCCATCTATTACCAGGTGCTCCCAGTTTTTCTTTCTTCTTCTTCTTCTTTTTTTTAAGATTGTATTTATTTGAGAGAGTGAGTAAGAAAGAACACGAGCGCAGGGCAGAGGGGAGAAGCAGAGGGAGAAACAGACTCCCCACTGAGCAGGGAGCCCAACACGGGGCTTGATCCCAGGCTTGATCCCAGGACTCCGGGATCATGACCTGAGTCGAAGGCAGACGCTTAACTGACTGAGCCACCCAGATGTCTCCCAGATGCTCTCGATTTTTCTTCACAAAACATCTTCCTAATCTGCTTACTTTTCTCCCATTCCAGCAGCAGCAGCAACAACTGTGTGATTCAAATTACCATCTTCTCTCCCCTGGGCTCTAAAATAAAGGCTTAATTGGTACTCTAATATCCATTTTCCAAACTGTTTCCACTTCGCAGGCAGAGCGACTGTTCGCAAACAACAATCTGATCATTACTCTCCTGTTTAAACCCTTCGGTGGCTTCCCACTTTCTCTTTCTTGGTAAAATAAAGGCCCATCTTCTTCACACTGTCTGCAACTCCTTTATCATCTGACCCTTCTTCTGCCTCCACTTTCAGCACTCCCCACTTCCCTCTGCCCTCTAACCTCATTGGCTTTCCACTTTTTTTTTTTTTCAAATAATCCACGCTTTCTCTCCTACTACAGGGCCTTTGCATGTGTGGTTCCCCCTTTCTGGATCATTCTTCCCCTTCTCTTCATCCTTTAGTTCTCAGCTAGATGATACTTCCTCCGATGAGTTTTTCCTCACTCCCGGTTGGATCTTCCGGGTATATCTTCTCACAACACCTTGCTCCTTTCCTCTATAGTACTGATGCCGGCTTACATGTGGCTTTCTGGCCATTTGGGCTCCAGCCTTGCCATTAGACTGTCCTCCACAGGGCAGGGCCCTCTCTAATTTTGATCATCATTGTTTGCCTAGTACTTGGCACAATTCTGGGTGCATCCAAGGTCCTTGCTAAATATTTGTTGACTGAGTGACTGAGTATGTGCTTCCTCAACTTTTTGTAGCTATAACTGGCTGCATTTGTCTTCCATTCCATAGAAAGTAGAGGATGAATTCACTTGGGGGAAGAGCTACCCTCACAAATTATACGCTTGTTCCCATTTAGCTTTTCCGTTGTTAAAAAAAATCAATCTTACTACCAATCAACAGTCTCCCAGGTAAGTGTGAACCGAATCCCCCATGGTTCTTGGAGTGTTTAAAACATCTTCTGTCATAAGGTGTCAGAAGAAGAAGGAACTTAACCATTATGTAATCCATACCCCTCATTTTACAGATGGGCAAACTGAGGCCCAGAGGAGAACGTGATTTTCCCAGGCACAAGAAATAGTTAATGGTAAAGGTAGAATCTGACCTTAATTCTCTTTGCGTTATTCTTCTCAAATCAGCACCTGATGCCTTGACTCAGGTTAGTATTAAATCACTCCGAATTCTCTTGGCCGGCAACAACAACTAGAGGGCGCTAAGATGTGAGCAGCGTGTGGCGTTGCAACGGTGAGAAGTTGAAAGTTGTGGAAGTTTCCATTTATAAAACAATTATGAATCTATTACGTGCTTGTAGGGTTTGTAGCTCTGTGCTTGGGAAGTAGAGATGGGGGTAAGGGTTGCTTAGATATTTTTGTCCTAGGGAAATACTGGAAGCTTGAGAATATTTGCAGAAAGAAGAGGGTTTCTACTGTATTTTATCTCTGAGACATGACTGCAGTGGTGTTAAAAGGCATAGTTCGGCATGCCCTCCCACCAAGGAACCCCTCAAGCACCTTCTCTCTCCAGAAACCTTATTCAAGAGAGCGGAGAATTAAGTTACTTCCTTTCATCTTGCCTATTCTGATTTTTATCTCTAGAACGTGCCCCGACTCTAAAGCCTCAAACATACTCCACATATTTGGATGTATGCCTTAGAAGCACATCTGTATCATATGTGTGAGGAGCCAAACGCTTCCTGCATCCTGGTTTCATGCCACTTCTGCTGTGACTATGTCATTTACATGAAGCCTTAATTCATACACTCTTTTGGGAAGGGAGCAGAAGGGTGCCACCGTGTCCAGTGCGGTCTAGGTTCCCTAAGTCAGCTGTTCTCATGCTGTTTGGATTCAGGACCCCTTTACATTCTTCAAAATTGTTGAAGATCCCAAAGAGCTTTTACTTAGGTGGATTCTATCTATCAGTCTTTATCGTAACTGAAACTGAGATATTAAAAAGTTCTATGTATGACTTTTAAAGTAATAATAAAAATTATATGTTAACATAAATAACACATTTTTGTGAGAAATAACTATTTTCCAAATCAGAACACATTTGGTGAGCACAGTGGCCTTGCTTGACATTTGTTCCAAATCTTTTCGAATATCTGGTTTACTAGAAGAGCTCGTATTCTTACATCTGGTTCTACATTGGATCTGTTGCAATCTGTTGCTCAGTGTGAAGTGTATGAGGAAGTCCAGCCTCACATAGATATGTAGTTGTAAAGAGGAGGACCCCTCAGGGGTCCTTGGAGCACCTTTGAGAACCACTGGCTTGAGTGTTTAACAAAAATCTCTAGATGAGGATGAGTGGGAGGAAGGTGGTCAAAGTTTGGCCTCAGAGGGAGGCGTGGGGGAGATACCCACAGGACAATGGACCTGGATGGAGAGGGGAGAAGCCCACTGCTTCACGGCTGTCTTTGTTATTCAGAGTTTCCAAATAGCCAGTGTGTGGTCCTTTCGCGCAGCTGCTCTTGTGAGCATCAAAGTATGTCAAGGGCCTCGCACGCAGTGTTTGTGGTTTCAAGTCAGAACCCATGGGAGTTTTGGGGCTGATATGCAGTGCCCTACCGATGACTGTGAATCCCCTTCTCCAAGGGGCCTCGCGCCTAGGACCAGGTCGTAGGGGCTGGGTGCAGTCAGGGGGCACAGGGCTAGTAGAGGGACTCCACTGCAGGCTTACGTGGGGTTCTACTTTCCATTTCCACTTTTAGTTCTTTTCTCTCTTTCTTGCTCTCTCTGCTTTCTCTTTGGTTAGTTTGTGTTTTCTCAGTTTTCAGAACGAACTGAAAATAACATCAGATATTTTCCAGTCCAATGGCCAGGATTTATCCAATCAAAACAACCCAAGTCACTTTCCACTGTCGTCTCACTCTCTGCAAGGTTGAGTGGCACACACGGTCACTGGGCTCTTACTAATCAGCCTAATTTAGCAATCACTTTGGCAAGGTGGGCACCCTTTTAGGAAGTGGGTCAGACGTGGTGGGTTCAAATTAAAGCTTGATCCCTAGCCGCCCTGACTGTCGGAGACTCTTTATAGAAGGAGCGGAAGCAGAATTTCTTCTTTTATGGAGCTAGATGAAGAACCCCCAAGGCCCCAAGGTGCTTCAACCTTCAAAAATAGTGCTAAATAACATATCGCCAAACTATAAAATGTATTTAAGGAAGTCCCACTTCCTTAAAGGTTCTGATACTTTTGATGTATCAATGCTTTTGCAAATTATATCAGTACTTGTAAAAAAAAATACTGTTCTTTCAAAAAATTAAAGAGAATCTGTGCCTTGGCTTTGGGGTGATCTGGGACTGTTCCGAGGAGTAAGGTCAGGAGTCTCAAGCAGGAGATTGGCTATAAATTGGGATCCAGTAGTAAACTGATAGCTTTCCAGATTCCCTGCTTGGCTGGGGATTGCACACTCACACCTCTCTTACACGGTATATGCTGTCATATGCGTTCTCAGACAGCAAAGCCTGGATTTTTGGCAGCAAAACTCCCCACTTTGTCATGCCCCACACCCGTGGGTCCAAGTGGTCGGTTG
Source organism: Ursus americanus (assembly GCF_024610735.1). NCBI lineage: Eukaryota > Metazoa > Chordata > Mammalia > Carnivora > Ursidae > Ursus > Ursus americanus. Next base: position 73,126,754 of record NC_142128.1, read on the forward strand.
CTGGAAATCACACGATGGGCCCTGCCTCTGGGCTGGTCTTTGCAGTAGAGTGTGGTCAGGTAAGTGTGTGGGTCCTAGAGTCAGACTAAATTTACCACGCAGCACTACCCCTTACCGTCCGTGTGACCTCAGGCAGGTCGCTAGGCTTTCCTGCACTGCAGTGCCCACGGCTGGCGACGGAAGCCGGGAAGCCGGCACTGCAGGGGTGTCGTGAGGACTGAACGGAACGGTGTATGTGCACAAGGGCTTCCGGGGTGCCTGGCACATGGCAAGCATCCGGTGCCTCCGCGTCGTGGTTGTTGATGCTTTTCCAAGGGCATGCTTGGCTGCTAGAGCCAGGTGTATCTCTCTGTGGACCTGACGCCTCGGAACAGGACAGGTCCTCTACCCCAGTATTCTGAGGACGGTACAGAAATGTCAATCCCAGTAGAAAGAGCTCTGGCTCTGGTGTCCAGGAAGAATAGCTTCCAGCCCTGGCCCTCCACCGTGAGATCCTGGACCCATCCCTTTCCATCCCTTGCATCTATGAGTGGGGGGGGCTTGTTTCCCAAAGGTGCTTTCCAAATATAAAGTCCTAGACTTCTGTGGTACTCCTCTCTCCCCTCCAAGCCCTGCCTGGCAGGAGCTCGTGGGCAACATGTGCTCCTGACGCCTGTCTGCCAAGTCCCCACTAGGTCAGCTCGATGCCAGGCCCCTTCGTCCGGTTCACGGCTTCCACCCAGCCCTGGAAGCACACCGGTCTGTAAAGGAAACAAAACCTTTTCCTCGGGCAGCTTTTGCGTGTGTTCACCTGTATTTCCTTCTCGCAATCCTGGCCCCCAGCGTTCTTGAGGTTGCAGTTTCATTGTGAGTCAGGTCTGCTGAGAGCAGTGGAAAGCAGAGGGGCCTCGGCTTGGCGGGGAGGACGTGATGCTGCCTTTTCCTCAAGAGCGTGGCCTGGGGGGGCAGCGGGGGCGTGGGAGGGAGGTGATCACCTTCAGGAAGTGGATTTTCACATTGACTGTCTCTGGGAGGAAAGAATATTACTGGAAAGCCCTAGAGATCGCTTCACATCTCTTTCAGGAGGGCCTTCACATTCTCAAGAAGTTATTTGCCCCTTGCAGTAAAATGTCTGTGTCATTCTGGTATCTGTTGCGAAAGGCAGGCCAGTGCTGGGGAGGAAGTGTTCTTGGTGTCGTTGGCTCGCGCCATGAGTCTCAGGTAACAGATCTTCCTGGTGGAGGTGAGCATGCATTGCCGGATGCCAGTGGCAGAGCACAGTGAAGCCTGTCAGGGGGCTGCTTCAGTCCCGGGGGGTGGGGGAGGGGGTGCCAGCTGCCACAGGCTTTGAAACAACGAGTGGAGTCCTTCAACCTCTCAGTGGTATCCCACAGGGAAGAGGAGAACAGGCAGGGAATGGATCAGATTTAGAGAAGCAGGGAAGAAGCTATTTAAAAAAAAAAAAAAAGCAAGAACCCCTTAGGTGTGCTGACCCCGGAGGCTGAGTTCTGTGTAGGACTGGGGGGTGATCTGGCACAGGAAGGAAGGTGAACAGGTCATCTGGGAGCTCTTGGTCAAGCAGTCCAGAAGGCAGGGGTTTCAATAGAGGGGCTTATATTTGGGGTGTCAAGTGAGGGTCCCCTCAGAGGGGAAAGTAGGCAGATACCTCCCAGAGAGAGGTCCTAGGGAGAGGGAGTACAGTGTGATATAAGGTGACCTGAGATCATTTTGTCTATTTTGAATGTTGCCGAAGGCTGGTCAAAGGTAAGAGAACGAAATCCTCCTTTCATGGAAAGGGAGCACATGAAAAGATGCTCCCCGTCACCCCCCATCAAGGAAGTGCAAATCAAAATCACCATGAGCTCGCACCTCACACCTGTCAAAAAGTATCAAAGTATCAAAAAGACAAGAAATAATAAGTGTTGGCAAGGATGCGGAGAAAAAGAAACAACCCTGCCTGTTGGGTGGGAATGCAAAGTGGTGCAGCCACTCCGGAGAACAGTATGGAGGTTCCTCAAAAAACTAAAAATAAGACTAGCATATGATCCAGCAATTCTGTTTCTGGGTGTTTGTCTGAAGAAAACAGAACTAACTTGAAAAGATATCTGCGCCCCAGGGTTCACTAGGGCATTGAATAGCCAAGATATGGAAACAACCCAAGTGTCCAGTGTCCGTTGATGAATGGATGAAGAAAATGTGGTATATGTATATTATTCAGGCTTTAAAAAATGAAATCTCACCATTTGTGACAATGTGGATGGACTTTGAGGACATTATGCTAAGTGGTTGCCAATGATGGGGGTGGGGAGGCGGGTGAAATGGGTGAAGGGGGGTCAAAATGTACAAACTTCCAGTTATAAAATAGATGTCATATATACACAGAAGGCACAGCACGGGGCATGTGGTCAATAATACTGTATTAAACTTCATGGTTATTAGATTATTATTAACATGGTAATTAGATTTATTGTGGTGACCATTTCTCAGTGTATACAAATGTTGATTCCCTAGGTAGTAAGCATGAAACTAAGATACTATTGTATGTCAATTGTACTTCAATTAAAAAAGAAGAAACTATCTTTTGTACATCTTGTAGACCCCAGCTCCCAAAACCCGGAGCTGAAGTTGGTGCTGTTTCTATAGAATAACCCCGTTGCGTGGTAGACTACAACGAAGCCGCCTTTATACAATGAGTTTCTACGAAGACGTGGTTCCAGGTTCCAAAAAAGTGACTCCAACATCGGCAGAGAAGCTTAAAGCTACGTGCGCTGCAGTGAACAAACGTGTACCTGATTGGGGAGCTGCAAGGTTCTCCTGTGCGGGGGGGAAGGGGTGCTGCTGGGGCCCGGGCCTGGGGTGGGGAAGGAGAGGGATAACAGGACACCCTCATGGGGTGTTACCGGCCCACTGGCCTTGACATCGGGGACCCCACAGGTGCTTCCGCAAGGGAAGCCTATCATATCTTTCGAAATAATAGCCATGTCCTGGATATGAGAAGAAAATGGGACAAACGCTTGTCGTGGTGCCTGGCACATAGTGCTACTCGGTGATGCTCACCTGGCCATCCACCGCCTCCAGAACGGCGGCTCGTCACGACGCCACCATTCCGACAACCACTATTGTCAGCACAGCTATGACTGTCGATGCCACCACAATTTCCCTTTCCTTTCGGGGCCTCCTGAAATGACTTCGAACATCCAAAGGGTGGTGCAAGGGGAGGAAGAGTTGGTCTCCTCGCCCAGCCCTTCCTGCATGGGCGGGAGGGGGGCTACTGGGGACGAAAGAGGCAGGGCCCCTGGGAGAGGCAGATGATGGGGGGGGAGCAGGCCACGGGAGCTTCTGGTCACTATAACCACAGCTGGGGCTTCTGTTTCATTTCATGTAAAATCAGCGGGCTTTTGAGTAAACTGGAGGTGAGGAAGAGGGCCTGGGTTGCACACAGGAGGCCACATACAGCCAGAGGCTGCTCCTGCAGAGGCCACAGCGGCAGGAAAGCTGGGGTCGAGGCGCCGGGGCAATGCAGCCGAGGTCTGGGTTTGCAGAAATGGTGTGAGGGATGCTGAGCGCTTCACATCGACTCCACCCTTGGTCCCCTGTACTTCCCCTCCAGCCAAGCTAAAGGCCAAGAGAAGGTTTACTGGCATTACCATTCTAGAAACAACCGAGTTAACTCTTTACATGCATCGTTCCCTGCAACCCCGGCCCACCAGAGAACCGAATGCATTCCTTAAGTCGTTTTGGATTTCTCCAGACCATACACCCATCTTCCTAATGCACCCATGTCATCACCAGACTCCTGTTTGTACGAACGCTCAGAACGGAATCCAGCCATTTGAGCTTGGGATTCACAGTCCTGAATGTCTTTGCAGCCTTCTGGCCAGGAGATTTTCTGCCCAAGGTCTCGGGCCCAAGCAAGAGGGCTCTCAGCCTGTGGTCAGAAGACAGCCTGTTCTCTCACAGCTCCTTTGCTCCGCAGCTCATGGCTTTAGGGACCCGCAGTGGCTGGACCCACCCGCTCCCCTTCCATCCCGCAGAGCCCTTCAGCGACACCCCCTTTGGGAGCCTTTCTTTACCAATCTCATCCCACTGAGCTTTCTTGCTTTTTAAAGGTCCCTTCAGTGCCTATGACTGTGCGTGGTCGTACTTGGTGCACACCACCTAGAGCCGTGAAGCATCTTTTCCTGTGTTCGTTCACGTGTGTGTATGCACGCACGTGTCTATGTGTGTATGTGTGTATTTTGTCCTCGGAACCTGGACCCATGTTCCCCGGATGCCAGTGATGGAGGAGACACAACGTAGCCTGGTGGGAATATTTTGCTCATTTTGGCAAACATGAGTTTAAGACTCAAATGGCAAAGACCTATGCCCCGAAAGGGAGACCTGGGGCAGTTTTGTTTTTCCTCCATGTGGCTGTGGAAATGACTTCCAACTTTAGCGAGCCTCAGTCTCTGTCTCTGTGAAATGGGGGAGAATCCTCAGTGTTTTTCCTCCGTTGCAGAGGATCAAAGAGGCTTGTGGAGCGGTTGAAACACTCGACGGCCACAAAATAGCTAAAGACATGAACGAGTTCCCTTGTGGTCTTATCCTTGACTCAAGGAGGAAGGCCTTGGTGGCTTTTCCCAGAACCAGCAGCAGGAGGAAGCTCTAGGAATTTCTCGTGCCTCGCCATGCCACGAACCCACAAGCCACGCAGGCTTTCTCTAGGCTCGTCCTTCCCACTGCTCCACGGGGTGCCGTCTGTCAGGCCTCACTTTCCTTCCTACCAACCGCATTACAGCCATGGGAACCTGAGCTTTTCAGAAAGCTTCCTTCTAAAATCCCCCTCTGCCCAGGGTTCACAGGGAGCCTGCAGACCTTCCTTCCTGTGACATGTCTGGGGAAACACACTGGTCTGCAGATCTATTATTCATCCTCTCAATCCAGAGATGGCGAGCTTAAGCAATCAGATCTGGTGAGAGCGTGAACGTGTGCTCGTGCGTGTGCATGGGTATGTGACTCTGCAGCTCTTCTATGAAGAGCTCCTGCGATCTGTCTGCTTTTACATAATGTGTGTCTACTGTGTGCCACGGACTTGACACCGCCTGACCCAAGGCCAAGCCCCCCAGACTCCTGCTGATGCCCACATTTGACTGCTACCTGGCTTAGGTGGTTTACCTGGATCACTCTTTGATTTCTCTTTTTTTTTCTTTTAAGATTTTATTTATTTGAGAGAGAGAGAGAGAGAACATGAACAGTGAGGAGGGGCAGAGGGAGAGGGAGAGGCAGACTCCCCTCTGGGCAGGGAGTCCCATGCGGCACTCAATCCCAGAACCCTGAGATCACGACTTGAGCAGAAGGCAGACCCTCAACTGACTGAGCCACCAAGGCGCCCCTTTGATTTCTTATTATATGCCACATTGGGCCCCCCAAACTTAGACCTTTCAAGAAACTACGCCATATAGCTTCTTGTAAGAGCAAGACTTTTCTCAAAATAGCCATCCCTGTTCACTGAACCTTCCTTCTTGGAAACTACTCAACTGCTCCTCTGTATTCCTTCTACACTTCACTCCCTCAGAATTCCACCCAGCTCCCCAATCCACTGGTTCAGAGCACGCTGCCATGCACTCACCCTCCAGAAGCACCTTCCAAGAAGCCACCCCCAGATTCTAGGAAGCCTTTAGAGATTGGAAATGGTCCAGTTAAAATCCAAAGGGCTGTCGTCCACGCAGATCATCTTCCCGGTCTAGCTCTTTCGTGGAAGACCTAAAGGACTTCCTTCTAAACTAGAAGAGAAGTCAGAGTCACCTGGTTCGAGTCCTTGCTTTCCAGACATGAGTACATAGCCTGGTGTCAAGCTTTGTCCTGAAGCCTTTCAGAAAAGGGTCCTAACGTCTAATGATCCTGGCAGTCAGAACATTTTCTTCAACAAAAACCCTGTCCTGCTTTCCTCTAAGCCTGCTGCTAGCTTCAGGGAGCACCCAGAGTTCCGGACAGTCAAAAGCTGCTTGCGTTACCATTTTTCCTGGGAAAGGGAAATTACACAAATAGTCTCCACGTACCTAGAGTGACATACTTACATGCACTGTGTTATTCAGTTCTCCCAGCTGCCCCGGAGTGGTAGGCAAGGCCCACCTCGCTGTGGTTTTGCAGATGAAGAAACTGAATGGAGAGAGGTTAGCCGACTAGCCCAAAGTCAGGTAGCCGGGATGTGTGGGGTTAAGGTGGACTCCAAGTGCTTACAGGTCTTGGAGCTGGGAGGGATTTGAGAGTTTTATTAAGGTAATTCCATATTTTTCAGGTAATTTCCATATTAACCCTCTCATTTTACCCATGAGGAGATTGAAGTCCAGAGCCTTTAAAGAACTTGCCTGAGCGGCAGAGATGGAGTTAGAACTTTGGTCTTCTGCTGATCAGTTTATTTCTTTACCCACATCGCCATACCGAGATGAACAGTGCGGCTTTGATCGTTTTTAAAATGTTAACAGTTGGCATTATGCCTGAAGCTAATGTAATGTTATGCGTCAAATACATCTCAATAAAAAAAGACACCGCAAAGGTGTGGTCCTCCCCCCATCCTCTCAGTATCCCAGAAGAAAACCCGCGGCCCCTGAGATCCCATCATTGCTGACCCTGAGTCCCTTTTCCTGTCTGTAGTCTTCCCAAGGGCATGCAATGAGAGAAAAATACCCACCACTCCCCAGATAGAAAAAGAGGAGAAACCCCCACCCTCCAAGGTTGGCAACCATAGAAAATAAACAACATTGAGTCTCAATATGTTTCGTTGGCAGAATTTTCCCCAGAGCCAACGGCCTGTGTCAGAGCTATATTTTCCACTCTGGCTACTATGATTTGGTTGTGGCACACTTGCTTTCTTTCCTTTTGATAGTGCAGACTCTGACGCAGGTTTAGGGCTCTGGCAGGTGTCTGGGGGTTTACGAGCCCATCCCTGGCCTCTGACACCTCATCTCCTCACTCCCCCTCCCTTCCCTTCCCGACATGACCAGACCAGCTGGGGCAGAAGCAGGTGCAGATAGGGACTTAGGGTTTTGCCTTCCCCAGAATCCCCTTGACCACGTGCCGATAGCCTGAAGGGAAAGCAAGGCAGGACACAAGGCAAGACCTTGGATTTTATAGGGGTTTTTCTTAGAACAAATTCCAGAAAGTTTAGGGTGACTTGATACATGACATTTGGTATCTTCCTTCATTCCTTCTTGTTAAGTTGTTCTCTACCGTGCAGCTCACAAATGTGTGATACATTTGTGGAGAGTAGGGCTTTCCCAGGGCTGGTCAGATTTACCGTCTCATCTGCTGATCCTCCGATGCCTGTCACACCCACTAATAATCACATTCCAATCAGAGGGCCAGAGTAACCTCTTCTACTTCCTCTTTGGGAAGGACATCGTTTCCAGGGATGGCTGTAGGACTGGATAGAGAGAACTAGTCAGTGAACACAATTGGTTCATTATGAGGGCAAGGCTGGGAAAATTCCCAGAGGCTTTGCTCCTGGCTGAGTCCAGGGGGTCCCCAGGATTTGAGTTGGGCTCTCTGCATACCGTGCCCAGCCCTATCTCTTCCTGTCCCCCATGGTCAGCCCTCCGGGGCCCTGTCATCAGCTGTTTGGCTTCTAAAGCCTCAGAGTGGTTTCCTTCACCGACAGCTTCACCCTTACCAGGTGCTCTTGTCCCCACCCCCTGGGAAACACCATTTTCTTAAAGGTAACTGGCCAACTGAACACTAAAAAGTAGGTCATAACTGCAATTTCCCATCCTCTCAAGAAAACTTCTCTAGTTTTCACTGTAGTGTTGCAGACAGGGTGTCTAGGTAAACCGGAGCATTACCGCCTCCCCTCCCGTGGGCGTGCGCATGCGTGCGTTCGAGGGCAGGGTGGGGCAGGCCCTGGGCCTTCCCAGGCCGGTTGGATTGATATCTCACTTGGCCTTCCCAAGCTGAAAGATGAGTAGTGCCAGTCACGGGCAGATGTCCACTTCTCTGGAATTACCCCATCCTGGCAATATCTGTGACTTCAAAGTGCTGAGTTTGAGATGTCTTCTCTTTGTCCTAAAGCTACCGAGGAGCCCGGGGAGGAGCAGAAAAAGTCCACCCTGAAAATAATATATAAGCATGTCAACCGCCTACCCACTTCCTGAATAAACGTGGTCGGGTATTCCTGCGCCTGGGGGCAGGTCTGATTTCCTCATGCCATCTTCTTCCCCAATCCCAACCTGGGCCTGGCCTCCACCCCCTCCCCATCACATTAAGAGCCGCGTTTAATGAGTCGTGGCTTGTGCTCTCAGGCATGGTCACCTGAGGAAAAACTGAGTAATGACAAAACGTGATTGCCCTGGTTGCCCCTTTGGGGTTCAGCACATTCGTGTTCCTTCCCTTTTTAAGAGCTGCTTTCAGGACAGAGCCTGAAATGATACATGATATAAGTATCATGTACTCTTTAAATAATAGAAACAGAACAAGGGCTAACCGTTGGAATGTACCAAGCACTGTTCTAAATGGTATGCACGTATTACCTCCTTTAATATTGACAACAGCCCTACTGGAGATCTGTGTAATTGATGCCAGTACCCCCATCGGCCCACCATACCGGTGGGGGGGAACTGAGTGTCAGAGAGGTGATGTGCCCAAGCCAACCTCACACGCTAGTAGGTGGTCAGAAGCAGGATTTGAACCCGAGCAGTGTGCCTGCGGGGGCCGCCCACCCCGTCGTCCCTTCACAGAGGTAGGCAGCAGCCAGCAGCATATTAGGAAAACCACAGGCTTTGGAATCAAAGACGTTTCAGTCCTGATTCCAGCTCTGCCAACTAATGCTGAGTGGCCTTGGGCAAACGGGAGCCACGGATCCTCTTTCCAATCGAGGCGTCGTAAGTATCCATTTCACAGGGCTGTGTGAAGATGAGCTGGAATGAAGTGTTGAAAGGTCCCCCGATGGTGCCTGGCACATAGAAAGTACCCAGCAAGTGTTAGTTCCCTTGTCCCTTTTCCTGTCCCTCCCTAGGGAATGGTTTGCGTTTTATCAACAGTGGAATGAATGGCGTTCGGGATCAATCCCCTAGTAGATCGGAAGCGTTTGTGGGTAGTGTTTATAGGATACTGGGCAGGTCGCTGACAGTCAGCGGGAGGTCCTGGGGTGGCCTCGGGCAGATGACGTTTATAGTTGCTGGTGCTTCAGTGTCTCTGAGTCAGGTGGAGTTTGCTGTCTGAGGAATTTGGGGGTGGGGGCTATTTTTAAAATAATGTGAGGCAGCTGGTGATGGCTCCGCTTCAGGGGCAGCACGTGAGCCAAGTTCCAGGAGGGGAAAGCCATGAATCAGGAGTCATGTAGCAAGACAGGGTTTTCCTTCAGGCCGGATTTGGTCAGCACGGGTCCACGGTTCCCTTGAGGGATTCCCCGACTGTATGCCTGGGCGGCCACGCTCGGGTACAATGCTTCTGATTCCCCCATCTGGCCTGACTCACCCAGCCCCCAGATTGCTCAGTGACGCTGACCTTCATCAAGGTGCTGCTTGGAGAGTCAAATAGGACCCCGGCAGGCATTCCCCTCACCCACCACAGCCCGGGTGGGAGGCTGAACAAAATGGCGTGTCTTTTCAGTTCTGGGAAAGGTTGGGTCTTCCTTTCACTCTCCAGCTCGCACCTGGCACCTCAAAAATCGGAAAAACATGAAGACTGGAAAAAATAATTATAATAATTATCAATGCTTTCTGAATCTCTGACACTAGTCAGTTAGTCATAGCCGCAGTTTGGTGGCTGTGATGATAACACCTCGTTGGCCTCATTAACAGTTAGTGATGATTAATTACCTCATCCAATTGCGGGGCCAGGGAGGAGTGTGTTTGTTGATAAGACGGAGAAGCTGAGCACCAGGGGAAGGAGAGTGGGACACAGCTGACACCAGGTGCTTGGGGCAGGGGCTAATTTTAGTGCACCTGAGTCATGAGGGTGAATCCCCAGCTCTGAGATCATCACTCAATGCCCCAAAGCCATCTAGAGGGCTTCAGGGTCATGTCTCCTCTTGACCCTTCAAGTGACAGACAGACAATGTTTTCCAGTGCCCTGGGGACCACGGCCAAGCTGGTCTTACTCTGTCATCATTACCATCAAGCTATTTCCCAGTTTGGCCACTGGCAGGGACTTCTCCTGGACCACCAGGTCAAGTCTAAATTCCTATAAGTGCCTCAGTTTCCACATCTGCAAAATGGAAATAAAGACACTACCACTTCTGTTGGGAAGATAAAATGAGATAACAGATGGAAAGTGCCTGGCACAGCCAGTGGTATACAGCAGGCACTCAACAAATGATGGTTTATTTCACTCCAGTTTCTCTGTATAGTCTGTCCCCTCAAATGGGTCAATGTTCTGTTCCCTGCTCCCTAAACCACACCTCCTGCCTTCCTGTCTCCCATATATTCACCAATTGCCATGTCATTGTGCCCTCTATGTGCTGCCCCCCTCCCCGGAAGCATCCTCTCACTGCTTCAGTTCTCATGGACACACCCTTCTCTGAGCTGTTGTATTTTGGTTTGCCCCTTGATCACTGAATACCCTCTTGGATCCTGCCTACTTGGGACATGGGTGTAAGTTTTATCTTCCCATGTAGACTGTAGTTTCTCAAGTTCAGGAACTGGGCTCATTGCTTCGTTTGATTCCCATACCCAACAGGTCACTAAGTGAGCAACAGGTTTTTTTAGAAGAGACCTGGGGGTGCGGGTGGTGTGTGGCAATGGAAAGTTACCCAAAGTGATGGGGAAACCAGCTGGGGCACTTCTGTTTGGGGATTTCCCTGGACCATGACCTGTACCAAGCCCCTTGCTTTGTAATCCTGCCACACCCTTTGTTTTCAATACCTATTTCTTCCCTTGGCACCGAATTGGCGAAGGTGCTGTGGGATGCAGAATGTTGGGGATCTCAAGGCATAGGCCAGTGAGTACATCCTTCAGGGCGGGATGAGGGTCCCTAAGCCTTGTGCTCTACAGATCACTCAAGGCCTACCAAACCCCACACCTGTGTCCTCGAGGTCCTGCTCTAGACTAGGCCTCTCTCTTGCGTGGGGCAGGAATGTGGGGAATAAGTCTCTTTTCTCTCTGCAAACAGCTCAGGCATAGGGGCCAGTCTAGATTCATACACATGGGCTAGCTGAGGAATTTGTGAATGGCTGGGACCGTTCAGCCAGCAAGTGGTCTGTTGTTAGAGGGAATGGGTAAGTCATCCCAAAGTTTTAGAACCTTTCTAGACCCAGTCACATTTTCTTTTTTTCCTTTTTTACACATTCATTTAAGCCAGAGAGAGAGCATGAGCAAGGGAGGCAGAGGCAGAGGGAGAGGGAGAAGCAAACTGCCTGTTGAGCAGGGAGTCCGACTCGGGGGTTGATCCCAGGATGCTGGGATCCTGCCCTGAGCCGAAGGCAGACGCTCGACCATCTGAGCCACCCAGGTGCCCCCCCAGCCCCATTTTTTTGACACATTTTACTCTCTTTTCATCCATCTGGGTTTATCCTGTCACTTACACAGCTTGCCTTTGCTCTGGGGCTGCTTTACAAGAACCAGTCCTGGATGATGCTTGGTCAGGGGTAGGCTTTGAGTTCGCTCGGCCCAAGCTGGTATACCTGCAGTAAGCTCAGATTAGATGCCCCAACAGCCTGGCCTATCCCTTCCTACTTACCACCTGTTTTCCACTCTACCCAAGCCAACTCATTCTTAGACTCTTCCCTATACTTCAGGATTGTAAAGTGTAGAATGCTAGAGCTGGAAGGAGCCGTAGGGACTACCTAGTTTACCTTGTTTCTCTCTCTGTGAAGGGGGAGATAGACCCAGGGTTGGGAGTAACTTTCTGTGTGCTCATATAGCCTCTGCACATGAATAGCTCTGTGCTTGCCTACCCTGGGATCAGAGCCTACTCTCAGATTATTCCCCATGACCCACTCTTAGATTCACTGTGTCTGAATCAGTGACTCCCTTCCTTCTACTACCAGTCTTAAAAATCACTTTCTCCCTGAAGCCTTCCTTGATTAATTCCACTTGCTGTTTATCTTTTATTAGTGGGTGGTTTGGGCTATGTTAATTTTCACTTAGTAGTTTTTTTTCCTCCATAAGTTCCTGTAGGATTATTTCAATATGTTCATTGTCATCTCCATTAGTCTGGCAGCTCCTGGGGGTGGAGTCCATTCTAGGAGTACTTGAAGGCCATCATCTTTTTCTTCTGGATCATCACACTTTGTCCACCGGGGCTATAAACTCAAGGATGCTTAGTGCAGGAGGTGGGTAGCACTGCCTGACGACCTAGGTCACAAGGTCTTTTTGTGGCGAGGATGTGGCTGGGATAAGACTTCGAGGAAGAAGAATCTTTCATGACTCCTATGTTGGGATCAGTCTCTAAGGGTCAGGGCTTACCCCTTGCAGCGCAGAAGCATTGTTGCTGGACAGGATGTGAACATCCTTGGTTTTTGCATGGTCAAATTAAGTAACTTGTCTGGGGTCACACTGTGACACATTCATTGCCAAACCTGTTCCTTTTGCCAAGTCAGTCCTCCTATGTGCTTTCTTGCTCAACCCATGCAGAATTCTAGAATTTTCAGGCAGGGAGGGAATCCACAGTAGTGGGTAGGTGGGATGGGGGTCATGTGATACGTTCTCCTAAGCAGAACACATGGAAGTCAGAGACACCAAAGGGTTTGTGCATTTACCTGTGGTCACCCGTTTCAGCATTCCGTACCTCAGGCAGTTCAGCTATTCTTGCAAATGTCTAAATTTCTGCCCCTGTAATTTGATTCTGAGCCCCTTACCCCATTTTCCCTGCCCATATGGGAATGGACAGGTGTCTATGCTCATTTGTCTAAAACAAATATTACTTGAAAAATTACTCTCCAAATTGAAGCACCATGGTTTCTTGATTTTTTTTTTCCTTGCTCAAGGCCCAGCCAAGCTTCCTGCTGCCACCTCCAGAACCATCTAATCCTATCACTCACAAACTCTAGTGGTTCCACAGTCAAAGGATGTTAGCGGCTGGCCATTTTGGGCCATGGGCCTTCAGGGACCAGGGCTTTCTGGGACATGATGGAAACCCAGGATGTAGTGTTTTGTAGGAAGTGCAACATTCTGGGATATTGGCTCTGGCTCTTTTATCCAAGTGACCTTGAGATAAAGCAATTTCTGAGGAGGTTTAAAATAAGCACCAAGGTAAGAACCTTGGATGTCATTATGGCCTATCTCTGATTTTAGAAACAAAAGAGCTAGCTGGTGGCAGAACTAAGGACTGATCAGGGCCATAGACCTCTTGACTGCTCAGGGAACCCAGAACTTTCTGCGTTTGTTGGGCTGAGTTGGAATTCAAGGAGGAAGCAGTACACAGCTGCTGTAAATTGTGGGGACAGGTGACTTCCCCTGGACCACTTGCTACTTATTCCTTCCTCCCCAACAGGGTTCCAGGCAGAGTCAAAACTTCCCTAGGCACAGTCCTACTCTGTTTCCCAATCCAGAGTCTTGTATTAAGGTGCCATGGGGCTTTGGTTTCACTTGTAGATATACCTTTGCTTTTTCTGAAGCTTTGGCCCTGCTCTTCCCAGCTCTGGGTCTTACTTTGATCAGCTATAAAATGAGGAGAATCATCCCAAGTTCCTTGTCTACTGCTCCAAGGCAGTACATCTGAGAAATGCTTTGAGTTCCTCAGGGGGGTGGGGTGGGGGAAGAGACTACTTCTACAAGGGTCATGAGTCTTATGAAGGGAGGGAGACCAGAGTGTTAAAGTCCAACAGTTGGATTGCAGTGCTAGTCAGTTAGACTGCAAAGGAGTCAACCTTATGAGCATTTACTGTGTCAGAGATTTCTCTTGAATTATTTACACAATAACCTATGAGGTGGGGTCTAATTTTATCTCAGTTTTATTGGGAAGAAACTGGAAGTCAGAAAGCTGAAATAACTTGCCCAATGTCACTTAGCTAAGAACTGGCAGAACTGGGCTTTAAGCCCAGGCAAGATCACTTCAAGCTCACGTTCTTAGCTACATTGCTTCCCTAGAGCCCAGCCTGAAATGACATCACAAGATGAATGGTGAGTCTTCCCAGTTCCCCAAAGGAAGGGATTGGGTGACCTGGAGGTTGAGAGAGAGGGAGGATCTGTGAGAGGTAGAAGTAAAGGGATCGAGATGAAGGAGTTTAGGAGCTGCTGGACAAGAGGGGCGGCAACTGCTTATTTCTCTCCCTCTTGAGCTGCCCAGTTTCTGTTCTTCACCTGGCCAGGTGTTTCATCCAAGTTTGGCCTCTCTAGCCTGCAGGAGACTTGTACAAGCCCACATGAGAGACGTGGCATCACCTCTGTCAGCAGGGTGGCACCCTTGTGGAACTACAGTCCTCTAGGGACTTCCATTTGCATGGAAATGACAAGGACAGAAGAAAGGAAAGTGAAATTTGAGTACAAGCTCCCATTGTCCCACTCCTGAGTCAATTTCCTACAAAGCTCATAAAACTAAAGCTTCAGAATCTGTCACTTACCCCAGCCTTTCCCAAAGCCCTGGACCTAGTACACATTTTACATTAGTAAAATTACACACACACACATTTTTTTTTTCTTAGAGAGCACTCCTTCTAATTGTATATGACTCAGGGCTCCATCAAACCTCACTGTGCCCCTCCCCCACTTGATCAGCTAAATGTCAGAATCCCACAACCCCCTGAGAAACACCAACGATGCCCCTCTCCTCCCGGAGCCCTCCCACATAGTATGAGCCTTGATTGAGGGTGTGATTCAGCTCAGAGTAGCTGTGTTAAATTTTTGTAAAGAGGTTGCCGTGTGTGCACTTTAGTAGACCTCAAAGCCACCAGAGGGTGGGAGCTTAGTGTACTTTCTTTGTAATGATGACTCTCTATGATTTTTCTCCATAGATAGAAACAAGTATGCACTGATATGATTCCACAAAGATAAAGAGAGGGATCATTTACATATGAATCCATGTGTTCCTCACTATCCATGTGTGTGGATGTATGTAAGCATGCATGTGTGTAAACACTTCTTAGATTTGTTCTATTGAGTTCTATTGAGTGAATCACTTTTGCTACAGGGACCCTGGAGGTAGAGGCATTTCCTGGGAACAAGATACCCAGTTTATTCCAGGGGTCTCTAAGACACCTGCGAATAGCCAGGACAGTGTTAGCCTGAGCCATGTAGGTCCTTCTCTACTAGGTTACAGGGCAGGTTTAGAGATGGAAGGGCCTCTGGACTGAGATTCTGAAGGGGAATGAAGAAATGTGAAATGGAAATGAAGACCCATAAACTAGACCTTCTTACCTCTTCCCCACTAGCCCCCATCCTGGATGTGGCCCATTTCTTCACACCTACCCAGGCTTCCCAAGGTTTGCTGGTTGTGGTGGTATAGTCCAGCTAGCTGAAGCAGAAAGGGGGATGTACTGCAAGGATCTTGGAGTATTCTAGAATATCCATGGACTGAGATGCTGCAGGTCACTGAGGGGCTGGAACTAGGAATGGGAGTCATCAGAAAGCCAGGCCTCAGTCTTAACTCACTGAGGCCATATGGCCACTCTTTTCTGCTTTCCTGGGTGCCCCTGCATTCTGCTCTCTCCCCAGGCCTGATTTTTCTGCATCTATGAGCAGTTTATAAAAGGCTGCAACTACACAGCTCCAGAGGCTACTTGTCTTTAATTCAAAGGACCAGCAAAAATTGATTAGTGCTCTAAAGTCTCTAATCCCAGTTCCTGGGAGAGAGACTAATGACTCAGCCCAGCTCAGGTGTCCACCTCCAATCAGCCACATCCAGTGGACTAGGGTCACGCTGGAAAAACATCACATAAGGTGCCCCAAGTCAAGGGGCTTGTCCTCCAAGAAGATCCCCAACTAATCCTATGGGAGAAGTGCCCTCTCCCCTGAGTTCCCATAGCACTTAATCTGCCCCTCTTCCATGGTACTCATTGCTTCTTACTGTGCGTTAATAGCACTGTTATAAAGATCTTATCCACCATCCCACATATCCACAAGTTTCTTTTTCATTTATCTTCATATCTCTTATAGCTTGTGTGAATAAAAAATTGGACATGTGCTCAATAAATATTTGAAATCATGATAATCTCCAAATTAGTCAATTTTCAGGAAATTTAACTTGGTCAAGTCTTTCATTTCATCTCACTGTCTTGAGTCGATTAAATACAATTAATTCAACCAATTAATTAATTGAACCAATTTAATTGAGTGCATTCTACACACCAGGCACTGTCCTGCCTGTGCAGAAGCTACACTACACAAGACAAAGGTAGCCCTTACTCCACTGAGGTTAGTGGTGGAGACCATCAACAAACAGTTTACTATGAACTAGACTTCATGCTGGGTGCTAGGCTGGAGATGTATAGTCCCCAGCACCTGCCCTGAGGGAGCCCAGTTTCCCTGGAAATCACAGAGAAATCATCAGATATGTTACTGCACAACAGGGCAGGAGAAGGGTTGTAAGAGATCCAAGAGAGAGTGATTTACCATTAGGGGAGAACGGGGTGGCTGAGGGAGGTTTCACTGAGATCAGTGACACATGACTGAACTTGAAGGGTGAGCATGAGTTTGTTAGAGAGAATGTGAATTAGGTATGTGCTGAGTATGTTTGGGGGTTTGGGGGCAGGGGAAGTTGCTGGGAGTGAGTTGATGAGAGCCTTTCAGATAGGCACAGGCGAAGCAAATTTCTAGCACTATGAAAGGGCTACTGTGTCTGGAGCATGGTGAGGGATTCAGTGTGTCTGGAGCATAAGGAATGTGGGGGAAAAGAATGGTAAAGTTGGCCAGGGACCTTGCCTGGCCTTGTGTGCTAAGCCCGGGAGGTGATAAGTTAAGTATGAACAGCCAGCATCTAGAGGGCAATGATTTCTGCTTCAGGTATGGCGCCAGGCAGAGCCTGGAGACCAACACAAATAAAAATTAAGCCATGAACGAAAGTTCGACTAAGCTATGTTGATTAAAGGCCAAAAACATACTCTAGAAAGCCCTAGGATAAAGCATTGCACCAGTGCTGCGGTCATTGACCTCTGGCTCATTGAGAAGGTTGGATGGTGAGATGAAATTTTCACTCCCGAATTGCAATTTTCTTCAGAAAGCACCGAATCTTCCAACTTTCACTCCCTCGTGAGTAGAGTGGGATTTTCTAAATTTTGCAATTGAATTTAAGAAATCAAAAGAAAATCCATTTGTAGCTAAAAAGAAAAAAAAAAGCCAGCAGAAAGAGGCCTCTATATATCCACATGTCTTTGAGTTACAGTCTTATTCCCCATGGCCTCTTAGCCAATGATATGATGAGCGTTAGAGATTAAGTGATTTCCAGAGACTGCTCCTGTCCTGGGTTGCTGCTTCTCATGGGACTGCTGGTCTATCCTCTGCTGTCCTGATATGCCAAGCAGCGATGGAAGAGAGCCAACTTCTTGGGAGCTTTCCCAGGTCAAAGTCAACACTGTTTATATCCTGGTCCCATCCTAATTCCCTAGCTCTGTGCCCATCCTCTCCTGACTCTAGAAAAGCCTCCAGCCATGCTGGCCCTCCTGACTCTCTCAGATGCAGGTGTGCAGGATAGTCTTAGAAAACATTTTCCCCTCTTCTGTGCCTGTCAAACATCACTCATTCTCAAGGTCAAACCCAAAAGTCCTGTCTCAGTGAAGGCATCCCCAATCCATTTGACGCAAGAGCCTGCTCTTCTGTATTCTCCCAGCACCTTAACTTCTGTCACTACTTTCACCCCATAATATTACAATTATTTGTTCTTATGTTAAGTCAATTGAATTTGCTGAGTTCAGGGACTAGACCTCAATCATCTCTGCACCCCTAGGAACTTGCAACAGTGCCTGA
Source organism: Ursus americanus (assembly GCF_024610735.1). Lineage (NCBI taxonomy): Eukaryota > Metazoa > Chordata > Mammalia > Carnivora > Ursidae > Ursus > Ursus americanus. The sequence goes on from NC_142128.1 coordinate 73,144,543, forward strand.
CCTATAATAGATTTTCAGCGAGTACTCTATTTGATAATACAGAATGTTTTATCTGGGCATCTTGTTTGTTGGGATTGGGTAGTATGAAGATGGCTTTGGGAAGAATTCCAACAAGCAGAAAATGGGGAAAGGGCATTCCAGGTGGAAGAAGTAGTATGAACAAAGACACTGAGGTAGAGAGCATGGACCAATATGGGAGTCTGGAGGGAAGGAGAAGGAAGGAAGGATGGAGCACACTAAGTGCCAACCGTGGAGCTGGGCTCCTTATATGCACTCTTGCACTGGCCTTTACAGAAACTTGGTGAGGTGGCTTCTATTCCTACAAAGGTCATAGAGCTCGAGTTGGTAATGGAGACAGGATTAGACCAATTCTGTTAGGCTCTAAAGCCCACAGCTTATCAGGGTTTTAGAGAATAGTGAGTAATTCAAGTTGGAGCCTAGAGTAAGTGGAAGGAAATAAGGGGAGAGAAGGGCAGAAAGACGCATATTACAGAGTTATATTATTGATAATATCTAGGCCTTTTTCACTGCCTATCATGGACCCAAACCTGTGCTAGGCACTTTAAATATATCACCTCACTAAAATGAATGGCATCCTTATAGGTGATCATCCCCATTTTACAGATAAGTGAACTAAATCTCAGAGAAGTTCAATAATTTGCCCAAGGTCACCTAGCCAATACATGATGGAGCCATGACGTTTTTGACTTTTGATTTTCCACAACCAAGGCTCATTGGGAAAGAACTTAAAGGATGAATCATCACTTAATAATTTGATTCTAAATGACATAACAGGGGTATAGATTTCTTCTTTCTTTCTTCCTTCTTTTCCCTTCTTCTTCTTCTTCTTCTTCTTCTTCTTCTTCTTCTTCTTCTTCTTCTTCTTCTTCTTCTTCTTCTTCTCCCCCTCCCCCCTCCTCCTCTTCCTTCTTTTTCTCCTCCTCCTTCCCCTACCACTCCTCCTTTTTTTTTTTTTTTGTAACATAGGCAAGTCCCAAGCCTGGGCTTTTCTTCCAACACTGTCCTTCTCTCCCTGTATATTTCTACCCACTGTCTTGTCTCCTTCTTCTGTCCCCTCTGCCCAAATGGATAGAACTGGACCCCATGCATAGTTAACTGTTGGCCTTAAAAAGAAAAAATGAGGGACACCTGGGTGGCTCAGTCAGTTAAGCGACTGCCTTCAGCTCAGGTCATGATCTCAGGGTCCTGGGATCGAGTCCCCCATCAGGCTCCTTGCTCAGTGAGGAGCTTGTTCTCCCTCTGCCTGCCTTTCTCCCTGCTTGTGCTCTCTCACTCTCTGACAAATAAATAAATAAAATCTTTTAAAAAATTATAAAAATAAAAAAATTTTTTAAAAAGATGAATCTTCTGATAGATAAGAACTTTTCCTAAGAAAGAGAATGGATAGGAAGATGAGGGGAATGTCTGGCCAAGGTCTCAAGACGTAATGGAGCAATGGCCCTAGGAGGGCAGGGAAGAAGTCATTCCCTTTTTCTGTATACTTTTCCTTTTTCCTTTTTCCTTCATTCATCCTGATTGGGTGAAGTTCAAAATCAGCCTTGTTCAGAATTACCTGGGTTTGCTTGTGCAGAAGGCGGATTTCCTGGCCTCACCCCAGATATCTAGGAGGTTTTTTGTGCGCCAGAGAGTCTGTTTTTTTCAACGAGCACCCCAGAGAGTCTACGAATTGAGAATACTGCCTTTTTACAGTTACACCCGTAGGCTTTAGCTATTAGTGCTGAGAGAACTTGAGGTGCCAGGAACTTGGGACTAGATGTCATCCAGGTGCCTGCCCCAACCAGGAGCATTGACCTGGAGGCCGTGTGTAGGAGTCCCCGTCTTTCGGAATTAGTGATGTGGTTAGAGTAGCAACGTGACTCTCTGTGGACAGAAGAAGGTAGGTCGGATGTGAGAGTCTCCCTCCATGAACGTGCGTGCGTCATCTCAGTCATCACTTGTATCTTTATTCTCAAAAACAAGTCAGTTTTGTTCCTGTCAGCATCTTGGTTGGCCCGCAACCAAGAGGGCAAGCTGAGATGGAGAAGCCCAGTCACAGGCCTCAGGTGATGCTTTGGGGCATGGCTGGGGTGGGGAGAGCAGGAAAGCATTACTCAAATTGCCTTCAGTAGTAAGAAAACAAAACAAAACATGATTTCAGAAAACACAGCCAAAGGACATAAGAGCTATCTGCTTGCACGAATTTTAGGGATTATGACATTTTTTTGTTTTTGTTTTTTATCGCCAAGAATGGGGTGATCTGGACTCTCTAAGGAAGTGAATTTCAACCTGGATGTATTTCAAAATAATCTGAAACTTAAAAAAAATAGAGATGCCTGGGCCTCACCTCCCTATCTGCTAAATCCAGGCTGTCAGTGGTTGGACCTGGGAATCTGTATAAAGCTCCTTGGGAATCTGAAGCAGCCAGTCTGGTACTGCACCAGGGATTAGCATTTGGAAGCCACTCCACTAAGGTGAGAAGAAAAATCACTCCAGCCTGAGCAGTATGATATCAAGTCATCTTTTCTCTTCACCTTCGTGTTCCCTGCCATTCCCTTTCCTTCCCACCATAACATGGCAGAAGGCTCATAAAGGTTTACCTCGGTGATCTGCTGCATCTGGCTAACGAGATGTCGGTCCTTTATCAAGTTGTGGGTGTGGTTTCTGTGACTTTGTCCTAATGGCTGGACTTTTCAAGGAGTGGGATTTTTTTACATCGCTGTACTAGTTGGTCCCCCGGGAGTGGGAAAGTCCCCTTCTGCGGCTGAGAAGTGTGTCTCTAGCGGTTGGAGTGAGTATTACAAGCCTATAGGTAAAGGGTGGGGTGGTTACAGTGGTCAGCAAGTTATTGTTATTAATGATTTTTACGGGTGGATTCCATATGATGAGATGTTAGATCTTATGAATAGGTATCCTCATTAAGTGCCCATAAGGAATGCTTCTTCTGAGTTAAATAGATTAAAAAAATAGTAGATATATTTTTATTACTTCTAATAGCCCTCCTTGTATTTGGTATTCCAATGAGCAATGCATTACAATGTTGCCTGAATTTTATCTGTGTGTTGATGAGGATTTGAGTATGGAAAATTGTTGCCAATATCCCCACAAATTATACACTGGCACATCCAAATAATAAAATTTTATTTTTCACAACAACAACAACAACAACAACAACAACAACAAAAAGAAAGGTTTACCTCTCATCTCTCTTGTAGAGCAACACAGGAACTTAGCTGTGTGACATCCAGAAGGACTTTATAAATTTAAATGTATTATATATATTTATTTTCATTATATTTAAATATGAATTGCTTGCTATTTACACCTGCCCATTGGGTTTGCAAATGACAACTTCAGAACATGGGCTCCCAGACCCTGGAAGTCATGGAGATGAATTAGATGACATCTGTCCAAGTCATGGCGATAGAAAACCCCTGCACTGGGAGAATTGGGCCAATGAACTCTGAAATCCTTCCTAACACAGCCATTCCCTGGCTTCAGTGTTAGCCATTTCAACTTGTTCTTTTCTTGATTTTCATCTATGTTCTATGCCTCCTTAGAGTCCCTATCAGGTTGGTGCCTTGAATCATATAGGTAGTGAGAAGCTGAAAGTGATTAGAGATAGAAGGAATTAGGGCAGGTTTTAGTCATAACAGGAGTGCCCAGGGCAGCTATTCAGTTGTACATTGCACAATTCTAAGGGCACCCTTCAAATTGTAGTTAATGATGATAGGCACATTTATTACTACAAGTATGAATCATTTGAGTCAGAGGCTGCATCTTTACTCTCAATAAACTTTTATTGATGTCAGCATCTTTCTAGGCACAGTACAGCCCAATAAAGAGAAGATTTGGTGCCTAAAAGTGTTCCTGACCAGAGATGCCTGCCATAATGACCCAAGAATCAAAGACACAAGAGAGAAGAAACCTGCCAAACAAATCTCCCTCAGCCAGTCTCCTTGACTGCTTTCTGCACCTTCATCTAGGGGTGAAAGAGAAGAAGATGGACTGGAATTTTTCAGCCTAAAATTCTTTATTTGTTTGGGTCCTGAAATTTCATCACATTATAAGAAAAGTAGTTGTGACTTTGAAGGACTGGGTTACTGACTGCAGTGGGCAAATTGGTCCAAATCCCAGAGGAATGCTTTTTGGAAGAAAATTCCACCAGCCCCCTTCCTTTCCAGATCCTACCCCTTTTTCAAAGTTCCACTCAATCTTTGGCTTCTCCATGGACACTGTTCTGATCATTCAAACCATTAAGTGATGCCCTCTATCCACACCTGGCTCTCATTACAGAGTACACCTGTATCTGTATAATTTATTTGGCTTTTAATCATGTATGTATTTCTGATAACTCTCCATTAGTTGCCCTGGATTGTTATTTATCTTTTTGTGCTAGTTTACTTTCTCAAGGATACTATGAGCAAATTAATGCATTTACATGTCCAGCATATAGTTCTGGAGTGCCAACTTGTGCCAGGCATTGTTCTAGGTCCTGGGAGATTAGATTCTCTCTCTCTCTCCTTCTCTCTCTCCCCTCTGTCAACCATCTATCATCTATCTCAGGTGGTAGATGCAATAAAGACAAAAAAGGCTAAGGGAAGTTAAATAATAAAATAAAGGAAATCATTGATCAAGAAAATGAATGACAGTTCCATTCAATTTTTTTGTTTATTTACCAAAGAATACCATATGCTTTGATGCTAAAAAAAAAAATTACACCTGTGTGACTAGAACAAGCCATTAAAAAAATGGAAACAATCCAAGTGGAAGAAAAATGTTATTAGGTTGGAAAACATAGTTGTTGAATTAAACTCTAAAATGGAAGCCACGACATGCAAATGGACACTGCAGGGAACTAAATTAGTAATAGATAAGATGAAGATAAATTTCCTAGAACACAAAAGCAAAAGACAAAGAAATGAAAATGAAAGAATAGAATAATTGTGAAAGACAGATATCAAAGAGCCAATCCACAAATAACAAGAGTTCCTAAAATAATTAACGAAGTCATTTGTAGAAGAAAGCGTAGAACATTTATTGGCTTTAAGTAAAATTCTATTTTTTAAAGATTTTATTTATTTATTTGACAGAATGAGAGAGAGATTACAAGCAGGGGGGAGCTACAGGCAGAGGGAGCTACAGGCAGAGGGAGAAGCAGGCTCCCCACTGAGCAAGGAGCCCGATGAGGGACTGGATCCCAGGACCCCGGGATCATGACCTGAGTTGAAGGCAGTCACTTAACTGACTGAGCCACCCAGGTGCCCAAGTAAAATTCTATCTTTAAAATGAAATATGCTTATTGTATTAATCAGGAATCTTTGGGTTGTGTCAGGGTCCCAGCTCAAACTGGCTTAAGCAAAAGAGGGATTGTATTGGCTCACCTAATGAAGTTTAGAGGTTCACTAGCAATTCATCGTCCCGCTCTGGCTTTCTTCTGGCTTGGCTTCATTCTTGGGTAGGTTGTTCCCATGGGATGGCACCCAGTCACTCTAGGCTGACATTCTTCCAACTTTCCATGCTCAATGGGTGGAAAGAGTTCTTCCTTTCTAATACTTGTGTGGCATTAACCTTGGTTTAATCCTCAGACTCTGATTGGCTGGGCTTGGGTCAGGTGCTCATCATTGACTCAGTTTAGGCAGCTGAGAAGGGTTGTGGTATTGGTTGCATTGACAGGACACTCTCACTCCTGGAATGATCAGTTGTCTGCTCTATCCAGTGTCCACATGGACTGCAAGTAAGGGAGAGATGGTTTCCCAGAGGATGATGGGGCTGCTGGCCCCAGAAGAAAGGGGAGTGGATGTGGCTAGGCTAAAAAATGTCACGTTGCAGAGATTAATAAAAAATCCACCCCCAGACCTATTCATGCAGAATTTTTAACTCTATAAGGTTACTGAAAGCCTATAAATAAATATGCAGCAAGAAAAAAAAGTCACATGTACCTCAGATTTCTCTTCCACAATTCTACATGCTTGGAAGGCAAATGTACAAAGTCTTTTGCGTCGTGAAGGAAAGAGGTTGTGTGACCTAAGAATTCATTACCTCGGCAAATGGTCACTCAAAATATATGCATTCAGAAAATATAGTTCCCAGGACTCTCCTCGAGCAAACTAGTAAAAAAAGTGTTCTAGAACACTAAGGATAAATTAAAAGTAGGTATAAAACAGCACCACTTCCCATGATTCTACCTCTGAGATTGGTTCCTTTCTACCATCTCTTTCGCTGTCACCATCATTGTTCATGTGGACCATTGCCACAGCCTCTTAACTTGCCTTTCCCTTCTACTCTCCACTCTTCTAAGCCATTCTCCTCATATCATCCAATGGTCTCCTAATAAACCAAATCATGTCACTTCCTTGCTTAAAATAATTATGGCTTTGTATGGCATGTAGAATAAATTCAAGCTCCTTACCATAGCCTTTGAGACCTTGCCTGATTCAGCCTCTGTACATTATTCCCAACTACATTGTCCATTGCTCACTGTGCTGCAGTCACGTAGCGACCCTCAGTTCTGTGAGTGCGCCAAGCTTCTTCCTCTGTAGGGGCCTTCACACATGCTGTTTCCTCTACTTGGAACTGTCTTCTCTTGATTCTTTCTTTGTCTGGTTCCTTCTCTTTTATTACATCAGTTTATTTACACCGCTTCCTCAGATGGTCTCTGATCTCACAATCTAAAAATAGACTTCCTTCCAATTTTCTTGGCACCCTTATCTCAAACCACCATCACAGCTTGTAATTATATGTTTACTTGTGTTCACCTCTGTTATATCTGTCTTGCCCTGGAGTGTGAACCCCATGAAGGCAGGAACCACATCTGTTTTGTTCACTACTGAATTCCCAGGTCTAAGCTGACCTACAATGTTAAAGCAATGGAGCAGGGGGCAGATTTTGAAGTTCTAGATTAGGGGCGCCTGGGTGGCTCAGTCAGTTAAGGGTCTGCCTTTGGCTCAAGTCATGATCCCAGCATCCTGGGATCGAGCCCTGCATTGGGCTACCTGTTCAGCAGGGAGTCTGCTTCTCACTCTCCCTCTGCCTGTTGCTCCCCTTGCTTGTGCTCTCTCTATCAAATAAATAAATAAAATCTTTAAAAAAATATTAAAGTTCTAGATTAAATGCACGAATCCAGAATACAGTTTTTTCGGTTCCTGATTTAGTGCCATAAAGATTGCTATAAACTGATGTGATGTAGAATTTCTGAAAGCAGAATTAGCAATGCATGCAGAGTGATTGCGACCTTGAAGGAAGGATGCGATTCAGTGGGTCCGGGAGAGGTAAGAGGGCATTTCGTGTGTGTATGTGTGCACGTGAATGCAAGCATGTGTGTGTGTGTGTGTGTGTGTGTGTGTGTGTGTGTGTGTGTTTGTGTGTGTATTGGTGTTAGTGCAGGGAAAGGTTAGGAGAAGACTAATAAGAAGAGGTCTAGAATTGAGATGGATTAAGTGTATTGAGGTAAGGATGTGAGGAACACAGCAAGGCTTCCATGTACCACAGGACCCACAAGGGGTTAAAATTCAGAGGAAAACCAGAAATTGCTTCCAGGAGGCCAACGCTTTCTCCTTAGAGGGGCTCGGTGTTCTGTCTGTGTACCTGCATCAGCCCTAGGACTTTTGGTCTGTGGACAGCAAGGACACCTTGTGGCACAATAAGGAAGGGGTGAGAAATATGTAACGAAGAGGCTACAGGTTCCAGAGGGGCTGCCCACGAAAGGAAGGCAAAGGGGTGTGGGTATCATGAGTGAAGGGGTGCACGAAGGTTTGGAAGACAGAAAAGGAAAGCAAAAGGCTCTGGAAACAAACTTGCATGACTCCCCTATGAATCCAGGAGTAGGTCTTGTTTAAGGGGAGCAAGCAAAACTGCTCTCTATTCCTAGAAAACAAACTTTATGCATGTTTTTTTAAAAGTAAACTCTACCCTCAATGTGGGACTTGAACTCATGACCCCAAGATCAAGAGCTGCACAATCTTTATGCCTGTTCCTCAAGGTGGCCCCATGGGTGTTGCTGCCTGCAGACTGGGGCACCTTAAGGAACAATGAAGAGAGGCAGATGTAGCATTCTCAGGTGGAAGCTCTGGGCTGGGTTACCTGTCTCTGCCATTTTGTATCTATTTAACCTCAAGCTAGCTCAATACCTTAAGACTGTTCCCAATGAAAGGAAGGGACAATGAATGATCCCCCACAACCTTATGTGTGAGCCCCACAGGCTCTGTGATTTGTAATGCCGGCTATACTTGGTCCTGGAGAATGTGGGCATAGTGGGGAGGGTGTGACCCTCTGGAAATGCTGTCTGTGGGCCTAACCTCCATTGGCTTGTCTTGCCCCATCTTCACTGTTGCTCAGCCTCAAAAAAAGACTCTTGGCCTGCTGAGTAGAACATTTCTCTGTCCAGTTCTCAGCTTTGGCAGAGACTTTAAAAGATGGTTTTATTCATTACCTTGTGTCTGAGAAGGTCTGCAACATAGTCATTCCAACCTCTGGATATCTATCTAGCTTCAGGAGCATCACTAGAAAAGGTGAATCTGTGCTTTCTTTACCACCTGTTGAAAGGAGCCATGTGAGAAAATAAGGGTCCATGAACAGTGGCCACTAGATGGCATCATAGTTGTCTCGGTGCATCACAGGAGCGCTGCTTCAGACAAGAAAGACAGTAGCTGCGTGGAAGCAACACAAGTGTCCATCGATAGATGGATGGATAAAGAAGTTGCAGTATATACACAGTGAAATATTATTCAGCCATAAAAAAGGATGAGATATTGCCATTTGTGAAAATATGGTTGGAACTTGAGGGTATTATGCTAAGTAAAATAAGTCAGAAAGAGGAAGACAAATACCGTATGATTCCATTTATATGTGGAATCTAAAAAAACCCCAAAACAAATGAATAAACAAGCAAAGAAAAAACAGAAACAGATCCATAAATACAGAGAACAAACTGATGGTTGTCAGAGCGGAGAGAGTTGGGGGGTTGGGTAAAATGAGTGAAGGGGAGTGGGAGGTATAGTCTTCCAGTTATGAAATAAATAAGTCACAGTGATAAAACGTACACATAAGGAATAGAGTCAATGGTATTGTCATAGCATTGTATGGTGACAGATGTGCTTACTCTTTTGGTAAGCATAGCATAATGCATAGACTTGTCGAATCACTACATTGTACACTTGGAACTAATGTAACATTATGTGCCAGCTATACTTCAATAAAAAATATGTGGTAACTATAGGAGTGGGTTGGCTAAAGCATATATTTTCACTGAATGACTTGCAAGATACTTTCCTTCATTTCTAATGATATTGAAAAATCTCAGATCAATCAGTGGATGGTGGGTTCCAGCTTAGCAATCGCCAGGTATGGAATCCACCATCCCATCTATGTTTTTGAAAACGTTATAGCAACTTCACCTGGGAGATTCACAGTCTTCTCAAGATCCATCACAACCACTCTTTGTTGCCACTAGATTTCCAAGTGGAGTCAAATATCAGCTTTCTTTAGGGGGAAGTAGTACAAAATCTGACTCAGAGAAAATCATTTAAATGCTAAAAGAATTGCAAGATTGTATAATACACATTGGCAAAAACCTGGGAATGGGTGTAAGACTAAGGATGGTGGAATATAGCACTGGGTCAGATCAACTTACTGGGTGCATTTATTAGATATTCTGGGTTTGATGTGTTAGCTCTTGCAACTGTCAGTGGCTCTAAAACTTTCTTGGTTGGCTGACAGAACCTTGGACTCAGTAGTGCTGTGTGTTTAATAAGGTTGGTATGCTAGAACATCCCTGACAGGATATAGACTAAGGCATTCAAGATAGGGAGAAAGGAATGATAAAGTGACTTTATCACACAAAATCTGCACACCTGCCCCCCACAAATACGTCAACCAGAAGGCCCAGGGGACAAAACATTGAGAAATACATTGTTGATGAGAGCACCTGCATTTCTGAAAAACTCTGAAAAATACTGTTTTTTTGTAAGCCAGATATAGTGGTGGAGACACCTGCATTGAGTTGGGCTCACTGGTGTCAATGGGAATTCCTACATAGCAGAGGTCAAATGACAGAACACCAAAGACAAGGGGACATTCGCCATAAAAGGCAGCATGAATATAATGGTAATCAAACTGTTTTGAGACGAGGGATCTCTAGTTGGACAATTGATCATGGTGCATCTAAGAATGAAAAAAATTGATAGACTACTAGAATGTTGTTTGACCTGTATGAAAAGTCTGGTAGCCAATAAATTGGCTTGAGTGACCTCTCATTCTAGACCCAAGTCAGTTATAGATTCAGAGTTTCTTGGTTGGAGGGGGATGAAATGACCCATCTTGTGGACTTTAATTAACATCTTTCCCCAGCTATTCCAGTGCTTGTTTAATGGACCTGTATATTGAGTAGGATGGGGTTACATGTGGGCTCAATAACAGAGACTTGCCCGAATCAAAATTTTTCTGACCAGCAATGCTGCTGAATGCCTAACTTGTCAACTACACAAAGCCCCTGATATGGCAGCATTCCCTAATGGGCCCAGCCAGCCCTTGGGGTGGTTTGATTCAATTGTTCTTTTCTATTGTGGAGAAGAGCAAAATTTTTTTCCTCCTTGGAGAAAACAGGTTTTCTGAGTACATACCTGCTTTTCTGCCCAAGAATCTTCTGCTAGCATCATCTGTGATTACAAAATATGGCGTACTGTACATAACATTGCTTCTGATCAAGACAATCATTTCCAAAAAAGTGCAGCAGTGGATTCATGCCCATGGAATTAACTGGTATAGCCATATACCCCACCACCCAGGAGCAGCTGGCCTAGTAGAAAGATTTAATGGATTACTGAAGGTATGGTACCAGTTGAGAGATGACATCTTGAAAAGACAGTTCTTCCTCAAAAGATATAGATTATACGTGGAATCATAGACAAATATATCTATCTGTATTTCCCATAGTCTGTCTACATGGGCCTGGGAATCAGAGGTAGAAGTGGACTAGCTCTTCTCATTACTAAAACTCAGAGCCTGCCCACAGATGTTTTGCTTCTGATCCCCGTGACTTTGAGCTCTGCTCATTTGGAGTCATGATTTCCAAAAAAACAAAAGCTTCTTCCAGAGCATACACCAATACTGCATTGATTTGGAAGATGAGACTGCCACTGGATCATTTTGTGTTCTTCATGCTACTAAACCAACAGGCAAAGGAGAGAGTTATTCTACTGAGTGGGGTGATTGATATTGATCAGCAACTCAATGAGGGTGGGGGACTATATTTGGAACCTGGGTATTCTCTGTGGTGAATTTTCATGCTGATAGTAGAAGTTAATAGAAGATGACAGTTTTCCCACCCACCCCTGCCAAAGCATATCCAGTGATGATTCAGACCCTTTAGGCAAGATGGATTACCCCACCATAAAAAAAACAACAACAAAAAAACCCAACCATCTGAGGTGCTGGATGAAGACAAAGGAAATATGAAATGGGTAGTGAAAGAAGGAAGTTGTAAACATCAATTATGGCCTCATGACCAGTTACTTGCTTATTATGTATATGTGTGTAGATATATAATTGTATATATTAATTATTTTATTATTCTCTCTCCTTCAGGTTTTATTGGAAGTTAACTTCATAATTTGTTTTTTTGGAAACATATGTTCAGATGAAACTGAATTTGAGAAGTAACCAATGCCACTCAGGGACGAGTGCAATGATTGTCGAGACTCTGCAGGTCTGAGTTTGGGAAGAAGACAACACTGTCTTGGTTTCTATGCAGAAAAGTTGCATTTGGGGGAGAAAACAGAGGGTTTTGTGGTAATAGCAAAGCTCATAATTTGTAGAGTGGTGTTACAGATGCTGAACAGCCAAAGGAGTGGGCTGTATCAGTTACTGTATCAGTTACCTTAATGCCTCTGTTTCAAACTCACCATTTCTTTTGAATGGGAAAATAACTTTACTTTGTCTGGGGGGAGGGTGGGCAGGCATCTAGTCCCAGAACTTCTGGGATGACTTCTTGGTGCTGGCGCCTTGGTGACCAAGGAGCCTAGCTAGACCTGGGACTCTGAAAGTCACGATTTTGCTTTTCCGGATGGCTCTGCCATTTGGGTCACTAGATGGAGACTATGAGGCTGGAGAAGGAACAAGAGGTTTGCTCCTTGCTATATACTTCCTGAGGGTTTTTTTTTTTTGTCTGCTTGTGGTTCCTGTATTACCCCAGCAAAACTTCATCATGGCATAAGCGTTTTCGTGTTGTAGCAGCAGCTGAATCTGGTTTGTAGTTTTTCTAACCCCTGCAGAATCAGCTTCATTGTGTCTCCTTGGGAACACCAACAACAGCCAGCCACTGCCTTTCCGCAGAGATCTGGGTCCCAGTCTCTTGAATCCCCTCTTCTGAACTCAGACGACTAACACTGGCTGAGCAATACCTCCTACTCAGAGGTCTGAGTTTCAGTTCCTCATGGACTGTCTACTAAGTTTTTAAGTTGTAATAACTTCAATCTTCGTTTTGCTTCCTCAGATCTCAGCAGTTGCAACTTCCATGATATTTTATAATTCTCTTTTAACCCTTTTGTTACTGTGATGGTTAGTTTTATGTGTGAACTGGGCTAGTCCATAGTACCCAGTTATTTAATGTACACTAATCCAGGTGTTGCTGTTAGGATATGTTGTAGATGTGTCAAGTATCCACAATCAGTTCCTTTTAGATAAAGGAGATTACCTTCAATAAAGTGGGTGGTCCTCATCCACTCAGGTGAGACTGTAGGAGCAAAAACTGAGGTTTCCTGGAGGAAGAAGAAATTCTGCTTCAAGACTGCAACATTAGCTCTTGCTGGAGAATTTCCAGCCTGCTGACCTGCTCTACAGAATTCAGATCTGCTAGCCCCCACAACTGTGTGAGTCAGTACCTTGAAATTAATCTATTTATGCATATTAAGAGGTTCGGGTTCTGTTTCTCTGGAGAGACCTGACTAATGCAGGTATCTAGTTAGGATCTTTGTATGTATTAGCATATATTAAACTCTGTCTAATCAAATAACTGATGTGGTTTTGATTTTGTGAGTGAACCCTAACTGATTCAGTGGTAGGATCTTTTAATAAAGACTCCTATACTAAATGTGAGTTTAAAAAGCTAACGTGGGTAGAGATTGCAGCCAGTAAGTAGAACTTTGCTTAGGAAGAGAAAATATATGCCAAAGCAGAGTGTGTAGGTTAGAAGACTAGCAAGAGACGATGATTAACACACAGAGCCCATGGAGTGTAACAAGGAATCAAAGCTCAGTCCTCTAGAAGGACAGGATTATCTTGGTACAGAAGGAAAAGAGAGAAGAACACCTTGGGTCGTATAAAAGATTAGAAGTTGGAAAAGAGGAAACCACAGTAGATCAGAGCAGAAGTTACTTGTCTGAGACATGGGTTTAGGAATCCAGTTCTTCAGGGAGGACATTCTGTCTATCTATCCCTATGTAACAAATCATGTAAGAACACAGATGCTTAAAACAACAAGCATTCATTTTGCTCACAAACCTGCTGTTTAGGCAGGGCTCACTGCAGACAGATCATTTCTGTTCCACGCCATACTAGCTGTAACAGCTAGACTGGGGCTGGCAGACCAACTTTTGAAATGTGTTACTCATATGGCTGGTGCTGACTCTCTGGGAGCTCAGCCAAGGTGATCCTTCTCTCCAAGTGGGCCCCTCTCCAGGCAGTTCGGGGTTACTTATGGAAGAGTGGCTGGGATCAAAGAACAAGCATCTTTTTTTTTTCTAAAGATTTTATGTATTTATTGGACAGAGAGAGACACGGCGAGAGAGGGAACACCAGCAGGGGGAGTAGGAGAGGGAGAAGCAGGCTTCCCGCCAAGCAGGGAGCCCGATGTGGGGCTCGATCCCAGGACCCTGGGATCATGACCTGAGCCTAAGGCAGACACTTAACGACTGAGCCACCCAGGCGCCCCAAGAACAAGCATCTTAAGAAAGAAAATAAACTGACAGGGTCTTCAAGAAATTGGCAGTGTTGTTTCTGCTGTGATCCACTAGTCAAGTGGCCACAGAACCCAGATTCAAGGAAAGGAGATATAGATCTCACTTCTCAGTGGGAAGACTGTCAAGGAATCTGGGGCACAGGCATGTTTTAAAACTGCCACAGAGAAAATAGTAGAAAAAGCAATCAACATTTGGTTATTGAGAATTCTTACCTGGCCACGTTAACTGGTAAAGTGCATATAGTTCTCTTTCCACTGGGTAGTTCAGTCACAGAGGTCCTTTTGAAATCTTGAGTTGAAGTATGCCCCCTTTTTTAAATAGTTATATACATGGCTTCCTTGGTTAGGTCAGTCCTACATGATTATCAGCATGATTTGGGAGATTAAACAACAAAATGGGAATAGCATAATCCTATGGAACACACAGTCTTAGCAAGAAAATGACGCCAAGACAAATCATAAACATTATCTTAGAAGCAGCTGGGTAGAAAGGACACATTACGTACAGAGGAACAAAGATAAAGATGATAACAGAATCCTCCTTGGAAAGAATGCAAGTGAGAAGACAGTGGAGCATTATCTTTAAAGTACTGAAGGAAAAAAAATGTGTCAATCTAGAGTTCTGTACTCACTGAAAATATCTTTCAAAAATGAAGGTAAAATAAAGTCTTTTTCAGACATACAATAGTTGAAAGAATTCATTGCCAGAAGACATACATTTCAAGAACTGGTAAAGTCCTTAACCAGGTGGAAATCTGAATGTACACAAAGAAATAAATGGTACTGGTTTTTGGAATGGAAATGGTACTACATAAATAAATATATCAGATTATTTCTTTTAAGAATTTCTTTAAACATTAACTGTTTAAAAATATCAGTAATGTGGGGCGCCTGGGTGGTTCAGTCAGTTAAGTGTCTGCCTTCCACTCAGGTCATGATCCTGGGGTCCTAGGATCAAGCCCCATGTCGGGCTCCCTGTTCAGCAGGGAGTCTGCTTCTCCCTCTGCCTCTGTACCTCCCTCTGCTCGTGCTCTCTCTTTTTCTCTCAAATAAATAAATGAATAAAATCTTTTACAAAATAACAATAATGCTTTGGAGTTCATAACATAAGTGCAAGTAAAATATAGCAATAATAGCATAAAGACTGGGAGAGGAGAAATGAAAATACGCTATTATAAGTTCTATACTTTACATGAAGTGGTATCTGATACCAGATAACAGATTTGAAGGAAGACTACAATGACTCAAAGATGTATACTTAAGCTCTAGGGCAACCACTAACACAACGAAACAAAGAGTTACATGTAATGAGTCAACAAAGAAGATAGAATAATAATAATAAATTATTATTCTAAAAATGGAATAATAATAATAAACTCAATGAAATCAAAAGCAGGCAGAAAAAGAAGGGGAAAAAGCATTAACAAACAGATGGGACAAATAGAAAATAAATAGCTAGAGGACAGACTTACATCTAACCATCAATAATAACATGTCACGTCAATAATCACATGAAATGTAAATCAGCCCAGTGATGAACAGAACTCATCAGGTTGGATTAAAAACAACAACAACAAAAAGAGACCCAAGAATATGCTGTCCACAGGGAACACACTTCAAATATACAAACAGGTTAAATGTAAAAAAAAAAAAATGCAGAAATGCCTACAGATACACCATGCTATCACTAGTCAAAAGTAAATTGAAGATTACACACAAACACACACACTCTTGTTTTCTGACACAGTGGAATTAAATTAGAATTCAGTAGGAAAAAGATATCTGAAGAATCCCCAAATATTTGGAAACGAAATAATGTACTTCTTTAAAAAAAAAAAAACCTTGGATCCTAGAATAAATCAAAAGAGAAATTAGAAAGTATTTTGAACTGAATGAATACAGAAACACCACATGTCAGACTTTGCAGAATGCTACTAACGTAATACTTAGGGTGAAATTTATAGCACCAAATGCCTATGTTAAAAAAGAATTTCCTCAATTTGCTAAGGGCATCTGTGAAAAACCTAGAGCGAACATCATACTTAATGAAAAAAGACTGGATACTTTCTCCCTAATGTTAGAAACAATACAAGGATATTCATTCTCACCACCTGTATTTATCATTGTATTTGAGATTCTAGCCACCGCAAGAAGGCAAAACCAAAAATAAATAAAATAAAAGGCATCCAGATTGGGAAGGGAGAAGTAAAACTACCTTTATTCATGGTCTACATAGACAGTTCTATAGAATCTACAAAAAGACTCCTGGAACTAATAAGTGAGTCAAGCGAGATTGCGGAATACAAGATTAACATACAAAAAATTGTGTTCTAAATGTACAAAAATCAATTGTGTTTCTGTATACTGGCAATGAACAATCAGAAGTTGAAGTTGAAAACTACAATTTACAATAGTGTAAAAAATGTGAAATACGTAAGTTTTACTTTGATAGAGGATATGAAAAACTGTGCAGTGAAAATTAGGAAACATTGCTGAAAGAGATTAAAGAAGACCCAAGTAAATGGAGAGATGTACCTTGTTTGTGGATCAGAAGACTCGGTGTTGTCGATATAACAATTCTCCCCAAATTGATCTATAGATTCAATAAATATTAATAAAAATTCCAATACATACTTTTTGTAAAAATTGGCAAGCTTATTCTAAATTTATGTAGAAACTCAAAGGACTGAGAATAGCCAAAACAGTTTTGAAAAAGAAGAATAAATTTGGAGGGCTAATGTGTCCTGATTTCAAGATATATCACAAAGCTATAGTAATCAAGACAGCGTGTAAAGATAAATAGATCAGGGAAACAGAATAGGGAGTCTAGAAATAGACCTGCCTATATATGGATAACTGGTTTTTGACAAAAACGTAAAGGCATTTAGTGAAGAAAGGATAGTCTTTTCAGCAAATGGTGCTGTAACAATTGGGTATCGGCATTTAAAAAAAAATAAATTTGATCCTTACCACACATCACACACAAAAATGGATCATAGATTTAAGTATATGACTTAAAGTTATAAAACTTCTAGAAGAAAACATGGGGGAAAGGCTTGGTGATTTTGGCTCAAGCAAAAACTCCATAGCTACGATGACAAGAGCACAATCCATAAAAGAAGAACAAGTTGATAAATAGGACTTTGTCCAAATTAAAAACTTCTGCTTTTTAGAAGCCACTGTTAATAAGAGAATGTAAAGATCAGCTACAGAATGGAAGAAGATATTTGCAAAGCATATGTCTAATAAAACACTTGTATCCAGAAAATACAAACTTTATGTTAAGAAACAATTTGTGCTCACTTCAGTGACATTTACACTAAAATTGGAACAATGCAGAGAAGATTAGCTTGGCCCTTGTGCAAGGAGGACATGCAAATTCATGAAGCATTCCATATAGTTTTATGCCATGACCTTACAGGACAATAAAGGATTCGCCTTAAAAAACAAAACAAAACAAAACAGAACAGAACAGAAACAAACAATTCAATTTAAAACAATGTAATATTTGAACAGATGCTTCACCAAAAATTCTTAAAAAACTAAACTGACGTCTACAACATGATCTAACCATTTCAATATATGGCATTTACTCAAGAGAAAAGAATGTATATGTCCATACAAAAATTTTACATGAATGTTCATAGCAGCTTTATTTGCAATAGGTTGAAACTGGAAACAGCCCAAATGTCCATTAGAAGGTTAAGTGAATAAAGAAATTGTGGTATATCCATACAATGGATACTGGGCAACAGTAACAAAAAATGAACTTTTCTTTTTCTTTTTTTTTAAGATTTTATTTATTTATTTGAGATAGAGCAAGAGTGAAAGAGAGAGAGAGCACAAGCAGGGCGAACAGGAAAGGGAGAAGTAGGCTCCCCGCTGAGCAGGGAGCCCAATACAGACTCAATCCCAGGACCCTGGAATCATGACCTGAGCCAAAGGCAGCCGCTTAACCGACTGAGCCACCCAGAGACCCATCTTTCCTAGATTCTGTAGAGGATTGGGGATTGTCACAATCTCATCAGTACCTTTACAAACAACTGAGATCTTTTGCTGGCCATTTATTGAGAAGTTACTTTGTGCCAGAAACTACCCGTCAGATGAATTACCTCTAATTCTTACAATGGAAGACTAAAGCTCAGAGAGGTTTAAATAATTTCCCAAAGCTCATAGTTACTAAGCAGTGTGACTAAAATGTAAGCGTACATGTATCTAAACTCAAAGCCTGAACTCTCAGGTTATTCTCATATATCCTGCAGCTAGACCACACCTTTTTCATTTTATACTTGTGAAGATTTTCTTTTTAGATTCAACCATGAAGTCTTACATTGATCCCTCCTAAATTTTATCTTGTTGGATTAAACTTACTGCTCCAGATTTTCAAAATATTTCAGGATCCTCATTCTGTCATTCCATATGCCCATAACTTCCCAAGGTCCATGTCCTTAGCAACTTCGATAAGCACGGCTTCCGAAACTCTATCTGAGTGATTGATAAAAATCAATAGGTCAAGGGACAGGGTAGAAGACTGTGGCCAGCTATTAAAAATCCCCCTTTAGTCTGACATCAGTTTATCAGTCTATACTCTTTGAGGCACCAGCATCCTGCCCTATCCCTGTGCTTATATCAAGATTCTGAGGATATCCCTGTAGTTTGAGCCTAATGCCCTTTTAGCATCATCTAGAACCATATACTAATATTAATTGGCTGATATGATTAGCCTGCAGATGTCTTTCAAACAATATATGCTTCTAACCAAACATGGTGCCTGGAAGGATCAAGATATGGGCCTTAACACCTCATGGGTTAGGGCCCACCGGTCATATGGGCCATATGGGTCACTCAGTGGGTTAAACGCCCGTCTCTTGATTTCGGCTCAGGTGGTGATCTCAGGGTCATGAGATTGAACGCTGTGTCAGGCTCACTGCTCAGCTGGGAGTCTGCTTGAGATCCTTTCTCTCTCCCTCTGCCCCTCACCCTGCTTGCATGCAAACTGTCTCTCTCAAATAAATAAATAAATAATTCTTCAAAAAAAAAAAAAAGGTATCAGCCCCTAGTATTGATGTTTGCCATTTCCCACATAGGTCTTCTCTTCCTCCTCAGCTGCCCCATCTCTGAGGTGATTAAGTATCTGTTGCCCAAAAAACCAGATCATCTCAAAACAGTGGCTTCAAACAACAATAATCATTTATTTGTTCGTGAATTTGCAATTTGGGGTATGGCTTGGTGAGAGCATTTTGCTGTTACTCCACGTGGCATCAGCTAGGGTGGCTTGAAGGACAGCTGGGGACTGGCACCGCGAGGCTCCTCTGACCCAGCTCATGAAGTGTAAACTCTGGGGATCCCATGATCTTGCCTCATGCCTTCCTGCCACCCTCCCCACCTCACTTCCAAACTCGACCTATGTCGACCAACATGTGTTTTCCAGACTTGCCATTCTCAGGCATCTCCAGGTCTCTGTCTAGCATGGCTTTTTTTCCCTTTCCTTGACTAACTCCTCTGCATCCTTGAAGACTCAGTCAGGGCGTCACCACCACCTGGAAGCCTCCTCTGATAACCCCTAACCCCACACACTTCAGTTCACATGAAGTAACTCTCCACGATATTCCCACAGCCCATGTTTCCCTTCCTTAAAGCACTTAACCTTCTCTAACGGAGTGTTCTTTTTATTTCCCTGTCTTTCCCACTAGACTCTTCACACTTTAACGGAAGAAACTTGTGTTCTCGGTGGAATATAGTAGATGTTCAGCATGCTGAATCAACGAATGATGCGATGATAAGACAGATCTTGTGAATTAAAATGCTATCAAAATACCTGATTAGCAGCGAGACCCAGCACTAGAAGGCCTCAGGGGAGCACGTTCTCCTGGACCCAAGGTTAAATGAGTTCCAGTCTATCAAGCATCCTTGAGCAGCGCCTCACGCACAGTGAGCACTGTGTAAGCATTTGCGGCCATGACTGTGATGACTTCCGCAGCTTTCAGAGGAAGAGCTGACCTTGTTAAAAGTTCTTTCGGCTACCCCATCAGGCTTTTCCCTAGAAGGAGTCCTTGAGTGACTTCAGCACCTTCCCACATGCCCTTCCTCCTCCTCCTCAGGCTCTGGGAGTTCCCTGAGGTTAGAATTCCCGAAAGAGGAATCCTCTGGAAGAGGAAGTGTTCAAGGCTAGCAGTCTGGGTGTGTCTTTCTCTTGGCAAAAGCTTAGTCCCTGACGTCAGCTTCTCTGTCTCCTACTGGCTCCCACTGCAGCAGGTGGATGCAAGCTTGCCACCTGTCAGGTGTTTCTGAGCTTCCCCGGGCCTGGCAGAGCTAAGGAGAGGCAGACGTGAGCAGTGACAGGCTTCTCTGGTACCTGCCACTCTGGGATCAGCATCCACCTTCCCTTTGCCCTTTGAACCCGGGGTCGTTTGTGCTGGAGGGAAAGCAGACCCCCTGGAATGAAAGGCAATTACACTTGGGGAGAAGCCTTGGTCTGCACCTTAATTTGGACGAGGTGCCAGGTTCTTCAAGTTTCCTCAGGCCTGGCTCCTGCCCTGCCTTTCTGGGGTGGCCAGGAGCTAAAAAGTCCCAGATTCTTCCTCATCACATCCCTGCCCCACCCTCCCAGGAATTTGTGGAAACCTGAGCGTGGCAGTTTGGGCCTGAACTGTGATTAATATTTGGTGCTGGGAAAACCAGAATTCTGGGCTAAGGTTGAAAATTTTGGGGGTGAGGGGAGAAGGGGAATTTCCAAGATGCCCCTGAGAGAATGAAACTGGGCAGGGTCCTGGGGAAGAAGTTTGAGTGCCGAGGGAGTCTGAGAAGGGTTGATGGGGTAACACTGAAAAGTAAGGCATGTGGCCATAGCAGAGGTAGGGTCTTGAAGAACCATGCTAGGGGCAAAGATAGTGTGGGAATCCTGAGGGGGCTGCTGGAGTCTGGTGGATGATGTGGAGGAAAGAATGGAATTAGGTACTTCTGTCTTGGGTTTCCAGATAAACCTCCCTTCCTTCAGGAGCTCTTCTCTGACCATACAGGGTCTCCCAGGGCAGCACTGTCCTAATCCTCACCCCACTCCAGAGTCAGACTCTGTGGGTCCAGACCCAGCTTCTCCCTCACTAACGCTAGGACCCTTGTCCCAATATTTAAGCTCTTTTCACCTAAGTTCCCTCAATCTGTGAGATGTGGTTGAGAATAGTACCTCCTCACAGGGTTATAAAGAGCAAATGCAATGATAATTAAAAGTGTTTAGCACAAGGGTGCCTGGGTGGCTCAGTAGATTAAGTGTTGGACTCTTGGCTTTGGCTTAGGTCATGATCTCAGAGTCCTAGGTTTGAGCCTTGAGTGTGGCTCCGCACTGAGCAGGGAGTCTGCTTTAGATTCTTTCCCTCTGCCCCTCCCCCAATGCATGCTCTCTCTCTTTCTCAAATAAATAAATCTTTAAAAAGAAGTGCTCAGGGGCGCCTGGGTGGCACAGCAGTTAAGCGTCTGCCTTCGGCTCAGGGCGTGATCCCGGCGTTCTGGGATCGAGCCCCACATCAGGCTCTTCTGCTATGAGCCTGCTTCTTCCTCTCCCACTCCCCCTGCTTGTGTTCCCTCTCTCGCTGGCTGTCTCTATCTCTGTCGAATAAATAAATAAAATCTTTAAATAAATAAATAAAATAAAAAATAAATAAATAAAAAGAAGTGCTCAGCACAGAGGTCAGCTCTTGGGTGGTACGGGCGTAGTGGTGGCCGTGACTGGCTAATGACCATCTCTTCTACCACTGAGAGGTCTGTGGGGGGCCAGGGCTGTTCGTGTTGTCTGCCACTGTGTCCTCAGAACCTAACTCAGTGCCTGGCACATCACAAGGGCCCAATGGGTGTTTGTTGAATGAATGTATAAGTGGCTAAAGTGGGCTCAGGTTAGGGCCCCTGTGGGAGTTAGGATATAAGGATATGGGTCACTGTGTGCATCCTCTAAACATTTTTCTCTCGGTGATACAAGTTAAAAAAAAAAAAAGACATCAAGGTTATTCCTGGAGAGAATGCCTGTGAGTGACCACTTTTCTTTCCTTCCCTTTTACTGTATCTCCACAAATTTTCCCTAGCAAAACAAGGATTCATTTTCTTTTCTTTTTAAAAATTTTTTTTTTGAGAGAGCGCTAATGGGGGTGGGGTGTGGGTGGGTGGCAGAGGGGGAGGAGAGAGAGAATCTCCAGCAGACTCCCCGCTGAGCCTGGAGCCTGACTGGGGGCTGGATCTCAGGACCCTGAGATCCTGACCTGAGCCGAAATCAAGAGTCCAACGTTCAATCAACTGAGGCGCCGGCAAGGACTACTTTCCTAATGGTAGAAAAGGAGAAAATGCTAGTACAGCTTTGTTATCAGTAGAGCAGAATTCCTTTCCCCTCCTCTCCCTTCCCCTCTTCCCCAACCTTCACCATCACCCTGGTAGGGACACTTGTTTTTAAGAACTCCTGTTAATAAAATCCTAGAAGCTGGAAAAAGAGAGAGAGAGAGATTGGAGAGAGAGTGCTGTGAAACAAACCTAAAACTACAGGGGTTCTGGAAGGGAGGAGCTGTGACTGAAGGGGATAAGCGTGAGTAGCTAAGGCAGGGAATGGCTTCTGTTTCTGCTCTCCTGCCCATCACCCTCTCACCCTCCTGCCCCCCTTGGAGGCCTTACTGGCTGCTTCCTGCCAAGGGAATTCTCAAAGCACAAAGCCATGGGGATGAGGTTCCTGCTTTTCTAAAGAAGGATCTGACTGAAGCACATTTGACCTCGGTCAAAGGATCTCCACGTGTTCAGAGGGAAAGAACATTTTCATCCCCAAATCTTGTGGTGCCCAGCAATGATCATGAGCCCGTGTGGCGAGGGGTGAAATGTCTCCTGGTACCCACTCTGGCACTGCCACTCTTGGTTACAATGGAGTATTAGTCTCCAGAGGCCCGTCCCCCTACTTGGGGGAAGCACTAGCAGCTGCCTGTGGGAGAGGGAAGGAGAATGGTCTGGAGGGAAGGCGCCGGGACCAGACGCTGAGGGGCTCAGGTTGGAGGGCTAGCTCTACCTTGGTGCATGATGCTCCAATCACTAAGCCTCCGTTTCCCATCTGGAAAAAGACGGTAGGAACATGTTCCTTACTTATGAGGAATTTTGAATATCTAGCAAGACCATCTGTGAAAATGCTTTGGAGAACATGAAATGATGACAGATCCTACCTGTGGTTGGGAAGAGTGTTGGTGGAGAAGTGGAAGGCACGGACTTCCCTCAGTGAGTTACATTCCTGTTGCTTGCATTTTCAAATTAAAAACCATTTACTGGGATGCCTGGCTGGCTCAGTAGGTTGGGCATTCAACTCTTGATGTCAGCTGAGGTCTCGATCTCAGGGTCATGAATTCAAACCCTGTGTTGGGTTCCACGCTTGGTGTGGGGTCTACTAAAAACAAAACAAAACAAAACAAACCATTTATTGAGTTCCCCCTTTAGCTAGGAGTGGACCCATATGTTATATTGTTTTGTCCTCATTTGCCCATGTTCTAGATGAGAACACTGAGGATAATAAAAGTTAGCCTTATGGGACTTGCCCAAGTTTGGGCAGCTAATAAGTGGCAGATCTTAAATCTGGCCCTTCTTTCTCAGTCAAACTTGTAGTGACCAGCTTGTCTTGGTATGCCCAGGACTTTCCTATCTTCAGGACTGAAAGTTCTGTGTCCCAGGAAACCCCTCAGTCCTGGGCACCCTGGGATGTTGGGTCACCCTAAGTCCGGGCTTATTCCATAACTCAGCATCATTTAGCTTTGCCAATGTCAATGGGGACTACAGACCTATGGGGGCCGGAAATTATTCTCCTGCTTTCTCCTAAGGGAGAGATGGTGCAAGCCTCCTGCCCTGGGAAGACCCTTCTATAGGCACGACTAACATGAAGAAACTCAATAGAAAGGCCTGGTGGTGGCTCCCTTTCAGCATCAAATTTGTGTCTTTCTGTGAGTTTCATCATTGAGCATGTTAATGAACTACTCTTAGCTAAATAGGTAGAGAGAAAACGCAGTTCTTTCTTTCCAAATGAATGCCCTCGCTATGCTCCTTATCACCCCTTACACATGGATACAGCACGTGATTTGCAACATAGGAGGGCAGGGCAGGAATTAGCAACCCCACTTCTCCTGATGAGGAAACTGAGGCACAGCGGTTCACTTGTCCAAAATTATCCAGCCAGCAAGGGTCCAAATTAGATCCAAAGCCAAGTTTTTTAAGGTTTTAAATTTAGAGCTAATGGACTCCTGAATGTTGGTGAATGGACATCAGAGAGGAAGTCTGTATGTTCTTCACATTTTGAGGGGGTCACTCCATATATTTCACCAACTTCTCAAAGGAACAAAGCAGACATCTTGGATTTGTAGTCTGGGCATCATTAACTTTTTCTGTGCTTAAACCATGGTCGTGCTACAAGAAAAGCTTTAGGGATGGCGAGTTAATCTGGCACTTAAAATGTACTTAAGTGTTATTGTGCTTCAAGTGCTTTAGATAAAGTGATTAATTTTACTTTGATATAACTGGCTAAACTGAATTTTTTTCTCTTCCTGTTTGGTAATTCTTTAATATCTAGAAAATGTCACATTCAAAATTATTCCTTCTGGTACCACATTTTGTTTAATCTCTAACATAGGTGCATATACTGAAAGAAAAAGACCTATACAATTTGACTCTTCAACAGCCAGGGTTGCCTGCCTCCACTTCTTCCTGGGGGTTGATTCACTAGGAGAGAAGCATGCAAACCCTTTGCACCTGACATCTCTGATTTTTCTATGGTAGGGCTTCATGTAAGAGGCACAGAAGAAAAGTGTTTCTGGGTACAGATCGGGGGGCCCTTCCTTATTGGGCAACCAGCTTAGTGGGCAAGCTCTTCATGTTGCACTCACCAGAACTTACAGGTGGTGTGGGACAACACCAAAAACTCTGTAATTTTCTATGTTTTTGGAAGTTTCCATTATCTGCCATTTATTCCTTCATTCACTCAACAGGCATTTATGGAGTATCAACTACATGCTACATTTTGGAGGCAAAATAATGAGCAAGACAGACGAAATCCCTGCCATCATGGAGTTCAGATCCAAGCAAGAACTTGACCTTATGTTCTCCAGCTAAAAGGTTGACTTAGGAAAGGAGCCATCTGGTTGCTGGAACGCACTCTCTGATGGAGGAGACACAGTCTCAGTCCTCCTCAAGTTTCAAGTCTGACGGGAAGGAGATTTCAGAATGGCTCAAATAACTCAAAGTGAAAATGAACAGAGCACAGAGTAAGTTCGCAAGTGTTGAGAGGAGACCAAGTGGGAAAAAATGGAGAGGAGCAAGAGGATTCCTGGAGAAATTGCAATATGTTTTAAGTTTGAGCCTTAAACTGAAAATCCTAGCTCACTTCTTTTTTTTTTTTTTGAAGATTTATTTATTTATTCATTTGAGAGAAAGGGAGAGAGAACATGAGCCGGGGGAGGGGCAGAAGGTGAGAAACTCAAGCAGACACCATGCTGAGTGTGGAGCCCAATGCGGAGCTCGATCCCTTGAGATCATGACCTGAACTGAAATCAAGAGTCCTACGATCAATGGACTGAGCCACACAGGTGGCTCACTTCTAAGAGACGCCGACAGTGAGCTCCCGTTCAGCATGCCAGATGGAATGAATCTGTACCTGGAAAATGGTGGATGTTTAACCCAACCAGTGGAGACAATCCTCTAGGAAAGGAAGTCTAAGCAAAACCTCCGGCTTTCTGGATAGACAGGTTCCTAAAAGTTGGGATAATACTGTGACAGAGTGCTGCTGGTTGGGGTTTCCTCCAGGAGACCATGTGGACAGAAGATGTAGTCTCCCTCCCTGCCTGCTCTCCCATGTCAAGTATTTCAGATCTGTGAGCCCTTGCTCTGCTGCCTGCTAACTATAACTATGCAGTAAGTCAACAGCCTCCAGTTCAACCTCCTCCCCCCACCAGGTCTCTTGAGATGAAGCCCTCCCCAGGAACTCCCTGGTTCCCAGTGCCCGTGGGAACAAGTCTTTTTAACTGACACGGTTCATTTTACCAATAAGGGAAAAACCACATCCGATTTCTACAGAATCAGTTTCTGCTGACATGCCTGGATTTGTTGGTTGGGAAGGGTGCTCTCAAGCCATATTCTCTATACCATTTGCTACTCTGCTTTTTCTTTGCTTGGAGGGAAGAGATTTTTTTTTTTTGTAATTGTAGGAAGCTTTCTATATTTGTAGGAAGAAGCCAGAAGAAGTGAAAAAGGTCAAGTGAATGAAAACAGCACTGGATTGAGTTCAGGGATATAGGTCCCTAGTCCACCACTCTTCAGCTGTGTGGCTTTGGACAAGATACTTCTTCCTTCTCAGAGCCTCAGTTGTTTCCTCATCTGTAAATGAGAAGGCTGGACCAGATGCTTCTTCATGTCTGGTAGAATGAATTGGTTAAGAGTGGGGGTGCTGGAGCCAGTCTGCTAGATTGCATTCAGCTCTGCTGCCTGCTCCCCAGTGCCCTGGGGTGAAGCATTTGACAAGTGTCAGCTTCCACAGCTAAAGCAATAGACATAAACATAGCATCTACCTCATGGAGCAGGTAGGAAGATCAAAAGAGATCATATATATTTGGGTGCTTAATACTGTGCCTGGGCTGATAAATAGGCTTAATAGTTGTTAGCTATTCCTGTTAATCTAACTCCTTTGGTCTGTGAATTCTGAGTTCGTGACCATGAGAACTGCAAGCTAATGGAATGAAAAGCACATGGAACATTTGGATTTGATACTATTCTTCTGGTTCTCCTTGGAGCAAGTCGAGACACAAGGGCCCAAGAGCGGGACTTCACCTTCTCCCAATGGCTTATGCCTCTTTGGGTGGACTTTCATGACATGTTGCTTTGAACGAAGTGCAGTTGTAATATGTTTATACTGGCTGGACGGGGGAAGGAAGTGAGCATGTTGGCATGGGGTGTTATGCAAGAACTAAATTTTTATCTTCCATTGTAATAAGCTGATAGATTACTTCTAAAATAAAAAGTATGAGATAGCAATAAAAGCATGTTCTTTAGAATTGTGGAGGTAGGTAGCAGAAGAGGAAACTGAATGGTGTCAGCTGTTGCCTACAGGGCATAGGAATAGGGGGTAGGGAGGGCTGGGGCAACTGACTGCAGTTTTCATCATATATATGCCTTCTAAAATCAGGTACATGGTAATCTTTGATTAAAAATAAAAATGAAATTACAAAATACAAATAAATGCAATGTATTATCCTAGAGTCTGTGGTTGGTGGGGATTTACTGTTTAGCTAAGGAAGTTTAAGCTTCAGGTCCCTCATTTGCATGGGTTCCTTTCAAGTCTGCGGAGGGGACTTAACAATGTTCACATGTCATATATTCTTGTAAAATTCATGAGATGAAGGTATGTTAGCCTTAATCAGTTAAGATTAGTGTCCTTTTTCACTCTGACTTCTTCTCATGGCAGGTGACATTAGAGAAGTCACAATACCTGGGGAATCTGGCTAAGGAGTAGTTGACTTGGGGACATTGGCATTTATTGAGATGTAGATGTAGATGGAGGGGCGCCTGGGTGCCTCAGTCGTTAAGCGTCTGCCTTTGGCTCAGGGCGTGATCCCAGCGTTCTGGGATCGAGCCCCACATCAGGCTCCTCCGCTGGGAGCCTGCTTCTTCCTTTCCCACTCTCCCTGCTTGTGTTCCCTCTCTCGCTGGCTGTCTCTATCTCTGTCAAATGAATAAATAAAAAATCTTAAAAAAAAAGATGTAGATGGAAAGGCTTATAATCCCATCTGTATGTGGTTAAGATATTGCTAGCCATTCTGGTGTGAGAATAGCACTGGGAACACTCCTTCCGCCCATGGTGCTGATTCTTGTTACTGGAATTGTGCGAGCAGAAGAGAAGCAAGTTTTGAGATGTATGGAGACAGAAGCAAGCGTGTTGAAAATTCTTCTGGGCATATAAAACTGAAAGCCAAAGATTTGGATTTCATTAAAATCTAGTCAACATAGAAATATTTATTTATAATGCAATATATATGATTAGAGATGAATCAGATACTTTTTTCTCTTCTGATGGGAACTTCATGAAGCAGAAATTATCAGAATTTCCATGTG
The DNA here is from genome assembly GCF_024610735.1 of Ursus americanus. Taxonomy (NCBI): domain Eukaryota; kingdom Metazoa; phylum Chordata; class Mammalia; order Carnivora; family Ursidae; genus Ursus; species Ursus americanus. The sequence continues at coordinate 73,172,594 of NC_142128.1, forward strand.
TGTAGGGTGCAAACCTGTCACATATATGTCATGCATTCCAACTATCAGCAACAAAAAACCAATTTTGGACAACCATACTAGAAGAAAGACAGACTCGTCTTTTTATTCTCTTCATAGAAAATAACATTTAAAAATCATTGTCAAAGAAGAAACAAAGAGAGGTTATGTAGTTAATTGATGAAAATGTTCAGTTATCTTCCTGGATTTTGTGGTGAGGGTTATTTGTCAGCTTTTAAAATTTGTAATTTGTTATGATTTCTTTTATCATTCTAAATAAAGATTCACTTTGGTCTCCAATTTTGTACTTTTATTTTAAAATTTCTCTTCTTAAAAAGTGCCTCCCTCCCTGATTATATGAGCTACAGGCCTCATACAAGCTGGGTCTGGCCCTGGCTGGGGTTGAATTCTATAAATCATTTGGTGTAAGGTTGCCAAACTCAACTAATGAAAATACAGGAGCCCAGTTAACTGTGAATATTAGATGGATGAGCACTGAAATGTGCTTATCTGAAATTCACAGTTAACCGAGCATCTGGTGTCCATCCAGTGGGAATAAAAGAAACAGGAGTCAATTCAACCAGGGTAGAGGTAGGGAGGAGGAAGGAGAGGGCAGAGGGAAAGAAAGAGGGGAGAGACTTCACACAGGAAGTCACACCAGAGCTAAGTCTTGAAAGCTGGATAGCATTTGCAAAGCAGAAAAAGCAAGGGGAGGGCTTTCTAGGTGAGAAGGGGCAGTGAGATGTTTGGAGCTCATCAAGAGAGATGAAATTGAAGATGTGGACAAGTCTGATTGTGATGGTTCTGAAGTATTGTGGGGACAGGCTTGCCCTTTATCCTAGTAGCACCTGGGAGCCATGCTGGGAGTTTTAGGCTGGGGAGTACCAAGACTGGGTTTGCACTTTAGGAAGTCTGGCTTCCTAGGAGAAGATGCCTTGTTGGGAATGAGACCAGATCAGTGATCCAAGAAAGGAACAGAGGGGCAATGCTTGGACTCTTTCCATTATCCATTCCTGGCTCCTCCTCCCCAGTCTCCATATGGGTTATTTCATGCCATTTGACCTGTAGACTCCATTGGCATAAGGTGTCAAACAGGATCTGAGGCTCTAGATCAGCAGGACTTGAGTGGGAGCCCTGTGGGTAAGAAAGGAGAAGGCATAGTCAGGTGTTTGTAACATAGGTGCCCAATTTTTCCTTCCCTCTCCCACTAGGCAGGATCAGCCAGTTCAGATTTCCTTAGGTCATGGACTTCCTGGGCAAAGGCAAGTCAGAACAGCTTCTCTTAGGGGAGTTACATCACCTCCCCTGCTAAACAGGCTTGAGGTTCCCCATAGTTTTGTGTTCCGTTCCACTCCATGTGATCCTAAGGCAGCATGGGGTTAGGAAGAGCACTGAGCTAGAAGTCAAGAGATGGAAGTTTGAGAACAGGGTGCCGCTTCCTCACTGTGTGGCCAGAGGCTCATTCACTCCTCCATTTGTTCATTGCTATAATGGGAATCCTGAACTAGGTGCCCTCTGCTATCCTTTCTGCCTCTCATTTCCAAATCTCAAACAAAGGAGAAACTTTTTAAGTTTAAAATCCCCAAGGACTGGGAAATTTATCCTTTTTTGCTTTATTTTCACAGCTATACACAAATTCCAAGCTTATCATTACAATCCAAATGTATTTATCAAGACATTTAAACATTTGTTTTCTTTTTACGTTCCTATTTACTTCCCAGATGGAATATCCATTCATCAGGACCAACATTTCTTTCTTTCACAGACCCTTGCTCTATCATTCTTTCTAGTGTGATATAGTCCTCACAATGATGTGCACAAAATCATTCATACAGACCTTATCCATTTTGTCCAGATCACTCAGTAGGGCCACACCACTCAACTCTATAGAGCCTCATTCCCATAAAAGGCAATGGGCATGGTGCCCTCTGGAGTTGTGCAATGCCTGGCTCACTTTTTGTCTGAGGTCCATGATTTAGCACTTAGAGGAGTGGGCCAGCTGCACCATTTTATGGGGAGAAAATTACCTTGGCACCACCATGAACAGTTCATGAAGTTGGAGTGGATAGTGGGTGGGGACGGGGGATTGGAAGGCATGAGAGAGCTGTGTCCAGCACACGTCAAGCTCAGAGCATTCTCCATTCTGGCTTGAAAGTCTTCCTTCACATTCTTTCTGCTTCCCCATGTACCAGATGGAAAATTGAGCTCTGGTATTCCAATAGTGGATCAACTGGTTCTAGAAGATGCAATACTAAGGTTAGACATAGCCCTACATTTATGGATCAAATCCATAGTTTGACTGCAATCCTGGAAGGGATGCCATTCCATCGTAATCTATATTCTTACTTTAAGTATTATATTGTTAGGCAGCAGGGCTTAGGATGGAGGGAAATCATTTCTTATTGTCTCTCTTCCCTCTCAATTTAGGTCCTCAAAAAGGGACTGCAAAATTAATAACAAAGATTACTATTTTTTAAATTTTTAAAAATGTTTTAAGTAGGCTCCACAGCCAGCATGAAACCCAACACGCTTGAACTCATGACTCTGAGATCATGACCTGAGCTGAGATCAAGAGTCAGACACTTCACCGACTGAGCCAACCGGCCATCCCAAAGTTTACCATTTTATAACCTCCTGTTACGTGCCGCCAGGTCACTTAAATCTGAGCACCCTGCCCACATGGTATGTAGTAAGCACAGTGAGCACTAGTTTGCAGATGAATAAACAGAGGTGCAGAGATGAACAGACTTGCCTTCAGTCTGACAGCCACAGGGAGCAGAGGCAGGCAGCCTAAGCCAGGCTTCCTCCAGAGCTGTAGTCCCAGATATTGTGATATACTATGTGCTGGAGAGGAGCTATAAACACATCACATATTTTTCCTTCCTCTGCAAGTTCCCTGATATGACATCTCTGCCCTGAAATGAAAGCTGGGTCAGAACATACAGTCTGAGCACAAGGGGCTGAATACAGAGTGAGAGCCAGCAGGGACAGTTTTGCAATCACGTAGCATGTGGGGCTGGGCCACCATCTGTGAGCTACGAGCCAGGAGACTCAGGCCATGCTGGGAACATAGCACCCACCTTCCTGCCCAGCCCCTTTTCGGGGAAGCAGGGGCGAGTGGGTGGGAGATCTCTGGACTCAAGAGAGCTCCTCTGTCTCTGCCAGAAGGAACAGAGAGACACCTATTAACTCCTAACGAAGGTGTCTTCTCCTTTTCCAGGTGCCTGGCCCACAGCATTAGAATAAATAATATTTATTGAGTACTTACCATGGATCAAGGCCATTAGCTCATTCAAATCCTCATAGTTTATTTTACTTATTTTATTGAGCTTCAGTAAAGTCATAAACAGCTTGTCTAGTGTCTCACAGAGAAGAGAGAAGGCAGGGTATAAATCTAGAGCTACACCGTGACCATTACAATCTACTTACATGTAGTGTATCATTAAGTCCAAGATGCTGCACAAGGTTTTTAGCCCTCATAGCTTCTTTCCCTTGCATCTACCTCCATAAAAAGTCCCCAGACTTCCCGTCCCTCTTTCTTCTCTGCCGGTGTCCTGCCCATCACTCCCCCGTCTAGCTACATGCAAGGTCTGCTCCAGCCCATTGTCCAAAGGGCCTGGTGGTCTCTTGTTATTGCAGCCCATCTTCATTGAGAGTGCTTCATTTGGTAAAAACAAGCTCTGCTTGTTTGTGGATGTCATGTTTGGGGAGGAAATTTTTACAACTTATCTATCCCTCAGCGTCACCCCAAACCCTGATTCTTAGAGAAGTCATGATGTAGAGTTTGTATACAAAGAGTAATTAGATGGAGGGTCTTCTGTTCCAAGAGAAAGGACTCTAGGCTCTGTTCCTGAGTCTGCCACTGGCTGCTAAACCCCTCTACTTCCTCATTTTCCCACTGTCTACTTCTCATTTTCTCTCCCTGCATTAATCGAGATGAAAGGGCCCTCCAAGGGACATGAGAAAGAGGAAAGAGATGATGTCCAAATAGATACATTTCTGAGAGGGGAAAAGAGGTTTCCCATAAGGTTAAACAAAATAATGCATGTAGAGCATTTTGCTAGCGCCTGACACAAAAAGGTGCTCAACAGCTGTGTGAGGCATCGGGCAGATGGAGTGTGCCGGGACCCGGGACACCTGCCGCATCTCCTGGGGCCGGCTGCTGTCAGGGTGGGGCTGTCAGGAGAGTACGTTCCTGAGTTTGCCTGCAGGTTACAGCTGATGGCATGCCACAGCTCTCAGGAAAGTGACCTAACTTGGATTTTTCTGTATGGACACAGAATTGCAAGAAATTCTCATTTGCATGGAGATGGGGAGTTTATTCTTCCTAGAAGCTGCATGTCAAGACCCAGAAGAAAGAGGCATTTCTTAATAATGATTAATCAGCTGTATCTCAAAGAAGGAAGAAAAGAAAACAATTAAGGAAATGAGATGCTAAGGAAACAAAGAGAAAAATAATCTCCCAAAGGCGGACCCACCCAGTAAACCTTGACAGCATTTCCTCTTACCCACCTGCATAAAAGTGACCGGCCCTTTCCAAGTGGCAAGGAGCAGAGAGAGAAGACACAGGAGCGGCCTGGAAGCGCCTGGTGAGAGGTAAGGCTCACGTGAGGCTTTTAGGCATGCTCTCCTAGCTCTTGTCCCTCACTGCTGCAGAGAGGTGACCTGTCGTCATCATGTATGTCCTGGGTATTTTGTAGGATGGGGAAGGGTACTCCATAGAGAGGATGAACCTCCTAGTACCTCGTTCTCAGTAAGGAAAGATGGAGAGTGGGGAAGAAGGAGGGTAGGAGGGAAGGGAAAAGGAAGGAATCTAATATTTACTATGACCTTTTTGTTCTAGGAGCTGTGCTGGGCATTTGATATCTTTTCTTTTTTAATAAGGCTTTGCAGTATTAAATAACTCTTTAAATGTAAGGATCACCACCAGTTCAGTGGGACCACGTCAGAAAGGCGCTCCTGTCTCTCTGGTGGGAGAGGAGCTGCTGGGATATCCAGTTGAGTCCCAGAGGGAACGCTACTGTCCATGGGATGGTGTGGCGGTAGGGATAGCAGGCCCCAGGGCCAGCCCGCCTGTCTTCCAGTGCTGGCTCTGCCACTTGCTGGCCACCTACCTTGGGCAGGTGTCTTCACTTCTCTGTGTCAGTTTCCTCTTCGGTAGAATAGGAACAGAAACAACTCACTTCACAGGGTGGTTGTGAGCATTCAATAAGATAATTGTGGGAAATGCTTGGCACAATACCCCCCACACGTGGCATGAATGATAAACATGAGCTACTACTGTTTCTAAATTGGCCAAGATGTCTGGGATTGTCTAACCAAGCTAAGGGAGGCATCTTTCTCCTCTGCACAATGTCTGAGGCTGCTGGCATGGGGTGATCAGACGATGTCCCACTGGTTCTGAGAGTCGTCTTGTCAGAGGAAAAATTGTGATCTCTTCCCAGTCACTTGACTTTCTAGAAGTGTCCTAGTTGCCTTGAGAGGGGATAGAGCTGTGGGGGACTCTACAGTCTTCCCTGCCGATGGAAAAAGAGGAATCAAGCCCTTTGGTATGATGCCTGTTACATGGTGAGGTCTCATTCTACAACTGCACGCTCACGGGGAATAACGCCGAGTTACTAAGACATGAGGCAAAATGGTTTTCGAGCAGGATTTGCTATTTCTTGGCTTTCTGGAGAAGAGCCTGGGAATCCCAAGGAAGACTGAAGAATGGTGGTGGGAAATGGGGCCCACTGAGGCTCGTACTCTCACACACATGTGCTTTATAGCTCTGGCACCAGGAGCTACAATAGGCGGTGGGGGTGGGCTCGGCAGCCCCCACAGCTGGCTTCCTATCTCGTGCAGGGCCACAGGCCACACCCACCTCAGCGTCAGCGCATGCACGCGCGCACACAGACGGCTGGAAGCAAGAGGTCTGGGCGAGCACCGTGGAGGATGCTGGGCAGAGGGTTGGTCTTGTCACACGCGCTGTCCTAAGACTTCTCTTTAAGGCTAAGTCCTGGTCTAGTGCTGGAAAAAGTCAGGGGAAGAGACTCAGAACAAGAGACTTTTCTCCATATGTCTGCATGACACCATAGAGTGGTTACATGGGAGAGGCAGAGAGGACAGAGGCAGGGAGGGTGATGGGACTAGAAGCGTCTGGCCCTGCCTAGGACTAGCAAGCTGCAAACATGCCCCTGACAGCCCCTGGTTCAGTGGGTGACAGAGGGAAAGTCGCCAACTTGTCCCCCTCTCTCACTTCACTGTGGCTAGTTAGTTGTTTGGAGGTGTCTTGGGCCTCCCTTTCCCATCTTCTCCAGAAGGTGACATCTTCATAGTTGGCTTCAAACAAATGATTTTAAGCAGATACACATCGGGGGTTTATAATAAAAGGGAGTCGCCTATTTTGGGAGCAAACATGTAAAAAATGTGCTTTTAGGGTTTTTCAGATCTGTTGCCTAATTCCTAGGGCGTATTACCAACTCTGTTTTTCCTATTTAATTTATTAAAAACAATGCTTTTCATCACTGTTGACAAAATGAGCCCTGTTGAGTCATAATGGAGTGATAACCACACAAATAGACTCCCTGGGACTTGAGAGCGCACCGTGTTGTGCTTTCTGGGGTGAAGGTGGGGGAACGGGGGAAGGGAGAGGGCTCATTCAATTGATTCAAGAAAACCAGAGGAGGAGACACATGACCATGAACTCCACAAGGCTGAGGTACTGAGTCTTGTTTTCTTGGCTGCTGTCTGGCCTGCCTTGCCAGGTCCAGAGGAGAGCTTGGTCAGGGGTCTCCACCGCTTTCTGCTCTCAGCTGGGCAACTGACTTCCACCCCTTCCTGCAGGACATGAAGACTCCGTGTGTTTCCCTCTGGCTCGTCGCTGCTGTGTTCTTCCTGTGTTCAGTGCGTGCCCGAGGTCTGAGGAGGTGTCTGATTTCCATGGACATACACCATATAGAAGAGGCTTTCCAAGAAATCAAAAAAACCATCGTGAGTATGGGTTCAGGGTGCAGGTGTGGGCAGGGGAGCGTGTCTCACCTTCTGTCTTAACTTGAAGAGCAAGTTCTTTTTCATTATCCTTTGTGTGTCAGGAGGACATGGAGTCCTCATGGCTTGCGTCTGTCCTTATGTTTCCCTCCATAGCAAGCTAAGGACCCCTTCCAAAATGTCACCATCCTGTCCACGTCGGAGACCCTGCATAGAATTAAGGTATTGGCTTGTATCTGTTCTTTCTGTATTGTTATTTTTATGGTGAAGTGGCCCTGGGCTGAGAAAGAAATCCCCACCCTGTCTTCTTTTCCTTCCCAATCCCCAGTGTACTCTCTAAATATTCCTGGTTTCTCGTTTGGCAGCTGATGTTTTAGGGCACACTTGTATTTCAGGGACTTGGAAACCCCCAGGAGGGATCAAAGTAGCACCACTTACCTAGAGAGGGATTGGGGGTGTCACATGCTCAAATGGGACAGGTTGTCTGTGGCTCAGGGTGATTCTGGAAGGTTTCATGGGGGAGCTGAGAAAATGAGCAGTAACTTAAAAGCTGAGTTGGCTATGGGGCAGCGGAAAAAGGAGGAAGGAGTCTGGAGATCAGGGAGAATGTGTGTGAGATCAATTAATGTGTGTCAGGGGACAGTGAGGCAACCAGGCTTGTGGTGTGAGGGTCGGGCAGGTGAGTGAGGTGAGTGGAAGAGGATGAGGTGGAGAAATACACTGGAGTGATCTTACCAAGAACCTTCAAAGCCAGGCTGAGACCTGACCTTAAATACAGCAAAAAGGAGTCACTGTAGGTTTTTGATCCAAAGACAGGATCTTTCAGAAAGACCGTCTGGTGATGTTCTTTACAATGGAAAATGTGAGGCAGGAAAGCCAGTAAAGAGATCAGTCCAACGGTCCAGATGAGAAGTGTTGAGTGTGTTACAAAACAGTTGTTTTACAAGGTGAGAATTCACTTCACAGAAGGGGTCACTGAGAAATGACCTTAAAAATGAGCTCCTCCAGTCCTTGTAAGCATTCTAGAAAGATCCAGTTCTTTTTCAGATATTTATCGGCCAGAGTGCAAAGGACAATTGCAATGAGTTACTTTTTTTTTTTCCTGTTGGCTTCTCTGAGTGAGATAATTCTTCTAGGCAGTGTTGGGCCTGATCTATTTGTAGTAAATAGATGTAGTCACTTACTAAATACTATTCCAGCCAACTGTATGAGAGACTCATAGGATAGTGCAGTTGGAAGGGACCCAGAAGGCTACCTGTTCCAAAGCCATCATTTTCAAATGAGCAAATAGATAGCTTGGGAGAGAAAATGACTAGTAAGTGGTTGAGCCAGTGGTTGAACCCTCAAGCCCCCTCTGTCTCCAGATTCTTTCTCTTCTCTAGGTCCAGAAATAGCTGATGTGACATAAGAGTCAATGAGCATGCAGGTCTTTATCATATTTCTGCCTTCCTCCCCCCCCCCCCCCGATAAAACAAAGTTGTGCCACTTTTTGCTTCTTTGGTTAAGGGAACCAGCAGGAGAGAAGGAGGAGAAGGGTTTTGCGTTGCAAGTAGAGTTTGCCATCTAGGAAAAGCTGCCTGTGGGGCCAAGGAGGCTTTGCTGCTTCAGTGTTAATGAAGATGGATGCACTGTCCTGCTTCACACCCCTCCCTTCTCAGACCGAGCTATAAATCTCCTGCCCAGCAACTCACTGGCTCTCGGGGCAGCGTGTAAATTGCTAGAAGGAAACTCAGCCTAGCCAACAGCTCTGGGCTGGGTCCTGGGAATCCAAGCCCCGTCCCCGCCCCGCCCCGCCCCCTTAGAGGCGTACCCACTGTGCCAGCTGCAGACCCGCCCAGAGGTGCACATTTCTGCAGCTGTCAGTTTCCATTCTTGCAAATCTTAGCTCCATTCAAATGATCCCTGCAGTTTAAAAAGGATGGATTGGGGGGGTGGAGGGGGAGCAGAGCAGGGCAGTCAGGATAAATACAACGTCATTATGATGGAAGGAATAGTGCCCAGCACACACCTGGTGTGCAAGAGCTACTGATAGGTATATGCATGTATTTACACACATGTTGATGGGTGGGAGAGGGTATGGGGGGGGGCGGACTGCAGCACAACATAAGGAAGTATTTTTCCAGAAAGCTGCACAGACTTAGATCCTTTCGAAAGGGAGACACCAAATGCCTGGAAGGGTTTAAGCTGAAGTTAGTGGTGCCATGTGGGATGCTGCAGAGAGAATTCTAGTCTGTGACTGGGTTCCATTGCTTGCTGTTATATTTCCTGGCCATAAAAAAAGAGGAACTACAATCTCTCTTCAGTGCCTTCATCACAAGTAGCTTTGATGTGGTGAGAGGACATGGATACTCTGAGACCAGCATGAATTTAAAAATTTGACTTTTAGCTATTTTGTTCCTTGATGCCCCTACTCAAATAGGCTGCTTTGGTCTCTGAGACGGTAAGAGAAGAGGGTCCCTGGGGCTTCCTCTAATTTGTGTCTGTAGCCCTTAGATGTCTGCTGCATGACGAAGAACCTCCTGGCATTTTACGTGGACAAGGTATTCAAGGACCATCAGGAGCTGAACCCCCAAATCTTGAGAAAAATCAGCAGCATTGCCAACTCTTTCCTCTACATGCAGAAGGCTCTGCGACAATGTGTGAGTGGTCACATCAGAACCCTCCATTCCCCAACAGCCCCAGGGAGAGCCCAGGACACACTGATCCCACTCGGCTTTCCGAAGTGATTCCTGAACTCAAGGGAAATCCCCTGCCCTGTCATCCATGGGAAGAACTGTCCAGAACCTCTTCCTCAGGGCTTCCTCTGGCTGATACCTCAGCAGACCCCATTTCCTCATGGATAATCCTCCTGGGGTGACCTCATATCGAAGTGATCTCAGCACTGGCCTGTGACAGAGACAAGCCCAGGAGTCCAGGCTTATCATACGTATCCCTCCAGTTTCTTTGTTTGCGGCCCTTTGGGGTTTCCATAGCAATTGACCTCTGGGTTGTTTCATCCTATAGTCTATCCCTAGGGGTTGCCTATAAATTCATTGTGCTCTATTAAAAACAAACACCAGAAATGAAACCAAACCCAAACAAATCCACAAAAACTCATTCCAGGAGAAACCTTGGGTTCTAGCCCAGACCCTGCCAACGATTAACTGTGTGACTTTGTGGCAAATTATCTCTCCTTTCTGTGCCTCGGGTTCTAAAATTGTTAGAAGTCATGACCCCTGCCATACTTATGTTAAGATTCATTTTACCAATTATTTAATTAACTAATCCAATAAATATTTAGTGCCTCTCTTGTGGGGTGGTGCATTCACCGAGTGGTGACAAGAAAGATTTGGCCCCTACTTTCCTGGCCCTTCCAGTCGCGTGAGTTGTAAATCCAGAAAGAGCAAAAGCCCTGGTCAAACACAGGGCAACTCTATCAACAGACTCTCCTCCCCCTTGCTGCTCCAACCCAAGTTGACCCACCTGATACACACCCCCTTGGGAAGAAGGAGGAATGTCCCTCCTTGGCGGAAAAAGTGGGCTGGGTGGAAAGGTCCTCTGATGGGTACTTCCTCCACTTGATCACAGCAGGAGCAGAGGCAGTGCCACTGCAGGGACGAAGCCACCAATGCCACCAGAATCATCCACAGCAACTATGATCAGGTAAGGGTAGGCAGGGGGAGATGTGGAAGATGGAGATGGACGTGGGACCCTGAGCGAATGGGCCAACCCCTCTGCCTCCTCTCCACTTCCTCAACAAGTGTTTATTGCTGGCCTTCCCAATGATGGGTGTCAGCCAAGAGTGTGTTGGTCTTCGCCCCTTGGCTCATTTCCTGGGCTCCCCTTCTCACACCTCCACAATTGTCTCCTGCCCTCACATATCAGAACTGACCTGTGTTGAATTTTGAGGGAAAGGGCACACTATTTCAGGTGGGTGTGACGCAGAGGGAGCCAAGATCCTCAGGGAGCTGTAGGGTGTTGTGCACCAAACATGTTACCTGCTAGGTGTCCCTGTGGTGGGTCACTGCCAGCGCTCTGTGGGGTGACCGAGAACAGCGCTTCTCACGCGCGCAGATGCAGGATGCACGTCTCACATAGAGGTAGAGCAGAAGCAGTGGTTCCCACATGCCTCCTTTGGGGACTTTGCCAAAATAAAATGCCGAGCCTGGGCTAGTAGGTATGGAATGAGGCCTGAGATTCTGCATTTCCACCACACTCCCAACTGATGCCAGTGCTTTGGCAAGTCAGGAGGCGGGAGGCTGTTCACAGCTCTGCTGCGTTGTGGAGAGGCTCCATCAGATCCTGTTATAACTGGCTGAGACTTGCACTGTTCTTGCCACGAGCCAGCTATTATCCCAAGCACACTGCAGATATGAACACATGTTCCTCAGAACGATGCTATGAGCCAATATCTGCATTGGATAAATCAGGAAACTGAGGGAAACAATTTGGGTTGCCTGTTAGAAAAATAATTTGGGGTATGCATGCTCTGCCGATATAATTGATGGAGGAAAGGAAAATCTCATGACGACTGCAACATGGGGAAGGATTTGAAAACGATTGCATAGTCGAGAGAGGCATGTTCTTAGGATGATTTGCCTGATTTCAGCTGGAGGCCCGGTCTGCTGCCATTAAGTCTCTGGGAGAGCTGGACGTCTTTCTAGCCTGGATTGACAGGAATCATCAAGGAACTTCTGCGGCCTGACGACCAGCAAGCTAACACCCCAGGGAGGAGCAGCCCCTGTTCTGTGCCTGAGGGGAGGGAGATGGGGAAGGCCCCATTTTTATGCAGATGAGGGTGTTTTGCAGAGACCTCTCTCCCCTCTCAAATTATTTCTCTCCTCTGGGGCTGGGATATTGCAGGGAAAAATCTAGGTTTGAACAGATCTCCGCATGGGGCTCCAAGGCCCATCGGCTGGGCCCAGGCTGCCTGATCCCACTTGAAACTAGACAGTCTGCTGTCATATTTATAATAAACAGGTCTGTCGGAAGGTCCTGCAGGCCATCGTGGCGGAAACGGGTGGGCTTCCCCCTAATTTATTGTGCAGTTGTTTATCCCGTGTCTGTGGTGTGAGCTGAGCGATGTCCTATAGTGCATATTGTACGGATTGATTTTCCTGAATAAACTCAGTTCTCTGCCAGTTCGAAGTGTCTTCTCATTCAGCAAGGGTCAGTCAAGGAATCGTAGGTGGTGATGGTGAGAAGTGAAAGGGGCCTTAAAGAACGCACATAGGTAGGGAAACAGGCTCGAGACGGGTAAGAATCAGTGAGTCCCAAAGTGAGTCAGTGCAGAGAAGGGCTCCACATGGGGTCCCCAAAGCCCCCCCCCAGCACCCTGTCCTCCACCTAACAATCGAGAAGATGGACACAGGGCTTCTGACCACCGGGTTCTTGACATCACTCTGCTTCTCTCTGTCTCTGTGACTTTCTCTGTCTCTGAATGTCATTTCTTTCTTACTGCTCCCACCTGGATAGGTCTCTGACCCTACATTTGTCTTCCATGGGCATATAGGTTGAGTTAGAGAGAGGGTGTTTCTGACAGAGGGATGGCTGTCCTGGGGACAAAGCGGAGCAGGTACGGCCCAAGGCCTGGGCAATGCTGGGTAGAGAAGTGTGGCCCAGGCTACAGCGGAGAGAGGCCAAAACGGGCACCATCTTCTAGAAGGACACTCTTCACGTGGTTAGCGACACTAACAACTGACTCTTGCTATGCACGTGCCATGTGCCGGGTGCTGAGACGAGCACTTTCTCGGCACCACCCCGGGTCCGCATCTGTGCTGGAAGCGGCGGGCCGAAGCATCCTTTCCTCACTGCTATCCGAGGAAGAGATGCCGCAGAGCACGCTCTACTGGAAAGAGCAGGAGCTCTGAAGTCAGATGCACTGGCGCCGATCCTGTGCAACTTGGCACAAACTCCTTAATGTCTCTGTCTCAGTGTCCTCGTCTGTAAAAGGGAGACAATGACACCAATCTCCAAGTGTTGCTGTGAGCATCAGGCGTGGTGAAGGGCCCCTGGGAGCCCAGCAGGGTGGCGGCTGCACGGCCGGCGTGGTAGGAAGAGTGCCAACCAGGAGCTGGGGTCTGGTTTCAAGGCTTCTCCTGCCATGGACTGCCTAGGGCAGGTCGCTGAATTTCCTTGGTCCTTAGTTTGTCTGGAATGTGGATTATGACCCCTATACAATCTCCTGTGTGTGCTCATTTAAAAGCCAGAGTCAACATGATGGCCTAGAGAGCCCTGCGATCTGCCCACATGGCCTCCCCAGCTCCGTTTCCTCTAACTGTGCCCCAACTGCGTATTGGGGCTCACTCCGACCCAGCCATCCTGGTCTATTTTCTGTGTTCCTCAAATACCCCGGGCATGTGGGAACACAGATGGGTAAACAGAGGTGGGATTAAAAAAAAAATCCAGTGTTACATTCTGATGGGATTAACAGGCTATTAAGAGAAAGTGGGACTGTTTGCAGAGGACTCCACCTTAGCAAGGTGACCTTGGATGGACATCCATGGTGAGCCAGCTGGATGAGGGCAGGACCACCTTCGTTAGAGCATTTCTGATCTCTTGCCTGCCCTGGGGACCACTTGACCCCAGACACCTCCTCCTTTAGGCCTTTATTCAAAGGCCTTTGTAAGAACAAAACCCTCATTTCCACCTTTAGCACATCTTATACCCCTTTCCTGGTCCCCAGCGTCCTATTTTATTATCTGTTTCCCCACTCAGATGTAAGCTCCATGAGGGCAGGGACAGTTTGTTTTCTTCACTGCCTGGCACTTACTAAGGTATTAAATTCATATTTCTTGAATAAATGATCTGGATGAGCTTAAATGATTATAATAGCAAACATTTATGTTAGTGCTTTCTACATGGTAGGCTATTGTCTAAAAAATACACATAATGTATTATAATATGAATATATATATATATTTTATTTAATTCTCACAACAATCCTCTAGCAGCTCTGAGAATGAACTAAAATGAAAAAAAAGGCCACTGCCTTGAATTTTAGCAATACAGATAATGAAACCCCAAGGAGGAAACCGGGGCACAGGGTGGTTAAGTAACGGACCTGAAGTCACACAGCTCACAAGCAGCAGAGCCAGGGAACCTGGTTTCGGAATAAGCTGTAGTGTCAGCAACAACGGGCCGGTGCTGAGCGCTCACTCCGTGCCAGGCACCGGGGTGAAAACTTGACATACCCTTTCTCCTGCACTCCTTACAAAGCTCCTGCAAGGTAAAGATGATTGACCAACCCAATTCTACGGAGGAAGAGATCTAAAGCTTGGCGAGTTTCCACACACACCTAGGGTCATGCAGCTGGTTGTGGAACTGGGAGTCAAACTCAGGGCGTCCTACTCCCAAACCAGAGCCCTCAGTCACAATGGAGCGTCGCCTCCACATTTTGCACAGCTGGCGGGAGGCTGGCAAAGAAAGCTCCTTCCTGGCATCCTGGGCCGTACCTGTCTGGTTGCAGAAGTCACAGAGGAGGCGGAGGGGACAGGGCAGGAGGAGACGGGGCAAGAACTATGGGAGGAGAAGATCTCTCTCCCTCTTTCCTTCTGTATCTCTTGTCTGTGTGTTTCACTTTGTCCCCTTCACTTGTGCAACTGTCCTTTCTTTCCTTACAGACTTGAATGTCTCCTGACTCTTGGAGCCCCCAGGGGGCCTGGAACAGAGTTGTGTTTTGTTTTTGGCGTTGTTGTTTTGCTTTTTTTTTTTTTCGTTTTCTGCTTTCACAGAGCTGGTGCTTAATACATGTCTGCTGAGGAACCAAGTATAACATTCTCCCCTAAGCCATCCCTTCTGAGTCTTCCATGAACCCTTAGGCACCCTTGCAAACCTCTAGGGCTCACCTTCCACTGCCAAGGGAGGGACCCCACAGCAGGTGGCAGGACCATGGTGGGCACCTTACATATAGGATCTCACCCAAGGCCCAGAGGAGCTGGGAGGTCGGAGCTCTTACCCCCAAGTGAGCAGTGAAAGCGGCTGAGGCTCAGGAAGGTGGGAGACTTGCCTCAGATCACACGGCTAAGGGGCAACAGATGTAGACAGTAAATCCAGGTCCCATCATCCCAGCTCCAGTGCTCTCTGCCCTTGCTGCTGGGGGAGTCCACTTTATTTTGGCCAAGACTCTATCCTCCAGGGCCTAGATTACCACCTTGGATGCAAGCAACCCAGATGTACAAAAAAGGGCCTGGACTTACTAGCAGCAATCCTGTCAAGTTACACACCCATGAATGGGCCAACACAGAGCAAAGAAGCAGAGGCCAACTTCTGAATGGGTCACACGATGTTCCTGTCCAGCTGAGAGTCTGGGCTCCTCCTGGAGGACACTCTTTCCTCCTTCCATCTTCCACAGCAAATCACAGACAGCCAGGCATGCTTGGGGTAACTCTTTTAGAACTGTGGTCTTGGGGCGCCTGGGTGGCGCGGTCGTTAAGCGTCTGCCTTCGGCTCAGGGCGTGATCCCGGTGTACTGGAATCGAGCCCCGCATCAGGCTCCTCTGCTGGGAGCCTCCTTCTTCCTCTCCCACTCTCCCTGCTTGTGTTCCCTCTCTCGCTGGCTGTCTCTCTCTGTCAAATAAATAAATAAAATCTTAAAAAAAAAAAAAAAAAAGAACTGTGGTCTTGCCCCAGAGATTGGCCAAGAGGATAAGAGGATAGGTTTTTGTGTGAAATTCTGCTCGTGCCCTTCCGTTATGACCTTGGGCAATCTCTTTAATCTGAGCCTCAGTATCCTGATCAGAGTACAAAGGCAGGAGAGAGCTGCCTCACGGAATCGTTCCGAGGATTCAGGACCCCATCTAGAGTAGATGTGGATAGTAGGCATACAGTAGGTGCTCATTAAAAATGATGGTCGCTCCCAACGAGTCTCACCTGTGCTAATCTAATTTCCCATAAAACACTCTTGTCTTGGGAAAGCCTTCCTCTCACATGTTTTTTAAACTAGCAGTGAGACAAGACAAAAGGCACTGCCTCTGGGTCTGTGCTCCAGGAAGCTGTCAGCGGAGTCCCCGAGAGGGACCTTGCAGTTTCTACGCAGGCTCTGGCTGTCTTCCTGAATCTCTCTGCTGTTCGGACACCCTCCTGCACCCTCCTTCCTCAATCACAGGCCCGTCCCTGTGCGGGACCCCTCCCTTGACCTGTCTGGACCTTGCCTCATTCATGCCCAGCACAGTCCCTAGTACCTACAGATCACAGGCTCTCCCAGGCAGCTGGGAATGAATGTTGGTCGGGGGCAGAAACAAACTCGTTCCGGGAGATAGGTTCGGCGACCAGCATATCGCATCTGGCCAAGGAGTTTGGGGGAGGATAAATTTTCTAAAAGCTGTTATGAATGAGCTCTAGAGCATTCTAGAGGTAGTCTCTACTTCCAGGTCTGTTTCTGAGAGCCAGTTGGTTAACCCAGGCTCAGACCTCTGCCATGGAACCAACATCGGTAGGTCAGAGTGTCGTAAAAGAGGCCTCCTCCATGCAGGCACAAGGCTTGATCCAGGCCCGGGACCTGGGAAGGGTTCAGAATCCAGTATTTACCACGAGGTACGTTTGCCCCAGCAGGCGCCTGGTCTGGATACCTCTGTCTGGTCACTTTCAAAGGTACTAAGAAGACTCTGTACCTCAGTTTCCTTACTTGGAAAATGAAAAGAATAATCATACCTACCTCATGGGTGGCCTGAGGATAAAATGAGTTAGTATTTTATGAAGTATTCAATGTCTGGCATTCAGTTAAGCACTACAAACAGCAAAAGGGCCTCTGGTCACACTCTGTGCTGTCCTGTCTCTGTCCGAGCCTAGGCTGAACTTCCCAAGCACCATAGCTCCACCCCGGGGACAGTCTTCCTCCTGTCCTTCCTCTCCACCGCTGCCACTCCCATTTGTGTTCCCTGGGACCCAGAGCGGTTTTCTAGTGTTTGACAAGTCCGAGATCCTGAGTGTCCATCTCCTCCTTCCAGACTGTGCTCCTTGGGGACGGCTACATTGTGAATGGCTGCACTCGGTATGTAAATACGCCTTCAATAAATTAACGTGTACATGAAGCCAAGCCAGTCCCCACTGTCTCGGCAGCTCCCTCTCACAGGAAAGCTGTGGCTTTGCTTTTTGGTTGTAGGACATGCCTTGTCCTCCATGGACACATCTGTTTGGTACCCCTGTTTCTAGCCTAGAACAAGGAGTCAGTTTTCCCCTCTGTCTGGCCTCCCTGGCTTTGGTTTCGATTTTGCCCCTGATTGTTGTCTTATGGTCGTCAAGTCCACATCCTGAATCCTGAAGGTCAGTGCCTCCCATCCCTCTCCTGGTCAGCCAGCCCTTTGGGTATCTTGCTAACCTAGGTCCCTGCTTACCTGGGAGCGGCATGGTCCCAAGTGTGCCAGCTATGGCACGTTGTCTGCTCTGACAAGGCCAGAAGCAGCACCTTCCCTCTTGGGCAGGGAGTTCTCTGTTGTTTCAGGACAGCAGTGCTGTGAGCCGGGACAAAGAACTCAAGAAGTACTGACTTCACCTCTTCCTCACCTCCTCAGTGTCTCTAACACAACCCCATCCAGCCCAGGAAGGGTGCAGTGCCACTCCAGAGGACGTGTCCTGAGGCAGAGTGCTGACGACGCCCACTGGTTTTCCCAGTGGTTCCCACTTTGCAGGCAGAGGCTGGGAGGAATTAGCCAACTCTGGGGTCCTCTGTGTCAGAGGAAATCTCAAGAGAAAGGGTGACAGCAAGTCAAGTTGGTTTAACAGAGGACTGTGCTGAGGCAATGGGATCATGCCTGGGGAGCTCTAAATGATGTCTGAGGGGACAGTGGTTGGATGTCAGAGAGCTTAGTCTCTGTGGGGGAACTGGTGCCTGAAAAAGGGCTTTGAATCGAGTTAGGGAAATGAATCCGTAAGCAAGTCTGCTGAGCTCCTGTGATGTGTGCAATGTTGACCAAAGCATCACCAAAGGAAACTGGTCATTGGTTCTTAGAAATGGAAGATTTCAGAGCGTCACTTCCTCGGACTTATGTTCACCATTCACAGCGTTGACCTTTTTCAACGTTCTTCAATACCTGCCCCCCTACTCCACCCAACACCCACAGGGGTGCCCTCCCTCAGGTCCAGAAGCACCCTCTGCTTCAGGAACTTTGTTCTAGCTATCCCATTGCAAGAAGCAAGCATCCCTCTGCTCCTGCCACAGCCTCTCCACCCCCAAACCTCATAAAATCATTAGTTCTTCAAAGCCTTGCTCAAACCAGACTCTCTAAGAAACCAACTTAGATAAGAAGTAATCTCCACAACCCCCCCAACCCTCAGTGCCCATGATGACCACAGACTGAATTTTCTAGGAATGTCCTGATAACAATGTCTCCCATCATCTCCATAAAAAAACCTCCTTCCTCTCCCACTTCGTGTCACAATTGGGAAGGTGTGATTTGTATACCTGTGGGTCATTTGCACCTGCCATTAGAGCCAGGGGATCTCAAACTTCTATGTGCTCTGGACCTCTTTGGCACACAGCAAAGCCTGTGGCCCCTACTCAGAATAATGTTTCTAAATGCCTAAAATAAAATAAAATACATAGGATTACAAAAGAAATCAATTATATCAAAATACAGCTATCAAAATACAGAATGACAACAGGTAGTATATAATGAACGTGCTTCTGGATTAACGCATTAACAAGATCTAGCAGCAGGCAGGACTACAAACTACTGACATTTCTTTTTTTTTTAAGATTTTATTTATTTATTTGAGAGAGAGAGATAGTAACAGACATAGTGAGAGAGAACACAAATGGGGAGGAGAGAGAGAAGCAGACTCCCTGCTGAGCAGGGACCCCCCCCCCCGACGTGGGGCTCGATCCCAGGACCCTAGGATCATGACCTGAGCCAAAGGCAGATGCTTAATTGACTGAGCCACCTAGGCATCCCAAACTACTGACATTTCTAAATAGTGATGAGTATAAATGTTATTTTGAATATCTGAAACAACTGTAATGTGATACAAAAATATTTGTGATTTCTATCAGTGACAAAGTCACAGGTACTGCTAATACTCTTGTGGTTTGTATTTGTTTCCTGTCCTCATAACCAAAGAAAATGCTAAGTTTTGATCAGAGATTAGGGAAAAGAAAAGATGTGTTTTTTTTCCCACCCACCTTCTCCCAGGTAAAGATCTCCCACATTAAAGGCTCTGTTCCCCTACAATGCTCTGGGTCCCACAAGAGGTCTCAAGAGACCAATCTTTTCACTTGGGTGCTCTGGTGCCCACACATGGGAGTCTCCATGCTTGTTTATGGAATTAAAAGGCAAAGAATTAAGTTTATCCCTATTCTTCTAGATGAGGAAACTTAATTCAAGACCATGTCTGGATTTTTGTTCCCAGATTCCACGTCTAGGGGAGGGTTTTCCCAGTTTTTCCCACTTCGCAGGCAGAGGCTGGGAGGAATTAGCCAACTCTGGGGTCAGCTATGTCAGAGGAAATCTCAAGAGAAAGGGTGGCAGCAAGTCAAGTTGGTTAAACAGAGCATGATGGAAAGATGCAGGAAAAGGAAATGACATCACTCATTTTGTAGGCTTTGAGGACAAGGAACTGAAAATGTACGCCCATCCCCACCCTGCAGGGGGTAGCAGGGGAGGTACCAGAGGCTGCAGGCAGGGCAAAGCTCCCACACTGCAGGCCTAGGAGTGAGAATGGTCTCTACTTGCCCACCCAGGGAGCTGAAGTTCTTCCTTCAGCAGAACCTGAACACCCAAATGTTTCCCTCCAAGGTGATGCAACTGGGCAGGAAGCCCACGTGCCAGCAATGGTGACGTTGTTATAGACAGGAAAACCCTGAGCTGCAAACGCAGGACTTGCCTTGGGAAAAAAGGAGTGGCTGGGTTTTATTCTGGGTTTCTAGAAAATTGTTTCCTGCCCAAAAATGGCTTGGTTAAAGAGCTGAATTCATTTCATAAGAAGGAATTCTTCCTTTCTCTCCTCTGCCCAGCTCACCTTTACAATTATGCTGGCACTGATTATATGCTGACTCTCAGTTTTAAAACCCTATTTCCTAGAGTTAGCTTGATATGCTCATGAAATGTGCCCCCCATTTCTTCACCACAGCCACATCATCCACTAAGTATTTTATTTGATCACTATGTGCTAAGCACTCTGCTGCCCTTGAGGATTTCATGGTTAGTACAGTTACTACCATATCTCTTCCCTCACTCTAAGACCCTCCATGGCTCCTTATTGCTTTGGGGGGAGGGTGGGGACAAAGAATCACAGAAACAAAAGGCAAAAATGAAAAGTACTTAAATCATTTAAGTAATTTCCCCATAATTTACAGATGAGGAAACTGAGATCCAGAAAAGTGAAATGATTTCTCCAAGACCACACAGTGGGCTGTAGGTAAACCTAGAGCTAGATGATATCTTTCTAGACTCCTAGTCCAAGTTCGTATTCCTTGGCATGATAACCTGGATGATAAAGCCATATTTCCAATTTGATCTCCCATCACAGTTCTGGATGATCATGAGAAATCATCAAAAAAAAAAAAAAAACAGGCATGAGCTCAAGAGACATTTAGATGAGCTATTCACACATGCTTTCAACATTTATCAAGCATTACAATGAGAAGTTATGGTCTTCATTTTCAAAGAAATTTAGGGAGACATTAAAAGATTTTAAAAAGAATGTTCTGACCCAAAGGTAGAAGAGCAAGGAATCATAGTGACATTGAATATCAGAATTGGGATAGGTCTTATACGTTACCTATTCTATTGCTCTCATTTGTATGTAAACTGATATGTAAACAGATATGTAAACTGAAATCCAGAAAAATGAAATAGTATGGGAAAGTCATCCTGTAAACCATGGAATCCCTGAACTCAAATACAGGACCTCAGAGTCTTAGGTATTAAGAAAAGAGTTGAAAAGGAATATATTATAATCTCTACCATCTTGATAGTTTTCAAAGCATTGTATATAGTTAATCCCAGATGGTTGGATTTAATCTTACCCGGAAGTGTTGTCCTACTTGATGGATTAGTTCCTGTCTACAGAAATTTTTCAGTGTCATTAGGAAGAAAAGACTAAGGCTTATGAAACAGAGGACAACATTGGACTTTCTTCGTGCCAAAGAAAAATCTGCAATTGGAAGTGAGAGAAAGGAGGGATTCGTGTGGCCCCGAATAGATCAAAAAGAAAGAATTGGGGTCCATTCTTTAATGATGAATGGAGGGAAAGCAGGGTGGCCATTGTTGGAAAGAAGTGATGGAAATGACAAAAGCAAAGAAGAAACAGCAGGAACTCGCCTAGTGTCTGGGCTGGGGAGAAATGTGGTTAAAGAGAACTGGATTTAAAGGAGGGGGTCGGGGGCCTGGCTGGCTCCCCGGGTAGTGCATGAGACTTTTTATCTAGGAGCTGTGAGTTCCAATGAATAAAGGACAGGCGGGGCAAGGTAGGGAGAGATAGCCAGTTATGTGATTAGGCTCACAGAAATCCCAAAAATATGGAGGTTTGGGGAAACCAGAGGTAGGGGAACAAACCAGACCACCCTGCCCTGGGCGTGTGGGGTGGGTGTCTTTTTTTTATAACAGTCACCTGTGACCAACAAAGAAAAACCAGACCCTAAAAAGAAGTTATCACCAGTCCTTACTCAAGCCAAGACATCACAAGAATGATAAGGCCACAAGCTCCCCGGTCAGTTCTAAATTAAAGACTGTCCGTGGAGGCCATTGTTGGCAACACTGTTGGAAACCCTCTCACTCCTGAGAGCTTTTTCTGTATCTTCACTTAATAAAACTCAATCACTTTACTCACTCTCCTTTGTAAGATTCATTCTTCAACTCTGTGAGACAAGAACCTCGCTCTCCTGCTTCCCTAGCACCACGTTGGGTGTGCAGATTACTTAAAAATAAAACTTAAAAAATTATAAGAATCCAGAAGGGGACAAAGCACCTGTTGGAATTCTCTTCCAGTTCTGTAATTCAGTGATCTTTCCTGCCCTGATTACTATTTTACCTTCCTTCTGGAAGGAAGCCGGGAAGAAAGAGGCCCATCTTTTATCTGAGAACTATAACCAGTAGTCTACTAAGAAGTAAGACTCTTTAGGAGGAAGGTGTTGAGGTAACACAGCCTGCAATTAATCTGCCTTAGGATGGGAGGAAGTGCAATGCCACCAGAGAAATTCCAGGGGAGTTTCAGACCTCACCTGCAGGAGCTCATTTCCTTTATGTGACATGTATAAATAACTGGAAGCCTCTTGGCTTGAGACAGACTCCTAGGAGACCAGAAGCAGCAGCCTTTCCTGAACTCAGGTAAGAGAACTCCCTTTCTCTACACTATTCACACAGTTCTGTGTTTCAGGCTGGTTCTCCCAATCATTTACCCAAGTGTGTTCAGGGCCGCATCTAAAGAAGCCCTTTCCAATAGGACAGAATATCCTAAGGATAGAGAACTGTCATGTTTATCTTCTCACGCCAGTACCTAGTGCAATATTTAAGATGGTGTTCAATAAATGCTAATCGAATTGTTGCATTTAAGCTATATTTACTATACACCCTCATGTTCAAGGCAACTAACATCATTCTCTTTTTTAAATGAATTGATTATTCACTATATTTTAGATGTATAAATCATGCATCATTTTCTTTAAACGTCAAAACAAGTTTCTGGGGTAAGTGTTATTACCACCATTTTGGGGGCTAAGAAAACAAAACTCAAAGAGTTTTGTCCTACTTGTCCAGGGTCACGTAGATGTAGGGTCACTAAAGCATTCAGGTTTGCCTGTGACTTCTCCAGTTTTAAAACTGAAAGTCTTGTGTCCTGGGATCCCCCTCAGTCCAGAGCAAACTGAGACAAACTAATTTGATGGGAACTTGTAGCCAGTATGTCTCAGCATGGCACTGTCAGATTCTTTATTTAAAATGTTGATATGTTGTTCATCATGGATTTTTTTTCACTTATTCTGATGTTGCATTAAAATATTACTTATTTTGATTATTGAGACTTTTTGTGCCCCCTTAAATTCTGTGCTTGAGGTGAGTGCTTTGTTCTCCTCACCCTAATCCCAGCCCGTTATAATTTATCTTGAAACTCAGCAGTATGGGGATAGGAGCAGTCTATCCCAAGAAGAAATGAGTTCCCTTCCTACATTTCTTCTCCTTTTTGGGGGGCCTGGGCAGAGCCAGGAGTTGCAGAGTCAGGAAAGAGCACCCTCTTGCATTCCTCTCTGATGTGCCTGACTATAGCCTTCCTGTAGACGGTGCTGTGGAGCTCAGATGCCTCAGGAGGGAGAAATATTAGGTGTACTGGGCTAATTGCCCATCAGATCTTGACTTGCCCTGGCAGTAGGATTGCTATGAAATCATTTACTTTCTATTTGCCTTTGGGGATGAAATAAATCTCTTTCCCCCAAATAACCAACCTGATCCCAGACAAATACCAAACAGCGAAGCTCTTCTGCCCTGGGGGCGGCCATAAAATCCACTGACAATATTCTCCAAGTTTTTTGGTGGCTCACCAACAGCTTCTGTAAGATTCTGTTTTCCTGCAGTTCCCCTTAGGGCTTAAGGGGACTAGAAGAGTGAGCCACCTTGGCATTCTGGAAGGGAAGACTGAATACGTCAATTCACCACAACAAGTTTTAACATTTTCCCTGAAATGTAATCCTCTGTCTACTCACTGCAAGTGCCTGCTGCTCCAGGACTTACCTGCTGGGCAATGACGATGGGGTTGGGATGGGGACAGAATAAAGAGTCAGGACCTGTAGCACCAACTCACACTCAGACCCTGAACAAACACCCAGAGTCTTTTCTTCCAGGAGGCTCAGCAGCTTTTCTTAGTAAGTTAGATGAAAGGGCCAGACTGTCCAAAGCCAGACAAAGCTATTGAGTTTCATCAGGGGACACCTGGGGAAGGCATGTCCCTGCTGACTGAATTGGCTTCTTAAGACATGATGTCGGGAAAATCAGTAAGTCATTCTCTTTCCTTTGAATTCCTAGCTCCTTTGGTCTTCAGATTCTGGCGCAAGATGAAAGCCTCTGGTCTTCCCATCTGCCTTTTCTCTGCTGCATTTTATCTCTTCTGGACACCTTCTGCTGGACTGAAGACACTCCGTTTGGGAAGCTGCGTGATCACCACAAACCTTCAGGAAATGCGAAATGGATTTTCTGAGATACGAGACAGTGTGGTAAGTGAGGGAGGCAATCCCTCCCTGCTCCAGTGGCTGTATCTCTTCTTCTCTGCTTGTCGTTCTCTGTCCTCTGGCAGCCCAGCATTGTGATCACAAAAAGAGATAGGCTGGGGACTCCTTACCAGGAGGATGTGTTCCTAAGAAACAGCTGTAGTTCATAATTTAAGAGTGTTTTAGAAAGGGACACTGTCTGCTGGGCTGTGTGGCAGGGAAAGGATGAGAGGTCTTGATGTCTAAGACCTGGCAGTAGTCACTGACCTGTCCTTTCATGCCTTGCCTTCTTCCATTTAGCAAGCCAAAGATGAAATCATTGATATCAGAATCTTGAGGAAGACTGAGTCTTTGCAAGACACAAAGGTATGTGCTTGGTCCATAAATTTCTGGGAGGAAAGATGAATTGGAGGCATTTCCATCACCCTGGGTCTTGTCCCTGGATGCTCTCCCCTCACCAACATACTAGTCTTCTTTGTAGCCTGCAGATCAGTGCTGCCTCCTCCGCCATGTACTGAGACTCTACCTGGACAGGGTATTCAAAAACTATCAGACTCCTGACCACCATATCCTCCGGAAGACCAGCAGTCTTGCCAACTCTTTTCTTACCATCAAGAAGGACCTCCGGCTCTGTGTGAGTAAAGGTCTTGGGTAAAAGGATCCATTCGGTGCACGTAACCTCAGTGACTTAGCAACCAAGCTCTTTCCTACTCCCATTTAATGGATAGAAAAGTTGAGTCCAAAAGTTCTCATAATCTGTGTTGTGCCATGTGACTAGGTAATAAGAACTCAGTTTTACTGACTTTTGGGTGTATGCTCCATGCAAAAAGTCTAAATAACTATAAAATGCTCTTTGATATTCAGGGTAATCATCTATTATCCATGAAATCACACTTTTTCTGTAAGTGAAAGATCCTATGATATGTTAGTATATCCTGTGTCCAGGCAGCCGCTCACCAAGCCATTGGATTCAATATCAAGATATGGTCTGAATAGGACCTGGGGATCCAACAAAGAGCTTCATATTTGAGCCTACAAAGCTGGCCTTGTCTTCTAGCTGATGGTTAGTTTTCTGATCCCCAATGATGAGGTCTGAAAAGACTTTGCTATAGGAATGGAGTATGTGCAAGAATGCAGGTGAAAGAGTAGAATTCCCCTTCATGGCAGTGACAAGGGCATAAAATCAGAATCTTTAATAAAATCTATTATTCTGTGGCATTCTTTTCAGCATGCGCATATGACATGCCCTTGTGGAGAGGAAGCAATGGAGAAATACAGCCAGATTCTGAGTCACTTCGAAGAGGTATATGCAATTTTGGCCTTGGTTGGGATGGGTGTGTTTTCCAGAACTGAGATCACAGATGGGTGGGATGGATATTCATACTGGTAGAAATCCTGTAGCCCTCAGTCACCCTTTGAGGTCATGTGGACCATCCCTCTGCTTTAACCCAGGGGACACCTATCCAGGCTCTAGAAAGGTGCTGTCTCCGGAAGATGCTCTGGGGTTCTAGAGGGAATGGCCCTAATTCCATCAAGTCATTCCAGAGATATCTGATCTTCCAGCTGTACAAATAAGAGGCAATAGTTTTCCAACATTCACACACTTATACATACCCTCAAAAACATTCAGTCACAATCCCCCACATGTCCATGCCATGTTGTTTCTCATCTTGGTACCTTTGCACATCTGCCAGGAAGGCCTGGAGTCTATTCCTCACTGACTAATTCCTACTCATCCTTTAAGACTCATCCTAGGCCTCATCTCCAGGAAGGTACTGACTACATCTCTCAAAGTTAGGTGCCTCTCCTGTCATCCTGTGGGAGCTCCACCCTCCATCTACCACACTACATTTTAGTTGCCTGCTTCTGTCTCCCTCACTCGACTGAATCCCCTGTCAGTAGGGATTGTGCCATTCATCTCTGAATCCCTAGGCAACCCAATGCTTAACACAATAAATATTTGTTCAGTTGAAGTTGCACAGTAGGCAACCCTTACACACACACACACACACACACACACACACACACACACAATCCTTCTTTAAAAAAAATAAATAAACAGCCTAATTATTTTGAGCTCTGTGATTCAAGAGGCTTGGGTTGTAGTCTGAATTCTACCACCCCCTAAGTTTCAGTTTCCCTCTGTAATGGACTCCTGATTTTCCTTCCTCTTGTGAGATCTCGAGATTCCATAACTTCTTGTAAGCTCTCCATTTTGAAAAGAATACTGTGCTTACAATCCCCTGTAGACCTACCAATGAAAGGAGAGAATTAACCCAGAAGCACATATTGTCTCTTTATGAGGTTCTCACCACAGAAGTGTGTGTCTTTCAGCTTACGCCACAGGCAGCAGTGGTGAAGGCTCTGGGAGAGCTGGACGTCCTCCTGCAATGGATGGAGGAGATGAAATAGGAAGAGAGTGAGGACCTTACTGGCAGTAGTGCTGGCCAAGAGTCCCAGTCCTTGGTACTGGCGGAGGCATGACCCCAAACCACCATCTTGTCGCTATATAATTTAGTGCTTGTCACCATGTATATTATTTATTTATTTATTTATTATTTGCCTCTTTACTGTGGTTGTCTCCCTATGTTCCCACTCTTAATCTAGCCCATGCTTTTACAAGATTTTGATAATACCTTTTCTACTGTTGGGTGTATTTATTAGTTAATATACTTATTTATTTTTGCTATTTAAGTTATTTATTTTTGTTTGTAAAGATAAAACTTATTAAAAAATCCACGGATTCTATTTATAACCTGACTACAGTTTTTCATGCAGGTTTTTGTACAGTAAACAAACCATCTAAATTCTAGAGGGGTGGCTAGGGGTGTTACTCATTTTATTAAATTAAGGACATGTTTACTGACTGCCAAGACTCTATGATATATTTAGAAGTGAACTAATGGCTACTAAGTGTGGGTTCTGGAAGAAGTTCTGATGTGAAATTGCAGACTCATCTTACAATTACTGACCACCCCCACTCAACTCCCCAACCCCATCCTGGTTATGGAATCCTGTATCGTCAAAATGTATTTCTACAAATAAAGTTTTCTTTGCATAATGTCTTTGTGGAGTTTGAAAATGCTTCAGGATCAAAAACAATGGTGGGGAGACCTTGAATCTCTTATTACCAAGGGACTTCTTGTTCCTTTGGGGAAGAAGATGTCAGTGGGAACTTGGGCCTTCTTTCTCCTACTGAATGCATTCCCAGCTCTATATCTTAATTGACTCACATCTCTGATCTCACAACTCTGCCCTCTACACAAAGGGGCTGTGACGGAGTGAAGGGCTTCAATCATCCCTGTTTTTACCTTGTTGGCTTTGAGCACTGTCCTCTCTGCATCTGGTTTTCTTTCTCACTCTAAGTTCTCTTACTTTTGCAATCGGGGTCTTGATTGCAACACAAATCACAATGTGCAGAAGGCTCTATTGTAAGGGTTAAGAACACACAGATGCGAAGTGTAGTTACTGGGCCTTGCCCAGGTTGGTGCATGAACACTCTCTTGAGGCTCTTCTACTTTGTATTTTGGCCAGCCACAGGCTCTAGGTTGTTTCTGGATCAAGTCTTTGTCTTTGTGACCAACTACTAAGTCAGTGTTCTCTCTTCCACCTCCTTTCATGTTGAGCTTTGCTGGGTTCTTCTGGCACTGGCTGTTTGCCTCCTTCCTCTCCACCTCACTCTGAACTGCACTCCTTGTGTAACAGTTTAGTTTTCCCAATTTCATGAACAGCAGACTAATGCTGATCCCTGGTTCCCAAGCCAGCTCCCCTCATTGCCTCTGGTTTCTGCTCTCAGCCCTCAGCTTGGGCCTTGATGGAGTTTAAATAACTTTATTAATTTCTCTTCTCATTATACAAGTAACAACTACCCAAGAGAGAAAATTTGGAAAATACAGAAAAAAATAAGGAAGAACATTTAGATCACCTCTTATCCATTCTTAAACATTTAGGTGTATTTTTCCCAGACCTTTTTTCTTGGATCCAAAACATAACTTAACCCTCATTACCTGAGTGATTTGGGTTGTAAAACTTAACCTTCTTGGAAATCAGTTTCTCCCTCTGGAAAACAGGATGATAATATCTACCTTTTGGGGTGATAGAAGACATGGTTTCTTATGTTCCTTTGAAAACAAGACATCTTCTGCTTTCATATTCCACATAATTATCACCTATTTGCTATCAGATTTTTACTCCATCTCACTTATCTTCTATCATATTTTCCAGTTGCATGTATCCTGGTTTTCTATGACCAATCTGACAAACAACTTAGCTTCAATGCTCAAGGAGTAGTTGAGGAGCTAACTTCACTGAACTCAGTGTTAAAATTGGAACAACCACCTCCAAGAGACATTGGATAGCAAGGAGGAGCCTGGTTTTATCTGCCAAGGGTGTGAGTCTTCCAGATGGGTGCGTCACAGATTGACCCCACAGCTAAGTATGAAATTCCTCCATTTGTTTCCCAGGAAACATTTCTGACTCTTCTGGAAGTCTGGTCCATTGGAAGCCTGGGTCTTTTAGGACTATACATTACCATGTTAGCAATGACTTTACCTTACCTTACCTCTTTGCCTATCTATTCCTCTCCCCAGCAGGACCCATCTCATCCTCCAAGTCATTGCTTGACCTATCGTAGTACTAACTACAAGGAATTCAGCAGTGAAGACACGATCAGGTTATGGGCAAAGAGAAAACTTCATAAAGGTGGGGCCAATGAGGGATAGACTCTAAAGAATGATTTATGATTGCTACTTCCAACTCCAACAATTAAAATGATTATTGTCGTTTATTAAGTACTCATCATGGGTCAGGCACTTCATTGGGAACTTCACATACATCATATTCAATCCTTAAGACAACCTTGTGAGGTAGATAGTAGTGTTAACCAGTTTGCAAAGGACAAAGTGCTCAGAGATGGTAAGTAATTTGTGCACGAGGCAGAACCAAGACTTGAATGTGGTCACCTTGATACCACAGCCTTGTATGCTTCCCACTCTAATGTCCACTTTTCTCCAACAATGGCATTTGGGTTCAGAGGTACAGTAGGAAGGAAAAATGTGTGATGACTTCATAGAAACATGAATAAAAATCCTGACTTTGATAATCACTATCTTGGGCAAGCGACATAAGTATCCTTAGTTTCTTCATCTGCAAAGTTCAGGTTATACTACTTACCACACTGAGTTGATGTGAACACGAAATGAGATTGTCACAGTTAACTTGAACAAGCACTTACTATAAATTAGGTACTGTTCTAAGTGTGTTGTAAGTGCCCATTCATTTATTTGTATAAAAGCATGATGAGATAGCTCTGATTATTCCCATTTTACATATGATGAAGCTGAAGACCAGAAAGGTAAAATATCTTGTTTAAGTTCACATAGCTTACAGTGGTGGAGGTAAAATACGAATATAGTAGGAAGACTGGAGAACCATGCATCTGACCACTTTACCTCGCCAGCTGGACAGAATGTCCAGTCTATAGAGAGCACTTGATCAACAGAAGCTCTGGCTATAGTAGCGGTTCTGCCTTGAGAGGAAGGTGATGAGCCTTCCTACCAAGCTGTAGTGCTAACTCTAACTTACTCTCTATGACATCTCTGTTGACCTTCGTTTTTCCATGGTCTACACCTCGTCTCCTCAACAAGCAGAATGTAAGTTCCTTTGGAGGTCACAAAGTAAATGTGCCGAACCTCATGTTGACCTATCAGTTCTAGTTATTCTACCTCTCCAGGTCTCAGTTTCTGCTGAGAGATTGAATATACAAATGGACAGTGGTTAGACCATATGTAAAAATAGAATTCTGATCTACAATCTGCAGCTTGGGAAACCAACCCATTGCCTACACTGCCCAGCCCAGGAAGCCAGTCTACTATCTTTAAGTTGGATTTGTATGAAGTCAGACCACTATCTAGCAACCAGCCCAGGAAGCAAAACCATAACCCCTGTAGCAATTGGTTCCTTGATGGTCAGGATTTGATTGGTAACTGACAGATTCCCTGTATTTTGTTCCCATTCCCAACTTAGCATGAACCAGGGAAGCAAAATATGCACTCCTAACCAATCCCATAGGATGCCCTGCTTCTAGTTAGCACACTGATAGCTTCCCCATGCCAATCAAGGCATACCCAAAGTCTTCCTTGTTTCCTACTGTAAAGCTTTCCCACTCCTGCAGGCCTTTAAGTCTGTGTTAAAACACAAGTGATAGTAGCTGACTTCTTTGCTATAACAAGCTCCGAATAAATAGCCTTTGCCTGTTCTCATTTTGTTGGTCTTAATTTATTCCACACTGCATTTGTAAAATGAAAGAGTTGAAACAGGTGATTCTGAATTCTAGAAATGAGATGTGCTGTAACTAACGCAGAGGATCAGAGGTAAGGAGTTTGCATGTATCACCAGGTCTGGATTCAGAATTTGGGGTGAGCACATCTGATTGGGCAGGCCTACAGGGTGCCCTGGATGCCAAGAAGCCTGGACAAGCCTTCCCTCTGATGGGAGGTGGGCTCCTTCTCAGAACGAGAGAGAGCTCCGAAGCCTAGAAATGAGATCCAGATGCAGGGTAACTCAAAAGAATAAAAACATTCACTCTATCTCTCATTCCCACCATAGCTTGAGGTTGCCTAAATTCCTTATTTTTTTTAAAGATTTTATTTATTTATTTGACAGAGATAGAGACAGCCAGCGAGAGAGGGAACACAAGCAGGGGGAGTGGGAGAGGAAGAAGCAGGCTCCTAGCGGAGGAGCCTGATGTGGGGCTCGATCCCATAACGCCGGGATCACGCCCTGAGCCGAAGGCAGACGCTTAATCGCTGTGCCACCCAGGCGCCCCTAAATTCCTTATTTTTAATGATCCAGACCTTCTCCAACATAGTCCAGTGTAGCTTTGTCTGCTTATCGCTCAC
The DNA here is from genome assembly GCF_024610735.1 of Ursus americanus. NCBI lineage: Eukaryota > Metazoa > Chordata > Mammalia > Carnivora > Ursidae > Ursus > Ursus americanus. Next base: position 73,203,569 of record NC_142128.1, read on the forward strand.
TCAAAAAAATAGACAATGGACCATTCTTCTGCTGGACTCAAGTTCCTAAAGGATAGGACTGTGTCTTTTCGGCTTTTTAGCCTGTCCTATCTTAATATAACATTACATTATTGATAAGGACTAAATTCAAAAGCAAAAGGATGGCATGTATGTAACTACAAAATTTTTAAAAATACCAAATGAAAATCCTTTTTCTATGTATGTGGCTCTCACCTGACTTTTCCCTGAGTTAAACGCTGTGCCTTTTGCCAGAACGCAGATAACTCACCCTGCAGACTGGGCTTTGCCAATAGGAGGCAGCAGAGCAAACAGCAAGAGGACGACTGAATACAGTTACTCCCCTATTTCACTGGAAGGCTGGGAGGAGAAGAGGTGACACCCTCCAGTTCAACTCAAGTGTCATGAGCAGGATGAGTCAACTGCTTAACGGGAAGAAGGTAGGACCCAGAGGCCTGGAGGCAGGAAGCTGTGGATTACAACTAGAGTGCTAATACCTTTCAGAAAGCATTCTTTGTCTCACTGAATGTTAGAAGTCGAGAGAACATGGATCAGTTTACAGGGCGACATGGGGTTCAGAGAGGGGAAGCAAATTGCCAAAGGTTACACAGTGAGTTATGGCAGAGTTGGCATTAAAACTCAGGTCCCTGGACTTCCAACATTACTAAACCTCAACTCAGTTCAAGAAGAAATAAGTCATCCATAGTAGAAATGAAGTAAAACTGTCTTTATACATAGAGGACATGCTTGTCTGGGTAGAAATATCTGATGGAATCTGCAAAAAGCTCCTAAAACTAAGAAGAAAGTTTCATTTGGTAGCAGAATATAAGATTCAATATACAAAGATCAATTATATTTTCATATACCAATAACACACAATTGGAAGTTGAAAAAATAATATATTATTATAATGCAAATAATAATATAATTAAATAATATATGTAAATAATATGTGTATATATGATACACACACACTATTGACAACAACATAAAAAATTTTGAAATGCTTGGGGATAAATCAGGCTACAGATGTAAAAGATTTCTTCATTGGGGCACCCACCTGGGTGGCTCAGTTTGTTAAGGGTCTGATTCTTAGTTTTGACTCAGGTCATGATCTCAGGGTCATTAGATGGAGACCTGCATCAGGCTCTGCACTCAGCAGTGGGGAATCTGCTTGAAGAGTCTCTCTCTCTGCCCCTTCCCCCACTTGCACTTGCTCTCTTTCTCTTTCAAATAGATATATCTTTTAAAAAAAGATTTCTGGGGCACCTGGGTGGCTCAGTCGTTAAGCGTCTGCCTTTCGGCTCAGGGCGTGATCTCAGCGTTCTGGGATCGAGCCCCGCATCAGGCTCCTCTGCTGGGAGCCTGCTTTTTCCTTTCCCACTCCCCCTGCTTGTGTTCCCTCTCTCGCTGGCTGTCTCTCTGTCAAATAAATAAATAAAATCTTTAAAAAAAATAAAAATAAAAAAATAAAAAAATTAAATTAAATTAAAAAAAGATTTCTGCATTAAAAACTACAAACCATTGCTGGGAGAAATAAAAGATGATCTAAATAATGGGAAGACATATCATATTCAAGGATTGGAAATCTCAATATTATTAAAATGTCAATTCTCCCCAAATTGATCTATAAATTCAATGCAAGCACTATAAAATTTTCAGCAGCCTTTTTTAAAGGTAGAAATAAATTCGCTTTAAAATTCCCACTAAAATACTACAGACCAAAAATAGCCTTCTGAAAGAAAACGAAGTTGGAGAATTAATATTATCTAATCTCAAGACTTATATAAAGCTATGGCAATTACGACAGTGTGGTATTGGTGTAAAACTCGATCAATGGAACAGAAGAGAAAGTCTAGAAAAAGACCCACACATTCATGGGCAATTGATTTTTAACAAAGTTATAGAGGCAGTTCAGTGGAGGTAGAATAGCCTTTTCAGGAAATGGTGTCAAAGTAATTGGATATTGTATGGAAAAAAATGAACTTGGACCCCATACCTTATTCCATATATAAAAGTTAACTCAAAATGGACCATAGATCCAAGCATAGACTCTATAAAAAAAAAATGTGCGAAAGATTTGAGCAGACGCCAAAGAAAATGAACGAAACAAAAAGCACATGAAAAGATGCTCAACATCATTTGTCATTAAGTAAATGCAAATTAAAACCACGATGAGATACCACATCATACAAACTAGAATGGCTAGAAGTATAAAGATTGGCCATACCAGGTGTTGGGGAGGATGTGGGGGAACTGAAACTCTCATATACTGCTACTGGGGATGTAAAATGATAAAACCACTTTGAAAACAGTTTAGCACTTTGTAAAAAGGTAAGTAAACATCTGCTGAATGACCTAGCCCTTCCATTCCTATATATTTATCCAGAGAAAAGAAGCCATATGCCCATATAAAGACTTATACAGGAATGCTTGGAGCAGCATTCTTTTAAATAAAATTTTGAAACAACCTAAATGTCCACCAATAAATGAATGGTTAATATGGTGGATGTGTTTATTATCTTGACGGCAGTGATGGTTTTACAGATGTATACATATGCCAAAACTTATGAAATTGCACATTTTAAATATGTGCAGCTTATTGCATGACAATAATATATCAGTAAAGCTGTTACAAAATAATTCAATTTAAGGCAGTTTCTCTTTCTAGGCATTATGGAGGTTATAGGCATATAAAGAGAGTGAGGTTGGTAGAGCAAGTCACTGTCCAGCAATAGATGGCCCAATATGATTAAAGAAAGAAACTTGTGTGGAGGTGAGACCAGAGAAAGCTTTCCAAAGGAAAAATCCTTAGATTAGGCCTTGAAGGATGAGCAAGGATATCAGCAAGTGGCATGAGAAGACAAAGGACCTCAAAGTCCTGCTACCTCAGGCAACTGGCTCAGTCTTGTGCTAATAGCAATATCTCCTTCTGCATGTATAGCATATAGCAGTTTAAAATACCTTTATTTAACTCATTTTATTTACTTATCTATGTCCCACCGCCTACTGAAGTGATTTAGAGTGGCTTATAAAGATACACGCAATCCAAGATTTAAGGAAAATGGATGAAACACCTGGAATGCAGACAATACAATGAAGTTGAGCTAAGATTTTTCCACAAAGGATGTATCATAAGATTCTGAATCATAAATTGCTAGAAGGATCAAAATTTGGCTTTGTGCTTTATACAGGCTGGAACAAATTGGGAAACAATTATTACAAACTCACTAAGCACTTGCTCTAGGTTATCTCATTGAACCCTCACAGACTCCGCACAGGGGGGGTGTCTCTCCTTCCAATGGTAGAGCACAGAGATTTTTCTGAAGCTGGTGGGAGCTGGTGGATATGTGGAAGTATTTCCCTCTTCATCTGTTCTGTATGAAGGAGGAAATAGCTGTTGGCTTCTAAATGAAACTTCTCACTGAGAAAAATTCAAGAAAATTTGGAAAAATCAGGAAATACGGAAACAAAACCTGGAGGTATTGGAGAGGTAACAAGACAGGCAGAATTACAGCGCCAAGATGTGGAAGATGGAAATCCAGTCAGTGCTGGGGTTGGTACTGGGGATGGCTTTTCCCTCAGGGAAGTCATCTAAATTGAGAAAAGTTAAGGAAAGGTTGGGAGACTGAGAAGATGTGTAGAATTTAACACAAATTTATAGGATTGGGGCAACAAAAATAGGCACTCAGAGCCTGCTGAAGAGGGGCCCTACTAACTCCCTGCAAGCTTAGGGTTGAGACCTCAAAGAGCTGCCCCAGGAGTCATGGTACTCCATAGACTGGCCCTAACAGGGACAGAAAAATCAGCTTTGAATCATCTCAATCTATTAAAGTCATCTGAGTAATTAAAGTAATCTGAGATAACGAACCCCCTACTCTCCTTTCAGAAGCAAATATATATCCACCTCAGAGGAAAATGATAGTCTAAGCTTGAAATTATCTTTATAATTTTTCATATACAATATCTGGAAATGTTCAGAATAGGCAAATGCATAGAGGCAGAAAATAAACCAGTGGTTTCCAGGGGCTAAAGGCAGGGGGAATAGGGAGTGCCTGAGAATGGGAAGGAGTTTGCTTTTTGAAAAGGTGATGAAAATGTTCTGGAATTAGATTAACAGTGCTGGTTGCACAACTCTGGGAATATACCCAAAACCACTTTTAAAGGGCGAACTTTGTAGTATGGGAATTATATCTCAGTAAAGCTATTGTTTTAAAAACAAACATGAGATAACAACGTTTTCAGACCAACAAACTTTAGCAGAAATTACAAATAGTTATTTAAGGCATAATGATTTCAGGACAAGATGATCTGGCTTATTAGGAAATGACTTTGTTCTCGTATGCTTTCATTATAAATGTTAATCAAAAAAGAGCCCACTCCACAAATCCTGATCTTGAGGTTTTCATATAATATTCTCATATGACTTCTCTTGGGGCTGAACTATTATCATTTTAAAGCAACTTTGCAGACACCCTAAGCGGATGATAGAAGCTGCGATTAGCCATAGTCTATTCTACTGTTTCTCTATGAGGTACTATTATAAGCACTATTTTTATTCTTCCTAAATGGAAGAGCATATAGATAAAGGGTAAGAAGTTATTTGTAGCCATCTCAAGCTCTTTTTATTAATAAAAAGCATTAAGTGTGTCATGGTAATATATAAAAATAATATTAGTAATATTTTAATAGCAGCTAACTCCTTCCTGTGCTTACTAACGTGTCAGACTCTCTCTTCCACGTATTTTGCATGTACTTTCTCGTTTAACCTTCACAAATACCTATGAGGTGCATTGTTATTCTCACTTCAAAGAGGAGGAAACTGAAGAACAGAGGAATTAAGAGACTTATCCAAGGTCACACAGCTAGTAAATTGCAGAGCCAGGAACCCAAACACAAAGTGTGACTCCATGGCTGCATGTTTTCCGGTGCACTGTGTTTACTGCCTTTCATACACTCAGGCTTGGAGTCAGAATCCCAGAGTCAAGTCTAGGTAGCTCCATTTGCTAGCCCTATGAGCTTGGGCAAATCATGAAACTTCTCTTTGCCTTGACTTTCTAATCCATAAAATGGAGACGACATCTGCTCTGAGTTTTCAGGAATGTCAAATTGTGGAAGTACTTTATAAGGTACAACACAACAGGCTGGCTTATTGGTCTACAGCTGAGACCTACCCCCAACCCCCGCCTCGCCAAAGAAATGATGAATTCTAGTCCCATGCTACCAGAATTCGTACCCAAACCAATCATCCTGGTAGGTGTCCTGGTATGTGGCCAAAAAGGGCTTGCAATATAAATTGGGAAAGCTGTTTCACTGAACTCTGTAATACTTCGGGCCCAACATCTTATTAGGGGTGAATGAGACCTTGCGACATTTTTTTGGCTGGAGCAAATTGGCACTGAAAGCCTGGTGAGGAGAATCTCATTCTCACAATCCCTGGGGCAGCAGCTGGAGCTTACAATAGCTGGCTCGGCCAGCCCTGATGGTACAGACTTGTGCATGGATGTGCCTATGAGAGACACTCCTTTGAGATTCTCAAAACACCCTGGAGAGTGGGACTTTGTAAGAATCTGCTATGTTTACATGACTATACGGGACTATAGCACTTTGAGATATTTAATTTCTAATTTTTAATCACAGGTTAATGAAACATGAACATTCAGGTTATGCTATTACACATTATTTTTATTATTATTTTATTGTGGGAAAGAAGAATTCACTCAACCAGGATTAAGCAATTAGATCCATTACATCTTCATTCTTGGAGGGCCATCTGTCTGGCCTGGGAAAAAGCATGGTGACTTTTCAAGGCAGGAAATACTTCACAGAGGGAAATACCCTCTCTTCATTTCCATGAGTAATACATTTTCTAAAAGGATATTTTTCGGAAGTTGAAGGCAGAATGGACAATGAACCCCACCCACTGTTGCTGGAAGTAGCGACTACTCTTCGTCAGTCCTTCGACTTTTGATGATTCCCTGGATTTGATAATTTATCTGTGGGAAAAGGCTGGAGATAAGGAACCACATACACAAAATTTTTGGTTTAAGAACCCAAGTTATTTTGCATTTCAATCATCATGTGCAAGGCTTTTCAGGGACACAGTTTCTAGTTTGTTATATTCTGGGGCAAGCTCAGACCTGCCTTTCTTTGCCAGTTTTAAAATCCATGTAATAAGGAAATATGTGGGAGAAGTATGTGTGTGTGTGTGTGTGTGTGTGTGTGTGTGTGTGTGTGTGTGTGTGTTCTTGTTGTTGTTGGCTTGTCCAAAGCTTTTTACTGGCGCCTACCAGTAGAAGGGTCCTCTCCATCACTCCTGCCAGGATCACAAGGCTCTTGATTGCAGGCAGGCTTTCGGACTCCATCCATCTTGCATTCTGGGCCTATTGTCCCATTGTGTGACTCCTAAATGACTGAGCAGCCAGTTGGATCCCAAAGCGGTGAGCATCAGGCCAGAACCTGCTGAGTGCGTTGCTTGCATTGTGCTTCAGGAGAAAGCAGTGCTTTCCATCAAAGAGGATTTTTGAGAATCTCTGACTTATAATGAGTTGTCTAAATAGCATCTAGACTAACAGTTCTTCCTAAATCAAGGTCTAAATTCATTTCCTGAGGGTTGAAAGGATCTTTAAAGACATTTACATTCTTACCCCGTCTAACATTAGCCAGGTTAGGATAAGTTATGCTGCAGTAGTAAACAAGACCTTCATCTCTCTCAGTGGCTTAGTACAACTGAAGTGATTTCTCATTTATTTCACACAGCCAAGACATGTTAACAAGAGTCTCTGCCCATCACGGATACTCAAGGGCCCAGGCTGAAGGACATGCTTCTCTCCTGTAACGCTGCTATCTCAACACAAGTGGGACATAAGAGAGCATGGAAAAGGATGCACTGGCTACTAATTCTTCCACCCAAAATGACATGTTTCTTCCACTTCAAAATAGCCACATGGCCCATTTAACTTCAACGGGGAAGGGAAGTGTGATTTTCCCATGTTGTGGGAAGAAGGAAGCCGTGAATGTGAGGAGTAACGGCAGTGTCTGCCATACATGAAAGTGCGTGTCCGACCTAGAGTACGTTGGGAGATTTAAAATCTTAATTCACGTGCTGAGATTAACCCAACAAAACACAGATCTCAAATCATTCTGAATACTTTCATATTGAGTATCTAACTCACTATTTATTCAATAGCCTAATCTTCTGTGCTGAACAGTGTAAGGAAAAGAGAAGGATACAATATCTATCCCTTTGCCCTCCCAAGATCTTAGTCCAGGAGAGGGAGGGGGAGGGGAGGGGAGGGAAGGGAAGGGAATGAGAGGGAAGGGGAGGGGATTCAGTACTGCAAAAAAAGGTTCAAATTGTTACAGTGCTTAGGGGTGATAGAAATTCTTTGCAGCTTTTGGAAATGGTTTCAAGGAAAAGAACTTGAAGAGCAGGTACATTTTTAATGAAAAAGTAGTAGGTGTTTGTTGTTATGCCAATTATACAAAATCATTTAAAGACAAAAATGAAATTCTACTCAGCCTGTACTCTTACTTCTTCAAAATAAGTATCCTTAATAGGGTGTGTGTGTGTGTGTGCGCGCGCGCGCATGCATGTATATGCATATATATGCAATCTGCTTTTGACAGTGAACAATATATCACGACCATCTTTCTATGTCGAGGCAACAGGTGGTTAGTGTTTGGCAGGTAGTAAGGACATCCCAGATTGTGAACAGAGGCACAGAGGCAGGAGGTGGAGATGAGCAGCTCAGTTGGGCTGGGAGTACAATGTGCAGAGGTGTGGGGAAGAGATAAAGCTGGGGAAATGAATGGACCAAGTCTCAGAGACTGTGCATTTCCAGGTCAGGGAATTTGAACAATTTCAGTGAGCAATGGTGAAACTAATGATTTGCTTAAATTAAAAATAACTTTTAAAAAGATTGTGTTTATTTATTTATTTAAGAAAGATTGAGAGTGAGCAAACTTGCATTTATATTCAAATATAAATATATAAACTTGCATTTATATTCAACTTGTATAAACTTAGAAAATGAAGAAAAGCTATAGAGGAGAAAAACATCCATTGTCTTACCACTCAACGAAATTCTGTTAACATCTTGGTATTTATAGTTCTTGATCATTTTCAACATATATGCCCACTCTTTTTAGTATAAAAATCATATCATACTGCATATGTCATTCTGTAACCTCTTTTTAAGCCTAAAATATTATAATTTTTTAAGAATTTAAATATAAATTATTAGTGGTCAAATAGCAATCCATTACGTAGATTTTACCCATAAATAATCAAGAATCACACAAAGGTAAAAATCAGTTTAATTTACTTTATCTCCCCTTTAAGTGCATTCCATTTACCCAATTTTGAAATTAACAATTCATTAGGGAACAGCCACATTTACTGAACACCCAATAAGCAGAAGGTTCTGTGCTAGGCACTGCTGGGATACAGAAACAGAAAAGAAGAGTGATGGGTGGGAGTGGGGAAGGGAGAGCATTCTCACCAGAAACCAAAAATGATTTGGTGGCTGAGGAGTAATACAATTGAGTTGTGCATTTAGAAGTTTCTTTTTTCAAAGTAGTGTGGTTTCTGTTTTAAAGAGGGATGAGACAAGAAGATTCTCCTTCCTTTTTCCTCCCTTTCTTTCCCCCTTCCCTTCATCCCTCCCTTCTTCCTCCCTCCTTTAAAAAAAGAAAGTCTCCATTGGAAAAGCAATCTGGAATATGTGAGACAGAGAGACACAGGAAAAAGGACCACAATCCTGGATCTACTCAGGAGACTATAACTATCATTTTTCTCCAACCTGTATATTGTCAGGTATTTAAAATATTCATGTCTTTGGGACTCAAAGCTGGTGCATTGCGGGTTTTGGGAGGGTACAGGAGCCTGACTTCTGGGGAGCACGGGCAGTTCTCAGAACTGGATGTCTCGTATGGTTCTGATTCCCAGATTGATTTCCACTTGGCTTGGAAAGTGAGGACCATGGCTCTTCCTCCCACTTCTCCATTCCTGCCTACAGCTCTGAGGGATCAGCAGCACCCTAGGTCCCTTGTCATGCTCTTAAGTTGTATTTAAACTGCTGTTCCCCATTGGTTTCCATGAATCATTAAGCAAAAGAACAATCAGTGGTGGTCCCTCTCCTAGCGGCTTCCAGATCCTTCTTTTCCTTGGTCCCCTACAGTAGTTGTATGGTCATGGAATTTGTGAGGGTCACAGTGGTCTCAGGCAGGTGCCCCCTCCCTTTGTTTTTGCTGATAAACTCCTGCTCAGGCTTCAAGCCTCAGATCAAACATCACCTCTACTGCAAAGCCTCTCTACCGCTTCCAGTACTGTCCCAAGATGCGGGGAGATTCTGTTTCACCTCCATGTTCCCATGAGCGCTATCCTTCTGTTAAGAACACCCATGACACAGTGTGACAATTTATCTGTTTGCAAGTGTATCTCCACTTTACTGATGCATTAGAGCCCAGAAGATTGCATCCTAATTTATTTCTTAACAGTTTTATTGAGATATAATTTACACACCATAGTGTTCACTTGTTTAAAGTGTACAATTTCATGGCTTTTAGAATGTTCACAGAGTACATCACCATAATCTAATTTTAGAACATTTTCTTACTGCCCCAAAAGAAACCTTGAACTCATTAGCAGTCACACCTATTCCTCTACCCACCCAGACCCCAACTCCAAGCCTTAGGGAACTACAATTCCATTTTCTGTCTCTATAGATTTGTCTTTTCTGGACATTTTTACACAAATGTTATTATAGTGATTCATTTTTTGGTATAGCCTCTTCTGGCACTCAGTAGTGCTTAGGAAATGTTTGTTCAGTAACTGAATGCACGTCCGCTCTACTGAGAAGTGTCAGGGAAAGGGCGGTACAGGGCAAAGAATACTAGACTAAAACCCAGGAGACCCGCGCTCCAGTTCTGGTTCTCTCTTTTATTTATGTGTCCGAGGGAAAATCGTTTGACTCTTCTGACTCTCAGCTTTCTAATCTGCAAAGAAATAATATCTGTCCCCATTATTTCAAAAGGTTGTGGTATATGTCAAATAGGAACATTTCTTTGGAAGTGTTCCGTATATCTAAGCATGCTGTACAAATGTAAAAAGAATTTGTTTGTTTTTACTTTCGTCTTATGAAATGCCTGTAATAATAAATTATTTGTTATACCAATAACAAGAGAAGGTAGGATGGCAGAGTGCCAGTCTAAGGGCGCCAACCAGTAGACACACACGTTTCATCTCTGCTCCTAGAATGATACCAGCTAAGACAGGGAAAAGGCTGACAAAATGCCCAGGTAACCCACATCTATTACTGCATAAATTTCTTAGCCAAACAGGGAGATAACCATCCTTTTTAGAGTGAAGATTAAAGTCAATTTGCGGGAAGAAAAATGATGATGTAACTTTCTTTTCTTCCCTGGCTATCAGGAAATCCTAGTTAATTAGCTTATTGCTTCTCTCCTGCAGGGAGTTTCCATCGGTCAGAAAGAGGGGGTATTTAGTTCTAAGAGTGAGCTCTTTATTGCTTCACCTGAGAGTGCAGATGGGACCTCTCTCCATCCTGATTCAGTCCCTTTCTCTCCCTATAGATTTAGGGAGATTTATAGGAGATGTGGGGTAGGAGTAGATTTACTTCTCATACATAAAACTCAAACTCTGTAGAGAGATATACATGACAGGTGGTATGAGATTAACAGAGTAACCCCCCAAATCTAATAAAGAATATTTTGGGGAGAAAGTGGTTTTGTAAATCAAATTTTATTCTCAGAGGAGCTTTTCTGCCACCCAATATTTTTGTAAAGGAAATTCCCCAAGTTCTGGATGAGAGAGGTTAGAAGAACCTCTGGTCTTAGCCTCATCTAGGATGGAGTTTGTGTAAAAATATGTGGATATAGCCTGAAGGACCAGCCCCAATTTTTCTAACCTTTCAAAGTCAGAGACTCGGACCTTCCCCAGGGGTGAGCCAGTGGGGTGAGCCAGGCCTTGCCCATCTGCTCCCTCCGAGGAGCCTTTGGGTTCTGCCTTCCAAGCTGCCATCTTGCTTTTTCCACTTCCCTGACCATGTTATCTGTCCACTGCCCCCTTCCCCAGTAAGGGCTCCCTTCTTATCCATCTTTGATGTTATTTCAGCTTTTTCCCTCACAGCCACTACTTTCTTCTAGCCCAGAGTTTCTTAGCCTCAGCACTGTTGGCATTTGGGGTCACATCATTCTTTGTGGTGAGGGGCTGTCCTGTGCACTGTAGGATGTCCAACAGCAGCTCTGGCCCATTCCACCTTCCACACTCCCCAGTTAGGACACCCAAAAATATCTCCAGACATTGTCAATGTCCCCTGGGGAAATTGCCCCATTGAGAATCACTGCTCTAGTCCTTCCACTTTCACTTGAAGTGCTCATTTGTTATACATTCACCACATGGAGACACTGGGCTATCCTTCATGTGTTTTATGTAGTGCCTCTCAAATTTAAATATACTTAAGAATCACCTTGGAGTTTCTTAAAATGCACATTCTGGTCCAGTAGTTTTGGGGAAAGGGTTTGAGATTCTGCATTTCTAATGAGCTCCGAGATAGTGCTGTTGCTGCTGGTCCACAGACCACATTTTGAGTAGCAGGCTCTGTGTCATCATGTCCTTGTGAGCCTGTGGGACGTGACTTCACAGATAAAAAAGCTGAGATGCAGACGGCTCATGGGCAACTCAATCACGTTTTGAACCCGAGTCTGCCTGTGCACAAAGCTTGTGCTTATCACCGGCAATGTCAGTTGATGTTGGGCCAAGGTCCTTGAGTTCTTTCCTTGCCCTCTCTTCCCAGGTAATCATGCTATGTTAAGCTCAGGCACATGTTTGCCTGGAAAAATCCTTATTATATTATGTCTTCCTTAGACAGAATGAGCTACTTGTGACCCCAGGTGGGTATCCTGGAACCTATTGAGCTACATCCATGACCTCATGCCTCTGTTCTAGCCTGCCCTGCTAACAGCTCATCCCTCCTGCCCTCCTGCCTATCAGTAGGCAGTTGTCTAGCACTGCAGCTGCCCTGGGGCTCACTTTCTCTCAGCTTCCTGCCTCAGCGGTCTGTCTGTCCAGTCCTCTCCTGTCTCCCTGGTCTACTGCTGCTACATTCTTTTTATGTTCTTTTTATCTCATGAATGCCTCTGGGCATCTTCTTCCCGTAGTACTTAGGGATTTTAGTAATGCCCTGGATCCTGAAGGGGGAGGAAAGGGTGTGGTGTGGTCTCCTGCCAAGGTCTGGAGGGCAATATGTAGGTCCTCCTGGAGCGAAGGACTCAAGCTTGGTTTTCATACAGGTGGTGGCAGCAGACCAGGCTGCTGGCTGGGGACTGTAGCAAATATTTTGTCTGCTTAAGGAAATAAACACCATTGAACGTGCGATGAAGGGAAGGAGTGCTGGCGCCAGAGAGATTGAGAAGAGTCTGCCAGCTGGAGAGACTAAGAAGGGCCAGTTCCTTCCAGGGTCCCCTGTTCTTCCTTCTACACTGAGCTGGAGAAAATGATTCCACCCCTCACATCACATTCTACTCCCATGTCTCTTGCCTGAACCCAGATGTTTGTGTAGGAAGGTAATTCAGAACAGGGCTCAGTAGCCTCTCTCTGTAAAGGGCAGAGAGTAAGTATTTTGGGCTGTGTGGGCCATACGGTCTCAGCCATAAATCCTGGTCTCCTTCATTATAGCACAAAAGCAGCCATAGACAATATATAAACAAATTGGGTGTGGCTGTGTCCCAGTAAAACTTTATTCATGGACACTGAAATTTGAATTTCATATACTTTTCATTTTTTTAATTTTTTTAAGTCATTAACAAATGTAAAAACCATTCTTAGGTCACTGGGTGAGCCATTCTTAGCTTATTCTTGGCCTGTAGTTTGTCAATCCCTGATTCAGGGTCGGGCGTTTCCCACAATGTATCCCAGGGACATGGTCAAATACTCGTGGGAAATGCTGCATTAAACAAAGTCAGACACATGTTCCCTTGGCCCTCATGGGACTTCTCAGTCTTCATTATTCTCAGGAGAATTACACGTTCCCAAGAGGAGCTGGCACGTGCCAGCCTTTTGGAATCTACTGACTAGGAAGTCTCTTGTCCCTCAGGAATGGGTTCTGTGCAATATGCTGTGGGAGCACGGCCTGGGTCTACCCTTCATTTTACACACGGGGCAATCGAAGCCTGAGTGCCTTGCTAGCTGGACACCTGGGTGGGTGTCTTCACCTTGGCTCCTGACATGCTCCATCCTCTGGGTGATCCCCGGCCGAGTGGCACAGGCCAAGGCTAGCCCACCAAGACACCAGGGCCCTTCAGCTTTCCAGGCCTGGACGTGCACGCACTGCCTTATTCTTCCTGAGCCTGAGATGGGGCCATCGGCAGCTGCGTGTGAGGAAACACTCAAGAATTCCTGGCCCTGAGCCATCGCAGAAGTACGTGTGGGCTATCCTGAGTCTCCAGGTCACTGTCCCATCGTTAATACGGCATAATTATTGAATGATGGAGTAAGCAGACTGGCGTACTCTGCACAGCAGTCATGTATTCACATGTGTACAGAGTTTATAAAGCACTCTGTGTCATTTTCCCATTTGCTCTGTGCACCTGCCCTTTGGGGGACGTGGGGCGGTTTTCTGTTTGTTTGTTTTCATTTCATAGATGCAGGAACTGAGGCTCAGGGTAGCTGGGAGACTTGCCCCAGTCACAGACCTGGTGGCACAGCCAGAATTCAGCTCAAGGCCTAAGCTCACCTCAGCTCACCATTGCCCCATTGTCTTTAAGTGAAGGGTGAGTAGGCAGTGAAGTAATTCTCTAGGAAAGCATGACCAATTTCCCTTTCTCCACCTCCCCCCTCCCTCCGCCCCTCCCCCAGCCCCCATATATATGATCTCCACAAAGCCTTGCCAGCCTGCACTTCTTTACCTTTGAAACGGCTTTCATAGCTGGGAGAAGAACCTTCCACCCACGGTTACACCCCTGATCAGTGAGTGGTGAGGGTGTCTGTCCAACTTGCCCCTGCATAACAGGAGCCAGCCACCCCTGAACAGCAAGCCCTCAAGCATCCGTTGCAGGACCCGAGGTGAGTGATGGGAGATGCAGGAGTACTTTGCTTCGAAGCACTAGACCGCTTCCTTATGGGAATGGGAGCCAGGGGGATAGATGAGGAGCTGCGTTCTCCGCTTTAACACCAAGAAGGATCTGGGCTGGACGGAAGGAAGGCTGGCAGGATTATGAGGCCCAGAGATGAATCTTCAAGAGAGGCTGCAAACACTGTGGCATTTAAAGGAACAGAATGAAAAGGCTCTGAGGGAGACACTGAGGCATGGAGCTGCGTACATGACGGAGACTATTGGGCGCTCGTCCTGCACCCCTCTGGCCCGTGTGTTGGCAGCCATTCCAGAGACAGGTCTTCTCCCGCCTTCCTGCCCAGGCTAGGGCTGGAACTGAGTGGCTTCAGGTGTGAGACCAGGGCCCAGAGTAAGACAGGTTCTTAAATGTTTGTGGAAGGAAGTAAGAAAGAGAGGGAAGGAGGGAGGGAGAAAGGAAAGAAGGAAAGAAGAAAAGCAAAGGGAAAAGAAAGCAGGGAGAAGAAACTCTCTGCATACGGGTGTGACAAACAGATAATGGGTTACCATCCCCCAGCTTGGGGCCTCTTCAGTCATCCTGCTGGTGCTTCAGTGGGAGGTTTTAAAGGTGATTCACCTGGAAATCTGATTCTTCCCTCTTGTTTAGCTCCCTGAAAAGTTAATTCTTCGAGTCAGGGGTGAGTCGGCAGTTGAGGTGGCAAAGTGAGTGTGTGACCCTAACCTACTGTCTGGGCCCCCCCGTGGGCCAGGACTGACCCCTGGGCTCCCCCGTGATGAGGAATTGGGACGGTCTTCTCCTGGGGGAGAAGAAAAGACCTGCCCAAGGGTGGGTGCCTGGTGACTTCAGGGCAGAGCTCAGACAAGCAAACGCCTGGTTAAAGTCCCTCTCCTCCTGAGTTTGGAGAATGTTCTACACATGTTCTTTGGCACTTTAACAGCCCCCCTCCCAATTTCTTCACTCGTCTTGGTTAAATTCTGACTGGCCAGTTGTCGGCTGGAGAGCACTGTCATGGAGCAAGGAAGGAGGTGTTGGGTGTGGGGGATGTGGGTAGGCATGGTGGGGAAGGGTAGAGAGACACGAGACCAGCGGGTATGAGATGGAGGGGCAGAAAGACCCGCACCCCACCCCAGCACACCCCAGCAAGGCCACATGTTCGCAATATTCTAAACTGGGAACTTCCCCTCGTCTCAGGTTTCACATCAGTGTGTCCCCGAAGGTGGCTGAGGGAGAGCCAAGGAACATTATTCTGGGTATGCTACTGCTGGGGCAGAAGACCTACCTCAGTGGGATGCCTCTCTTTCTTCCAGCAGGATCCTCCTGGTCCTTCCTTTGCTGCAGATGGGCTTTCCACGGCAGACAACTGCCCTCCTCTGCCTGAATCTGATCCTGCTTCTCTGGAGCCAGGCGCCAGGGGTCCAGGGCCAAGAGTTCCAGTTCGGACCCTGCCGAGTGGAGGGAGTAGTTCTCCAGGAACTGTGGGAGGCCTTCTCGGCCATGAAGGACATTGTGGTGAGTGAAGTGTTGTTCTGGACCCGGCTGCGGGGGTTCCGTGAGTGCAGGAGACTATTTTATGATTAGGGAGCCCTTTCAACTCACTAATTATTTTCCTATATGATAACTTTACGATGTCAGAGGCATCACAAGCACACATTTCCTCTTGCACATGAGGAGACAGAGGCTCAGAAGGATATGGTCAATCTCCAGAAAAATAAATTAGCCTAAGGGGAATAAAGAAGGGGGCCTGATTCATCTGGGTTTCATCTATGTGTGGGGGGCGGGGGCATGACACTCCACCAACCAGAAGTCATGGGAACTGCTTTGAGACCCGCTGGAATTTTCACCAACGCTTTGCCAGGCTCCTGCTAGTCCGTTCCCACCTGCCAAAGCTTTAGCTAATGGTAAAAAGGATGGCTAATGTTGAGGTGGGAGGGGGCAGCTGGTGAAATGTGACGGAGAACTTCCCTGGGTCCTGAAGGTGACCCAGTACTCACACTGGCAAATGCACTCCTCAAACAATGATTCAGATTTGGGCAGAAAGAGGGAGCTTAGTGAGGTGGCCTGGGGGAGGGGAGAGTGCTGGACTGGGGACAGGACACCTAGGTGTGATCTTGACCTTGAAACCAGGCACAAAACCCTTCCCCCATCACTTTCCTTGTTTTCACATTGAGGAGGTGGGAAAATGAGCTCTAAAGGTCATGGATGCTTTGACAATAAACTGAGAATTGGAGGATATGGCTGGTTGCAGGGGAAGCTCCAAGGGCAAGAGGCAGCTCGGAGGTGGAGCCCCCACCCCACGCCAAACCCCATGGAATATGGAGGCAAAACCCTGCCCTGAGTCGTTCTTAAGCCAAATAGGCTTATTTCCTCCTGACCAAAGGAACCAAACAGGTCCCCCATCAGGGCTCTCAGAGCTCCTGGGATTCCATCTGCCTCTGGTCATTAAGCTTAGTGATTTCTGTGGCTGGAAACTTGTACCCTCATCCCTGGGGCTACCTCAGCTCGGCCCTTCCCGGGTCCTCCATTGGTTCTTCTGGCTTCTGAGATCTCAGACTGGATAGATTTGGGGGCCAGCATGTATTTGCAGGGTTGGTTTCTATACTGCCCCTCAAGCTGGACACATCTTTCTTTCTGTTCCCAAAGCAAGCCAAGGATAACATCACGAGTGTCCGGCTGCTACGGAAGGAGGTTCTGCAGAACGTCTCGGTAATCTGACTTTGGGGAAGGACTATGCCTTTCTCCGGTGGCTTGGTTTCTACGGGTGGTCTAGGGGAGGCTGATAGAGACCACTTCTACCCAGACTGAGCCGACACAGGACAGCGCTGGGCAGTGAGCCAGAGAAGTCAACGTCTGGGTCATTACCCCAGTGTCTGGGTTACGTGGGTATGTGTGTATGGGGGCATGGAGGGTGGCGTGGATTGAGGCTCGTAAGCACCTTTCTCCATTAGGCAGAGTTTCTAGGATTCAACATCTGCTTAGGTCTCATTGGTTCCCATTCTTCTTTCTCACTCATTACTGTTGTCCCCTCACCCAACTAGGCAGTCAGCAAGCACATGTACTGAGCCCTGAGCCCTGCAAGGCACTGAGCTTCACTCTGGCACTCAACGGGGGCTCAAGTGCAACCCCTGTGTTCCAGGGTGTTAGTTTTCTTTTCTCTTTTCTCTTTCCAGTTCTTTCCCTGGACTCTCAACTCTGAACCACCTAGTGTCGGGTGCTTCCCAGGGTCTATCACACCCCCACACCCCCACACAGCTATTAGAGGGGCCATGTAGTGTAGACGAAAGAACATTAAACAGATGGGGAATCAGGACTCCTGGGACCTAGGTCTGTGTCTGCCATTGACTGGCTGTGTGTCTCTGCTCTCTGGGTCTGTGGTTCTTCCCGCAACCCAAAGGTGCCGCTCTGCGTGCCCCGGAAGGCTCCTTCAGAGCTAATGTTTATCAACATCTTCTAGAAGATCTCTTTCTCTGTGTGCTTATCTTGCCTCACGTGGCATGTGGGTTGTTCATCTGGGGCCAGGGTGGGCAGAGGGCTTGGCTCTGCAGTAACCCAGATCCTCCCCAGGACGCCGAGAGCTGTTACCTCATCCGTGCCCTGCTGAAGTTCTACTTGACTACCGTTTTCAAAAACTATCTGGATAAGGCAGCTGACTCCAGGATCCGGAAGTCATTCTCTACTCTGGCCAACAACTTTTTTGTCATCGTGTCAAAACTACAACCCAGTGTGAGTAGAACAACGCTGTGACCAGCGGACCACAGGAAATGATGTATTTTGAGAAGATGTCCTCCCTCCCCTTATCCAGTTCTGGCTTTTATTCCATGACAGGGATTCAGTGCTGTCATGGGAAAGAGCACAGGCTCTGGACACTAGCAGTTCCAGATTCAAGTTTAGCTCTGCTTCTAACCAGCGGGATCACCCTTTGCAAAGCAACCTCTCTGAGCTTCATTTTTCTTATCTATAAAATGTAGATAATCACCCCTACATGGCCAGATTGCTGTGAAAATGAAAGGAGTCAGCCCCCACCACCGGCAGCAGCTACCTTGAGAATGTGGGATTCAGAGCTGGCCTGGGGAACCCCTCCGGCATCACTAGGAAGAAGTGATGGGGGCTTGCCTCTGCTGCTACCCAACACCTGGCACAATTTTTTTTCTATTATCCAGCAGGAAAATGAGATGTTTTCTATCAGTGAGAGTGCACGCAGGCGGTTTCTGCTGTTCCAGAGAGCATTTAAACAGGTAATCAAGGCCAGGGTTCAAGAGCTTGCCTATCCACCAGTAGACTAGCCTGAACTGTCACACGAGGGTGCCTCAGACGCCTCATGCAGAACTCTCTGCAGGTGACTCCACCAGGCATGCCCCAAAGCCACCAAATTTTGCACAAGCACAGGTATATTTGCATCAATTATCATCTACTTTGCACAAGCTCCACAAACTACACAGTCCATTTTTGTGCCAGTTTTCATATTAAAATGCTTTTCTATTTCCCTACGAGATGATTTCATTATTAAGGACTTTCCCTGTGGAAGTTTTATGAATACTTGAGCTAGGCAGTTGGAGTCTGGGGTGGGCCCCCTACCCCAAACACGCATTACCTATCTGCAGTAATTTTCATAATGCTGAAATGGTCTATTTTATGAGGAAAAAAAAAAAAGCATGGGAAAATATATTACTGTCTCCCAAGTAAAGACAACAAAGAAAATCCAAATTTCATCCACAGACCCCCTACAAAAAATACATGATTTTGATCACTTTTTTGAGGAACAGATACATCAGCCTAAAAATAAATGGTGAAGAGTATACAGAGGAAGGGGGCCAACTGGACCTCAGTTTCTTCATCTGCATAATAGACTCAGGAGGTGGCAAAATCCACCCCGCACAGGGATTCTATAGTTCTTGCTATCAGGAACTCCAGATATTTTTCCCTTGCTCCTTACCCACTGCTACTCACTGTCCATTTGTCCTCACTGCCTCCCCTGCCTCTGTGAAGCAATGAGTGATGGGTGGGTACGCTCATTAGAGGCCATCCCAGAGGTGATACAGCCAGCTCCAGGAGTGGTAGGTGGCAAGGAAACCTATTCTCGTGGCTAATATGGTAGATCTTCAACACTCCTTTCTCTTTAGTTGGACATACAAGCAGCCCAGACCAAAGCCTTTGGAGAAGTGGACATTCTCTTGACCTGGATGGAGAAATTCTACCAGTTCTGAATGCTGAGTCCAGGATACCCTCCTTGTTCTCCATTTCAAATGTTCCATATCCCTTCCTGTGATGTTCTCGCCCTTGACAATGGATTTCGTTCTTGGCCAGGCTTATCCTCAAAGACTTCATTGTTTTAGTGGCCCCAAAGACAGTCATGGAAAGTTCTCTTGGATGCTGTGAATAATCTACAAAGTAGATTTCTATATTTATTACAACTCTATTTAATTCCTGTCAGTGTTTTAACTGATGCTGTATTTATTTGTCAGACTGTAAGTTCTGTGTAGGCAGCAGGGACAGTGCCCCACGCTTCTTTTTCATCCTCCACAATGCTTGACACCATGTGGGGCAGTGGATGAGTGCTCAGTAAATGCTTAATAAACTGGATTTTTTGTCTGTCTTTGAATTATTGAGGAACAATGAGGGGTGCTGGGATATGAAGTTGCACTTCAGAGCATAGAAACCATATTGCCATGAGATCTGCAGGAACACAGCATTGGGGTGGAGGCAAGGGGCATGAGTTTGGAATGTAAATGATAGAAGATACAATGCAAGATAAGTGCCCAGCACAAAGCAGGCTCACTAAACATTTCATTTCTCCCCACCCCATTCTTATCATCCCTTCTGCTTGGGGCCCTCCTTTCTTATCTGCAGCTCCAGAGGTGCCATTGTCAAGCTGACATTGCTAATGGTGTCATCATACTACTTTCCAATCTTCGATGATACTCCCTGCTGATAAGAAGCAGGGAACTCAATTCTGGCAGCCTCTTCTTCCTAAGTGTGGGGAAGTGCGCAGTAAGGCTGAGTTATGCATCCAGGAAAGGTCTTCTTTTTAATAGCAAGACTGGGTGTTCTCCATTCTCAAGCTCTGGCTGAACTTTGTAGTTGACTTCAGTCCAAAGATGTAATGTCTGCCTATGCCCTTGCCCAGAAAACTTAAGAGAAGGTATATGTAGGGGGCAGGGGGTATCTCTCCTTTCACGACATAAGTGCTATTGCAGATCACCTGGCCTGCCCAGAAGCCACTTTCTTCCCCTACCTTGCCAGAAGTTACCTGGCAAAGAGATGAAGGGGCATTTCTGAATGCAGAGAGATGTAATGGTTTGGGATGGCCAAAACAGACCAACATTAAGTGCACAAATATCACTGCTAAGCCATGGAAGGAGATGAAGAGATGACACAAAGTATCCTATTTTTAAAAGAGGGGAGACACTGGGGTCAAGGTACTTATGTACATCAAGGGAGGGATACAGTAAGGAGGATTTAGAAATATATATATATATATATATATATAATCACTAACACTAATAAGCATGGTTCTGAAAATCTACAACCTTTCGTCATATCAAAAAAAAAAAAAAGTCCTTACCATAGGACTCAAGATGAATAGAAGCTCACTAGTAAGAGCCAGCCTCAAGATCAGGGCAAAGAGCTTGCCAGGGACATTTCATTCCTGGTTCCTTCCTAACTCACAGGACTGAGGCATGCCTTCACTATGAGGTCTAGGGGCTTTCTATTGGTGTGACGCCCAAGCCTGAGGAAGTCTCCTGAAGCAACACTATGCCTATGCTCCAGCCTGATGCCGTGAGTCTAGAGCCAGGGCAGTGGAGACCCTAAGATCGAAGACACTCTGCAAATCCCATGGCTTGGGAAGAAGCAGGCAGCACTGGGACAAATGTTCTGCATGCCCAGAGCCCACCTGAAACCACAGGGGGCTGCAGAGGTGTGCAAGAAGAGCTGGGAGGGTTTACTGAGCTATTCTCAAGAGAGACAGGAATGAGACTTGAGGTTGGCGTGGGAGGTAATGAGGGCTCTGAAAACAGAGCAAGTATTGGAAACCAGCAGCTAGACAGGACTCATTGGCACCAAGGTCTGGGCCCAGGGGGACAGCTGGATAGGTGAGTCAGGCAGGGAATATTGACATAATCATCTGAATCAGTGTCCTCCGCTTTGGCAGCAGGCTTGTAGTAAAGGCTCACATATTCACAGCTGGTCTTCAGAGATGGGGCATGGAGCCAGAGAGCTTCAGGAACCTGGGAATAACCAAAGAAGCATCACTGGATCTGCGTAGGGTGATTTTAGTACCTCTCCAGATAAATTTCCACAGTGGGCAATGGCGGGTATGTGCATGGTTGCAGGTTTCTAGAAGGCAAAGACGCAGAAGTGGCTCAGCCTTGGGCAGTTTCAGGATAGCGTCTCACCCCAGATAACTGAAAACCACTTAGATCTAACGTGGGCAGGAAATGCCTTAAATGAGGCTCAGGCTTAAGTCATGTGGCTAAGCACGGGTCTAAAGGAGACTCAGCTGCCAGAGGAGTTTCCCCTCTGGGATTAGATGGTATGACTTGTGGAATAAATATGCATGTTCTTAGGGAGATATTCAGAAGCAGCATGAGTCATCCCCTGCACCTCTGTAAGGACTAAGAGAGGCTGCGATGTGGCATAACAGTACATTCCAGGAAGGCGCTGGGTAGGGAAGAGGAGGAAGGTGGTAGGCCACTTGGGCACAGTGGTGTTCCTCTTCCCCGGAAAGTAACCTCAGGATCATCCGCCTTCAGAATGGGTCAGTTCTTGGGAGGACAGGACTGTGCCATGATTCCAACACTGCACAATTATCATAACATCTACCCAAGAAAGCTTCCGTAGGGAGAGTCACCTATTGAAATACAAGTGCTGAGAACTACAGGTCCAGCCCCACAAACATAGTAGGCACTCAGGAAGTGCTCAGTCATGGAAAGGAGCTATTACTTTGTGAACTTTAGCAGAGAGGGAATGAGCTGCAATTCGCTTCAAAAATATATCTCCTACTACTTGTTACAGTTCATCATTTAAGATTAACTTATTCTGCTTGAAAAATCAAGAGGCTCCCTGTGAAAGCTAAAATATTGAGCCATTAACAATACACCCCTTGTGGTGGACTGGTTCGGTCAAGATTTTTGTCTCTAATGGTGGGAATGAGAATTTCAAGCAGGGACGAAGAGTAAGATTTGAGCAAGGTACAGGCTCAGGTGAGGGTGGGAGTGGCAGCAGCAAAGTTCAAGAGGAAAGGGCTGGTGTAAAGGTAGATGGTGCTGCTGGACCGTTCCTACACAACTATGAACCTTCTCTAGCAGAGGCGGGTAACGGCAAGGTCAAGAAGCTGGAGGTGACTGTGGCAGAGCTGTCACTTGTTACTGGGTATCACCGTCCCTGTTTAGCAAGGCACACAATTACCTAGTGAGAGGCTCCATTTCTCAGTCTCCCTTGAAGACAGGTGTGGTTACATGACTAAGTTATGGCCAGTGGGATGTGACTGGGAGGTATGTGTGAAACCCCAGGGTCATGGTCTTAAAGAAGCACCTTTCACTTTCTCTTATGGGCTGGAATGGAGACATGGTGCTGGTGATCAAGCATTGGCGGTGGACCAGGTGAGACTCCAGAGACTCCAAAACAGGTGTCTGAGTCCCTGGATGACCAGATGGCTTTGGCCACCTCTTCCTGGCTCCCTGCCTTAACTTGGGAGGAAAACAGGCTTCCATCTTGTGAGCCCTATGGTTTAGGGTCTGTTGCGTTAGCTTTGTCTACACCCTAATTAAAACAAGAGCATTCACCACACTTAGTCTTTTCCTGGTTCCTGAGGCAATAGTAGTAGTAGTTTTTAACTACTGTGGGCTACTTTAGAGAATAAAATAGTTTCTCTTCTTAATTTGGATAAACAAAAATGAATGGACAGTTTAAATACTTTTAACCCATCTGCCAATGGCCATCCATAGACACAGGAGCTCCCTATGTCCACTCATAGATTTCCAGGGGAATCCTCCTCACCCAAGCGTTGAATCCTATCTACATCTTGACATCTGTCTGCCAAGTCATCCTCTAGGCCACGCTTACTACCTCCAGTGATGGGCAAGTACCTCCTCTCATCCTACAGAGTTTACTAGAAAGTTCTCCCTCATATTAAGGTAAAGCCGGGTAGCTTCCAATGCCTTAACACCTCCTGGAAATCGACGTTCTTTCACAAGAAAGTCCTTCTCTGTTTGTAGAGTTGCCATCCATCGCCTCTAATGAGCGCCTATTTATTCCACGGTAATGCTTGGCTAGAAGCCAGGTAACGAAGTCTACCACAATTGTTGGGCACTCAGTCTACCGACACCCTCAAAGGAGGAAACTGACACAACCTCTTCCCAGACTCGGGGCCCAGGAGGTGCTGGGAAAGCCTTGCCCTCCGGCTAATGGGCAGCTCCAGGAACCGCCCCCGGGCCCAGCCCAGGTCTAGGGCCGCCCTTCAGGACGCGGCTGCCAATCAGGGGCGGGGAGGAGCTTACCTGCGGAGCGGCAGAGGGCGCCGTCGCTCGGGGGCCTGGGAGAGGTACCTCCGCCTGACCTAAGGGGACAGGGAGACGGAGGTGAGGGCGTGGCCGCGGCCTGGCCCGCCCCCGGCCTGCCCCTGGGCCCGCCCCTGGCCCGCCGGAAGTCTTGGCGAGGCGGAGCGGGAGCGGAGGCGCGGGGCGTTCCTGGAGGCGCGGAGCTCGGGTGCAGCCTCGGTGTCCGTGCTCACGGGTCCCGTTCGGCCCGGCCCCCGCCCCCTCCGGCCCGGCCCGCAGTCCCTGGCTCGCCCAGCCTCCGGCTCACCCTCAGCGTCCGCCGCCCGTGCCCGCCGCGGGCAGGCGCTGTAGACGTTCTGGATGCGCGGCGGCTGCGACGCGCGGGGCCGATGCAGCGGAGGCCGCTGGGATGCCTCCAGGGCGCGCATCCTCACGGCCACTCCGCGGACCCGCCTGGAGAGGGCTGCCCGGCAAAGCCGCGGGGAAAGAGGAGAGAGGCGTCGGGGGCTCATGGCCACCGTCGCTGCCCTCGGGTCCCAGGAAACTACAGGCTGTCTCTCTCCCCGGGGCGTGGCCGGGTCTGCAGTGGAGATGCTCTGAATGTATGAGGCACAGCCTCGCCCTCCACCGAAGACCAAAGGGCCCAGGCCGCCCTCCTCGTCCCCATTTCCAGACGGTTGACCAGCCTCCCACGTTTCTAGTGCCCCAGTCTGCTCATCTGGAGCTCCTGAGTTTCCCTTGGGAGGGTTGATGGGGGAGGGGTAAGAGGGAGGTTCCCGTGGAGTCTGAATGTTCTGGGCCCTTCTCACAGCTCACCTCGCCGTGAGCCCGCAGCCGCTCACCTTTCCTCCTTTGAATGACCCTTTTCATCAACAGCCCCAGCAGTGCCACCAGGATGAGGGCCAGGGTGGTCGGGACCAGGATGTGAAATCCTTGGTCTTCCAACCCAGGCACGGGGTCCTGGTGGAAGGCTCTGAGGAAGGAAGGAGAGGGAGAGGGAAGGAAGAGATCTGAGGAAGGGAGGGAGGGAGGTTTAAGGTAGCACTCCCAGGCCCGACTTTTTTGGAGATGGCTCAGAGGTTTGTCCATTTGTTAACAAAATCCACCCCCACCACCCCCCGCCCCCAAGGAGCCTTGTCTATGGAATCCTGAAAACTGGATCCGAATTCAGGTTCAGCTTTCTACTGGCTGTGTGATCTTGAATCAGTCTCCAAACCTCGCTATGCCTCATTTCTGGGGAAATGGGTTTAGTAATGCCTATTTCACAGAACTGTTCAAGAATGAAACAAAATTGTAGGTATAAAGAAGTGAAAGTACCTGGTCCAAGCAGCAATCAGTAAAGGTCAGTTCCCCTTCTGTTTGCAGCTCATTTCTTTACAAGATTAGTGCAAATACCAAACAAGTTAAGTTTCTTATAACTGTGGGAAAGATGTTTCTTTCATGGAGTGCCCTCTGCTTAGAAGGTCTCCCCTCCATTTTCTCTACAGATTGAAATTTTACTTTCCTTAAAGGGTCAATACATTCTCTTTTCTTCTGCAATCATGGCAAACTAGAATCAATTTTTTCTCACTGTCCTCAGTTCTTGTGTTTATACAGGTTACAACCCTTATCACAGTCAGACTTGCATTAGTAAAAGAAGACCTGAATATTGCATGTTTTCATCTTTCTTACATTTTCAGGACAGAGCACAATGCCTGGCGGATAGTAGAAACTAAGAAAATGTTGGTCGAGGGACACCTGGGTGGCGCAGTCAGTTAAGCTTCTGACTCTTGGTTTTGGCTCAGGTCATGATCTCAGGGACGTGAGAGTGAGCCCCCAGATGGCTCAGTGCTCAGCACAGAGTCTGCTTGAAATTTTCTCTCCCTCTCTCTTTGCTCCTCCCATTTGTGCTCTCTCTCTCTCTCTCAAATAAATCTTTTAAAAGAAAAAGAAAATGTTGGTTGAATTGACTTGAATTCTTCTCCACTGGCAGGCTGGTGTAGTCTATTGAGCAAGGAATCAGGAGTCCTGGTTCTATTTGAAAACACATAGTTTTCAGGGCGCCTGGGTGGCACTGCGGTTAAGCGTCTGCCTTCGGCTCAGGGCGTGATCCCGGCGTTATGGGATCGAGCCCCACATCAGGCTCCTCCGCTAGGAGCCTGCTTCTTCCTCTCCCACTCCCCTGCTGTGTTCCCTCTCTCGCTGGCTGTCTCTATCTCTGTCAAATAAATAAATAAAATCTTAAAAAAAAAAAAAAGAAAACACATAGTTTTCATGACCCAGTTCCTCATCTATAAACCCAAATGATGTTGGAGGTCCTTTTCCTCACTAACATGCTTCCTTTGCTTAGGCAAAAATAATTCCAATTCCTGTAGGTTTTCTTTAGAGACTGCTCTAATGCTGCCCCCTAGTGGTCCATTGCACCACTTTCCTGGGAGTGCCCCAGCCTCTAGACCAGCGCTGTCCAGTAGAAATACAATGTCACAGTAATTTTAAATTTCCTAGTAGCCACATTGAAAAGGTAAGAGAAAACAGATGAAATTAATTTTAATAGTTAATAGTTTCATAGTTATTTTATTCTTATTTAGTTCCCCATCAAAGCAGATCTGACAGTGACTTAAAGATTTGGGTCTCATTTCTACAGGATCTCCTGCTGTGACATGGACAAGTGCATTCTTGTCATTGGACTAATGAGCTAATGTGCTACACTCACAGGTAGTATAGTCCACAGCGGCCTAGAGACAAGAAGGGTCTCCATTGGCAGATATTGCTGGAAGAGTTCAGCGGATCTCCTAACTCTAGCCTACTTTGCCTGACCTCTAGCCCATCCTGGATGGTGGAGACTGCTTACCTCTGCCTGTGAAGCCTGGTGTGGTAGTTGTAGCTGGCTGTCTGGGGCCTAAGCAGCCCCTCCGGAGCTGAGGTCTTTGAGGCTGTGGTGGATGGCAGGAAGGTTGGGGACTTGGCAGCTGCTACTGAAGACGCTCTGGAAACTCGAAGGTGGTGAGGGGTTGGGGTGGTGGGGGAAGAGTGGATTTCTGGAGGGGCCTTAGTCCTTTCAGCTGGTGTGGTAACTGCAGGAGATAGCAGAAAAAAGTGACATTCCCTATACATACTGTAGTCTCCAGCAGGAATGGGTCACCCTCTCTTTCCTAAACATACTCTTTCCCTTTACCTAGACTCTGCACTTGTAGTCCTCATGGCCTGAAATGCCTTCTTAGCATGTCCTCTACACCTAGTAAATTCTATGTATATTTGCTTCAAAATGCCATTTCCTCCAGGAAGCCTTCTCTGACTTCCCAGGCACAAGAGCTTGCCCTCCTCTGAGCATGGAGAAAACCCTGTTTATAGTTCCATCCCCACTCTGCTTTATGCTTGCCTGTTCTCCTCCACCCCACATCCATCAGTCACAACCTTGAGTATATGGTACACTGAGTTATACTATCCCTCTTGGAACCCAGCAAAGTCCTCTAGTGTAACAATTGTTCGATTAATGTATCTACCTCACAAGATAGATGTGAGGATGTGATGGAAATATTGCACGTCAAAATGCATTTAAAACAGGAAAAAGTTATAGGAATGTAAAGGTACCATTAGTATAATCATCAGTCTTTTCATTGCAAAATAGAATTGTTAAAATCACTGTATTCCAGCAAATGTAGACAGCCCTATGGGGAACAGGAGGCCTGAGGACCTCTGGCTGGAAAAGGTCTGCCCAGTCTTGGTTTCCACAAGTCATTCATAAAAGAGCTAAGATTTTGTGAATGGAGCACAAACTCCATTACTTGTGGTGCCACCTGGTGGTGATGTGTAAGTCCCGCAACTAGTTCCAAGCCACAAGACTTCAGGGTGGGCTTGAAGGACATAGGCCGCTAATCTCAGGGAGGTACCCTCTCCCAAGACAGGGAAATACCCATCTGAGACTCAGCTGTGTTTCGCCAACCATTCGATGAACTGAACACATCCCACCTCCTCCACTGTCACAATGCCACATCATCTCTCCCACTTTCTCTCCTACCCTAGCTTTGGTGAACTGACCTTTAGGTATGAATTCAAAAGAACTGTCATGCACAGGCATCTGGAGCCAAGGGGGCACCGGCATGTGCAGAAATTTATGAAGCCAACGTGGAGGCTCAGGCATCGGCTCCTCTTCCCAGAATAGCTCATACTCTATGGAGGCAAGGGGAATACATTAGTGGGCTCTGAGAGCAGCCTGAGAACGGGGGAAGGGATGTTGGTAGGAGTTGAAGCTGACCCAGGTAGGGTGGATATGGCAATGAGGGGATGAGGGCAGAGTCTACCAGGAAGAGCAGAAAAAGAAATGGGCTGGAGACTTCCCTGAAAGAAATGCGCTTTCACCTTCACTCAACCAACCTTTGCACTAGCCACCACTGGGATTCTAGGCTGTGGAATTAGTGCTGCATTTGAGTTAGGAAGTCAGTGGAGGCATGGAGAAAGGTGGGATTCGGGAGAAGACATACAGAAAGGATTAGATTATAAAGTACCAAGTTTGGCCTACAAATGTGGCTTGAAAAATGACTGTCTTTCCTTTATAGTTATCCCTGATATTTCTCATGGGACAACTATGTAGGACAGTAATGTCCTTTTGCTTCTAATTTCCGCCTGTCTCAGAGCCTCTCCTCAATGTTAAACCCCCACTCCCCTCAGGCCTTGGGTAGGATGGATACAGTACAACACAAGAAGAGTGCTTATCTTGTTCCTTTCATATGGTTTGGACAGGAAATTTGGGGGACTGTGAGATTTCAACTACACAAATCCCAATTATCTTTGGACTGGCTAACATCGTAATAGCACGAGAATCTGGCGGACTGCTATAGTTCGATGGTTGTCCCAGCCTTCCTGGGTGGAGACATTTGCTGGGTGCACTGAGCTGGGGGCACCTACCACTGTAGACAGTCAGGGTGACTAGTTGGGTCTTGCCTCGGTCTGTCTTCATGCCTGTCCCACAGGCATAGACTCCACTGTCACTCTTGGTCAGCTCTGTCACCTCTACTAGGAACAGATTCTTATCTGGACAAGGCTTCAGGGTGACTCGGTGCTTGTATTCTTCCTTGACAAAGTTCTTGTTGGACACCACGGTGGCACATCCTCCAGACTCGGCCATTTCCCGGCACAGATAGAGCCTCACATGCATTTGAGGAAGCGGACACTCAATGGTAATGGATCCACCCAGCATTCCCTCCAACTTTACTTCTGGGAGGATCCTCAGAGCCCCAGCCACTGCAGGGAGAGGGAGTTAATGTATGTAGAGGAAGCCTCATTCCCAAGCACATCCCCAACTCCAGCCCTATTTCCAACCCAGGCCCCAGCCCAGCCTCACACTCATCCCTAGCTCCAGCCCCATTTCCATCATCAGACCAAGCCTCAGCCGGCACTTAGCCTTGGCCCTCTCCTGATCTCTATAGTCTTAGCCTCATCCTCCACCTCCTCTCATCCCTAACCCTATGTATGTCCTCAGCCCAGCTCTACGCCCTGGTCCCTTTGGCCCAAGCCTGGCCCCCAGCCAGACCTCTCCCAGCCTAAGCCTTAACATAACCCTCAACCTCATTCAAACCCAAACCCATAAGATCCCAGACACCAATCCCCTAAGAATACAGTCAAACTACTGCCCCACGCCAAGGAGAGATGCTATGCCATGGTGACCTCAGACAGCACATAGTGCCTAAATGACTTCAGGGCGGTGTTGGGAGGCACAGTGTGATTTTGCTGCCAGAGGTTTTCTGTCTAGTTTTGTTTTCTCAGATCCACTCAGCCAAAACGACTGTTCACCCTTGGTTTCATTTGTTAAATCATTAAAACACACACACACACAAACCCAAGCATTTATCAAATGCCTTTCATGTGGCAGGAAGGTAGCTGGCATCCCTCCATGCACAGAATGACTCATTTAGTGGGTGATACAAATGGCCAGTCACTATGGCCCCAGCACAGTGTAATCAATCCCATGGCAGAGATTCACAGCATTCCTTGGAGGCAATGAGCTGAGACACCAGACCCAGGTTGTTGTAGAGGGATGGTGTCGTTGGAGGAAGGGCTTCTAAAAGAAGTGATGTCTCAGTTGTGACCTGAGAGGCTGGGTGTAGAGGGCAGCTTAGAGAATGATGATCATCCTCCCTGAAGTAGGGAACACAGATGGAACCCAAGGGTGTTTGTGTGCGTGCATCTGTGCACAGGTGTACGCACATTGTTTGTGTGAGGGGGAGGGTGTGAAGCAGGGAGGAATACATGGTTCATGAGTCCCTGAAATCAAAAAGCTTATGCTTTGGCTGAGAGAAGACAGGTCTAATGCAGTTGAGTCAGCTGGAGAAGAGGGTAAGTCCAAGTATGATTAAGTATCAACTAAGTGGGTCCCAATAAGTGTCCACATGTTTCTGGGAAGAGGGGCATAGGGTGAAATGTGTGTGTTGGCGTGGGGCCAGGGGACTGGGTGGAGGCGGAAAGACTCTTCCAGGCAGTGTGTACGACCCCCAAAGAGGCTGGGATAGGAGAGAGAACATGGCATGTTCGTGGGGCAGAGAGGAGGTGACAAATTTCTTGAAATTCATCCACTGACCATACATTAAGAAGAGGTCCAACGAGTTTAGTAACGTGAGGAGAGTCAAGGAAAGAAGCAGGGCTTGAGGTTTCTGGATGAGCAGAGAATGCTGAGGAGGACGTTCCGGAGAGAGGAGAGAGTGTGGGTAACAGTGAAGAGGTAGAAACAACCATGGGAGTGTGAGGTGGGGAAGAGGGGCTGGGAGGGGATCATTTACAGGAGCACGTTCAAATGTAGGAACATAGCTGGTGCTAATGTGGTGAGGAGAAGCAGGGGGGCTAGCCAGACACATAATAGCTGCCATGGGAACCCTCACACAAGTAATCCAATGCTGCTTCCAATCTGCTGGAAACTGAGGTGTGTGAGGCAGTCTCATGACTGGAACATGGCAATGGAAGGGTGACCCATTCAAAAGACAAAGACCCAATCATGGGGGTGGGGGAATTACCCTGTGTGACCAGACAGCCCGCACCTGTGTGTGGGGCCCAGCACCTGCCAGTGAACAAGTATTTTTGGACCAACCCAGCCACAAAGGAGAGTGAATGCTGCTTTCCCAAGAGCAAGATGCTACAATGTGGTCAGAGGGGGGCCATCACCTATGCAGACACCTCCAGTGACCTCACTCTGCTCAGGGATGAGCTTCTGGTAAAGTCTTGGCTTACCCAGATCCTCTGTTATGGGCTGCATGTTTGTGTCCTGCTAGAATTCATGGTTTGAAGCCCTAACCTTCAATGTGATGGTAGTAGGAGGTGGGGTCTTTGGGAAGTAATCAGCGTTAGATGATGTTAGTGGAGCCCTCAAAATGGGATTAGTGTCCTCATTCCCTCCATGGACACAAGAAGAAGCCATCTGAGAACCCAGGGAGACGGTGGCTGTCTGTAAGGCAGGAAGAGGACTCCCACCAAGGGCAATATTTGCCGGCACTTTGATCTTGGGCTTCTAGTTTCCAGGACTGTGAGAAATGAGTATCTATTGTTTAAGTCACATTGTCTGTGGTATTTTTTTGAGGCAGCCAGAACAGACTAAGGCATCCTTACTGTGCAAACTCTGAATGGATGAAACACAAGAAAATCTTCTGGGTACATTGAACTCTGGTCCCAAGGAAGCATGAGTTGGTGAAATGTGAAATGACCAGACCCCAGCTCTCCTTGGAGTTCATAATA
This sequence comes from Ursus americanus, assembly GCF_024610735.1. Taxonomy (NCBI): domain Eukaryota; kingdom Metazoa; phylum Chordata; class Mammalia; order Carnivora; family Ursidae; genus Ursus; species Ursus americanus. The sequence continues at coordinate 73,234,852 of NC_142128.1, forward strand.
GCTTCTAACCCGCACTCAAGGCTTAGAAAAACACATTTCCCAAAGAGAGAAAAGACTGATATAACCTCCTGGTTTAGAACTTAGGCACAAGGGCACCTGGGTGGTTCAGCCGGTTAAGCGTTTGCCTTTAGCTTGGGTCATCATCTTAGGGTCCTGGGATTGAGTCCCGCATCGAGCTTCCTGCTTAGTGGGGAGTCTTCTCCCTCTGCCTCTACCCACCCCCTGCTCATTCTCTCTCTCTCTAATAAATAAATAAAATCTTTTAAAAAAATAGAACTTACGCACAGTGTGTGTAAGATTCATGTTGGAGGAACTTACTAGGTTGATGATGATCTGATCTTCCCTTTTGGCATGGTGGTTACATCTATTGGGGATGGGGGAGCTGTGGACCTGCATTTTAAAATAAGCATCCTGGGTGCCCTTGAATTTTTGCAATTCTGAACTATATAGCTATATTTCCAAATGATTCTGGGGACTAAAGGGAGGGGTGGAAGAGGTGCCTAAAGGACTCACCCTGCTTAATATCGGTATTTTATAGAGGCTGTGATTTTTATGTTTGTCAGATGGAGTGTGAATTTTTTCGTCGATGAGAAACATCCAACTCAACTTCCCATCTCCACATATGCCAACATGTGTGTCCGGGCTGGACATCTGCTCTTTGTCCTGTCACAAGGAATGGAGTGTCCACTCTCCTCCCAAAAGCCAGTCCCTCCTCCTGTGTCCTGACTTCATCCTGCTCACCTTCTTTAGAACTTCTCTGGTGCAGCTGTCCCTTTCTCCTCCCTGGACCATTGGTCTCTTCTCTGCTGCCATTGCCATGGCTTACACACTTGCTTTGATATTGCCCGTGTTGAAAAAGCCCTCCATTTACTTTTTGCCTCCTCTTTAGGGGCCATCCCTCTTCTGTTCTCTTTCTCAAACGAGAAATCATGGAATCCACTTCCACGCCTCCCACTTCCTCTTCCACCTACATCTGTCAGAATTTTGTCTCCAACATTCCACTAGAACATCTGGTCAAGGTCAACAAAAATTTTCTTTTTTTCCAAATTTCCTTTTTTCTCCAAATTTCCTTACATTTGGTGTCTTTGTCTTCATTTACTTGCCTCTTGGGAGCATTTGAAGGAACTGAGCCTTCCCACCTTAAAATGCTTATATCCTGTGGCTTCCCTGACACCACTCTCTCAATGATGGCTCCTTTTCAATTCCCTTACTTTCTTCTCCTTCTCTATCCACCTCTCAATGCTGGGCTGCCCCAGAACCTGGAACTTGGGCCAGTTTTCTTCTCGGTCTTTGCTTACTCTCCCCACACTAGCTCATTTACTCCCAAGGCTCATAATGCCAACTCGATGTAGATTTCAGCAGAACATACATCTCCAGGCTTGTCCATACCTCTGAGCTCTAGAATCACCTTTCTGATATCTCCACTTGGACTCTACTTGAATATCTAAGACGTATTTCAAACTTACGATGGCAAAACAAATAGACAAACAACAACAAAAAGAGAGTTCTTGATTTCTCTTCCAAAACTTATTCCTTCTAAGCTCTTCCTGTTTCAGAAGATGGCACCAACATCCATCCAACCACTGAAGTCCAAAACTCATTCTCATATTATGTTTAAAAATCAAGAATAAATTTTAAGGGTGCGTGTGTGCATGTGTGTGTGTGCATTGGGTCACGACATCAAGTGTATGTATTATTATTTTGGGGGTCAAGGTAAAAAAAGATTTGAAAGCCTACACCATGTAATACTGCCTTGCTTTATTATGGAACTTCATCTAGGGCTCCAGGCAACGTGGCCTATGGCTTGGGCCCCATGCATTGGTTCCTGGGAACCAGGACCACCCCAACATTTGTACAACCTGGGGTGGAAATAAAGGTCCAAATATTTCATATGTCTAGGTATTTTAAAGTTATAAATCAAGTTAATGAACTGTTGAATAAAGTGTGCTCTATACCCCATCTTGGCAAATTCACATACTCTTTAGATGTCCACTCCAAATCATTTCAATGTGAGAAGAATGTTCCCCACATTCCTAGCCTCTGCCCCGTCTCCCATCTTTTCTCATCCCTGGCTCCTGCCCATACCATAAGTGTCCTGGTATGTACATGACAGATAACCCAGCTTATATGTATTAGTTCCACCCATCTCATTCCGAACTGTCACCTGTGGCCACTCTTTTATAGAATTAGAACACTAGGATAGAAGACCCAGGATAGAGGCTCACACAGTCATTAAAAGTGGGCCCCAAGTTATTTGGACTGGGAACTTGAGGTCTAAAAGAGGGGACACGGGTGGGGGCTTGAGGTGGCCAATCTCCTTGGTTCTGTGAACTCCTCACACGGTGGGGAAAGGCACAAATGGAGAAGGACCAGACCCAGAGCAAGGATCCCTCTGGCCCAGGCTAGAATGGTGGTATTGCTCAGGACAGACTGCAGTGGTACAATTTAAGTAACCTTCACTCCTAGAGATCTTCTATCCTGACCCAACCCCTCTCTCCTCTCAGGCCTAAGTCTAGTTAACCATCCACTGGGTTCACACAAGCCCTACTACCTCTCATGGAGTCTGACATTTCATTAAGTTGCATTTCCTTAGACTTTTAGGGCTTTTTAATCTTCAACTCAATAAATATTTGACTTTCTTCCATATTCAAGCTATTAGGAAGAAAGCAAATATGAATAAAAAATAATTTTGAGCCTCAAGAGCTTATCATTTAATAAACAAAATGGGGGCGCCTGGGTGGCACAGCGGTTAAGCGCCTGCCTTCTGCTCAGGGCATGATCCCGGCGTTATGGGATCGAGCCCCACATCAGGCTCTTCAGCTATGAGCCTGCTTCTTCCTCTCCCGCTCCCCCTGCTTGTGTTGCCTCTCTCACTGGCTGTCTCTATCTCTGTCAAATAAATAAATAAAATCTTTAGAAAAAAATAAAATAAACAAAATGAAGTGAGTATATGCCAAGTCACAATATAAAGCAGAATGAGGTCAGTTATGGGGATTCAGAAGATGAGCTCTGGAAAGTGTTGTATGAAGGGGGTGGAGGCTGAGGTGGACTTTGAAGGATAAAAGGTAGAGGTGAAAGGAAGGAAGGATGTTCCTAGGAGAAGGAATGGCATGAGAAAGAACATGGTGGCAAGAATGTCTAGCACATGTTCAAGGAGGAGTCCTCTTTGGCTGGAGGTTAGGGAAGTGCAGGGGAGTGTGGTAAGCTCAGAGGGTAAAAGGGGAGCCCAGGGGATGAGTTTGTAGGTAGTGGGAGCATTGAAGGTTGCTGGGAAGGGCGATCCTATGATTAGAGTCAAGCATTAGAAAGAGTAGTCTGGAGCTGCAGGCTGGTCAGGTTGGAGGAAGTGGGAAAGATAGTTATGGGATGACTGTGTGTTCTCTTCCTTTCCATTCCCTCTGTTACCTCTCTAGTAGAGACTGCCATGGCTGCTCATTCTGGTAATACTAGTCCAGAAACTATATGAATTGGCCATTGATTGGGTCAAAGTCTGGGTGGGGATAAATGGGAAGAAGTGGTTAAAAAACCATTTGCATTTTGAAGCTGATATCAGAGAAAGTTAAAATGGATAGAGTAGCTAGCTGGTTTGATGGGGACCAATGAGGAACCTGAAGTAAGGTATTAGGCATGTTTAATTTCAGATCTTGGTGGGATATTGAAACAAGAGTTCCCAAAAGCAGCTGTAAATTGAGATGTGGAACTTGGGGAATGGATTAGGGTTACTGAATGGATGAGGGAGTCATCATTTAAAGCTGAAGTTGAAAATTAGCAGTGAAAGAGACCCAAAGAAAGAGAATGCAGAGGTAGGACGAAAGGAATTTGGAGGCACTTGTTTTAAGATCCCCCATTATCAGGCTAATATGTCTAGGAGAGGTGACACCTTCAGCCCTCATGAGTCAACACCTGAGCCCCACAAGAGATGTATCTGGAGTGGAGAGAGGGGCACAAGCCGAGAGTGGGGAGGGTTTCCCAATCTTCACATGGTCTCCATCCTTATCCTAGGCACTGGTCTGCATCTAAATCCATCCAGAAACAGCAGAGCTAGAGATGGCCCACAACTCCCCTACCTGTGGCCAGTTCGAACCTCATAATATGTGTGGGATGCTTTCCCATGGCACTTACCTGGCAGGAAGCAAAGTGACCAAAGCCAGAGGTCCATGGCTCCTTCTAGAGCAAGGTTCCATCCAAGAGCCCCTGGAGACTGGAGCAGAGACCCACTGCTCACCCAGGAAACCTTTACAATCTGGAGCTTGAAAGAGATTTCTGGCCCCACGAGGAGCAAGGCTTGAAAATGAGGAAATGGCAACTTGTCTTGTTTGCTAACTAGTTTTAGACTAAAAAAGAAAATACCAGCAAACCACAGCGGAAGCTAGGAATTAAGAAAACATGTTATGTTGAGTGCGAATGGGTCACCGGGGTTCAAAGGGCTTCTAGGCAGCACCTAAAAACTATTAGAAACAGGCATGATATTTCTCTGCCTTGGGCACTTTTTCTTGAAGGGTCCTCCATGCTTTATGTATATTCTTTCTGAGTCAGAGGCACTTGCTTTATCCCTGTCTTCAGGACAAAAGAGGCTTATCATCAATTTTCTCCATCTGGAGAAGACCGTGTGGTTAGAAGCTTAGGCCTGATGTCAGAAGATGCTGGTTTTAGCCCTTGAATTTATTTGATAAGTTATTTTGAGCACTACTATATGGGACTACTAACCATAGGTTTTGAGGAATTCACTCCCTTTCTCTAAACCTAGATCTCTTTATCTAGAAAATGAAGGTGGGACTAGATGAGCCTGGCACCTCCCCCCACCAGCAGGTCATTGTTCCTGGAGTCCTAATTAGCCCCACTTGATATGAGCACCTCGTATCAACCACCCCTCATTTCTCCCAGCTATGCCCCTAAAGGTGTTTCCTTCTGGCAGGGGCCCAGGTCACCTCTCAGTGACCACAGGTGCAAGCCAGAAGATGATGTCACACAGCCTGGCAGAGCTAGCCTTCAAGCCCCTGAAGGACCATGGGGGGAGGTCCAGTGGCTGATGGAGAAGAAAGAAATGCTGAGGCCCTCAGTCATGAGGTATCACAGAAAGAGCTTTGGGCTCCAGTCAGATGTGGGTTCTGGTCCCGGCTTGGTGCTTGCTAGCTTTGGGCCTCAGTTTTCTCATTGATAAATAAGGATAGTTCCTGCTCTGTGTACATCACAGGGCTTTCATGAGACCAAGCAGAAGCCATGGTCATAGAGATGGTTGAAGAGCCTTTTGTTGTGGAGATGTATGGGGCTGTTCCTTAGGAGGGGATCCCCAGGGCTTCATTCCTGATGGCTACATGGAGGACTGAGGCCATTTCTACCCCCTTTCTGGGAAGGCTTCTCAGTGGTCCTATGCACATTGCTCCCCACTGGCCCCCACACACGAGATTTTTCACATGCTCTCCAAAACGCAAAAAGACAACATCCGCAGTAGAAGTCGCATGTGAGGCTCAGAGCAGGTGCAGAGGAAATGGGTGTGGGGGTGGGCAGCCTGCTGCTATTCTAATTTCCTCCAACCACAAACTGGGCCAAGGTGGCAGGGGGCAGGCCTGAGGCATCTGGTTAGAGTGAGCGACCACCAGACGTCTTGGTTCTGGTCAGCCTCCACCCTTCCTTACTTGGAGGGCTCTTCCCAATTCCCCACAGCTGTCCCACGGCTGGGGCTCTGCCATTTGCTGGGCTCAGGGTGTGGAACTGCCTTGGAGAGAGAATAAATGAGTGAATGTGACATGTGTGTGACGCTGGGTGTCAGAGTGTGTGTGTGTGAATGTGTAGTATGCGAGTATGTGTTGTGTGGTTGTCAGTGTGTAAATATGGGTGTGCAGTGTGTGTGATGAGCAATATATGACCGTGATATGTGACTGTGTGTGAAATACGCACCATGTGGGACAGTGTGAGGAATGGCATGGGAACATGTCATGTGTGACATGTTAGTGTGTGAGTGTGTGATGTGTGGCATAACAATGTGTGTGTGACATGTGAGGTGTGGTTATGTGATGTGTGGCTGATGGGTGAATGTGTGTGATGTGATGTGTGAATGTGTGGCATATGGTTGTGAGTGTGTGAATGTGTATGTTGTGTGCATGGCATGTGGGCTTATGGTTGTGAGTGTGCAGATGTGTGCAGGGTGTGTGGGTGTGTGGTGTGTGGTTGTGAACATGCTGCATGTGTGAACGTGTGTGATGTGATGTGTGAATGTGTGGCATATGGTTGTGAGTGTGCAAATGTGTGCGGGGTGTGTGGTGGGTGGGTGTGAACATGCTGCATGTGTGAACGTGTGTGTCTATGAAGATGCGGGTTAGATGCGCTGTGGCAGAGGCCCACCGGGCAGTGCCTGGGGATGTGTGGGACGAGCGATTTTCACATCATGTGTGGCCCAGATAAGACCCTTAGAAACGTCACATTGGGGTTGTTAAGAGCAAGAATTAGGGATCTCCCGACTGCCAGGAAAGGAATGTTTGAAGTCCCAGACCTGCGCCATCCCGTCTCCACCTCCAGATGTTGCCCCAGGGTCTCGGGGACTGGGTCCCCCAGGGAAGGCCGAACCCTGGCTAACCTCAAAGTGGGAGAAGTTTACTGTCTCCATTCTCTTCTCCCTCACTTGTTTTCCGCATCTGAATTTTCTCTCTGCTTTCTGCCTCTCAGGGCAGCTGCAGTGTCCCGGAGTTCCCACTCCCCGGAGAAGGGCTGAGAAGCTGAAGCACACTGACATGCAGGGGACTCCATGGCCTAATATCCTCTGGGGCCAGTGCTTGACCAGAGGGATGAACCTCAGGGAAAAGATTCTGAGTCTCATGACAGGCAGGTGGACAGAATAAATAATACCAGGTACACCAGAAACTGTTCTAAGTCTTCAGGAAAATTCACTTAGTCCCCATAATAACTTAGGTTTTATTACCTCCCTAAGTTACAGATGGGATAAGAATTTCACATAAGGTTGCTGTGAGGATTGCCTGAGGTAAGCATTACAAAGGGTTTAGCTCAATGCCTGGAATATAGTGTAAGGACAGTGGAGATTAGCCCTTGTCATTAAGGTGGAAGTCGTCCTTATGGGTTGTGCTTGGTCATAGCATCACCCTACTTTGACCCCTCATGTCGCCAGTCTCCAAACAGCCCATCTCCTGGGCCTTTCCAGACTGAGTGCTGAGATCCTAGGTGGTGCTTCCCATGATCTGCCACTGCTCTCCCCAAAGACAGACCATGAGAATCCCCTCACCTGCTGGACTGACCAGGGAGCCCACTCAGGTGGACGTACCTGGCTCAGGCATGCTGTAGTTTCCACTTTCCAACAACTTGGATCACAGGCTTGCCTGTCCCAGAGTGAGCCACTGCACAGCAACGGGGCTTTGGGAAGGTTAACCTTTATTATAAGCCTACTTGTGGCTTTCTGCTACAAGAAATGGTAAGACTTCTTACCTGAATATGGCTACACTTCTGTTGGTATTCTAAGGTTAGAATCCAAATACGTAGAATTTTGCATGAATTTTAATGTGACTTATGAGCAAAAATCTGAAATTTAGAGTATCCACCTCCACATGTTTAATCAAAGACTTTTACTCTAGTGAGGGTAGATTGGCTGTCCATTTCTTTATCAGCCTTAGGAGGGGCTTACCAAGCCCGCGAAACTCCTAGAGTCTTATAGGGCCATCTTCCTTCCCCTTCTGTTTCAGCTTCCTGGCTAGCTGGGGGCCATTGGTCTCAGTTTTATATCCCCTCTTGCAGTGTGCCCCTGTTACTTAGATAGTCTTTCTGAGGAGATCTTTCATTATTTTTGTCATATAAACTCCCTGGTAGAGTTCATCATTTCAGAGAAGCTTGTGGGGTCGGGGGGACAATCCTTGTTTGTCTGCCTTGGGGACCGGCTTCAAGACCTTACTACAGTCAGCTCTTCTCTGCTCTTCTCTTCTCTGTCCTGCTATATACTGTTCTTAGGAGACATGTTCTGTCCTGACTCTTGGGAAAGTCTTCGATAAATAAGATAGATTATCTATCTATCTATCTATCTATCTATCTATCTATCTATCTATCAATCATTTATTTATCTTTACACACCAAAATGAACTGCTATAAGCAGACTCTCAGCCACTACTGGGCCTTGGTAATATGTAATCATTATTATAGAGTAGATTTTTTAAAAATAAAAAAATCAAGATAATTCAAGGACTTGAGGAAGATTTTTTTTGTCATCAGAAATATTGAAGTAGTTCTCTGAGTGATTGCTGGACACTGATCATTGCCATTTGGTCTATCATTAACCCTACTGTTGATTGTTACTCCCGAGTACTGGGCTGAATGGTGTCCCTCCAAAATTCATGTCCTCCTGGAACTTCAGAATATGACCTTATTTAGAAACGGGCACTTTGCTGATGTAATTCAATAAGATGAGGCCAAACTGGGTCAGGTTGGGCCCTAAATCCAATGAGAAGTGTCCTTGTAGGAAAGCTATGTGAAGACACAAAGCGACACAGCAGGAGAAGATCAAGGGAAGATGGGGCATAGGTTATAGCAGTGCGGCTGCGAGCCAAGGATCCCTGAAGATTGCTGGCAGCCCCTGACAATGAGGAGAGAGGCACAACCCCCTCACAGATTCCCCCTTAAAACCTTCGAAGGAACCACCCTTGTGGATACCTTGATTCCAGACTTCAAACCTCCAAAACGGTGAGAGACTAAATTATGGTTATTTTAAGCCACCCTGTTTATGGAACTTTGTTACAACGGCCCTAGGAAATTAATATACTCTCCCAAACTGGTGAGTTTTTAATTTATTAGATATCCCATTTCGGCTACAGAGCAGCTTCCTTATTCATGAGAGATTTAAGGTAGACTTTGGGTAGTACATTATTATACCTGCTATCACTTATTTATAATATCGATTAAGAATAATGTAAGACTGTCTACAACTTTAGTGGCATTTCTTGGCCTTTGATTCTAGGGACCAGGATAGGCTGTCTGAGGTCAGGATTGGCTTGTGGGTTATTGGCATTAATATAGAAGCTGCATTTTAATCCTTCTCACCTAGGAATGATGCTTTGGAGGTCAGAGAGCAGTTGCAGGGGGAAGACAGTGATTGCTTCTGATCGACCTTGTAGTTTTTGTTCTTCTGGAATGATGGTCCATCATTCCAGAAGAAGCTAGATATTCACCCCCATTATAGAGGACAGAGAAATAAACATTCCTGATGACCACCTCTCCGGACCAGGGTGAAGCCCAAGGCTCTGACCTAGGTCATGGTCAGGAAATCAAGCCTGGGCACTGCAATTGGTAGAGGGGAGACCAAGGAGGACTGAAATCTGAGCCTTGTCAAGGGCAGGCTTAGAAGCATGAAGGATCAGAAATAGTACGTTCAAGTTCCATGTGGAAGCAAAGGTTCTGCCCCACATTAGACAGGATAGAAGCCTGGGAAGAACTTCCTCCCAGAGAGAACTCTCATACACAGAGTCCCTGAGGATGAGTCTGGCATGGGCTGGGGGCTTATAGGACATGACAAGGTTTAGTGCCAAAACCTAGGAATGGCCTTGGCAGACAAGGGGGTCCTTTATCTAATTACCATCCCCCAAGACACTTCGGGTCAACTATTCTAAAAGCTAAGTTATCATTTAACTAGCTTCTGGTTAATATTTCTATGGAGAGAGTTTACTCATTTGGTTACTTGATTTTTGATTAATAGCCTCTCCATCTGGGATGATACACCAGGAAGGTATGAGATTCAGGGCCAAGTATTCCATGGATGCTTAACCAAGATTTTTTTTTTAATGCCAAAGAAGAGTGCAGTTATACTTGCTTTCAGTTTATTCCATTATAAATAGTCTTAATTACATTCAGTAACACAGAGCTTTGGGGACCATTGGTGTAGACCCTAAACTATTCTTTTGCTGAAGATCATCTTGGTCCCACTTGCAGGCAGTCTCCTAGCCCCCTCTCAGCCCAGCATTGGAGGTGGGGGGAACCTTGGCTTGGGCCCACAGCCTGGAGTGCCTGAAAGTGGGACTAAAGCAAAACACTCTGAAAGGGCTGGCTGGGAAATAGAAGGTATGGGGACAAATGCAGTCTGAGCCTCCTTGGTGGCAATCATGGTCTTTAATTATTAATGAAGTCACATTTTTGATTTGTAAGCAAGTGTCAGCTGGTAGGTGCTGGTTGAAGTACAGAGATCAGAGGGAAAAAGACCTTAAACCTTAGCTCTTTGGAGATCGGCTCCTCCCTGGCATCATCAAACACCTTCTTCCCATCCCTTTAGTTGGGAACTCTTCACGTAAGTGGCTTATGAGAGTTTGACCACTCGTTTATCCCCTTGGGTCCATCTGAGCGACAGAAAGGGAAGGAGTCCTCTTCCCCTGAGGTGGGGCTTGTGAAAGACCAGTCTCCATTATGTTTTTCTCTTCCTCCACCTCCTCCTTTTTCTAGAACTGTGCTTCCATCAGGAGTGCAGGGGCTCTTGTAGAGAGATTCCTGGCCAAGAGGAGAGGAGATGCCGCCCCTGGTCTTGACACTAGTTTATGCTATGTGGTACCCTTGAGCAAACTTCTTCACCTCTCAGGACCTCAATTTTCTCTCCTGTGAAATGGTTAGCATGTGTGTTTATGATTTCTTGTATGTATGCCCATGTTACATGATCCCTCAGGCCTTAGGACTCCAGACAGTTTATGATTTCTCCCACTATGGACGGAAGTGAGTGTCCCTGATGAGGATTTCAGGTCTTGGTGAATATAACTATACTGAGAGGAGCTGCAGCTTCCAAGGATTCAGGGATGTTTACAAAAAGGCTGCTGGTTGGGTCTGCGGCCTCTCTGTCCCAGTGTCTAGAAGAGCGCCTTGATTCTAGTGAGTACCCAAATATGTATTTTCAAAGAAGGAAAAGAAGAGGAGAAGATGGAAGCGAAGGGAGACGCAGAGAAGGAAGGGTGGAGTGGAGAGGAGAATCCCATTGAGGATCCCATTAGAAGAGTAGGGAAATGCCTGCATTCTGAAATTATCTTCCCACCTACGTGATCTCTCTTCTTTCTGAGAGGTGCCTCTAAGATTTTAATTCTCCTTCCACATCTTGGGTTCTTTCATTAAAATAAGCGGCAGAGGGAACCCCTCCTGGCCCCTCAACCCCACCAGGAACAGTTAGGCCAGGCTTGGATACCACTGAGGAGGGACCAGCAAACCCTCTGAGCATAGATAAGAAAGTGGGGTGTGAGTGCACTCAGTGAAGCCCCCTGGAGCTGAGGTCCCCTGAGGATCAACATGATTCTGAAGGCGATTGTCATGAGTGGTGGGAGAGGAGAGAGCAGCTGGTGCCTAGGCTTCTCCAGGGCCCTCCTGGGCTTCGGCAGCCATGTTGTTGGTCTGGAGCAGGAAGGCGGTGTAGGCCATGTCAGCTTCCTCCTTGGAGGACTAAGGGGGCAATAGGACAGGAGTCAGTGTTTGGGGCACTGGCTCAGCGGTGGGGGTCAGAGGGGGGTTAGGCACTAAATATCTTGAATTCATAATCTTGGCCTAAGCAACCCAGGACTGTGTTGACCTGCTGCTCTTATTCTAGCCCCCCATGCTCACTAAGGACTAATTTTGAGAAGCGGAAAGTTGCAGTTTCTAAAAATATCTTCCTCTGTCTCACTACCGCCTTCCAACATGTGGAGTGGAACCACCTCTGTTGCTTGGGCCTGTCCCCAGAAGCTCTACCCACACAGTCCTCAGGCAAGGTGGTCTCAACTGGTGTCAGCCACAGTGGTTCACATTTTTCTTTCACTACCTGCTCAGAGATGGAGCTCGGCAACAACACAGAGCTAGAGGGGAAGGCCGTCTCCAGGGCACGCTTACTCCCCTACTTGTTCCAGATTCGGGGGTTCTGCTATTTCCAGGGAAAGTAGATAAGATAGCAAGCATTAAAACCCTGGATTAAGGAAGCACAGGGGATGGGAGGAGGGTAATTGTGACCCAGAGTTAGGAGTCACCTATGGTAAGATTTTAAGTAATATGGCACTTGGTTGGGGTTGGGAAGGACTTCTGGTGACTACCAAATTGCCTACTGTCGGCAAATGTCTTTCCAACCCAAGAAGAAGGCTGGTCCTGAGCAAACTCTCAAGAGAGCCTGGGTGGCCTGAAGTCCACAGGTTCCACAGCCCAGGAAGAGGATCGCTGGCATTTGACATTTGACCTTCCCCACCCTGTGTCTGCAGCTTCTGTGCACTTCCTTCTTATCCCTCGGTCTCCCTCCCTCCAGCATGCTCACAGCCTATCAGCTTACCTCCTGCCTCTGCCTCAGCCACATCAACACCACAACCAGTAAAACATGTCTTGCCCTCAAAAAGTTCTACTATTTTCATTACCTTCCCTATTCTGACATCAGCCCCCTCGCTGCGGTGCTTTCTCCTGAGGTCTAACTGCAGTCCCTCTTGCTGCACTTCCTTGTCACACAAGTGAGGCCTCCCTCTCCCTCCTCACTCTTACCCGTTTTGCCTTCTTGGGTTCTTCGGTCTCCACGGTATTCTCGGTGGTGGTGCTGCACTCTGTGTGAGGAGCAAGGTGGGGGGATTAGCCTTCCCTGGCCTTATAATCCCACCCCAGAGCCAGAGTCGTGTCTAATTCTTGTTCTCCCCGGGGGGTCGAGCATTCCCTTGAGCGAGGGACATACCATCTTTTCCTCCGAGAGTTGTCTCCTGAGTGACTGGTGAGGCTCCCATGTTGTCATTGGCACCAAAATCCCTGGAGTTCTCAAAGTCTGACATGCTAATGTCTGTCCTGTAGCTTCTAATTGAAATCCGGTCTGTCCAGGAGAAAGAGGAGTTGGCATAGGGACAGAGGACATAGGCAAGCAGGACGTGCTGCCTCTGAGGGAGCCCCACAAGATAGCTGGAGGGGGCAGCATGACACGTCCTCATCTCTGACTCTGACCCAGAGCAGAATGGAAATGATCAGAGTCTCCTACCCCATCCCTTCTCATGGAGAAGCAAGACTCAACGACCCCTGATGCTTCTTTCTTTCTTTCCTTTTTAAGATTTACTTATTTATTTGAGAGAGAGCAGGGGAAGAGACACAGGGAGAGGGAGAGAGAGGGAGAGAAGCATATTCCCCCCTGAGAGCGGAACCTGATGCAGGGCTCAATCTCATGACCCTGAGATCATGACCTGAGCCAAAACCAAGAGTCAGATGCTCAACCAACTGGTCCAGCCAGGCACTCCAACAACCTCTGACCTTTCAAGGCACAGTGTCTCGTCCTGTCCTCACATCAGCCCTGTGAGGCATTTATTATTATCCCTGCCTTGAGCCCTGAGGAAACTGAGGCATGAAATGGAGACACCCAAAATCACACAGCCAGCCAGTTCTCAAATTAGGCTGGGAGTGTAGCTCTCCCTGCATACTGAGCTCCTCGTCCTGGCAGTCCTCCCTCTGAAATTGGACCCTGAGCCATTACAGGTGGCCTTTAAGAGACAGCAGTACTTAATGTGAGTTTTGAGTATGAGGTTATCTTTCCCCACCCTGCTTTCCCAGAACCCTTTCTCAGAGCCTGTGAAAGAGAAGGGACCACAGCAGCCCCACACTAGGGGCAGCTAAGCCCACCACTGAGGTCCAAGGGCTCAGGGTTGGAGATGGGGGACAGGGGCATCCCTGGCACTCACCAACGTTCTTCCTGTGCCGCGCTCTGAGCACTGCCACAACCACGGCCCCCACTGCCAGCACCAGGCCCAGGGGCACCAGGGTAGATACAAGCACTTTGGAGCTCCCGCTTTGTCCCACAGGGCTGGAAGAAGGACTGAGTTAGTTACCAGAAGGGAAGCCTGGGGTCCCAGCATGGGCCAGCAGGTTTGGTCCCACTAGATCTTTCTTTTCCTCCTCTTGATACATCCCCCTGGCTCTACTCTTCTAAGGAGACTTCCCAGACATGGCAGAGGCAAGGACTGGGACTTCTCTGCATCCCAGGACTGGGAAATTGAACTGAAGGGTGGACACCACCTCAGCCGCAGGAGAAGGCCAAAGAGCTCCACTGGCGCCTCCCGAGCACAAGCCAAGGCAATAAGGGCTGCCCTGCTAGCGAGAGGAGAACAGGCTCTTCTCTGTGCTCCCCCACGGTCCAAGCTCAGGTCCTGATCCTCTAGGATATTCTCCCTCACCTGCTGGTGTCTGAGGATGCTCTGCTCCCATCTGCGGCGTCTCCAGTATCCTTCACTGTTTTGTCACCCACATCCACAAACAGTCTGGGATTCTGATTGACTTTGCTCTCAACCTCCTTGACACTTGACTCTACCACCTCTTCACCAGCAGCAGCCACTTGGCTGACATCTTGGGACCCTGGAGAAAGACAGGTGGAGCTGGATTATTGTTCTTTCTCTGTTTTCACTCCTGGAGATTAGGGAATCCGAGAAGTGGGACTTCATTAGCAATCACAGGGTCAGGGTGAGATCTGAAGGCTGTTAGAGTCAAGTCCAGGATAACACTAGACGTAGATGATCTCTGTCCCATTCAGACCAAGTTAATTTCCATCTACAAGGCTCCATGGCATAGATCCAGCTCTGCATAGGGGCTGACCCATCAGTTGGAGACGGAGATTTTTCTCAGTTTTTGAAATCCTACCCCAGGTCTCCTGACATAAGGACTGGGTGCAGTCGTGCTGCCCCCTGGTGGTACCGTGGCAATAGGTCCCTCAGTGAATCAGACCATTGGTACCCAGGCATAGTAAGATTTCTAGACAGACTAATACCCTCATTAGGAATAAAACATTTCATGTGACATTTTTCAAAGAGTCCTAAAATGCAAACATTCTAGAAGAATTTGCTTTAATTTTCATTATTGGATCTTATACATGAAGATATCTGGCCCTCTTTTGATAGCAGGCTTTGGTAGAGTATATTGCATGTGATAGTGACTTTGAAATTTCACTATGTAGAAGATCTCTCTTATAGAAAGGGCTTCAAAAGAGCCTGAAGGGGCAACTATAGGACTTGTCTTGAAGCTGCGGTTATATGGCAAATCCACTTTTTTTTTTCGATTTGTATGTTTGTTTCAGATGCTCCTTGTAGAAGGCTAAATGAGACTGGATAGAGGTTAAATCTCCTGCCTCCAGTCTCTTATAGCCAAACCGGGGGGCCACCTCTGATGGAGGAGCTGGTAGGCAGGAACCTTCTCTGGTGTCCCCAGGGGACATAGACCTTGTCCTCAGAGACTTACCTTTCACCCTCTCCTCGACTGCCACGTAGACAGCCACGGTCTCTCCGTATCGGAGGCCATCCTTCACCCCGCACCAGTACCAGCCTTCGTCGGTCTTGGAGACTGGGTTCAGGGTTACGGAAATGATTTGGCTCTTCTGGTCGCAGTCCACAAGGGCCTGGCTGTGCCCTTCATCTTGGCTGGGCAGAGTTTTGCAGCCTTTGTTACTCCACTTGCACCAGTATTTCTCATAGGAGTAATATTTGCATGGGAAGTGGCAGGAGAGCTTGAAGTTCTCTCCCACCTGAACAGTGGCAGTCTTGGGCGCCTTGAGGCCTGGTTCTCCTGGAACAGGGAAGGAGGGAGAGAGAGGCACACAAGTTGGCATTGGTGATACTGCAGGGAAGTGACTGTGGTGGGAAACTTTGTCCACGGTGCATTTCCTCTCTGGATAACATTATAAACAAATACATTATACTGAATACATAAAGAACGTAATTATGTACCTATGTAATAATTATTATTGATGACCCTCATGCATTAATCTAGTCTATCATTAAACATAGACTCTTACATATTGACCTCAGTTTGTTTTCCTTGATCTTCTCTTCTAGACTCAATACAAAGAGCTGCAGTCTACTTCAGCTGATGGCATATATACTGTAAAAGAGGCCAATGTTCTTGATAAGAAAAGGTACTACATGTAGTAGTTTGGAGAGTGTGGAGTATGCACAGGAAAGGGTGCTTGTTACAGTTATGAAAACATGATGTCTTGATAGGTGGGCTCTCTCCTGAGGTCTGTCCCAGCAGTGTGGGATGAGATAAGAGGAAGAGTGGTTGAGGGGGATGTCACCGCTGACTGATGGATCCTGGGGCTGCTTCCCCTCCCTCTTGTCCCAGTTCAGCTCTTACCATCGACAATCTTGAGCTCCACGGTGGACCTCCAGCGAGTATCGCCATTGGTTAGACACCAGTAGAAGCCAGCATCTTCGGTGGTGAGCTGGTTGAGTATGACTGTGTAGGTGCCATTGCCTGGCTCTTCGTGCAGTGTGAGCCTGCCCTCGTACTGCTCCTTAACCAGCCCATCACTCTCCACCAGCGGTTGGCAGCGGCCATTTTGAGTGTCTGCCCAGCGACACCAGTACTTCAGGCTGTTTGCTTCCTTAGGGTTGTAGGGGCACAACACTGCCACAGAGCCTCCAACCACACCTTTCACCACAGAGGACCTCTGGGGAATTACGGTCTCTACAAGTGCAGAGAAGGAATGGAACATCAGCAAATGATCTGGGCAGCCTCTTCCGCATGGTCTCAGCTAGGGCAGAGAGTGAGGTTTAGACTATTTACCTCATTCTCCTTAGAAAATGAGAAAGACTCTCCTAATGTCACAGAGCCTATAGCTGGAGATGTCAAATCAGGCTCCAGGGACCTTCACCACTAGTCTGGACATCTGGTTTCCTTTCCCACCTTATTCTGGGCAGAGAATGGAAGGAGTTTAAGGAGAGACTATCAGTTCTTCTCCTTGGGCTTCTTATAAAATCTCTCTCTGTATAAGTTTTGTCTGTTTATTAGCTCATCCCCTAAAAATGGTCGGATTGTTTTTCTCCAAATTAAGAAAACATATTTAGGATGGTATGATTTAAAATATAAACTATGTAGCACAGAAGGTTTGCTTTTTGGCGACCCTGAAGACTATCTCAGAAAAAACAAAAGATGGCCATTCTCCAAAAACTAAAGCTGACATCCAGTGGCAACACTGGACGACTGAAGATGCTGAGGAATGTGGTGAGGACTGAGCTGGATATAAAAGTGATGCCCAGGGAATGTCAGCCCCTTAAGGAAAAGTCCCAAGTGACACTGAACTGCAAGTACTGGTTTGCTGTTTCTCATGAGGGTAACTCTCTGCAGGGTGCTTCCAGGTGAGGGGGAGCAGGGATTTAATGATTTCACCACCTTGCTGGCTTGCCAAACTAGAGCTGAGTAGGCCAGCTGCTGGATTAACAAATACCCCTATGAGATGTTGAGGGGGAAATTTAGAGGCTGGGGCATTGTTTTCCTGGGAGAGCACTGAGACCAAGATAAGCCAAAACCTCTCCCATCCCAGTGTGGGGGATGAGGTGCCATCCGGCTCAAAAGACAGGAAGAAGGGACAGGTGGCCCTGCAAGCCCTGCCATGGCACTGGGATTCCATGCTAAGTCCTCTGTGGCTCTCTGAGACCCAAACAATCTGCAGGTCTTGCCTCAATAAGAAGCTTCGCTTTCCTTGTTAATCAGGGATAGTCATTAAAAGGCCTTTGACAGAGAAGAATTAGTAGATAAGGCAAGGTTGAGGTTGTGTTTTCTAGCTCTTCTATCCAGGGGCCCACATAGCATGCAGTTCAGGGCTCAATGGGGAGCAGATGACATTGACCGACTGATGGATATTGGATGGACTCACAGGGTATGAGCCAAGGGCCCACCTGCTGGGCTGACACACCACTTCCCCTCCCCATCTCAGGTCTCACCTTCATTGACAAAGAGTTGCCAGGCCTGGATGGGTGAGTCTTGGTGAGGCTGGCCATCCGAGTGGGCTCCACACAGGTAGTTCCCTGCATCCTCTTTCCTCAGGCTGGTGATATGCACACTGAAGAAGCCGTTAGTCTTGGGAGTGAGCAGGACCCTGCCCTCAAAAGCCTGAGACTTGTTCCCCAGTGTGTTGATGACCACATCGCAGTCTTCCCCATTGCTTATCCGGCACAGAAATTTTGCCGTGTCTTCCACCTTGGGGTCCAGGGCACACTCGAAGGTCACGGAGCCCCTCAGATCTCCATAAAGCAGTTCAGGTTCAGGCTTTAGCACTTGGAGGTCAACATTGCTCTTCTCCCCACTGGCATCATCCCCGGTCTGGCAGACGTACAACCCAGCATCGTTGAGCTGGAGTCGCTTGATAATGAAACTGAACTTTAATTGGTTGGTACCATCAATAACGAGATCTACTCTGTCTTTATAGTTGGGGTTCACGTACTCATTAGAGTCAGTGACTAGAACACAGGACTGTCCTGTCTTCTTGCACACGGACTTCCTCTTCTCAGAATTCTCAAGTGTGAAATGGCAGTTGATGGTCACTGTTCCACCCAAGTCCGCTACGTAGACTTCAGTGCCATTTAGGAGACCAGGACCTGCAGGATGAGGGGCGGGTGGCAAGTTGTGATTTCTCTTTCTTGCAACATAGGGCTGCTCAGTATTCCCAGTGAGGGTCTGGGTGTGCCTATCACCTTCATTGCCCTCCTTCCAAGAAGGACACTGTCAGAATATGTCTTCCAAGACCCAGCCTTACTGCTGTCTCCTCCATGAAGGCCTCCCACAGCTGACACTAATCTCTTCCTCCTCTGCTCTGTTGACACTTACATCTGTATCTCTTATTACATCTGGTCTTGCCTATAGTTAGTTATGTTCCCCACAGCCCAGAAGGCCCTTGAGAGCAAAGACGTGCTTTACACATGTTTGACTCCCCTGCAGTGCTTTGCGCGGTGCCTGTACACAGTGGGCGCCCAAATTAACATGTGTGGAAATAAACAAAATAAATATAAATATAGGGTGATGGATTTCAGTGCATTGTGACAGAAGTTTCTAAAAGTTACAATAGTCCAAATATGGAATGATCTGCTTTGTAAAGTAATGAATTTCTGCCATTTAAAGTGTTTAACCAGACGCTGTACGCTCATCGTCTCCAGTGTTCTTTCAGACATCCTGTATAAGGTCAGCTACAAGTTCTCCTGGGCTTTTAAAATTCTTCCATCTTATGACTCTCCATGACCACCTGAATCAACTCCTTACTCAGTCCATAAACAACACCCAGGCACATCCAAGGGGAATGTCTTTGAGACATATCTTTAAGAACCCCTCCAATTTTCCTCCCTTAAGACCTCTTTCTTTCTTAATTTCCCTTGATTATCTAAAATGCCCTTTGTTGTTGAAACCTTGTCAGAAAGAGCTTTCCTATTTTTTCTCTTCTCTTAACTAGAACAGCCTTATTCAGTGGCCCACTCCTCCAGGGCCCTGGTCTTTGGGCAAGAACTGATCATTTCATTTATGCTGAGGGCGTCGATGGAATAATGGATCCCAGGTCAAAAATGCATTTTGAGGGGCGCCTGGGTGGCACAGCAGTTTAGCGTCTGCCTTCGGCTCAGGGCGTGATCCCGGCGTTATGGGATCGAGCCCCACATCAGGCTCCTCCGCTATAAGCCTGCTTCTTCCTCTCCCACTCCCCCTGCTTGTGTTCCCTCTCTCGCTGGCTGTCTCTATCTCCGTCGAATAAATAAATAAAATCTTTAAAAAAATGCATTTTGAAAGAAGTCTTCTGGTGACCTAAAGGTCTTGATCTGAAGGGTGCACTAGTGGCAGGAATGTAAGGATCCCAATAAATATCTCTCCCTGCCTTTTCTGTCTCCCTCAACTCAAAGACCTCTTGCCCCACCTGCAACAAACACAGTCAGAGAACTTGTTCTCCTGATGTCCTTGCAAGCTACAGCCTTAGTAAAACCCTCAAATGTTATAGGCCCTGAAGACTTAGAAAGTGTACCCACCACCCCCAAGAGGGTCCCATCAGTCTCATTTCCGTGTTCTATTATGAAAAGTCCTTGCCTCCGGAAAGAAAAGTCACAGCCTTCCCTACCCCATGCCAGACACTCTTCCCTCTCAGGAAATTCTTCTTCAAGCCAAGCCCTCCAACTGCAACTGAGATGAGTCCCTCCCACTTTGCCAAAGGAGCCCAAGGGGCCTGGGTGCTTACCCGGGCTGACCTCCAGGCTCACATCAAAGGACAGGCCTCGGCTACTAATGCCCAGACCACACTTGTAGCGCCCAGAGTCACCCCGGGTGAGATGGCCAATGTTCACCACAAACGTGTTGTTCTCTGGGAAGTTGGTGAGGTTGACTCTGCCCTCATAGTCCTTGGCGACATAGCCCTCTGAAGAGATGAGGGTTGTGCAGCGGCCCTTGGCTCCCTGCCGGCACCAGTACTTCCGGGTATGCCGGTTGACGGAGGAGTCTGGGTAGTAGCATGTGATGGATACTGAGCCACCTTCCACACTGCTCACTTCCTGGGGACCAAATATGGGACTCTTCATGGAGACCACTGTGGGGACAAAAGACAGAGGTTTTCTGAGGCCCTGGCAGGTAAAGCCTGCTGAAAGAATCCCAATAGCCTCTCCCGAGGAGATGACATTTTCCCCCGACACATGTGCCTTCTGCGGATTATTCGCTACGTACTGCAGCAGGACAATTGCTGCTGGAGACTGCTACACGATTTGCTGCGATTGGGTAAAATGATTGACTAATCATTATTACATTCTAACTGTGACTCATTAAAGATCATCATTTTAAGGACAATGGAATGACAAACTTATGTCATGAAATCCTTGTCCATTAAAAAAAAAAAGCCATTTTGTGGGGTGCTACACCATTGCATTTGCTATCTATTATTTTCTTATATTTCTTTTTATTTTCTTATATTTTTAAAAGCACTTTGAAGATTCTTTTCTTTTTTTTTTTTTCCAGATAAAAATACTGAGAGCCAAGAAGGATTAGTCATTTTCCCAAAACCACCCTTAGCAACTCATAGGGATGTCTGGCTTGAGGTCAAGGTCTTTTTTTGTTTTTGTTGTTCTCCTGGTAAAGACCTTTAACCAAACTCCTGGCCTTGAAACAAGGAATTGTCATTCCTGTTCCTGACCCCTAACATTTGGTCACTGTGTTGTTGTTGTTTTCAGACATGACCTTTCAGCATCATCTGTGTGACTCCTCCTTGAGGCAGTGTAAGTTTTGAGAAGGGCATCCCTGGGAATAGGCCTGATTTTCAGTGGTCCCAGGGCACTGGGTCCTGGAGGGGGAGGACTGGAGCCTGGTAGACATACCTGGGAAGACAGCCAGCAGGCAGGCAAGGAAGAGGAGCCCCATTGCTAGTGGCTCTCGAGGGCTGTGCCACCCAGGCCAACTTCTTTGTGGGAGGCTGAAAGACAATAGCAGAAAGGATGAAGCTCTTGTGTTTTCCAAGGCTAGTTGGCTTAGAGTTCCTGTAACACCTGTTTGGTTTTGTAGCTCCAGTAACTGACATAAAGCCTGTTGAAAGAATGAATGGTTCCGCCTTTCCCATTACAGTTCAAAGTCCCATTATTCCGCAGTGCTTTTTTATTCCTTAATAGTTATAAGTAGATATTTATCTTCTCAACTAAGCCGCACGTTCCTTTGGGGTAAGGACACAGGTGCTATTTTTCCTGTGTTCCCGTCTGGGAGGCATGGTCCCAGGCAAGATCTCTAAGATCTCAGGAACAGCTCACTGGATGATGGGTTATACCAACCAGTGACCCCATCTCTCTGTTTCAGCTGCCCTTCCTATATCCCTGATACACTTTATGGTGTGTTCCTATAAGCAACCTGAGACCCATAAAGAAGGCCTGATAAGGATTCAAATTGTAAATGTCACTATGATAGTCTCTCACCATGATCTCCTTCCAGGCACTGTGTTAAATAATGTACATGTGTTATCACATTTAAACTTAATATCATCCTCTGAACTGGTTGTTCTTACCCACATTTTACATAGAAAGAAATGAAAGCTTAAAGCTAAGTGCTTTCCTCAAGGTCATGTAGCAATTAAGTGTGTGGGTGGGCAGGGTGAGGGGGAGAGATGGGCAAGATTTGAACCCAAACTTGTCTGACTCCACAGTCCAAGCTCTTCGCCTTCTCCCAGTGCCCTGGGTCTCACCTCAAACACAGCAGCAGGCTTACCCCTGTGCTCATTCTTGTCACTTGTAGGGCCCTCATTGCTTATCAAAGCATTGTCATTTATGCTTTACTGGAGCTCTATAACTTCCCTTTAACTAAGACAGAATCGATATAATTACAACCACTTTATGGATAAGAAAATCAAGGTCTTGAGATGCTGAGTGATAGGCCCAAGATTTTCCAGAGACTTGGTTATGGGGTCAGGGTTTAAAATGTAGGTATTGTGGCTTATTATCCTGCCTTGTGATTCAGGGCAGAGGGAGCTGGAGAATCCAAAATAGGGCCCCTTGGAGGGCCTGATGCAGGAAAACTTTGTCACATCTGTGCATATAGCCTTGGGCTGGGGCTGGGTGGGGCAGGGGGTGCAGTTTGAGGGTCCCAGGGCTCAGCCTTACCACCACTGTCCTTAGGACCCAACCTGCAGCCCAGAGGAGGAAAGAGGTGGACAGAGGAGCCCTACTTTCCCACGAGCTTTCTTCGGCAGGCTTTAACCTTTGGAGTGGATTTGACAATGAGAGCATTTAGGGAGAAAGCCATGTCAATAAGCACAGGGCAGTAATGAGCACCTATAAAGATAAGGAAGCGTTAAGCACTAGGGAGCCCAGGGAGTGATCTCCCAGGCTCCCCTTACCACCTTGGCCCCTGCTTCCGCTCCCAGAGACTCCCTTCATTAGCTTGAGCCAAAGGCAATAGAGCTGTTTATCTTGGTTATTTCTTTTCCGGGGGGAATTCCCCAGCAAGGAACCTTTTTATTTCCTGGTACAGATAAAGGTATTCTGTTTCTCCAGTTCTTTGGAAGAGTAAGGGGAGTGGGATAGGGAAGGAGGGGACAGATATGGGTGTCAGGTGGCAGCCTGAGGTTCTTTTGATTCCAGTTAATTTCCCCAGGCCTTTCACACCAGGCCAATGATTAACTTCCGGGGTAGGTTCTTAGCCAAATGCCAGTGTCAGCCCCAAACTGGATGCACTCAGGAGATGCTGGATACAGGAACCATCTGAGTGGTCACTACGGGTCACCATGAGACTTCCAGGTGGGACCAGGTGTCAGAAGGCTGGGAAGTCTGTCTTCTCTGGCAGACTGGGGATGGGCTGGCTGCAGAGTCCCAAAGAAATTATCTTGGGTAAATTGGGCCTTGGGTGCAGTGACAAAATGCCACATGCTTTTAAAAGCCACACCAGCAGTATTTTCCTTGATTCTGGTTCCTATTCTCACCTTTAGATACGCAATATTTCTGTGACACAGGAATGGGTACCTCCTCTGGATTGATAGAAGTAATTCACTCTGGGTTATAGAGAGGCAGATGCCTGCCTTTCCCAAGGGGGTCCTAACTTCTGGCCCGGGCTTCCTCTCATTCGTGACAGCATATATGGCCTGAATGTCCACCTGGGGAGAAGATGTGCACATGGACTCATTAGCCTCTGCACAGCCTCGGGCCAGGGATGAGAGCATCAGGCATGCTCAGCTGGAAAGGCAAACCTGGCAGAGAGTGACCTTGGTGAGGAACACACAGTCTACCTACAGGGGAGAGGACAGGAGGGCAAGGGCACCCCCACTCTTGGAAGCAGGAAATCTTCTTTGTCCAAAGCTAAATTTGAAGCATAATTTCTCTGCTAGCAGCTGAAAGGACCCTGGGCTTTGAAAATCACTAATGATCCCTTTCTCTCAAAACCAAACTTTTCTCCCAAATTCAGGTCTCTGGGAGGTTGCAGTCCATGGTGGCTGGAGCTGGTTACATGATTCACTTAAGGAAAGACCATAATACTTATTGGGCAGCTACTAGGGCACCAGCTGATTTGCTAACTGCTTTTCTTATATGACTTCATCCATCTACACAGCAACCCAAGACGTAGATATCATTATCTTCATGTTGTAAATGAGAGAGCTAAAGGTTAGAGAGATTCTTGGCCCCAAGACCCACAGCAGAATTAGATCACCACTCTATTATCATACCTTAGATGAGCAGAAGGACCTGTCCTTTTAGAATCTACATAGGCTGCGGTATCATGCACGAAGGCACATTTTCTTGTCCTTAAAACAGGAGTTGTTCTTTTTCCCAGCTAGGCTGGGATATTCTAAATCACTCTCATGTTACCAGTGTTATTTCTGACACGTTTATAATATGTCTACACAATTGTGGATTGGGGCAGGGTTGTAGGTTGTGCTGGAGAATAGAGTGTATTACCTTATAAAACTAATCTACCCTTCGGTTAGAGTGACTGAACTTCAGCTCCACTAGGTTGGAATCCAAACCCTTGTCCATCGAATCTCTAGTTTCCTTTTTAATTCAGAGGGAGAGGGATCTCCTGAACCAGGTCCTAGCATGACTGCTGGTGAACCATATGGCCTTCAGCCACTCTGAGCTCTTTATCTGTTTGGTACACAGCAGAGGGTCAGTCAGGGCTCTCACAGCCCCAAGGGCTTCAAAAAGGACAGAGTATGCACTACAGGGACGTGAAGACAAGTTGGCAGTTTCTGACATCTTCCTGTGAGTGCAAACTCGGAAGAGCAAGAAACTTGGAGCTCAGAGGAGTGGGACATGGCTGGCCTGGCTGGTGTTGGGGCTTTCCTTGGTTTGGACTGAGCGGCACCTTCCCCTACTTTGAGGAGAGGCACCACCTGAGTCCATTTGGGACTATCCCTTCCATCTCCCTCGGGTGCAGGAGCAGAGCACATACTAGAGTGATCCCGAAAACTGCATTATCACTAAGGCAGGGAGAGCAGTCTGTGTGGTTTGGAAGGGCCTCAGACTTGAAATGACGGGTGGGAGCTTAGGAGAGTTTATGTAGTTTATGCAAGTCCTAGAGTGTGGGAGTGTCTCCAAGTAAAGGCAATGTTGGGGGAAGGGAGTAAGAATTCTAGAGGGCAAGAAGATGGAGAGATAATGGTCAAGGGGTCTGAAGAATGTATGACCTAGAAAGATCCAAGACTTTCTAATCCCATCCCTGTCAAAAGTGGCCTGCATTAATGCAAAATTTAAGCAGAAATTAAGCATTTGAAATACCAGCTCCATGAAGCTCTGGGAATAAGCTTCGTGGATTTCCAGATGACCTTTCTGCAAAAACTTTGAACCTTGTTATTGATTCTATCCCATTCTACCTTGATCCGTAGATACTTATCTCATCCACTCAACCAAATGGCTAGCTCCTAGAAGGCAGGGGCCAACTGAGATCGGTCTCTACAACCCAGAGGGGCTTACATGAGAGCATCTGGCAAGGACCAGCTGCTCACCAAAGTCAAATGGGATTGGAAACGGTTACATTTCCTTTCCCTCTCTGGGAAGGACAGTCAGAGCTGATTTCTTTTCACTTTGCCAAATGCCTTCTCAGTTTTGGGCATTCAAGGGGCAGTTGCATGAAGAGGAGCCCAGAGGATGGAAGAGAAGCCAGAGGTCCCAAGTCCTTCTCTGTCACAGGCTAGAGGAAGAGCTCTATCACTTGGGCAAAATATGCTGGCTCAACTCCTTCATCTGTAAAATGATCATCACAGATCCTTGAGTCCTCTAGAGAGAAGGGCTTCTGTGGATGGGAAAATATGGAGGGGATAATGGAATATGCATATGGAAGTACTTTAAATAGTATATAGTGCCTTTCCAGTGTAGGAGGCTACAATCCCTCTTAAGCACGAGGGAGTGGGGGTCTGTGCACTTGGCTTTCATGGTTGTTGTGCATTTGGAGAATGGCACAGAGTATGGGTTCTGCCGCTTGGTTATCAGCTCTCTCACCTGGGAGCTGTGTGATTTGGGGGCTGGATATGTAAACTCTTTGAGCCTCAATTCCTCATTTGTAAACTGGAGACAATTGTACCTACTATGGAGAATCACTATAAGGATTAAATGAAGCAACATATGTAAAGTCCTTAGTATGGTGTCGTCTTAAAAAAATATTAGTTCCTTTCCCATCTCCTCTCTGAAATCAGCACGGTCTTCTCTTTTTCCTGTCCTAGAGTGAGAAGAGAATAGAAATCTGTTTACTGGGCATCCTTTGAAGACTGGGGGTGAGCTACTCAGATTGGACCAGCATGATCTGAAAGAGGAGAGTAGATTAGAAGTGGGAGATATAATTATAGTTAGAGCATATGGAGTTATTTTCAAGTGCTTTATGTGTATTTACCTCACTTAATCTTCACAGCCACCCTAGGAGTGAGAATAAAATGGGCAAACCCATTTCACTGCTAGGACAATTGAGGCACAGAGGAGTAAGAAATCTGCCCAGGGTTACAAAGCTGATCAGTGACTGCCATGGGATTCCAACTCAGGTACTCTGAACCAAGAGCAGAGGATAAGCTGTACTAGGCGGGTCTTGAAA
This sequence comes from Ursus americanus, assembly GCF_024610735.1. Lineage (NCBI taxonomy): Eukaryota > Metazoa > Chordata > Mammalia > Carnivora > Ursidae > Ursus > Ursus americanus. Next base: position 73,261,063 of record NC_142128.1, read on the forward strand.
TTGAAAGGAAGTGGTCAGGAGAGGAGGGAGCAGGAAAGCCACTCTTAGAGAAGATAGTCCAGTTCTCTCCTCTTCACTTTTCACAGGAAAGATAATTCCTGTAAAGAGACACCTGAACCCAGAAGTAGGTGCCAACAGAGAAATTTCTTCCTGAAAAATAATAATAGCTGCTCTTTATGTAGCCCCTACCACGTGGAAGGCATGTTATGTATGTTTCCTGTAACTGGACACAACTTTTCCAAAGCTTCTCTCTACATGGTCAATGCCAGGGACTTTGGGATCCCAGCCCCAGCCCACCCAGAGAGAGGGCAAGACATAGTTGAGGAGGGTCTCTGCCGAGCACAGGCATGGATAATATTACTTTTTTTAAAAGTTGGGTATTTTGTTTTTTAGGTGATGTCAAAAGGTCCCCATGACCCTGTCAAAATGGCTGTACCAAAATGTCATCGCCCATACTTGCTGAGTGACCTTACACCACTCACAGGAACCCATGGAGGATTAGCTTCCTCACCCACAGATGGGATTGTGACACCTACCTTGCCTACCTCCTAGATTCAGTTCAGGCGGGAATGAGATGATGCTGTGAAAGCCTGGGGTAAGTGAATTCACAGCATGGAATTTGCTGTCTTCACTCTATTGATAAAATAAGGCCACAGAGGTCTAGAGACTCTAAGAGACAGGCAAGGACTACAGAGGTAGTGGCTCTCCTGATTCCTGCTTCATTGTTCTTTCTGCTACATCACCACATCCAGGGCCAAGGAGAAGGATGGATGGATGAAGAATTCCAGAGCTGGCTCTGGGTGGGCAGATAGCTGCCTTCTACCCTAACCCATGAGCAGGCGCATCCCCTCTCCAGATGTTCAAGAACCTGTAATTCCCCTCGTGAAGGGGGAGAGCAATAGTGGAGGCTTTGGTGCAAAACCACCAGCAGCTCAGTTGGCCCCAGGCCTGGGACAGTTGTACAAGCGAGGGAGCCCTAGGAATGGAGCTTGTGCAGCCGCTGCACTTCTGGGCGAGGGTCCTGTGGCCAGCTGGGGATACTGTCAGGATGGGCAAGGGGAGAGCATGGAGGGAAGGGGGCCTCCTGGCTGCAGAGGCAGGGGGAGCATCAGGACTCAGAATGCTGTCTGTGCCTGGGAGGGGGCTCTGCCCACCTGACTCATCCCCGGGAGGATCTCATGTTTCCCTCCTTAGCGAGGGCAGGTGATAAGATGGTACAAATTATGCCTCTCTATGGCAGGAATCAACTGGATCAAAACTAGGTTCAAACAGGAAAGGATCCCAGAGCCTCCCTGAAGCCCTTAAAAGGGGCTGCAGGTGCCCTCACCAGAAAGTTGGAGGTGGAAAGCTTCCAAGACTAGAGGACTTGGTATGCATTATCTTATCCAGGTCTGTCTGGTGCTCAGTTAAGTCCTTGAGTAACTGAACTAGATTGAAAAACACCAAACAATTGTTATTTTGCTCTGGAGGTTGCAAAGCAACTTTTCTCATTTGAACCCCACATACCTGAGTGATAGATATTATTTGGATCTCCATCTTACAGATCAAGAAACAGAGGCTCAGAGAGCAATGAGGTGACTCGCCTATGGTCACACAGTTAAACTATGGAGGAGTTAGTTGAGAATTCAGGGGACGAACTTAGAGAAAAACTGCACATGCTGACCACAGACATTCCTTCTTCCCACCGGCTGATATTTCACAGAAAAGGAGTGGGGGCTTCCACACACACGTGCGCGCTTGCTCATCTCTCTGGGCCATGGACCTCTGCTCCCCAACTACATTCTCAGCCAAGCAGGTTGCAGCCCTTGTCTTCCTCACCCTACTGTCTGCAGGCTGGGAGCTGTAAATGTGGAAGGTTGCCTGAGCCACCATCCCAGGTCCTTCCCAGATGGCATCCCGTTGCAGATCCCAAAGCAGCCACACTTACTTTAAGCCACTTTCTTCTCTCCCAGCAACTCAGATTCGGGGGCACAGCCTGCTGGCCGGTCCACAGCCTGGGGCTTTCCAAAAGTTGCCAGCAGGACACTGGATGGTGCTGCCAAAACTGAAACTGTGTGCAGTGCTTGACCCACACCTGGGCTCTTAAAGGGACATTCTCCCGTAGCCCTGGCAGCCGGCCAGGGGCACGTGACTCTCACAGATCCCTTGCTTTCCTTTCTTTTCCTTTCCTTTTAGCTTTTCTGACTGGTTCCATTCGCTCCCCTTGACCTTGGAGAGACTGTTACCAGGGAACTCTCCATCATTGCAGCTGCAGGATGAGAGACAGAGTATGAAGCATGAAGAGCCTATTCTGCCTTTCTCTAGCTGCAAGATCCTAGGCAAGTCATCTTTATATTTCTTTTCATCTGATGAGTAGGGATAGTAATCCCAAACCTACAGGTTGAGGGAATAACTGGTTATTAGATGTAAAACCCCGGTCCAGGTATGGTATGAGGTTCGTAGGCATTTGCTGGAACACAGGTGGCAGGAACGGCTCACAGTCCTTGGCCTCATCTCCCCACTCACTTGGGAATCCCCCACTTTCTAGGATACTTAGCCTGGATGAAGTCCGCCCTTTACACGTCTTCTGAAGAACCCCCTTTTACCAGCCCCAGTGCTTCCAGGAACTTGGGGGACCGTGGCTTGTCCCATTTTACTCCCTACAGGGATTAAAAACGGGCTGCTTCTGGGCTCCCCTGAAAATGGCAGACCTTGGAGCCATGTTGGGACCCGGGCTCTGCGCCATAGCAAAGCCGGCACTTATCTGCTGAGCTGGGTGGGGAACCTCCTTCCCTACCTCAGTTAGTCCTTGGTGGTCTCCCAGAGATGATCCGGTTAGGACTCCCAGAGGTGCCCCAAATGACCTTAGCAGTCCCGTGTCACATAAGTGAAGCCCACTCCCCACACACTCTCATATGTCCCCCCACCCCACACCACACACCTGCTCCCACAGAATCCTGTCCCATCCTACTGTGCAGGACCGACCCAGGCTCTCCCTACAACGTCCTGCAGGCCAAGTCCAGAAGGAGAAGGAGGAAAGGAGAAATAGAGTCCCAGAAAACACAAGGCGGTCAGAGCCCCAAGTCTTATTTGGTTCACAACTCACTCAGGAGTGGATATCAACCTGCAACTATTGGTGTGGATGGCAAGAAAAGAAAATGCATTTTCTCGCGTGGTACTTAATTTCAGACCCTAAATGCACAATCTGACTAATGTTAGAAAATAAAATAACCTAGTCACTTCCGGGCAAGCTCGGTGCCATTCAACTAGCTCTCCGTCACTTCACTCCTGATTTAAAACTCAGTCTCATTCAGGACTTACTTTCTTGTTTGTCTCCTTTCTCTCCTCCGGTTTTATGTTAAGTCTGGGGGAAGTGGAGCACGGACAAGGGGGTGGCTTATGTCAACGTTACTGTCGAGGCAGGAAGAAGGAATGCCCTATTATTTTGACCTTGCTTTGTTGTGGCTCTATGCTGGCTTCAGCCTGGGGCAGGAAATAGCCTTGTCTTCTGAGATGTGACTTGTCCTGCTGGTCAGTGGCCCTTGTCTCTGCTCATCCTGAGACTATCTATGGTCCACTCTGTGCTCTCCTTGTCCTTACCTCTGGGCTCCTCCAGGTAGGACTTTTGCAATCTCTCAGCCTTTCGTTGCCTTTCTTATGGATACAGGGTAAGTTGGGCTCATCAGCATCCTCCAACACCTTTGGGAGATCCTCTGCAGCCGAGCCTCATTCTCCCCCAACACCCGTTGTAGCCTTCTGGGCCCCATTGTTCCCGTGTAACTGGAGCTGCGGTGAATGTCGACAAGCCTGTAGACCACTGAAGTGCTATACAGGACAAGCAAGGTGCAGTTCCCCTGGGTCTGGAACCTGCAAACCGTTCTGGATAGTTCCACCATTGTCCGTCTCCTCGCCCCAACTGCAACCCTGGAATAAGCCCCCCGTGGGGAGCGGGAGGTCACACAGGAGCATCAAGAGCTAAGCAGTCTTTCTCCTGCCTGGATTCAGGGTGGCTATCAGTGGGAGGATGGGACGGGAGATGGAGATGGTGTGGGGATGGGGGTAGGACAAGCCCGGTTCTGCCAGGTTACAGCTCCTTTCAAAGGTTTTCCTTCTTACGCTTCTCTCCTTTCAAAAGCAATCGTCAGATATCTGTAGGTTTTGTTCTCTTGTTTCATGTTAACTCATTTTCCCCACGGCAGGGGTTAACCTGTATCTAGTTGTCTGTGCTGGGGTAGGGTTTAAGGGAGGTCCACTGAGTACTAGGACAGAAACTTAATAAATGTTTGCAGGGAGGGAGGGAAGCACCCCCATGAAATGGTTGCTTCTCTGGCTGCCTCGGGGGCCCGAGATCTCCCACTCCATTTCCTTATTCTGCACTGAGAATTTCCTAGATTCCATCCTGGTGTGGGCTCCCAGGAGTCCCCAAAACTATCTTAGCAGACACGCACATGTGCACAGCCCACCGGGCCTACCGATCCAGCTTAGGGGAAAGGGAAAACAAGAAGTAGAGCGCAGGGAGGAGTCAGGAAGTCAAAACCCTGCATCTTATTTTGGGCTCAGCCACACGCTAGTGGTGTGATTGGAGCCACCCAACTTCCCCTCTCTCACTGTGGCTTCCCCATCGGGAACTCAGTGGCCCTAAAGCATAGACCCTGCCTTCCAGTCCCGAGAGGGGAGGGACTGGTTAAGAAGGTCCAACTGCCCAACTCAGCAATAATGATGATGAGAGCAGTAATCATACCTTCTGAATGTACCTACCTTATGTCACATCATGTACTTTAAACTCCCTCCCCTTGAAATAATAATATGAGAACAATATACTAATAATAAGAACTAGGGCTTCTCATTTGACTTGCATGACCCTGGGACTCAACATGGGCTCGGAACACGTGTCCTGGTCCTGGCTCTGCCTCTAACTTGCTGAGTGACCTTTGCCAAATCGATTCCTTCTTTAGGACTGCGGTTGTTTCTTCTGTTAAATGGGAGGACTGGGCCACGGGTCGCCAAGGCTTTTCTGGTGTTAGGGTTCCGTGTTTTTGAGTGAGCGTTATGTTTGATCCCTATGCTGCTGTAATGCATTACTGTAATTTTGCTGGCTTCAAACAAGAGAAATGGGTTCTCAGTTCTGGAGGCCAAGAGTCTGAATCAGGAGTGGACAGAGCTGTGCTCCTGCTGGAGGCTCTAGGGGGGCCTCTGTTTCTCGCTCTTCCAGCTTCCAGCAGCTGCTGGATTCCTGGGCATTCTTTGGCTTGTGTTTGCATCACTCCTGTCTTGTCCCTGTGCTCATATTGCCTTCCGTGTGTGCCTCAAATGTTTCTCTGTTCTCTCTTACAAATTCACTTATGATGGCATTTGGGGTCCATTTGGATAATCCAGGATGATCTCTTCCTCTCAAGTGCCTGGACTGAATCACATCCGCTATAACCCTTTTCCCAAATAAGGTAACATTTACAGATTCCAGGGATCAGGAGGTGAACATGTCTTTGGGGGGGCCACTTCATAGCCCACCACAAGCATCTACTATGCCCATGACCAGTTTGAGTGAGGTCCCAGGAGATTCCAGATCAGCAGTGTGCCTCCCTGTTTCCCAAGGGCATATGGTCCAATTGAAGAGCCATCACCCCACACACCACTGCCAAGGAACAGCAGCAGCTGGGCAGTAGTCAGCGTGGTGAGGCAGTGCAGTCTTGGGGAAAGCTCACAGGCTCCAGACCCAGAATGCCCAGGTTCACATCCAAGCCCGGCCATCTGCTGGCCCAGGGGACCCTTGACAAGTTTCTTAGGGTCTCTGGACCTCAGCTTTCTCATTTTAAAATGGGGCTAATTATACTTACCCTGTGTGTTTGTTACGAATATTAAGTATAACATGTGCAGTGGCTGGCATATTACAGGTGCTTATGATTCAGTTTCAAATGAATGGGACAGCATAGACTTTCAGAACAAAGAGTGATTCCCACTGATCGATGAGGAGCCAAGGGCGGAGAAGTGGAATGACTTGTTCTAGTTCACATGACGAGGTTAATGACAGAGATGGGTCAAGAACCAAGGTCTTCCAGCATTAGGAAGTTTCTTCCACTTCCCAGAGCCTTTGCTCTCCAGATGAATTTTTTGAATTGTGTTTCCATGGGCAGCAATGGACTTCAATTTGTATCTTCAATTGATTCAGGGAAGATTGGAGAGGACCAAGCATTCAGGCCTACTCAGGTCCGACCCTACAGGCTGGCATCATCAGCTGGGTGATCCAAGACCCTGGGTTGGCCCAGCCACCCACAGAGAAGAGACAGCCTGAGATGTAGGGTCCTTCCCCGGCCCTCCCGTGCCCTTCTGGCATTCTGGCAGCCGTCCCTGCAGATGGCGCTTATGAATGCCGCTTTTGCCAGCCGAGTGAGATAAGAGCGGACAGATGAAACAGCCTATTACTGCTCTTGACCACCAGGTCTCTGCTCCCATGTGCAAATCTCGGGCTGAGTCAATGTTTAACCCCATCTAGAGTCAATGTTTAATCCCAGGCCAGCCAGCCCCGGAATTCAGCATTCCTCAGCAAACCAATCATACAGTCATGTCAGTGTCAATCACTGGAAAATAGAAGTGTGGCCGTGAATCTACAAAGGCTAAATATCAAGCCCCCCTCTCCCCTTTTTAAAGATATTGACTATGTGGGATTATCATGTGCAAGCAGCCCTTCCCTTGCCATCAGCAGGTAATAGTCTAGTAATTCTTGCCTCTAGCTGTCTTCCACTGGCAGGAACACAGCGTGTACTCTTCTTGTCCTGGGCTGGAGAGAGCCACGGGATGGGGACTATTGCCGTGGGTGCTCAGCTGAGCGCTGGGGCTGGGAAGGCAGTCCCTCGTGTGGCCACTGCCTGGAATCCCACCATGAAAGTGGGCACCACAACTGTCTAGTTGGCTGAGCTCAGGTAGGCTTTTGGGGAGTTCCTGAGCCCAGACGTATGTTCAGAGGCCTGAGCCTTTTCCCAGGTGAGCCTTCCTGTTACAGAGTAGGAGGGGGGAGAATTAGCTATAAATACTCTGTATTTGCCTGGCTATTGAGTGATTTCATAGAGGCTCCCCATGCCCTTCTTAAGGAGCTCGGAGCCTGACACCTGGGACTGGGACTGGCAGTATCACGTCAATGTCAGGAACAACCCGAATGAGGGAGAAGTCGGGGGATGACCAGCTGGGTGGTAGATGCGTGGAGGGTGGGGAAGAAGGTGGTTCTGGTCACTGGAGAGTGTTGGGGAGGGCAGCTTACCAGAGCCTGAGGGCTCTTCTTCTTTCCACATGAACTCACCGAGCCACCTCCTTCTCCTTGATCACCTGCCTCCCTGTGTCTTTGCCCACATGTCCCACCCCCCACCTGTTTTCCTAGTTCTGCTCACTCCCAATCAGGGAGTGAAAACAACACTTCCTCGGGGACTCCTGGGGTGGGGGTGGGGGGTTCGTTTGTCATTTGGGAGGTGAAGCAGTGAAGGCAGAGACTTTGGGGGGAGCCCCCCAAGACTGGCGGTGTCTAGCCCCAAGGGGCTTTTGTGAAGAGCAAGGAGTAGTGAAGCTGGACTGGAAAATTGGCCTTGGTCCAAAGGTTCTCTCAATTGCCCCGGGGCCAATCCCAGAGCCCCAGAGACTTTTAGAGGCAGGAACAAATGAACCAGCCTTTTCTGAGGTTACCAAACTGCTCTCTTGCCCTCTCCTACCTCCATACCCTGGCCAGGGAGGAGCGGAAGGAGGAAGATTTTTAGAGTGGACATCCAAAGTCAATAGGCAGGGTGTCAGGTAACAGGGCCCAGCCCCTCTCATAAGCCACTGGGGTCCTTCTGCAGACGTGCCGTTTCCTTGTTCCTGGTCTTGGCCTGGACTTCAGCCCACGGTTTGCTTGTCAGATGCCCACTGGAACAATATCCTCTGTGATCCAATGCAGCCCATGCCCCTCTGAGCCTCAACATTCCCATCTGTGCAATGGTGTACAATCTGCTTTTTTTCAGGTGATGTAAACTGTCATTAATTTTTAGTTGTCTGCACAACACAGGTGGAGTTGTGCACTGGCAAAATGAAAGAGTTTAGGCCAGTTATATTCATTAACTGGTCTGCCCTTTACCATCCCAGGCTCTACGGAAGCAAAACTCCCCGAAGCCCTTTTCCTGAACTCTTGTCTCAGGTGCAACATCGGCACTTGCGGGGCAACGTGGAAAACGCCTTTGGTCGTGGTAGTCCTGGCTCTCCTCCTCTTAGCTAAGATCCTTGGAGGAGTCAGGAATTTGTAACGTTAGGGAAAGAAGTGGCCCTTCTTTGACCTTCTACTCTCAGAGCAGAACTGGTCGATCTAGACCGAGTCAGCAAATAAGCAAAGGTTGGGAACTCGGCCAGAGGTTGGAAAAGGCGGAACAGAGAAGACTCCGGATGCTAACAAGGGAATGTGCGTCTTCAACAGAATGGGATCAAGGGACAAATAGTGGCTTATTGGCCCAGTGCCCCAGTGTGGATGATTTCTACGTGCCTCTGGAAGTGTGGCATAGTGTCCTCCCTTGCCTCCCTGCTGTCCTTCTGGTTTCCGCTGACCCCTTGGGGAGCAGGCCGGGGGGTGACAATTCGTCCTTCTGCTGAGAGTGAAGGGAGCAGGCTGGCCCGGGGGTGGGGGTGGGGGCAGTGCCCGCGAGCCAAGTGGCGTCCCTTCACGGGAAGTGGAGAGCTTGGCGGTGCTGGGCCCTGCCAGAGGGTCCGCTGGCTTTTGTGTAGACCCTCCATCTCGTCAAGCTCTTAGCCCTGGAGTATCTGTAGCCGTGGAAAATAACCACACAACTCCTGTCTCCCTGGCTTAAGAGCATGACAGATCGTTCCATGGAAACACCTTCCCTTTTGTCGGACTGAAGCTGTGTTGAAGCTGATTCCATATTTCCCAGACTGCACTGGCTGCTGGAGGAGAGGAACAGACCCCCCAGATCTTAGTGGAAAACAATCACAAGTTTCTGGGGGTGGGGGTGTCAAGCATTTGCCCTGGGTTACCTGAGATGGACGGACATCCCCACAGGGAATAAAAGATCTGAGCTCGCTAATGCCAGTAAGGACCTGAGGGTGGTGACTTAAATTTTTAGCTCTCCGTGAACCTTTTCTACTTCACTTAGCCAGGATAGGAATCAGCCCACTAGGTGACCAAAGAAAACAAATTACTGGAAATGATTATAAAAGCTTCTGTGCATGGGCCTAACAGAGGAAAACAAAGAAGGACCTGATCGGACGCCAGGGCATAAGCCCAAGTGCGGAGGAAGGCAGCGTGGGGCACTGGTAAGGGTTTAACCACGGAGGCAGACTGTTTCACGTTCAAGTCTCTGCTTGCCCTTTCCCTAGGAGTCTACTGCATTTCTCAGACCTCGGCTTCTGCGTCTGGGACACGAGAATTCTCCTGTCTGCCTTACAGAACGGTTGCATCAAATGCAGTGTGAAAACCGAGGGTAGCGCCTGCTGCGTGGAGGTACTGCAGCGAGGAGCAGCGGTATCAAGAGCTGCGCCCTCGCGGGCAGGACCCGCTCGGTCATGGGAAAGCCAGGGCTCCTGCATCTTGGATTTGCAATCTCCACGGAGAATTCCCCGATTCCAGCCTAGTGATGGTTGTTTCCCCTGCCCCTCGTCCCAGGGATGTGACTACCATGCTAGCTGGGGATGGAAGACAAAAAACCAATCCCTGACCATCCCAAGTGATGGAGTTGGCCTACTTTGTCTGTTTGACTCCTGCCCTACTCCGGGCATCCGTTAGCCCATAAAGGAGAGAGCTGTAAAGACTTGGGGCTGCCCCATTTCCTTCCAGACCTTCCCTCAGATCTTATCTCTGCCCAGCTCCAAACTATAGGTCCCCAGACTCTTATCTTGACTCTGTTCTGACCCTTTGAACTTGTACTGGCCCCTCCCCCTGGCAGACGTCAGCTTCCCCTAACGCACCATGACGTGGCAGCCGGCTCTACTTTCGATGTCACCCCTGACTCCAGCCACTTGGCCAACACCTTTGCCAAGCTGGTCCCCTCTTTCCCCAAGATGGGGTTGTCAGACTGGGCATCCTTCCTGCTGAACCCCAAGCAGAAAGTGTTACAGGAGTTCAGAGGAAGGAGAGGTCCCTGAGAGGGGTAGTTGGGGAGGCAGGGGGAGGCAGGGAAGTTTATGAGGAAGAGTGGGGTCTGATCCTTGATGTCAGAGTGGAAACAGGACAGTCTTGTATGCTTTCATGGCTTAGCTCAGGGATTGGCAAATCACAGCTCTAGAGCCAGATCCAGCCTAACACCTGCTTCTGTAAATAAAATTGTGTTGGCTCACAGCCAGCATCCTTCGTTTACGTATTGTCCTTGGTCGCTTTGGTGCTACAACGGCAGGGCTGTGTAGTGGTGACAGAGGCTACGTGTCCCACAAAGTCTAAAACATTTACTGTCGGGCCTTTGACAGAACGGGTTTGCAGCCCCCTGCTGTAGTGGTACCAGCTTTCCCAGACAAAGAGCCATCTGAGGAGCCCAGTCCGGTGAGACTGCTTCACCAAGACGCCACAGTCCGAAATGCTGGGGAAACACTCACCGAGTCGCCACACCCCAGAGCTAGTCACAGGGCACCTTTGTGTATTAAAGGTTCCAAAATATCGTACACTTAAGAACCCGTTTATTGTTTAACCAGCGTTTCTCAAACTTGTTTGATCTACCGAAACTTTTTCTTCCCCTTAGAACACCTCTTAACAATCTTGAGAAGCTCGCATTCTGTGGACGCCCCCGGTAAACACTACTTGGGTGGAATGATCCTGTACCGACTGAGTCCTCGGCCTGACCCTGCTCTTATGGGCCAAGTGACCTTGGCGGTGTGACATCCACCCCCGGGCCTGCTTCCTTATTAGTCGAAGGGGGTAATGTGGTTGTCCTAGCTCCTCTATCTCTCTTACGGGCTTTTCAGGCCGGTCACTGTGCTAGTGTTCACGAAAATGGTCCGGAGCAAGATGACTGCGGTGTCGTTGATTTTTTTTTATTAGTTTTGATTTGATACATTGTTCAGCAATGGCCGAGTGGAGAAAGCACTAGATCGAGGTTAAGAGTTCCCTTTTCTGAGGGGGGGTAATCAGAAGGGGGAATGAAACATGAGAAACTATAGACTCTGAGAAACAAACTGAGGGCTTCAGAGGGGAGGGGGTGGGGGAATGGGATAGGCCGGTGATGGGTAGTAAGGAGGGCACGTATTGCATGGTGCACTGGGCGTTATACGCAACTAATGAATCATGGAACTTTACATCAGAAACCGGGGATGTACTGTATGGTGACTAACATAATATAATTAAAAAAACATTAAAAAAAAAGAGTTCCCTTTTCTGATCCTTACTCTATTAATAACTGGGTTTAACCAAATTACTTCTCCCCACAGGGCCTCAGTTACTTCACCCTAGACTCTAAGGATCTATTAGCTCTGAAAGTCTATGATTCCATTTGGCTAGATACATTCAACTTCGCTACTTATCCAAAACAATGGGGTCTCTCTCACCAACTTTGAAGACTAAATCTCCATGATTTTCTGGGAACACTGTCTGTGCCCAGCACCAGCTGGAGGGTTTCTAGTGTTGCTGACAGCATAGGACCCAAGGCTGATCCTTCTGGAAATGTTGACCTGATAATTCTCAACTTGACATCGGAGTCTTTCCTTTCTTTCTCTCCCATTGCTCAAAGGCTGCTTTGCCCAAACATGAAGTTCAGACAGCTGGTGAACAGATTTGGCAAAACAAAAGAGCAGATGTGACCCCAGAAAAGACAGTGGGACCAAGGGTGGAGTGAAAGTTCCCCAATAGGCATGGAATGAAGTGTTTATAAAGCAGAATCCACATAAAATTCCCTCTGGCCACTTTCTCTGTTGACACTGCCCTCCCCGTAAAATGACCATTTCCCAGCTTCATCAACAGTCCTTGATATCAAGGATTTATAAGCAGTTGAACAACAGGAGCTTTATGAAGAAGGTGAGAATCTACTGAAAAATACCCTCCTCATCCACGAGTTTAGGAAAATCCCAGAAAATCTTGCCTGGGTCAAAAGGTCTATGGCATAACAAGTATAGGCTCAAATGGGGGGGATAATTTGAAGAATGGGGGTTGTTCTTTTTGGTTTCTATGGAGAATGCACCTGCCGGTGGAGTCAACCAGGGGAACTCCCAAATGAAGGCGACTCAGAGCATCTCAGAGGCCACTGAGCCCATGCCCTCCAGGCAGCCTTTCAATATTTATTGAGGACCCCACTGAGTTGGAAGTTTTCTGGGAACTTAGTGAGGTGGATCCAACATGATTACTGCCCTAAAGGAGCTTAGAATGTACTTGAGAAGGCAAGTATGTGATTATGATTAAATGTGTGCAGCAGGCTGAGTGCTAACAGATTTCAGGAAAGGGGGCAGCTAGCAAGGGCTAAGCACGATGGCTAAGAAGTTATGGTAATTGGAAGCCTCTTATAGTTTCCTACCCCCAGGAAGGGCAATTCCACACTTTCCTAGGTGATCTCCATCAGGGTTTAATCAATCTTTTCTTGAAGCCTTCTTTGAATCATGCATCACCTTTGGCTGTGGGAAATGCTTAACCTTCCTGGGCCCAAGGATGGCCAGCCTCTGCTTCCCCAGATGGAGCCCCGCTCCATTAGCTTCCCTTCATACAGGTGGAGGAAGGATGAGAAAAGGCTGAAGTTGTGGCGTTTTCGTCCTGGTTGTCTTTCCATGGTGACTGAGCGGCTTATGCTTCCATTCCTCGGGGTCCAGGGCATGTCTCCGGGACAGTCAGACAGGCCTGGGGAGGACAGTCATCCTGGAGCATACTCCTTCCCACGTGGGCCAGCTGGTCTGGCGGGTGGCTCGGTTCTAGGAAATATGTCATCTGAATCAAGGTGACCTCTGCCATCCTTTCTGTCTCCTGAGCTGCACAGACACAGAGCATGATGTGAAGGGACCGGGAACTGAATTTGATTCCCTGAGAATCCCACCCCTCAACCCCCACAAGACGTTGGGAACTTCCTGTCACAGAAGAATTGCCATGGAGCCCTTTGACTGAAGCGGATTGGGCCAGGCTTTTGGGGTCCTGGGTGTGATCATCTTAGCCTCTTCCACCTGCTCCCACAAATCTCACCCTCTCTTCATCAGAGCTAACCACCACAGGGCACTCATTTTAGGAGAAGAGGCTTTCAGCCGGGCCATGTAGAGGGCGCAAGCGTAGTTTGCTCCCACCTCTGGCCCCAGCACTCCTGCAATCCGAGGCTGGGATTGCTCACGTGGTTCGCACGCCCACAGTTAGCGTCTTGCCATCCTCTCAAGGGCTTCTCCTTCAGCTCTGGGATGTCACTGAGGCCTAAGTACAGAGATGATTCTCCCATTTCATTGATAAACCAAGGCCAGGAGCGATTACACGGCTCAGACTAGAGCTTAGCATTTCTGTATCCAGAGGTCCTGGCACCAACTCTGACCCCACCCAGTCCTGAGGGTGTCAGATCGGAACAAACACTCCCTCCCCAGCCTTGGGCGGACTTCGACTCAACTCACTCATCTTCTTGGTCCGGAGCTTCTTTTGCAATAGGCCAAGAGCCGCAAGTGTAAGGGGGCACAGCACCGCAGAGACGGGAATCAGGATCCAAGAGATGTTTTTCTGTCCTGGAAAAGCGCTGGAGTGGAAGCAGCCAGTGAGGGGGAGGGAAAGAGCACAGGGGAGGGAGGGTTGGAGCTGGACAGGAGGCCGAAGGGCACTTGGCCCTCGCCCCTCACTCTACAGGTGAGAAGCTGATGTGAGGGAAATCGGCTGCCTTCATTCCCACAGTGGGTTAGTAGCAGAGCTGGGACCAGAACCCCTGTCTTCAGGTTCCCACACCCTGAATCCTGGTCCCTACTACAGGGCCCGTGTGTGGCCCCACTGTGTGCCACAGTGGGAGAGAGGACTGAGTGGGTCCGGGAATCTACCCTGGGCATCTGGCTCTGCCACAGTTTTTCCTTGTGGCTTCAGTAAGTACCTCCCCTCCCTAGAGCTTTTGTTCCTCATCTTTTAAAAAAGTCCCAAAGGTTCCACTTAAATATTTCTGTTTTCTTAATGTTTAGATTTTTACTTGAATACAACATGAAAATACTCAGGGTTTCTTGGCAAGGACCCTTGAACAAGGGAGGGTCTGTGATTTTTATGGTCCTTGCCCTTTGCTGTCCTGGGAGACAAAGAGAGAAATGAGTAGATGAGTGGGGTACAGAGGTCAGCCCACGGGGGAACATGCCCAGAGTGGGGCAGATATGGAGCCCTGGCCAAGACAAAGGTCTGGAAGTTTACCTCATCATGGAGGACCCCTTGCCCAAGGGCCTCATAGACCCAGCAGCTGGGGCCTGGCCTGGTGTGGCTTGGGGATCGCTGTCTCCAGCAGGCATGTCTAGGTCCCCTTTGGTGGCCCCCTCCTCAGATGCCGTCTCTATGCTGGTCGGCCTCAGGGTCCACACACTTGCAGCTGGGGTAGTTCCTTCAGTGGAGCTCAGGACTTGGGGCTTAGAAACAGTGGTCGCTTCTTGCAGGATTTCCAGCACCCATTTTTCTGAGACCAGAGTTGATGGCCTGCTGGTCCCTCTGACCTCCCCAGTGACATCCGGAGCTGTTCTGACTCTCTCTGTCTCTTCTGCTGGCCCATCGGCCTCTGTAGTTGTCTCCCTTCCTTCCTCGCTGGGCCTAACCCTATTCGCTGCTGAGCCTCTGGTGTCCCACACCCAAACACCTGCTGTTGTATTGGACTCGCCTCCAGTTGCTGAAGCTGGACTCTCTGGAATGGGGACTGTTGCCCAGACAGAACCCTCTACCTGGCTGCTCGTCGCTTGAGCTACTGCCTTAGTTGTTCCTGGGGTCTGCCCTCCCTCAGCTGATGCTGTTGTTTTGTTGGTTCCTGGAGTCAGACCAACTCTATCCCATCCTGTCCCCTGTCTTTCTATAGTCTGGGTGGTTCTTGAGGTCTGTCTGTTGGCTGCTTGTGATACCGTTCCAAAGGATCCCATGACGAGCTCACCGGCAGCTGGAGTGGGAGTGGGGATGTTGCTGGAAGGATCTGTGAATGGAGAGGAAGACTACATGGGAAGGCTACCCCGGTGCCTACAGGATTTAGCAAAGGACGCCAGGCTCAAGGTGCTTGCTCCCAGGAATGCGATCTCACTAAGCAACACAGTCTTTGGTCAATACGTAGGATAAAAATAAAAATTAGGGAAAATCAGGTGTATTTTCTAGCCTGTTGCAAGTATTGACATTCCACAGTCCTTTCTCCTCGTTTTATGCCCACATACTCTCTACTGGGCCGTCCTGCCCTCCGCGGCTGGCCCCTTTCCCACAGCCCAGCACATACTGCCCCCCAGACAGAGCAGGCGATCCCAGCAGATGGCTAGAGCAACACCTAACCAGACAAATGCAACGCCAGGCTCTGACCGCTCCCTGACACGCCACCTTGCCTGGCCAGCCACTGCCTGAGCGCCCTTCCGTGGACTCTGAGTGCCCAACTCCAGGTCACGTCTCTGGAACCGGCCATGCAGAACATGGGCCTGGTAGCTGTCAGATGTCTGCTGAGGGGCTGGGTCTCAGGAAGAGCCTCTTCTGTCCTGTGTATCTTACCTGCTCTGCTTCTCTGAACAAAGAGACGTCATGAGCCGAAGTGGCCACATTTTTCAATTCACTCCCTTCTTGGAGTCCTCTCCAAACATACGTGGAACAAAATTTGGGGAATGTGGGTGGGACAGCTTGCATGCATTCATTTAGGCAGTTTTTCCGAATATCCACCTTCCTTCTGAAGGTAATTTCTTTCCGAAATGCAAGCCTACTACTTCCTAAAGTCCTTGCTTTACTCCCAGCTTTTCCTCACCACCCCCCCCCCCCAGGCTTAAAGCTCTCTTGGACCTGTCGCTCTGCTCCAGCACCTTCTCCTTCCCAACATTCACTTCACCAAACTTGACCCACCGACCTTCAGCCCGTACCTGCAGAGACAGTCAGATTCATGCTGAAGAAGAACATGTTGTTTCTGTTTCCGATGCCACAGCGATAGCGCCCCCCGTCATCCAGGGACAGCTGGGACAGCTGCACCACAAACAAGCCTCTCCGCGGGAAGTCTGCCAGAGCCACGCGGCCACGGTAGCCAAGGTGAGTGTAGTTGGTGGTGGACACGATGGTGTGGCAGATCCACGTCACAGGGCTTAGGCGGCACCAGTACTTCCTCACGTGCTTGTTGATGGACAAGGGGGTGTAATGGCACTGGATGGTGACAGCTCCCCCAGTTTCCCCCGACACCAGCCTCGGGCCCTTCAGTGCATTTGCAGCTACAGGCAGAGGTGGGGGAGAAGAGTCAAAGGAGAAGGACCGTTGGGTATAGTCACTGTTTGGGGAGTTACAAGCTCCAAACTCTGCCAGAATTAGGGAACAGGTTGAAAAATGCCTTCATGATAGTGAAGTCAAGAAGAATCAATATGGATATGTTGGAGCTTAGCCCACTGGGTCAGGAGTACCCCCAAATATGGAGGGGAGCTCTAGCTAAGGCTCCATGTGAGAGACAGAAATGCAGGAATACTCTTACCAACTATTTAACTACTGCCTATCACGTGCCAGACGTTCTCATACAAGCGCGTCCAGAGCCTGGGTCAACGCCTGATGGAAGGGCTATGGGTGGTTTGATGGAATACGCAAGAGAGATGGTAAGTAGGTGAGGACAGATGAGTGTGCTTTCCCCAGAGAGGGAAGGGTGCCCCAAACACAAGAATCCTGGTCCACTTAGTGGGTCCATCCCCAGACAGGTGGCTGAAAAATGTTCACACTAGGCACTTTTTATGTAGAACCATAAACAGCCACATACCACCGTCGAGGCGCAGATGAACAATAGCCTGAACATGTCTACTTCGGCAATAGGCCCAAATCACACTTCAATGCGTCTACGGCCTGTTTACTAAATGACACGAACTTGACCTGGTGCAGGCAGAAACAAAGCTTGTTCTCGCACTGCCTCTCCATACTGGCTCTGCTCCTTGATCAATCTCAGGCATAATTGCAGGTACAGTAACTTTCATAGTCTCACTTGGATAGGAAAATGTCCAGTCTGGTCGAAAACTCTATATCCAGTCCAGTCCGGTGACTGGTTGCAACTCCAGTTTCTTTGCTCTACTCCTTCCTCAATTCAGAACTGCTGCTCACGCCCCTCAGGGAGTGCATATGGAGGGGCAGAGGAAGGTGAGAGGGAGAGTTGCGGTCTGCTCATCATGCTTACCGGGCACAAGGGATGTCCAGAACTCTTCCTAGAACTTTGGCCTCCCAGACCATTCCAGGCCCCCTGGCTACATTTCCTTCCTTGTAAGAACTGCCTCTCTTGCTGGCCTCTTGTGCCTCCTCCACCACCACCATGCCTATAACATCGGGCCACCTGCCCTTCTTTTTGTGGTCACAGTCCTTTCTGGATGGCCTTTGTGGTGGAGTCCCCAGGCCAGCTCCTTTCTGTAGGTCCCACATTTGGTCACAGGAAGCACACTTTGGTCCTGTTGTCAGGAGAAGCTGGGACATGGGGCAGCTTGGTGAGTGACTTTCTACAAATTCCTCTTACTTGACTGAACATGAGGGGGAAGTGATCCCTCCTGTCCCCCAGGGCAGGTGGAGGCGAGCACAACACACTGACATCTCTCTCTAGAACAGCTCTTCCAGTGAGCTCGGCTACCCTCTCATGATTCGTCAGATGGCTGCGTGGAGGGCTGTTGCTGGCACAACCCACTCTCCAGGCTCTCTCCACAGTCCTGGACAGGAGCTTAAACATCTTGTTGTAGGATGTGGGTGCCTGGCATCTCTCAATTTATTCTATGTCTCTAGGACCCTCTGAAGCCAAGAAGGCTCAGGTTTTTTTGCTTGTTTGTTTTTAAAGATTTTATTTATTTATTCGACAGACAGGGAGAGAGAGTGCACAAGCAGGGGGAGCTGCAGAGGGAGAGGGAGAAGCAGGCTCCCGCAGAGCAGGAAGCTTCATGCGGGGCTCCATCCCAGAAGGCCAAGATCATGACCTGAGCCGAAGCAGACGCTCAGAAGGCAGACGGTCAGCCGACTAAGCCACCCAGGCGCCCCAAGAAGTTTCAGTTTAAATCCAAATTTAATATCCTGTTGCCAAAGCTGGCTACAGAATTGCAAAGCCCAGTGCAAAATGAAAACGCAGAGCCCCTTGTTCAGAGGTTATTAACCCCTGTTCACTATGGTAATAGCAGACCATTAAACCAAGCACCTTCAGGGTATGGGCCCCTGTGACTGTGCAGAGCACAGGCTCATGAAGCTGGCTTGCCTGTTGCATACGTCTTGAGGTCTAACAAAGGAAGACTCAAGGCCATAGGTGCTATGACTGTAGCAATACTCACCGTAAGTTTAATTAGATGACATGCCACCAATTATGCCACCATTAATAAAGCTAAATGGCCGCTTGTCTTTAAAAGTCAAGAATATTCACGATTACAAACAAGGATCATCTCAGGACAACAGCGATGGTACCCTGATAAAGTGTTCATACCCTGGATCTCAGGAATTCGTGCAATCTACACGTGGCACATACGAGAGGATCTCCGCTCCATTAATCAGCCGGATGGGGCAGTCTGACCTCGCGGGAGAAGGCTGATTAAGAATCTTTAATGAGGGGCACCTGGGTGGCTCAGTCGTTAAGCGTCTGCCTTCGGCTCAGGGCCTGATCCCAGGGTCCTGGAATCGAGCCCCACATCAGGTCCCTGCTCCTCTGGGAGCCAGCTTCTTCCTCTCCCACTCCCCCTGCTTGTGTTCCCTCTCTCGCTGGCTGTCTCTGTCAAATAAATAAGTAAAATCTTAAAAAAAAAAAAACCTTAATGAGCTCTTGCCATGAACATTTTTTCTTTTATTAATACTAAATTTTACTTGCCCTTGAGAACTCATTTGGTGAATTACTGATCAGTAGCCCTTAGTTACATATAATTAAGGTGTATATATATTATATTATATGTAATTTGGAATATATTTGGTATGTGTTATATATAATTCGGAATGTTTTATTAGTCATCTGTGGGAATTAAAGAAAGGGCTAGCATTTTACAATCAACGTGGAGCCCACCTGGGTTCCCTGATGCAGATTCACAGCACTTCAGTGGAGGCGGGGGCCCTGCACTCATTCCCCCATCATTTCCCTGCAGCTGTCTGAGGCTCTGGCTTCCCCCGGGGGAGAAGCGAGGGGGGCCTGCAGATGGAGGGGGCCCAGGGACTGGAGACTGACTCGGTCTGAGAGAGTAGGGGAAGGCTGCGGCAAGACGGAGGGAGAGTGGTTGCACCTGAAGCGGCTGCCTCCTTCATTCAGCAGAGGGGTGAGAAAGGAGTGAGTGTTTCCTGGGCCAAGAGGTGGGGCCCGGAGGGGAGAGGGCCATTCCACCGGCATCTGAGATGGGGTTTTCCGTGTAAAGGGGTCAGAGCAGAACCTAGGCAAAGGGAGGAGATGGACCATCAGGGGACCCTCTAAGTTCACAAATGCAGCCACAAGAGGAGGAGCCAGCTCTAAACTCCTTGCCGCCCCATCAAGTAAGAGTTCCCTGCCTTCTGCCTCGCCTCCCTTGGGCTCCTGGGACCCTGCTGGGGTCCCAAGTGCCAGCTGCTGACATGGGGAGGAGAAGGAAGAGAGGAACAGAGGAGAGGGCCACCCCGTCCCCGGTGCTGCCTTCCTGACCACAGGCCTTGGGTGGACATGAGGGCGTATCTTTGAAGGAAGACTGGAGTGCTGACCAGAGTATTTAACTGCACCCTCGAAAGTATCCGATTCAGCATTTGAGATTCAAGGAATTGAGTCAGAATTCTTACCTACATTAATATGTTAGCAGAAAAATCATGGGCCTGCCTGAGTTTTCCCTTGGGGTCAGGGGATGCCTGCTTCTACTAAAAAATTTTAAAAGGGGCTAGTGGGAGACTCAAATAAAGAGATGGTGTGATTATATGACAGAGCGGTCTCGCTCAAAATGAACGTTTGAGTCATTAAAATTCTGATTTGTTTATAAGCCAAACACAATTATTCATCCTTTTTTGGTATTACCAGAGCATTTTCATTCATTCGTTCGAAGATTATCTGTTCCGGGTCTACTCAGGACTAGGTTCTAGGTACCTGACACTCTGGGCACATACTCACCACATTTCTCAATGGTTCCCCATTACCATCAAAATAAAATCTTGCAGCACGGACACAGGGCCATGCGTCATTTGAGCCTGGTCTATACCTGGCCGGCCTCACCATACCAGCCTGCCAGCACCTATGGTGCAAGGACTCTGTCCTCCACCCACCTGTCCCTTGTGACTGGCACGTGGCCGGCCCTCCATAAACGTGTGTTGACTAAATCATTAGATGCCGAGATGTAAATTTTATTTATCCACCTGGTTATTTGTAGAGTCTGAGCATTTCGAGGAGGGCCGTTCTGCGTCTGTAAGCCCCTCATCCTGGGCCTGGCACTGAATGTTTTTGTAATGGGTGGGCATGAGCAGTGCCCCTTCCGTCTTGCACATGCATGCCCTGGAACCCTCATCCTGCAAATGCAGCTGACTTGCAGTCATCAACTTGAAGGGAAGAGAGCAGAGATATTGGGAATATCCTAACAGCGAATATTCTAGAAATGAGCAAAGCAGGCATTGGCCCTCTCTTGTGAGCTCTTGCCTCGCTCATTCCCCCTGGACCCAGACCTGACCACTCCCTGGATGCACTGCATGGCCTGGGATCCTGGGAGAGAAAGCCAGGGGTATGCTCAAAGTGGCGAGGCAGTGCTGAACGCCGCTGAGCAGCCCGCCAGGAATCTCTGCAGCCTGGAAGGCATGGGGCTGGTTTTGCAAGCTCCGAATCTGGGCTGTGCTTGGGACTCACCTTGCAATAGGCACAACATGAGGAAGATGGGCATTTTCCATCTTGCCCTCTGGTTGGCGACCTGCAAAAAACACTGTAGTTGAAGAGGTCTGAGGGGGGCAGTGAGAAGCTGGGGTGAGCAGCAGGGAGACCCAGGGCAAGCCCTTTCTCATTTGAGGCCCTCAGTGTGCTCAGTGTTGTGGCTGGGTGGGCTATATCTCACCAAGAACAGGACGGGGACTGCCCTCCCTAAGAGAAGCATGACTCCATCTCCCCCTCCCAAGCATGCGTGTATGGCCTGGGTCACCACCACCAAGGCTAAGATGGCCCTACCCTTGGGGTTTCTGTGTTCAGAAGAGTTGGAACTCCCTCGGTAGGATCCCAGTCCCCGTACCCACTTGCCAGCACAGAGCTTTGAATCTGGGGGAAACCTTGTGTCCTGGAAAGACGACACGCTTGAGGTCTAAAAGTAGGCGGAGGTTGTGGGGCTTTGGTGGGGGGGGGGTCAGTCCCCCCCCCCCGGGGGGAAATGAGCACATGCGTCAGGGGATTGTTGCACAACTGAAACTAGATTGTGTTAGAAGTGCTGGCAGTGTGCTGGGTACAGAGTAGCTCCCTCCCCCTTCCCTTCTCACCCCTTCTTTCCTGCAGAAAGAGAACTAATGCCTTCAAGGGAAGCTTTCTGTTTTGCTGGTGGCATGCCTCCAGGCAGTAACAAGGACTTAGAAATCAGCTCTCAGGACAAATAGTTGTCGGGACAAGGGTCCTATTCTTTTTCTTCTCCACAATTTCTAGGAAGCCCTCCCTGCTCTCCAGTCCATGCTGATGTCCCTCTACTCTGGTCTCTCCTGCTGGCCTGGTGGGACGTTGTGCGTCATCTCTCTACCCCCAGGCTCTGGGACGGAAGGCAGCACGGTGCAGGAGCAAGACCACTCTCGGAATAGATGCTACACTGATCCTCACTCAGTAGTCTTTTATTGCCTGCTGCTGCTGAAGACGGAGATTGTGCATTGTACTTCATTTGTACCCCCTAGTGTTTTCATGGAGGCTTCCTGGTTGATTAAAAATCTGTGCTTTAAATCTGCCTACTGCCTGCAGTTCTTAGGACCTATAAATTTAGGAAGAAAGAAAGAAAGAGAGAGAGAGAGGAAAGAAAGAAAGAAAGAAAGAAAGAAAGAAAGAAAGAAAGAAAGAAAGAAAGAAAGAAAGAGAAAAAGAAAGAAAGGGAAAGAAAGAAAGAAAGAAAGAAGAAAGGAAGGAAGAAAACGAGGGCAAACTAAAGTGAGCCATCATAGTCTCCTTCCCCTTCTAATCCCTACCTCACTAATGTTGAGAACAGGTGCAGACAATCAATGGTCTGGCCCAGGGGCAGGAGACCCTCACCTCCCACCCTTGCCCAACTAGACTAAGTCACACAAGGCCACTGGCCAGGCTGGGACATAAGCAAAAGGAGGAGAAAGGGGAATGCGGGAGGCGAGAAGAAGAAGAGGGAGAGGAAAGGAAGGGCAAAGGAAGAGAACGTAGAGGACGGGAGAATGGTCGAATCCATGGATTGGCCCCATAACTGCAAACTGTCACCTCAGCTTGGCTCCACCCGGCTGTCTCCCCTAAAACCTTGGCCCACTCTACCCAGGTAGAGCCCCAAGAGTGGAGGAAGTTGGAAGAGTCCTTGGGCTCCTTGCGCCTCCTTCGTGTCCTCTTAGCGATGCCCCTGCCTTGGGCACCAGCATGGCAGCCGAGGCCCTCCCCGCCGTCCAGAGCTTCTGGCTGCCCACCGTCACCTGCAGGCTCTGCCAGGTGTGCCTAATCTGTTGTTTGATTAATGTCTGCCAAGCCCAGGCTCCTCGGGGCTTGTTTTCCTAGCGCACTAGGTGCTGACACGACACACGTTGAGGTCAAAGTCTCAGCACCACACCACCCAGTTCCTCTGAAGTCCCCTGGTGGAGCAATCTCTAGGCTCGGGAGCAAAAGCCACCTCGCCTCTGAGGGGCAATGAGGAAGCACAGAGTGTGAGATAAAGTTCTCCAGGGAGTTACCAGCCTTGATTGGAGGCTGAAAGGACAATATTCGAGGAAATTGTCTCCAAGCCATCCACCCGGCCAGTGACCTTCAGAAAACCTTTCTCCAGGATACCGGGAGCCCCAGCTCAGCAGCCTGGGCTACAGGCCTCTGTAATGATGCATAGCATTTTAGGGAATGAGGGCCACGGGGGCAGGGGGCTCTCGTCCCTCTGTCCTGCTGGGAAGGGCATCTACCGCATCTCCAGCGCAGGCTGGTGTGTGACTCACCAAGTCCCTATTGCCCCCTTAAGGCCCACTTCCCTCCTATTCCCTAGCCCTGGGGCAGCAGACAAGAAAGCAGAAGAGCCCATGTGGTATAGAGGGAAGGGTACAGTTCCAGGGCTCAGGAGCCTTCGCCTTTGCCCGTGGTTGATGGAATGACCTAGAGCGAATACACCCCCGTCTTCACTAGAGCAGAGCTTTGACCCTGTGATCCCCAAGTCTCCTCTTTCTGACATTTCTTGGTTCTACATGAGTCAGGGCCTCAAAGGCATCATGCACTCTGGTGGGAGGGAGAGTCAAGGTGAGCAGGAGAATGGGGAGGCAGGAGGGCGATGCTGTGGGCTGAACCCCAGGGTCCTTCCCTGGCCTCCTGGGTGTGAGCGCAGCCTGCTCGGGGAAGGGCCCCTGAATGCCCGCTGGAGAGTTGCTGCTGCAAATCCCCACCACCGCCACCACCCCCAGGGAGACAAGACCCCAGCCGCTGGGGAGAAAGCCGAGTCTCACCTGTCCTCCTGGCTTGGCTGAGGCTTCTCCAGCCATCTCAGTCCAGAGATAAAATCCACCCGGACTTTTTGCTTTCCTCACTCTCTTTTTGAGATGCTGGGTTTTGAACACCTTCTAGCTTCTTTTCTTTAACCTTAAGACTGCGAAGGCAGCCCTGGCCTGCTGGAAAGCAGCTGGAGCCACAGGAGAAGCTCCAAGGGCAAGATGGAGTCGGCCCCTCGGCTCTCCACAGGGGCGGCAAGCCACTGCACCCAGTGCCCTGCCTGCCGGTTCTAGGAAGGAGCTGGTCCCGGTTCCTTGTGGTCCTCACTGTCACTTAACTCCTGCAGAACTTTTCCAGGGGTGGTCACAGTGACGTCAAGGATCCACATTCTTCCATCTCTCATTTCCCCTCCAGTCCAGGGCCCCAGATTTTTCAGGATGCCCCAGTTTAGCTGGCCCCTTCAGGATAAGTGATGCAGCAGTCTGGGGAAGCGAGACAATTCAGGAGAGGAATTCCCCTGTAGTCTGGCCGGGCAGCTGGTGTCTTCTGCTGGCCTGGCCCCTTCAGCACCCAGAGAGAGTCAGTTTGGGTCACGGACTCCAGTTCACCTGCACGCCTGGTAGTCCCTAATTCATGCTCCGGATGGAGCACAAGATAGGAAATGAGATGATTTCCATGGAAAGAGAGCACTGACAAGTGTGGCTCATCCAGGAGAACAGCATACTTAAAAATACTCCATTTTGCTTTGGAAAATATGGTACGGGTAGGTTCTCTTCCTCATAAGAGATGCCATGCCTACCTCTGTTGGTTTTAAACTGACATCAAAATGACAACTAAGGAGCCCGAGGGATGGAGGTACTGCAGACTCTAGTGAAGGACTCTCACCAGAGCCCCTGAAGGACACTGTAGCATCCTTGGGCCAGTTAGAAAGGGCACTTCTTCTTTAGAAAAATCAAGGCAGTCGATATATTGTTGTACTATAACCATAGATAGTAACACACACTGTCTACACATTCCCACTTCCAGGTCTGAAGACAGATTGTGGGTAGGGACTGTGTCAATGAAAGCAATAAGAGAGGAAAAGAAATAATAGCGTGGGTGGTCCCAGTGGGGCTGGGACAAGGTGGTCTTGTGTTTGTGTGCCAGTTTCTGAGTGCACAGTGGTGTGTGCCACTATCCCAGGACTTGGTTAGAAGGTCCAGGTTTTCACAACACCTATAGCCTCTCATATAAGTTAGAAGACATCCCCTTAGCCATGGCATGCTTAAGCAGTGCACAACCTGAAGAACTGTACATGGTGGCCCTGCTTATCCCCAGAACTGAATGGTGGTAGAGAGGTTTAATGCCTGGCTACATTCTCCATTCCCAGCTCCTCTGGGAGCAGTACAGCATTGTGGGTGATCACGTAGACTTTGGAGTTAAGACTCCTTCCAAGTTAATATCCCAGCCCTACTTTTTACTGGAAAAATGATATGGGTCAGATTACTTAACCGCTTTACTCCTTGTTCTCCTCATATGAAAACATGAGATAATAGCACCTACCTCATAAAGTTATTTTGTGGATTAAGTGTGACAATCCATGTAACATAAAGTTTCCTCCATGTAGCAAATTTTCAGTAAGCGTCAGCTGATAATATTAATAGCTCAGCTTACAGCAACAGAGAGCAGGTGTCTTTTAATGATCAAAGCCTCAAAAAAGAGTCCCTTTTGAAGGTTTTCATCTGTTCAGTGGTCTGCTGCTTTCTTTTTTCCTTTCTTTCTTTTTTGTGCCATTTGATCATTTTAGCATTTGAAAGATTAAAAATAAATCAATTTGTCTAAGGATATGTCTGGATTGATTTTGTATTTTAAAATAAATATTTGTCAAATTGTATTGTTTTATAAACCATGCAATTGTTTTACATCCTTAAGGATAGTTTTTCTAGTTTATCTCCTTTTGAACATTTTGGAGACTTTTTGATTACTAAAGACATAAAGCATAGGGAATTCCAACTAGTTGTAAAGCACTGGGCCAGTTTTCAGAGCACTGACCCAGAGCTAAGGTGACTCCCTCTCTGAAGCTTTATGGGAGAGAAAACTCTGTACTGGCTACTCCTCTTGAGAGTGTAACTGAATTCGTTAGCCTAGCACAAAGCCACGGGAAGCCTCTTTCCATAGGTTTATGACACTGCGACCTTCCGATTTCCGGTCCCAGACTCCAGAAAAAAAACAAATTAATATTGAAACCAAATGTCAGATCTGGGAAGAGTTTTACCCACTCCCTGTCCCCCACCTCCAATCCCCCAATCCCAATTTTAACAAAGGGTTTTATTTGCTAAACAGACACACCGAAGTAAAAATTGGAAACCAGCTAGCCAAGACAGGGAAAGCCATTTGAGCTATGACACAATTTGTATTGATCTCTTCCCTGTCGAAACATGTTTTCTAATGAATAAATTAAGAGCAATATATAGACATTATTTATGCATCTCCGTGGCTATAGTCAAAGCTTACATTTCACCTTTACATCACTGCAAAGTTTTCTGCTACTCTACCTACGCATGCAAGCCTTTTTCTTTTTTCCTTTTTTAAAAGATTTTGTTTATTTCTTTGAGAGAGAGAGAGAAAGAGAGTGGGAGGAGGGGCAGATGGAGAGGGAGAATCTCAAGCAGACTCCGTGCTGATCACGGAACCCAACTCAGGGCTGGATCTCACAATGCTGAGATCACGACCTGAGCCAAACCAAGAGTTGGATGCTTAACAGACTGAGTCGCCCAGGCACCCCTGCAAGCTTTATTCTATCCTAGTTATTAGCAAGAGAGACACAGCCCTTCACCCCCTCCCTAACTCAAGTTCTGGTGAGAATACAGGATGCTGAAGAAAGCATCGTTTAAAAACACCTGGATTACCACTACAAAGGCCTTGATCACTTAGAAATTCCTAGAGGAACATGAACTATGAGACTTGTCACTCCTCCAAAGGATAAGAGAAGAGAGTATGTGTATAGAACAAGTAATCATTTTATAATGATGTTTAACAGGCTTTTACAACCTCCACATCACTTAGCTGATAGCAAAGATTGCAATCCAGCAACAGTCACAGCCCTCCAAACACAGAAGACATCCCAAAGGCAGCCGGGCAAGTGCTGAGATGGGTTTAAGTTCATGGACAGACTGCTGGTAAAAGCACAGAGGAAAGAATCCCAGGAGATTCTTTCATAGTTCATAGGAGTATCGCCTAAGACCTTGGCATCGATGGCTACAGGAAATCCTGATCAAATAGTTCTCAGCACAATCTTTCTGGAGTGACAAGTTTGGGGACTGAAACAAATATATATCTTACTGGTTGGAATCATTTCATGATGCTGGTATTTGACATAGACATGGTCCTGTGATACTGAAACGTGAGCCCTTGCAGGATGGGAGGGGCCCCCAGTAATTAACTTGCCACCTAGGAACGGTGTTCTGCTCTATTGTTGGCAGGTTGGACGGTCATGAGCAACAAAGCTGAACTCAGCCTGGTTCGTAGGAGCTAAGCTGCCTGTGGGAGCCCGTGCACAGCCCTGTCCCTCTGACCGGGGCTGCATCCCTCATGGGTCTCTTGTGCCAGCAACCAGTGCCTGCAGTGGGCTGCTGTCAGACGGCCAAGTCATTCTGTCTGCTCGGTAATCTACTGCTTCTTCCCAATACAGCATCTTTCCCCAACACCTATACCTCTGATATGAAAAGGCAGGGCCACTGACACGTCAGCCGTCAGCCGGGACCAGAGACAGAGCCCTTCCCCGCCCCCCCCTCAAAGGTAGAAGCTGTGAAATACTCATTTGAAATGGAGCCAGGAAGCCCTGAAGGGGGCGCTGTCATGCACTAACTACATTGCACCCAGCTTCACTAGCAAGGGAAGGAAGGTAAGAACTATGGACTCTGAGAAACAAACTGAGGCCTCCAGAGGGGAGGCCGGTGAGGGAATGGGATAGACCGGTGATGGGTAGTAAGGAGGGCACGTATTGCATGGTGCACTGGGTGTTATACGCAACTAATGAATCATCGAACTTTACATCAAAAACCAGGGATGTACTGTATGGTGACTAACATAATATAATAAAAAAATATTTAAAAAAAAAAAGAATTATCTGGACAAGGAGGGCAGGCTTCACATAGGAATTTCTCTCCATTTAAGAAAAAGAAGGAAGATCCCTCCCCGCCCCAGCAACAATGCACCAACCACCCTGTACGGCAATGAGAACCTGCCACAACCTCCAACACTTCTTTTCCAAAGAACTTTTGTTTAAAACAGCCCTCCCCAATTTCCTCCTAAAACCTAGTGAGAGCTGACCTTCCCTTTGTCTCTTTGAACTTGCCTATGGTTTACCAGAATTTGCTTGTCCTGAATTGCAATTTCTCTCCTATTCCTGAATAAACTCATTTTGCTGGAAAAATAACTTGCCATTTTATTTTTAAGGTTGACCAAGCATTTCATGGCTCTCATTGTGTGGACCAGAGCAGTATTTCCGGGTGTGGGATATGCTCCTCCGGAGCCAAAGATGCCCACCAAGTATGTGCTTCCTTTCTTGTGGTGGGAGGTGCAAGATGGAATCTT
This sequence comes from Ursus americanus, assembly GCF_024610735.1. NCBI lineage: Eukaryota > Metazoa > Chordata > Mammalia > Carnivora > Ursidae > Ursus > Ursus americanus. The sequence goes on from NC_142128.1 coordinate 73,289,214, forward strand.
GTCTTTTCCTTGGGATGAGGTTTCCTGGCGGGACCCTGATCATTGGACCCCTAAAAATATTACTGATGTGACACTCCCCTGATCTTCGTAAGTTTTACCTCCCATCCCCTGAGGCATGCGCACCTTACTAAGGCCTCCGACATGCCAGCCACTTCTTGCTCACAGGGCCTGATTAGCATAATATCATCAATAGATCGAGGTAACATTCTTCAGGATGCCCGGATGGTCCAGATCCCTTTGGACTATATTATGACCGAGGTCAGGGGAGTTAACATAGCCTTGGGAAATTGTAAATATATGTGTTATTTGCCCATATAAATGCAAATGGTCTCTCATTCTCTTCTCTGAAGGAAATAGCAAAGGATGCATTCACCAAATCAAGGCTACACGCTATGGCCCCAAGGCCATGTCAATTCTGCTGTAAGAGATAAATGGACACAGTGGCTGGAATTGGGGCCAATATTTGATTGGGTTTGCAGTAATTTATAGTCATCCTCCAGGGTCCACTAAGTTTCTGCAGAGGCCAACTGTTGAATTGAATGAGGCATCGTGGGAACTACTACTCTGCATCCTTTAGACCCTTAAGTGTGATACTAATATCAACAATCCCCCCACCATGTGATATTGTTTCGTATTTATTATCTTGCCTGGAGGGTGGGGCCACTTGACCTTCCTCACTACCACAGTTCTGAACTTCACAAGCTGAAGACCCAATGATCCAACTAAGAAGCATGTCAACCCAATTATTCATTTCGGGACTGGAGAGATTACCATTAGACCATTGGATGAATCTGCAGACCCAGTGAGCACACTGTAAACCAGACCTTGGCCAGAATTTTATTTCTTACTTGGCCCCCATATACCCCACTAGTTAGAATAGGGGGCCATGATGATGCTTTGGTTCTCTGGGTATCATGTCAGCTTGCACTCCGTGTTCTAACATCAAACATTTGGGAGTCCCTCTTCCCCAGCATACAGTTCCCCAAATAAATGATTGTGGGTTCCTTTAGAAAGGACTTGTGGAATCATTACTGTGTCTGTTTGTTGTGGTGTTGCAGGGTTTTGTCTCCTGGGAATCTGGCTGAGTCTGAGTCTGAAAACTGGCTCAAGTCCAGAAAATGAGCAAGAGATCATGACATGTTATTGGGGCCACTGCCTTTAGACTCCTTGTCATCCATCCTTAACTTCTTCTAATGATACAAGCTAAGAAACAGTTTGTTGGCCAAGTACCTATTTTGCCTCTAGGAATATCAAGTTCTTTTAATCATCCCCATTACTGCCTGTGAGTCAGGCCCTTTGGCTGCCACTCCCACCTGTTGCTCATCAAAATGACTGTGTCCATCTGGCCTTTCTGGTTCTTGACCTATCATCACCATTGGTATCACTAAGCCAGATTCTCTACCTACGTCTCCCACCTTCATCCCTGGCTTATAGAAGAGAGTCTTGTTTGAGTTTTTGATGATGCTGATGTCCTTCTCATTAGCTCATTTCTTTTAGCTTTGTGAGAGGTGTATTGTCCAGGCCTTCCCATAGAACAGAATCATCTGGTAGGTCTTCCAGTCTTCCAGTATATCCACTCTAGCATGCTCACTTCCTGAGCCTCTTCATTTCCTCCTCCACTGCCTCCAGGGGCAGTTCTGGCATTTCAACTTCATATAGCTTGGGTCATCACTTTTTCCATACTTCTAGGAGCCATGAGAACAGCATCATCACATACCTCCTGAAGTCCCTGCCAGGTGTTAAAACTTGTATCCTTAGATTTGCTCCCAAATCAATATGCTCTTCCCTAACTTATAGTGTGCTTCAGCCTCCCTTGATCCAGCCTTTTCAGAATCCAGTACCATATGAACTCCTCTGATTCTTGCTGGTACCTGCTGAGTAGGACTTACAGCTCATTTGAGGTCTAGTCCTTTTATTAAAAAAAAAAAAATCTAACATGGAGTCACTTGTGCTAAACCCTATATCAACAAACCAAGACTTAATACCTAACAATTGTAGTCTCAGCCTTTTCCAGGAATGGAAACTTTAATTAGTCAATCTGGAATTACCTGGTCAGCACTAGTGAGGTAACCTGCCTGATAGACCCCTGCCTTCCCCCAAAGGAAGGTGACGGTGCCTGAAACAATTCACTCTGCTAGAATAACTTCATTGCCCTGCCTCCTGCCTATAAAGTCTTCCATTTTGTACAACTTCTCAGAGCTCCTTTTTATCTGCTAGGATGGGATGCTGCTTGGTTCATAGATCATTAAATAAATCCAATTAGATCTTTCTTTCAATTTACTCAGTTGATTTTTGCTTTTTAACACCCTTCCTCCATTACCAGGGCCAGAACATCCCAGCTGGATTATGCTGTGACTTAACCCTAGTTATAAGCCTAGTTACTAGGAGGGAAGATGGAGGGGAGAGGTCTTTGAAGTATCTTCAAGCAAGGTGGGAGTGGGAATAGAAACAGTAGTTTTCAATTTTAATAGGGAGAGGCAGGCTAATTCTGTAGGCTCAGAGAGTTTAGAAGAATCTGGGAGTTAAACATTTGGAGGGGTGTCATCCACCTAGATGTCCCATCCCAAGTTCTGGGGCCCCATCTCCTCCACAAATATCTCCATTCCCCCTTGGACTCAAGCCTGTTCATGTGCATGAAATAGAAAGGGCAGATTCAGCTTTCATTTACAGAGAGATTGTTATGGAACTAGCCCAACCTGCCTGAAATCCCACAGGAATTGATAATAAGGGGGTTCTCAAGGGTGATTTATATCAAAACAAACAGATGTATTTAGCCTCCAGATTTACTACGGTGGGACAGGCTCCATACTGATGGGGGATTTCATTCCTATTTAAATTCTAAATAAGGCCCGTTTGTTCACACTATCACCTTTTAAGCTCTACAGTGAAAAAAATTACTTAATTTGAGAAGGTAAATTCTCTTCGGAGATCATTAACCTTACTCTTTCATTCACGTGAGTTTTTTGTAATGACTTCTACACGAAAATACCTAAAGAAATGATGAAGCCTCACTTTACGTTTCAAAAAGTGATGCATAGGATCCCAATGTTCCTGTGGTTCTCTCCTTCCCAAGTGTTCGGTTTATGCTGCTGAGGTTTGTCTTGAAGGAGAGAAGGGGTTGGAATCCTGCAGCCCCACCTATGTCAGCACGGGAGCTTTGCTCTCTAACAGCAAGACCTGTCTGGATGCCTCCTTCCCCTCTGACTCTTCTTTATTGAGCAACCAGTGACTATCCAGCACAATGGTGGGTGCATTAGGGGAGGGCAGTAAGGCACAAATATAAGGTACATCCTCCAGAAATTTACTACTCATTGTGGAAGGAACTTGAAAACTCAAATATCAATACAAACATATATTCCAAAAAATAAGACCTCAAAAAAGTGAGAGAATTCAGTGGACCAAAAAAAGTTAGGACATGATTCTCATGGAATCATAAATCATCATAGGATTATAAAGTGTAAGGGAAACTTAGAAGTGACCTAACTCAAGCCTCTACTTGATGTACAAAATCTTCAAAGACATCTTTAAAAGAGAGGACTTCGAACTAGTCCACTAAAGTCTTCTGTTTGCGCATCTAAGCAGTCCCCATTCCTTTGGGTTAAAATCATAGAATATTACTGATGCAAATACTTATCCTTTATTGAATGTCTATTTTGGCCAGTCTCCATGCCTGCCATGATCCCATTTAAGCATTGCAATGTCACCTCAAGTCAGTATTACTATCCCCACTGTATAAATAAGAATCTTGGGGCCTCAAGGAAGTTCACCCTCTCCTCCTAGGTTTCTCCCTTCCGGTTAAATTTGTTTGTCAGAATGTCTTGAAACCAGTTGTTTTTTTAAGCAGGGCAGAAGAATGGACAAAATGTATTGGAGAGTAAACATTTGGAAAAAATGAAAACCTGTTAGGAAATTGTGACAATTTACAAAGGTGATGAAGTCGGGATGGTAGGGATGAGTAGCCGGGTCAGGCTGACGAATGGGGGCATGGGGGTGGGTGGGTGGAGGGGGGCGTGAGAAGAGATAGAGGGATGACTTTAATGAGTCCTCAAGTATTTATCAAGAATAAATACACCAGGGGCGCCTGGGTGGCTCAGTTGGTTGAGTGGCCAACTCTTGATTTTGACTCAGGTCATGATTTCGGGGGCCTGGGATCAAGCCCCATTGGGCTCCTTGCTCATCGGGAAGTCTGCTCAAGGATTCTCTCTCTCCCTCTCCCTCTGCCCTTCCCTCTGCTCACGCACTCTCTCTTTCAAATAAATGAATAAATCTTAAAAAGAAGAAGAAGGAGGAGGAGAAGGAGAAGAAATATACCAGATACAATGCGAGGTGTCGGAAATGGGTAGTGAACAAAACAGGTATGTGCCTCCCTTCATGGAGGTTCCTGTTTGGTTGGGGAGAAGGACATTAACCTGATCAGCATAGAAACAAGTACATAATTACAAATGTTGATAACTATTCAGAAGGAAAAGAATAGAGCTCTATGAAAGTGGTCCAGGTTAGGTCTGGATAGTGTGTAAGCTGGTTGGTGGGCTGTTCTGATGGGTGAGAAGCCCATCTCCTTCAGATAAGTTCCAGGTTCAAGTTCAGCCACCTGCTGGGCCCCTGTGGCTGCCAACTGGAGGGAGTGAGAACCCAAGCGGGAGTCCTGGATGGCACCAGGCATGAAGTGCCCTCTAGTGTTAAGCAAAGAAGGGAATACACACAAGGAAGGGAGTTGGGTAAAGAAGGATGAATGTAAGTGGGGACCTGTTTTGAAGGTGGGTGGCCAGGTCCCTTACCTGGGCCAAGAAGAAGCTCTCAGGGACCTGTGCTGACAGGCTGGGGGAAAGGTTAAAGGGAGCATCCCCTTGGTGTCCAGAGTACATGCCGGCCAATAACACAGATAGTGAGCCGGGAACTGCTCCACTGCTCTGCACGTTTAACTCATTTACACTTCACAAAAGCCATATGAGAAGGTACTGGAAGAACCCTATTTTACAGGTATGGCAACTGAGGCACAGAGGTGAAATAACTTGCCCAAGGTCACATAGCTTATAAATCGCATAGAGCAGAATCAATAGTCCATGTTATTATCTGAGGGGCCCCAGCAGGTCTCTTGATTCCAGGGCAGGTTCTGGATGTTTCAAACGTGCTTGGCTGAGCTGCCCTTTGCAACGTTTTGCCTGAGGACTGATAAAGCAACCCAAACTTCATTTCTCATACAAGTGACACCCCATGTGGATTGGCAGAGGGCTCTCTCTCCAAGACAGCCCCCCTCTCAGGACCCGAGCTCCCTCCATCCGGCTGCACTGCCCTCTCAGCACTTGGCCTCCATGCTTGCTAACTCAGGGAAGAAAGGGATGGACAAGACACGCTGGCTTTTCGTTTCATCATCCCTGGAGCACCACACCAAACGAACTGAGCCTAAACTACTCTGTGGCCCCAGCCTGACTGCAAAGGAGGATGGGGAAAATGTACAGACATGGACAGTCAGGACAACACTGGCCCTTATCCCTGCCGTAAAGTGGAGTGACCCTGAGCCCAGAAGCAGAGGCAAGGGAAGAGTGGATGGCATGAGCAGTGGCTCATTCCATCCCCAAAGGAAGATAATACCCATCAAATTCTGGACAAACACAGCCCGTCCTTGCCTTGGACCAGCCTGTTTTCAGCTTTCACACTCTGCTCCTGCCTCCGGCGTTAGGGGCTTCCTTCTACGCCATGGTCCACGTGGCAGCAGGGAGAAATGGGGAAAATTGGGAAGGGGGGTCACCCCACACCCAGTGGGAAATTGCTCCCCATTTGGGAATGGGGAGGAAAAAATATTTTTTTTATTTTTTGGGTGTATGGGGAGACAGTGTGACCAGGGAGAACCACAGAGACGTGAGGCCCTGGAAGTGTGGTCTGGAACCCCAACCAAGGAATGTGTTCTCCACCCTCCTTATAGAACTTGGCCCCCAGGCCCCCTACCTCAGGATGTTCATGCCTTTCCCTCAAGTGTAGGGTGAGCTGTGACATACTTTTAACCCATAGAACACAGCAAAGGCGATGAGGGGTCACTTCCATGGTGAAGATGCATAAGGTTGTAACACCCATCTTGCAAGGACACTCTTTCCCTTGCTGGTTCTGCTGAGACCAGATGCCACGTCGTGAGCTGCTCTGTGGAGAGAGCCATATGGCAAAGACATGAGGGCAGCCTTTGACCTACAGTCAGCAAGAAACTGAGACTCTGAGCCCAGCAACCCACAAGCACCTGAATCCTACCAATGATTGTGGGAACTTGAAAGTGGATGCTTCCCCAGTTGAGCTCTCTCTCAGTGAGAACCCAGCCTTGGCCAACACCTCGATTGCAGTCTTGCAGAGAACTCAGTGAAGTCCTGCTGGAACTCTTGACCCAAGGAAACCACGAGATAATAAATATGCACTGTTTTAGGCTGCTAAGTGTATGACAAGATTGCTATACAGCGGAAGATGCTAATACTACTTTGGGATCAGCAAAAGTATGAGGGAGAGCATCAGGTTGCTGGGGCCGCCATTACCAAGCACCACAGACTGACTGGGAGACTAGAAACAGCAGAACTACATTGTCTCCCAGTTCTGGAGGCTGGAAGTCCATGATCCAGGTGTGGGCCGGGCCATGATGCCTCCGGAGCCTCTGAGAGAGAATTCAGCCTTGCCGTTCTCAGCTTCTGGTGTCCCCAGGTGTCCCTTGACCTGTGACAGCATGCCTCCAATATATACCCCTTCTCTTCTTCGCCAGCCATTTGGATTGAGGGCTCACTGTTCTTGTATGGCTTCATCCCAACTAATGATATCTTTAACGACCCTATTTCAAATAAGGCCATTCTGAGGTCCTGGGAGTTAGAACTTCAACTTATCTTTTTTTGCAGACAAAACTCAACCGCATCACAGGAAGAAAAAAAGAATAGGATTGACAATTAATGACTGTATCATCTGGAAAACAAACATCTCCATGAGCCTGTTGAACATCTCAAAGCGTCTGTACCTTCCGCACAAGGACTAGTGTCTCTGTAGGTGAGGATCTGAGACAGTGCTGGTGGAGAGGACCCTCCCCTGAGCACCACACCGGAAATGCTTGGAGCAAAGTCTAATTCCACATGCTCAGAGCATACCCGCCCCGGGACCCTTCTCTCACAGCTGCCAGCTACGGCTGTGCCGCCTGCCGCATGGCAGGGGATGGACACGGACTACAAGTCCTTGCAGTCCGCAGTGCCCTCACCCAGGGTCTGGTGCTGGAGCCCTGTCCTGGGTGAATGAAGGGGCCGCGTTCTTGGCTTCAGCCCCTGAACTGCCCACAAGCTGTAACTTTTCCAAGTCTGGGCAGATGCTGCCGCCTTGTGGCAGGAAGGCTCCATGGCCAGACAAGGACACTCTGGAAAGTGAAAGGGGGCATTTTTAGTTATTGTGTTCGGACACCAGTGTAACTGGGGACTATTCCAGGACGCATGGAATGCGAGGGAACAAGAGGCCACGCGGGGTTCTCTAGAAGCTAATCTGGCAGTGTTTTCCAAACTACCCCACGTTCCAGCATTGACTCCCAGCACCAAGCTTCCTCTACTATCCACACTAGCCACCACTCACCGTACACGAGGTTAGCAGTACATGAAAGAGTTTTGAGTTCCTCTGACACAAAGTATAAAGAGTTCCCAACTGTGCCTATTAAAAGGGGGGGGAGAAAAGAGATCTCCTTCTCCATTGCCTATGGACACAACATGTCCCAAACACACTTCTGTTCTGACTTTAGAGATACGTTTCAAATTAATAAAGGAGAAAAAACCCCAGAAAGGGACTTCTGTGTGTGTGTGTGTGTGTGTGTGTGTGTGTGTGTGTGTGTGTGTGTGTGGTGGTGGTGGTAATTTCAAAATATATATATTATTCAGAAATATAAAAGTAAAATTTTGGTTTTACAATTACATTCTATTCTGAATGCTAACTTCTTTTTTAAAATTTTTTATTTAAATTCAATTTAGTTAACATATAGTGTATTATTAGTTTCAGGGGTAGAATTTAGTGATTCATCAGTTGCATATAACACCCCGTACTCATTACATCAAGTGCCCGCCTTAATGCTCATCACCGAGTTACTCCATCCACCCACCCACCTCCCCTCCAGCAACCCCATAGTTAAGAGTCTCTTATGGTTTATCTCCCTCTCTGTTTTCATCTTATTTTATTTTTCCTTCCCTTTCCCCATGTTCATCTGTTTTGTTTCTTAAATTACACATATGAATGAAATAATATGGTATTTTTCTTTCTCTGACTATTTGGCTTAGTGTAACACCCTCTTGTTCCATCATTGCAAATGGCAAGATCTCATTCTTTTTGATGCCTGAGTAATACAATTCCATTGTATATATACCACATCTTCCTTATCCGTTCATCTGTTGATGGGCATTTGCCCTCTTTCCATAGTTTGGCCGTTGTGGACATTGCTGCTATAAACACAGGGGTGAAGATACCCCTTCGAATCACTGTGTTTGTATCCTTTGGGTAAATACCTAGTAGTGAAATTGCTGGGTTGTAGAGTAATTCTATTTATAACTTTTTGAGGAACCTCCATACTGTTTTCCAGAGTGGCTACGCCAGTTTGGATTCCCACCAACAGTGTAAAAGAGTTCCCCTTTCTCTGCACTGGGTGCTACCTTCTGTTTGTTGATAGCAGGGACCAGGTGACCCTGGCAAGATACTTCAACCGATGACTAATGGTAACTTAGCCTCTCTCATCTTCAGACCTTCTGTGGGTAAAGCAGTCAAGTCCTAACAGCTTGGAAGGGTCACCCTTTCCCAGGCTGCTGGGAGGTGATTTTGGGTGCAGTGATATTGCTCAGCTACCCCCTGGTCCCCAACAGCTTCCACTGAGAGTCTCGTCCTGCTTGATGATGAAGGCGCAGCTGGCCTGGTCTGGTCAATGGGCCACATAGTGGCAACTGCCACCCAGAGCCTGGCCCTTCCTATTGCCTCTGGTGATAAGAGGGCCACACTCTGAGTTTCCCTATTTAGAGCCTAGGTCTCTTCTGGTCTGTCAGCTATCCCACTCTTCATGAGTGTCAGAAACCCATAGATTGTGTTCTTTCGGACAAGCTGGGGAGGGGGGTGGGAGAGGAGGCTTGGCTCAGTCACTACTATGTCCCCCATCTTGGATCATGTCAGTGTGGCATCCCACTGGTGAAGCCTTTCTCTGTGCGGCCTGTAGTTTCCCCAAGCTCCACCCGGCTTGTACAGAACACCAGCTTCCTGAAATTCTCAGATTCTCCAAATCTAACTGGTTGTCATTTTATCTCCCCACCTCCTGCCAACCCCACCTTTTGTCAATGCTCCATCCTGGGGTGAGGAAGGGAGACAAGCATTTCAGGTGACCCTTCGCCCTCTGTCCTCCCTCTCACACCCAGCTCCCCGTCTCAGCACCAGGGAGACCTTTGCCCTTCCTCTGTTGTGGGAACTTCACTACCATCTTATTCCGTGTTCCTCTCTGATCAGTGATGTGTCCTGTGACCAGCTCACTAAGCTTGGGCTATCTGAAACTCTTCCAGCTTTTCTTTTTTCTTAAATTTTCTCAACATAGCCTGGAACACCAAACAGTACCTGCCTCATTCTTGATGGTTCTCCCCCCCATGAAACTGTGGATATCATTTATTCAACATATGGGAGCCATGAGCCAATCAGAGTCTAGGCAGTACCGAGTATAATATCTCAAAAAATATTATCCTAGAACAGCGAGAATTTTGCATTTGATAAGCATCTTCAAATAATAAGTACAGGAAGAATAGTCTTAGCTAGTAATTTAGAGAGATTGTTCCAATTAATTGTTGAAATAAATTCTAGGTGGATTAATTAATTGAACAACTGAAGAAAAATCAAATCATTTTTTAAAACTAATAGAATATAGAAATGAGTATTTATCCTATCTCTTAAGGAGTAATTTTCTAAGCTTTAAAGTCATGGAAGAAATAAAATAGGAAAGGAGAAATTAAAATACTTTTAAAAATCTGCCCTGCCCTCCACAGCAATTTAAATAAACAAAATTTGGAGAACATTTCTAGAACACGTAAGAATCAAGGGAATGGGGAGTATACAGAAACCATCATTGCTTCATTGTAGTGTAAATTGATGCCTTTTAGAAAGCAACTTGTCAATACCATATAACCCAGGAATCCCACTATTTGGAATCTACCCTAAGGATCCTGGTTCCAGGATGGCGGAGGAGCAGGAGACCTAAAGTTCGTCTGGTCCCAGGAATTCAGCTAGAGAGCTGCCAAACCATTCTGAATACCTATGAATGCAACTGGAGAATGAAGAAAAGAGTAGCAAAAACTCTATGAAGAGAAAAGTGACCATATTCTGCAAGGAGGAGTTAAGATGGCGGAGGAGTAGGGGACCTCTTTTTCAGCCGGTCCCCTGAGTTGAGCTGGATATCTACCAGACCATTCTGAACACCCACGGAATCAGCCTGAGACGCAGGAAGATACATCTGGATCTCTACAAATGAACATCTCCAGCGCTGAGTATTGAGGTACGAAGCGGGGAGCCGTGAAACCGCGCACAGATATCGGAAGATAGACAGAAGGGGGAGGGAGCCGCCACGTTCAGGCGCTGGGAAGCGGTAGCTACCTGCACAGGGGAGCAGGTGGACTCACGGACTGATGGCACCCGCGAGAGAGCCGACTGAGAACGTGAGTCCGGGAGCACGTGCGTGACCAAACTGAAAACCGGAGCTCTGGAGCGCTCACTGGAACCAGACTAAAACCAGGAGCTCGGGAGCATGCGCGCAACCAGACTGAAAACCAGAGCCCCAGAGCACACGCGAACCACACTGAAACGGGGAGCTCGGAGCGTGTGGGGGAACCGGGGGCAACTGGCGGTGTTAGAAGCACGAAGGACAGAGACGCGCCAGCCCTGGAAGTGAGGGCTGGGACGCCGGCTGTGGGGCGCACATCCCAGGACGCTGCAGGGTTTTTAGCAGCACCCACAGAAACAGAGTTAAAGTGGTCAAGAGAGCTCAGTGGAGAACGGTCCGCAATCCCTCTGTTCTGAGACAGAGGCTAGGATTCGGCTACTGCTGCTCTGACTCTCAGAAGAGGCACAGCAAACCGCCAGGGAAAGCCGCCAGAGAACAAAAGCCTGGAAATACCGGCTCACAGAGTGCCCATCCCCATCCGCCCTCGCAGGGGACACGGAGACTCTACCCAAACAGGGCTGCCTGAGTATCAGCGCACCAGGCCCCTCGCCCAGAAGGCAGGCTGAAAAATCAAGAAGCCCACATCCCTAAGGTCCCTACAAAACAAGAGCACACTGCCTGGGTCCTGGTCCCTGGTCAATAATTTGGGCTCTGGGCAACCCCTCAACCTCTCTTCATCAGAATGACGAGAAGGAGAAATCCCCTCCAGCAAAGTAGAGATAATGAGTCTGCGGCCTCTGCCACAGATCTGATGGATATGGATATAACCAAATTATCAGAAATGGAGTTCAGATTAACAATAGTCAATATGATGTGTAGACTTGAAAAAATATTAACGAAAATATTAACGAGAATATAGGATCTCTAAGGGCGGAAATGAGAGCGAATCTGGCAGAAATTAAAAATGTTATGAATCAAATGCAGTCAAAACTAGATGCTCTGATGGCCAGGGTAAATGAGGCAGAAGAATAAATTAGTGAATTGGAGGATGGGATGGTAGAAGAGAAAGCTAAAACAGAAACTTGGCTCAAAAAAATCCACGCCCAAGAATGTAGGTTACGGGAGATTACTGACTCAAAGAAACGTTCCAACGTCAGAATCATCAGCATCCTCAAGGGGGTGGAGAAAAACAGAGGTCTAGAAGAGATATTTGAACAAATTGTAGCTGAGAACTTCCCTAATCTGGCAAAGGAAACAAGCATTTGTGTCCAAGAGGCAGAGAGGACCCCTCCCAAGCTCAACCACGACAAACCTACGCCACGTCACGTCATAGTGCATTTCGCAAATATTAGATCCAAGGATACAGTATTGAAAGTGGCCAGGGCAAAGAAATTTCTCATGTACCAAGGCAAAGATATCAGGATTACATCAGACCTGTCTACACAGACCTGGAATGAGAGAAAGGGTTGGGGGGGGCATTTTTAAAGCTCTTTCAGAGAAAAACATGCAGCCAAGGATCCTTTATCCAGGAAGGCTGTCATTCAGAAGTGATGGAGAGATAAAGACCTTCCAGAATCGCCAGTCACTGACCAATTTTGTAACCACGAAACCAGCACTACAGGAGATATTAAGGGGGGTTCAATAAAGGTAAAAAGGCCCCAAGAGTGATACAGAACAGAAAGTTACAATCTATGGAAACAAAGACTTTACAGGCAACACGGCATCATTAAAATCATATCTCTCAATAATCACTCTCAATGTGAATGGCCTAAATGCTCCCATAAAACACCACAGGGTTGCATATTGGATAAAAAGACATGACCCATCCATTTGCTGTCTACAAGAGACTCATTTTGAACCTAAAGATACATCCAGACTGAAAGTAAAGGGATGGAATACCATCTTTCATGCCAATGGACCTCAAAAGAAAGCTGGGGTAGCAATTCTCATATCAGACAGATTGGATTTTAAACTAAAGACTATAGTTAGAGACACAGAAGGGCACTATATTATTCTTAAAGGATGTGTCCAACAAGTGGATATGACAATTATAAATATCTATGCCCCCAACAGGGGAGCAGCAAGATACACAAGCCAACTCTTAACCACAATAAAGAGACATATAGATAAAAATATGTTAATAGTAGGGGACCTCAACACTCCACTATCAACAATAGATAGATCACCTAAGCAGAAAATCAACAAAGAAACAAGAGCTTTGAATGCCATACTAGATGAGTTGGACCTCATAGATATATATAGAACACTACACCCCAGAACAAAAGAATACTCATTCTATTCTAATGCACATGGAACATTCTCCAGAATTTGTGTTCTGGGTCACAAAAAAGGTCTCAACTGATACCAAAAGACTGAAATTATTCCCTGCATATTCTCAGGCCACAGTACTTTGAAATTGGAATTCAATCACAAGGAAAAATTTGGAAGAAACTCAAACACTTGGAGACTAAGAACCATCCTGCTCAAGAATGATTCGATAAACCAGGAAATCAAAAATCAATTTAAACAATTTATGGAGACCAACGAGAATGAAAACACAACAGTCCAAAACCTATGGGACACTGCAAAGGCAGTCCTAAGGGGAAAATACATAGCCATCCAAGCCTCACTCAAAAGAATAGAAAAATCTAAAATGCAGTTTTTATATTCTCACCTCAAGAAGCTGGAACAGCAACAGAAGAACAGGCCTAATCCATGCACGAGAAAGCAGTTGATCAAGATTAGAGCAGAGATCAATGAATTAAAAACCAGGAGCACAGTAGAGCAGATCAACAGAACTAGAAGCTGGTTCTTTAAAAGAATAAATAAAATAGAAAAGCCACTGGCAAGACTTAACCAAAAGAATAGAGAAAGGACCCAAATTAATAAAATTAAGAATGAAAAAGGAGAGGTCACAACCAATACCAATGAAATAGGAAGGATTATTAGAAACTTTTATCAATAGCTTTATGCCAAAAAAATTAAGCAACCTGGAAGAAATGGATGCTTTCCTAGAAACCTATAAACTACCAAGACTGAAACAGGAAGAAATTGATTATTTAAACAGACCAATTAATTATGAAGAGATTGAAGCAGTGATCAAAACCTCCCCAGAAACAACAGTCCAGGGCCTGACGAATTCCCCAGGGAATTCTACCAAACATTCAAAGAAGAAATAATACCTATTCTCCTGAAGCTGTTTCAAAAAATAGAAACAGAAGGAAAACTACCAAACTCATTCTATGAGGCCAGTATTACCTTGATCCCCAAACCAGGCAAAGACCCCATCAAAAAGGAAAATTACAGACCAATTTCCCTGATGAATATGGACGCCAAAATTCTCAGCAAGATCCTAGCTAATAGGATCCAACAGTACATTAAAAGAATTATCCATCAAGACCAAGTGGGATTCATCCCTGGGATACAAGGGTGGTTCAACATTCACAAATCAATCAGTGTGATAGATCACATGAACAAGAAAAGAGTCAAGAACTATATAATCCTCTCAATCAATGCAGAAAAATCATTTGACAAAATACAGCATCCTTTCCTGATTAAAACACTTCAGAGTGTAGGGATAGAGGGTAGATTCCTCAAATTCATAAAAGCCATCTATGAAAAGCCTACAGCGAATATCATTCTCAATGCAGAAAAGCTGGAAGCCTTTCCCTTAAGATCAGGAACACGACAAGGATGCCCACTCTCGCCATTATTATTCAACATAGTACTAGAAGTCCTTGCAACAGCAATCAGACAACAAAAAGGGATGAAAGGTATCCAAATCGGCAAAGAAGAAGTCAAACTGTCTCTCTTCACAGATGACATGATACTCTATATAGAAAACCCAAAAGACTCCACCCCCAAACTACTAGAACTTATAGAGCAAATCAGTAATGTGGCGGGATACAAAATCAATGCTCAGAAATCAGTTGCATTTCTATACACAAACAATGAGACTGAAGAAAGAGAAATTAGGGAATCCATTCCATTTACAATAGCACCAAAAATCATACGTTATCTTGGAATTAACTTAACCAGAGACGTAAAGGACCTATATTCTAGAAACTACAAATCACTCTTGAAAGGCATTGAAAAAGACACAAAAAGATGGAAAAATATTCCATGCTCATGGATCAGAAGACTTAACATAGTTAAAATGTCTATGCTACCCAGAGCAATCTACACTTTCAATGCCATCCCAATCAAAATACCAATGACATTTTTCAAAGAACTGGAACAAACAGCCCTTAAATTTGTGTGGAACCAAAAAAGACCCTGAATCGCCAAGGAATTGTTGAAAAGGAAAAACGAAGCTGGGGCATCACGTTGCTGGATTCCAAGCTATACTACAAAGCTGTGATCACAAAGACAGCATGGTACTGTCACAAAAACAGACACATAGACCAATGGAACAGAATAGAGAACCCAGAAATGGACCCTCGGCTCTTTGGGCAACTAATCTTTGACAAAGCAGGAAAAAACATCCAGTGGAAAAAAGACAGTCTCTTCAATAAATGGTGCTGGGAAAATTGGACAGCTATATGCAAAAGAAAGAAATGACCACTCTCTCACACCATATACAAAGATAAACTCCAAATGGTTGAAAGACCTCGATGTGTGACAGAAATCCAACACAATTCTAGAGGAGAACATAGGCTGCAACCTCTTTGACATCGGCCACAGCAACTTTTTTCATGACACATCTCCAAAGGCAAGAGAAACAAAAGAAAAAATGAACTTGTGGGACTTCATCAAGATAAAAAGCTTCTGCACAGCCAAGGAAACAGTCAAAAAAACTAAGAGGCAGCCCACGGAATGGGAGAAGATATTTGCAAATGACACTACAGATAAAAGACTAGTATCCAAGATCTACAAAGAACTTCTCAAACTCAATACATGGGAAACAAATAATCAAATCAAAAAATGGGCAGAAGATATGAACAGACACTTTTCCAGTGAAGACATACAAATGGCTAACAGACACATGAAAAAATGTTCAAAATCATTAGCCATCAGGGAAATTCAAATCAAAACCACCTTGAGATACCACCTTACACCAGTTAGAATGGCAAAAATGGACAAGGTAGGAAACAACAAATGTTGGAGAGGGTGTGGAGAAAGGGGATCCCTCTTACACTGTTGGTGGGAATGCAAGTTGGTACAGCCACTCTGGAAAACAGGGTGGAGGTCCCTTAAAAAGTTATAAATTGAGCTACCCTATGATCCAGCCATTGCACTACTGGGTATTTACCCCCAAAATACAGCATAGTGAAGAGAAGGGCCATATGTACCCCAATGTTCATAGCAGCATTGTCCACAATAGCTAAATTGTGGAAGGAGCCAAGATGCCCTTCAACAGATGACTGGATTAAGAAAATGTGGTCCATACATACAATGGAATATTACTCAGCCATCAGAAAGAATGATTACACAACATTTGCAGCAACATGGACAAGACTGGAGGAGATTATGCCAAGTGAAATAAGTCAAGCAGAGAAAGACAATTATCATATGGTTTCACTCATTTATGGAACATAAGAAATAGGAAGATCGGTAGGAGAAGGAAGGGAAGAATGAAGGGGGGGTAAACAGAAGGGGGAATGAACCATGAGAGACTGTGGACTCTGGGAAACAAACTAAGGACTTCAGAGGGGAGGAGGGTGAGGGATTGGGATAGGCCAGTGGTGGGTATTAAGGAGGGCGCATATTGCATGGTGCCCCGGGTGTTATATGCAAATAATGAATCATGGAACATCGCATCAAAAAGGGGGATGTACTGTATGGTGACTAATATAACAAAATAAAAATTATTAAAAAAAAAAAAAAGGAATCTACCCTAAGGAAAAGAAGACTCAAATTACACATGATTTTTTATAATCCTATTTATGTTGCATCGGATGATCATTTTACACATCTGACTCTCCCACCAGACACTGCAGCATTTGTGTTCCTCTCCCCTCTGAACCCCAGAGTCTAGCACATGGTAGGTGTGAAATAAATAGTGCAGAATAACTATTTTGTTGTATTTTTATCATATCAGAAATGGAAACAATCTTAATTTTCAATAATAGGGGAATGATTAAATAAAATACATTATAGTCACTTGATGGGGCTATAGTCAATTTTATCACTATTGTTATAAGACATGAAAAAAAATCTTACATCATCGCAGCGAGTACAAATCTTATATTACATACTCAGTTGTGCCGAAAATGTAACTTTGTTTAATTTGCTATAGGCAGACTTACTTTCTCCTTCGAGTCCCCATTGCGTGAAAGGTTATGTTCCTGGTTGGCTCCACTCTGGGGACTCTTGGGCAATTCTGTCTTGTTCCCACTTCTCCTCCCAACTGTTTTGCTTTCCCCTGGAGTTGCGCCCAGTACTTTGTCATTACCTGCTCTTGATGGCTCCCACCAGGATGTTCACTGACCTCTGTCTTCTTTGGTCATGGATCCATGCCGGATTTGGATTGTTCTGTGTTCCCTAATGTGCAGATTCCTCAGGCCAGCCTCTGTTTTAGCCACATTCAGTCTGTTTCATCAAATGACTCTGGGTCTGTGAGTTCTGAGAGGTGGTGTCAGGTCCTTGCACCTTCTCTGGGTCACAGGGCCATCGCTGCTCTCATGTGGCTCTCAGTGTAAGGACTTCTGCCACACTTAGCACTTCTCCGGACTCTTTTCAGGAAGGTGGTTCAGGTCTCATCCACGAGGTCCTGGGGGAGCAGACCGTGTGGGAAAAGGGCCCAAGACACACATGTTCCTTTTGATTCTCCGCATTCCTGTCCTAGCCCGTTGGACCGTATCAAGTCTCTGAGGCGAGAAAAACAGATTCTAGCTGTTTAAGTACTTTCAGATGCTTTTTTCTTTGGCCCGGGTCTCAGCTTTTGAAATTTTAAACCCAATAATTGCTTATTATTTGTTCCTATTCTAACAAGCCTCCAGAGACAGCCTAGGAAAAACAAAGATATAAAATACAACAGCATAAACCAGAGTAAAGTTTAAACTCATTGATTAATGTCTCAAAACTCTGGTCCACTACAAAATACCAAAACAAGCAAACACATCCCCAAAATTGCTTGTAGGACATCATTATAATTGTGTAAACATTATATGTAAACATATGTACAAACATTATAAAGGAACAGAGAAAATATTAAACTAATTGATATGCTGATGAGAAGAGAGTAGGGGTGATTATTTTTCTTTAACACATTTCCTTCCTATTAGTTGGATATAAATATCAGCCGTGTTGTTTCTGGGAAAAAAATCAATTTATTTTTCCTCCAATAATAAGAGTATATTTCCCAGCTGGTCTCACCAACCGCTGATATGACTTCTTTGCTCCGGCAACATGAATCTCCTTACCTACAACCTGCTCACGCCAGCCTCGATTTTGCTTAGCCCAGTGGTTCTCAAACTTCAGCTACATCAGAATCACCTGGAAGCTTGTTAAAACACACATCGCTGTGCCCCACCCTAGGGTTTCTGATTTCTCACCCCAGGGCTGGGCTGGGGCCTGAGAATTTGCATTTTTAACAAGTTCCCACTTGGTGTTGATGGTGGTGGTTAGGGACCACTCTATCTATCTACCTATCTATCGATCTATCTGTTTATTTATTTTAGAGAGAGGATGTGCAAACGGGGGGAGGGGCAGAGGGCAAGGTAGAGAGAGAATCTTAAGCAGGCTCCACGCTCAGAGCAGAGCCCAATGCCGGGCTCAATCTCACCACCCTGAGATCATGACCTGAGCAGAAACCAGGAGTGAGATGCTTAACAGACTGAGCCACCCATTCCCCGCCCCCCCCCCCCCCCCGCAGGACCATAGTTTGAGAACCACTGGCTTAGCCACACCTTCCTCCTAAGATGTCGCTTCATTTTTCATCCCTCCCTCCTTCCCTTCCCTTCTATTTCTTCCTTCCTCTCTACCTTGTTTCCTTCCACAAACACTTAATGAGAAGCTAACATGCCTAGTAGGCAAGACGCACTCTTTAAAAAGATTTGTTTTGGCGAGAACCACTCTATGTTCCATGCACCTCACCTACCTTTCTTCCACAAATTCTCAGAACTCTGATTACTCTGTACCACTATCACTTACATAATTCAGCACTTACAAACTCCTGCATACCTTTGTAGTTGTTTAACTCCCCCCCCCCTTTCTTTAACCAGCCCTTTGAGGCTCAAACAGACTCTCCTCTGTCTCCTTCATGGCACAGCCCCAGTGTTTGCTGTATGGGACCCCCCCCCACCAAGGGGCAGGTGTCCCAGGGATTAACAGAGCACTGGCTGTAGAAACTTGTCTGGTCCGGCTGCTCTCCCTGCCCCTACTAGTCCTGATGTGCAAGGTCTCTCGCCCTGTCCTTGCTGGTTCATTTTCCATGTTCCTACTCCCCTTTTACAGTAAGAAAGCCCCCCAGGACCACTCCCAACAGGCTCAACTTACATCAAAACCAATTCCCAAAGACTGTTGTGCTGAGGTGACAGGAATAAACTATTTACTGTTTTAAAAATGGATTTTATGGGGCGCCTGGGTGGCTCAGTCGGTTGAGTGTCTGCCTGGGGCTGGGAGCCTGCTTCTCCCTCTCCCTCTGCCTGCTGCTCCCCCTGCTTGTGCTCTCCCTCTCTGTCAAATAAATAAGTAAAATCTTTGGTATAAAAAATGGATTTTATTATAAAAGTTATAATTACATAGTTTTATATTTTAAAATACAGGAAGCTAAAGAAAAAAATTAAAATTTACCCATAACTCTACCCTATAAAGATACCCAGTTTTAACATCTGAATGCTTATCTATCATGTGTATTTTCCCACAAAATTAAACTATTCTGTAAACTCTTTTTCCAAGTCATGTTTTTTCATTTGCCGGTATACCCTGACTTATTTGCTGATGTCATTTCATCTTCTATAACATCATTTTAGATGGTTACAGAGCATTACATCATATACGGAGACTATAAATTCAACAACCAATCCTTTATTGGTTTATAATTACTTTTTAACATGAGTAACGATTCAGTGAATACCCTTATTCATTTGTCTTCGTACACCTTCCAATGATTTTATCAAATGAAACTTTTAAAGATTGTGATGGCATATTGAAAAATTGCCATCCAAAATATTTACAATCTTTCAAGTCTTTGCTTGGAATGGGGGAGGGGGACATAAGCCTCTGCTCGCAGAGCTCCTTCCTCCTAGAGCACTTGGAGACCTGCCACGTAGCTGGCATCCTGGAGCGTCACTGCATTCCTGAGAGCCACTGTTTCTTGGGTCCCTTGTTTTCCTCGGTCTTAGCTGACTCCTTTATTTGCTGAAGCATGTTGCTAATCATTTACTAACAAAGGAAGCTCAACAGGGAAATTTCTCCAGTCTTTGCATTTCTAAAAATATCATTATGAATAAGACAACAAGGTTGACCTAATGGACACATAAGAAATGTACTAATGAAAGAAAACATACTCTTTTAAAATAGAGACTTTAAAAATTTTTCAAGAATTGACCACCATGGTAAATCATAAATCAATTTTCAACAAATTTCAAAGAGTATCAAACAGATCTTATCATCTGATCACAAAAGAATTATGTTAAAATTCAGTAACAAAAAACATACCATATTTTTAGAGCCATGGATTTGGAAATTTTATAACAGATCTCTAAATATGGGAAGTGTTAAAATAGAAATAATATGAATTAGAAAAATATTTCAATATAAATATAAAAAACACTAAATTTCAAAACTAAAACATTTGAGGGAAATTTATAAACTTCAATTGTATTAGAAAAGAGAAGTATGGCTGAATACTAAATAATTAAACTGGATTAAATATCCAACTAGAGATGTCAGAAAAAGACCCACAGAAGAAAACCAAGTAAAGGTGAAGAGGGAAAATGTAAAAAAAAGAGCAACACTTGAAATAGAAATATAAAATACAGACAAACAACAAGATCAAAGGGATTAACAAAGCTCTGGAAAGATGATTCAAGTAAGGAAAGCAAAGCAAACAATACCAGGAATTAAAAAAGAGTAACTAACAAGATTAAAGATAATAGAGGAATGTTATACATAACTTAAAGCCAATTAACTTGTATTCTTAGGTGAAATGGACGAACTCCTAGAGAAACAGAACTAACTGGTAACCACCAACTCTGCCTGAAAAATGTAACTGGTAGCAACTGCCTCTAACAGATTTATAACTGTTAAAGAAATTGAATCTCAAAGGAAACACTGGGCCCAAACAATTATAAAGGTGAGTTCTGTCAGATATTTAAGAGATGGGGGTAGATAATCCACATTTACTCAAACTCTTATAGAAGGTAATGGGAGAGGCAATTGTCCCAAATTTATTTTATGAGAGTAATGGAAGCTGGATCCCTAAACTGTACAGAGAAAGTATGAAAAAGAAAAAAAGAGTAGTCATATTTATGAATACAGGTTTTTTAAAAAACCTAAGTGAAATATTCTAAACATAATGTAGCTATGTTTTTCCCCCAAATAATATAAGTTTATTCCAAGAAGTTGTATTGGAAAATATCTTAATATAATTCATCCCATTAGACATTTAAAGAGATATTCACCCCAATAGGTCTAGAAAAAAATGTGACATGACATTCGACATTTATCCAGTAAAAAAAAAATTAAAACCCACATCTTAGTAAACTAGAAACAGTAATTTTCTTTACCTGATCAAAGAAATCTATTTAAAATAAAAAACAACGCTACAGTATTAACATGGTAAATCATTAGTGAAACATTAAAAGTAGTGCTTTTAAATTCAGGAACAAAATTAAGATTGCAGTAAAGATTTTAGCCAGCTTGACAAGGCAAGAAAGAAAGAGAAAAAGTATAAGAATGAACAAAGGATGAAATAAGATTCTCATTATTTGCCAGTGATATGAATACTCACATGGGAAACTCCAAATAATCTGGAGGTTTATTGTTAGACTTACTGACAGTTTAGCAAAATTGCCAAGTTTAAAATCAATATACAAAATTATTTAATTTGGGGGCACCTGGGTGGTTCAGTCAGTTAAGTGCCTGCCTTCGGCTCAGGTCATGATCTCCGGGTCCTGGGAAAAGCAAATCAAGTCCCTTGTTATATCATATATAA
This sequence comes from Ursus americanus, assembly GCF_024610735.1. Taxonomy (NCBI): domain Eukaryota; kingdom Metazoa; phylum Chordata; class Mammalia; order Carnivora; family Ursidae; genus Ursus; species Ursus americanus. The sequence goes on from NC_142128.1 coordinate 73,310,927, forward strand.
AAATAAATTCCAGATGGATTAAAAATTTAAATGTAAAAGACAAAACATTTAGAAAAGACAAAACATAGCAGAAGAGTATCGACTTCAAGGAAAAGAAGGGTTTTATTTTGTAATAAACGAAAGGAAAAGTGGATATGCTTAATACATTAATATACTATATATAGCTGAATACTTTGATACTGTTTATGGTGCTAAAGAGAAAGAGAAGAAAAGCCACAAGGTCAGAGAACATAATTGCATCACATACCTAAGTAACAAAGGAATTTGTATCCAGAATATAGGAAAAACACCCACAAATCATAAGAAAAATAAAAATAAATCAAAGGAGGGCTGATAAAAGACATCTCACTTTTCACTAAGAGACTAAAAGGGCCCCAAAACATACAAAAAGATGTTCAGTAAGATGAGTAATCGGGAAAATGCCAATTAAAAAAACCACAATGAAAGAACATTGCATACTCAACAGGTTAGCTAAGATTTTCAAAATCTGATGTCAAGAGTTGGAGATGATGTAGAGAAACAGAAGCTCTTAAATGCTGTGGATGAAGTGCTTACTAGAACGAGACTGAAAAACAATTCAGAATTATCTAATAAGGTTGAAAATGTGCATATCTTATGATCCAGCAATTCCACTGCTGGGCATAGACCTGAAGGAGCTCTGGCACACGCACGCCAGGTGGTCTGCAGGAGAGCCTTCATGCAAGCGCTGTGTAGAACAGCAAAAAACGGGACACAACCCAAATGACCCTCAACAATAGAACGCATAAAGTGTGGTACGGACGTAAAGTGGATGAACTATAGTCACAGGCATCAGGAATGCATCTCAAAATACCATCTTAACCATCGTACGTTGCTGGTGGGGACGTAAAATGGTGTAGCCACTTTGGAAAACAGTGTGGCAGTTCCTCAAAGACTTAAGCATAGCCTTCACCATATGACCCAGCAATTCTACTCTTAGTATTCTCAAAATAAAAACATAGATCCATGCAAAAAACAAAAACAAAACCCAAAACAAAAAAACAAACCCCAAATACAGACAAAACAAACAAATAAACAAACAAAAAAAACCCCCAAATTGCATGAATGTTTATTTATCCATAATAGTTCAAACTATTTATCCATAATAGTTCAAAAGTGGAAACAGCCCAAATTGCGAATCAGCAACGGATGGATAAAATAAAAAAATGTAGCATAGCCACAGAACGGAGCATTACTCAGTCTTAGAAGGAAGGAAGTACTGATACATGCTACCATATGAATGGATGAACCTCGGAAACATTATGCTAAGTGAAAGAAGCCAGTTGCAAAAGATTAGATATTGTATGATTCCATTTACATGAAATGTACAGAATTGGCAAGTCCATAGACACAGAAAGTAGATCAGTGGTTTCCAGGGCCTGGGGGAGGGGAGGGTGGAGAGTGACTTCTAAGGAGTATAGGGTTTCTTTTTGGGGTGATGAAAATGTTCCAGAGTTAAATAGTGGTGGTGGTCGCACAGCTTTGTGAATATACTAGACGTACTAAATACCATAGAGTTGTACACTTTAAAAGGGTAAATTTTATGTCATGTCAATTATATCTTAATAAAACTGTTGTTTAAAAGCAAATATACGGTTAAGCAAAAAAAAAAAAACAAAACAGAAGAACACAGAAAGCGTGATTTCACTTATATAAAGATCAAAAATAAGGAAAAATAAGCGAGGCACTGGTTAGGAATAAATACTGATGTGAAAAAGTATAAAGAAAAGCAAGGGAATGATCACCACAAAATTTGGGCAGAGGGAGGGGACGATCTGATCAGGGAGGGAGGGCCTCAAAGATGTCAAAGGAACCAATAATATTCTCTTTCTGAGGCGAGGTGGTGGGTATATGGGTATTTGTGGTATTATCTTAATAGGATAGATTATCCTTTCAAGTGAGGTTCAACTCTCTAATGTATGTATCTGTACATTAAGTTTATATCTATTTATCTATCTAGATATATGCATACTCACATGTGTACTTCCTGACTCCTAAAAATTAAATCCCTATTTTCTATCCTTACACTGGATATTAAGTTTGTGGTCCGCCCTTTTTTATGGATGTCATAAGTATCTCTGAGCATATTAACTTGAATATTTTTTAAATTCCCTTCTTTAAGCTACCCATTTCTTGACGATTGTTTCTCTCTCCCTCTTTCTCAGTAAAGGCCCTCCTAAGGCATCTGGTTATCCTTGGTTGTTTATTCGTATTTTAAAGCAGCAGACTGGGAGTTCCATGTCCACATACGGGCTTTGCTTCATGCAGGTGGGGTGGGAGCCAGCAGTTACCTTGACATCTAAATGCCATTTGGGGAGTATCTTTTCTCTGGAACCATTCAGTGTCTCAAGAGAAAAAGCCCTCTGTTGGTGTTTGTTTGGGAGTTTTGTTTGTGTGTGGTTGTTGATTGTTTTATGGCCCTGGGGAGGCTGGTGCATGGCTTCTGTGTATTTTGAGCAAGGGCTTTTGGTAAGCGTTTAGCCGATCTGCGTGTACAGGATTTCAGCAAAGTCCCGCTGCCCAACCCAGGTGTCACTCCTGGCTTCATTCCACTTGGCATTTGCTAGGTCCATGTCCACTGGGCTCTGCAGAGCATGGCAGCCCCTCCTCTATTTTATTCCCCAACACACACAGCCTCCCCACCCCCCACCCCCATTCCTGCTCTCTGCTTCATCAGCTGTCGCTCCGCCATCTCTTCATGGCTTCCAAGTGTCTGTTGGTGTCTCTCATCTGTTGATGACCTCCCTATGGGTCTCTGTTACAGGATTGCAGGGTTCTTGTCTCATGCAGTCAAAGAACGAATCTCGCGGACACGAAAGGGTGAAGTGAGATGGAAGTTTATTAAGTGAAGGAGGGAACAGAAAGGAAAGAAAAAAAGCTCTCTAGAGTGAGAGGGGTCCCAAATGGGTTGCCCTGTGGGCTTTTACTGCCCGTCTTTTATTGAGAACCAACTGGAAAGCTTGTGGCCTTGAAATACTTTTGCTGTCTTGGTTTGAGCAAGGACTATTGATACCACTCATAATGGCTTACTTCTTTGAGGTCTGGTCATTCTCTGTGATTACAGTGTAGCTGCCAGAATAAAATACTCCCTAACCAGGACACCTGGGTGCCTCAGTCAGGTAAGCAGCTGCCTGTGGCTCAGGTCATGATCCCGCGGGATTGAGTCCTGGGATTGAGTCCTGCATCAGGCTCCTTGCTCAGTGGGGAGCCTGCTTCTTCCTCTGCTTTGCTGCTCCCCCTGCATGTGTTCTGTCTCTCTCTGACAATAAATAAAATCTTTAAAAAAGAAATACTCCCGTCAGGTTAGGGAGTGGTAGTCTGGTTTGTTCCCTTATCTCTGGTTGTGTAGGCCTAGCATTTCTCCACATTTGGGGTGTCTGTGAGCCTGGTCATGTACCCCCCTGTGTGAGCCTAGTTAAGGGGAGTCAGAGACCTCCTATCTCTCCCTGCCTAGACCTTAACCCTTTCCTTACTCATCTTCACTGCTCAAGAATTTATACATTTTAATTCCTTCTTATTATTTAGAGGGATCTTTGAAGGGAGAGAAAACATGTATAGTAAATCTGTCACCTTTAACCAGAAATTAGGTTACTTTTAAAATAAAAATAAATGGAAGAAAATCACTGATGTTTATTGAGCTCTAGCTAAGGTTAAGGGCCATGCACTGGTCTAAGAACTTCACATGTATTATCTTGCTAATCTTCACAACAACCCTATGAGGTAAGCGCTCTTTTTTTTTTTTTTTTCTTACTTTACGGGTGAGAAAACTGAGAGATGAAGACAATAAATCATTGCCAAAGATCTCAGGGATAAGCAAGTAGTTGAACCAGGGTATAAACACAGGCAGTCTGACTCCAGGAGCACTGTCCCAAATCATCATGTGACATTAGATAGATGGTGATAGACAGACAGGTAGATAGATACAGAGGTCGACAGATAGACTGGTAGATAGATAGCCAGCCAACCTGAAGGTCCTATAATCAGTGGTGGTAGTGAAAGAGTAAAATCCATGTCCTAAACTGAAAGAATGAAAAACTGCTCAGAATGAAAAATAAAAAGCAACCCTCCCTTAATCCATTGGCAGGACAGACACAGATAAAAAACTAGCTGCAAAGTTAATAAGAAACATGGTTTTTCCCAAAGTCATGCAGCAGATGTGAAATGGTATAAAGAATAGAGCCCCCCCCGCCATCTGAGTGGCCTCTATCCTCTTACCAGACATGCTCACAGACTCGCTGTGCTGGGATCCCCAATTGCTAAATGGCCCTCATGACAGCAGGAACCCAAACCTTACGGGAGATGCTTCCCCTCTTCCCTCTTGTTGAGCTTCGTTCTACAGTTCCTCTGAAATACCCTCCCTCATGGCAGTGAGTCAATAAATGTGATTTCGTCAGATGACAGGTTTGTGCCTGGTGGTCTTGGCTGATTAGGTTTCACGATAGGGATGTGTGTTCTTAGACATTCATTCCTTTGGCTTAAATGCATGAGGTTTCTACAGTGTCAGTGTCCCAGGAGGAGTCAGACACGGAAAATCTCATGAAAACCTTCAGAAAGAGGGGCACCCTTGGGAGGAAGAGAGGTTGGGACTTGAAGGCACATCTAGCTACTTTGTATTTTGTCCTCCGGTTGGCTTAGTACTCTCATCCTGCCTGGCCTCCAGGAATCCTCTGTTTTCCTTGTCAGTTTCCATCCTGCCTGGGGCACCTTGCAACTGCCATTTCTGAGCTACAAATGATCTCCACCCCTTCCCTAGGAAGTACCTATTTTAGTCTAATGGAGCTTCATGATAAGAGAGAGAGAGGATGTCTAGCCCTCAAGCCCACTGCCATGATGAAGCTTCCCTAATCCAGGGCAGCATAATTTTGAGAAGGAAGAGCCTCTGTCCCAGCCTTGACGACATTAGGGTTAGGGACAGGAGGGAAATGGAGGTGGGAAACATCACTACTTTTCCAGATCCAGTTAAAGGGTCCTCAGGGCTTTGACGGCCATAGATGAGTCCCCCTGAACCTAAGGTTATCATTATTGTTGTTGTTATTATTGATATTATTGATACTTTTTACACTGGTATTGTATTTTTAATTGGTATTGTATTGTGTTGTTCTGAGTACCTTCACATTGGTCTTCTTTCTCCCAGTCAAGTACACACAGCACAAGTGATCAGTCCGTCATTTTACAGTTGAAGAAACCTAAGGCCAGGGAAGTCATGGCTACTTGCCTAGGTTGGTGACAGAGCAGAGAGCAAAAACCACAGCCTCCTGACCCCAGTCAAAGGTCACTCTAATTTCTCCCAACAGAATAGAAGAACCTTGGGGTGCCTGGATGGCGCAGTCGTTAAGCATCTGCCTTCGGCTCAGGGCATGATCCCAGGGTCCTGGGATTGAGCCCCACATCAGGCTCCTCCGCTGGAAGCCTGCTTCTTCCTCTCCCACTCTCCCTGCTCGTGTTCCCTCTCTTGCTGGCCGTCTCTCTCTGTCAAATAAATAAATAAAATCTTAAAAAAAAAAAAAAAGAATAGAAGAACCTTGAATAGTGGGGTTGGGAGAATCACCTGAACCTGGGGTGTGTGAGCTACGGCTATGCCCAAAGCCTAGACCATCAGTTCCGAGTGGGCAGAACTACAGAGAACAGAAATTCGTTTCTATTTCCCCATTTCCAACCCAGAACCCACCTATTAACCCCACCTCCAGAAGCCTCTCAGCCCAAAGGAGAGAGCGGAGCCATGCCCTGGGCTCAGATTATGTAAGTGGAGGTTGGGCCACTGCCAGCTGTCAGGATAGGAATGGGTGGAGAGGGCCCTGCCTCTGCCCTGGCCTCAGAAGGGTGAGTGTGGGCAGAAGAATGCAGACAGGCGGCCCCGAGCCAGGCCAGGTAGGTCTTTGCCTTGCAGTCAGCTCTGAACGGACAGGTTCAAACCAGTTTGTGGCTTAGCCCACACTTCAGAATGGGGTGGTGCTGGCGGGGTTTTTGTTGTTGTTGTTGTTTTTTGCCCCTACCCTAAAGCAGGCCGTCCAGAAAGAGTGTGGACAAGGCAAGAAGTGGTGCGTTGGGACAAATGTGCTTCAGGAAGGCGACAGTGTTCAGGACCGGAGGCCACTTCTGTTCTTCAGAGCACTGGTCCCTGAAGTCAGGTATTACACCCACAGACCCTCTGTAGTCTTTATTGGGAGTGTTCCAGGCATTGATGTCTCTTTCACTCAGTCCTGCTCTCCTGAATTCACTTTCACCCTTTTATCCATTCTTCATACAGCACCCAGAGTGAGCTTCCGAAATGCACCCCTGACCATGTGACTCCCCTGGCCTGAGTCTCCCAGTGGTCCTCCCTCTTGGGCGTCAAGTCCAAACTCCTCAGCATGGCCAGCCAGGCTCTGCTCTGGAAGAGTCTGCCTTCAGCCTCACCTTGCCCCTCTCTCCTCACCGCTCACCAAGCAAAGCTGAATTTCCTGTGGCCGGCTCTGTGCTTTCTGGCCTCGGGATCTTTGCATTGGTTATTTCTGCTGCCTGGAAGGCCCACTGTCTCCACCCCTTAAGCCTTTTCCCTTTCTCTTCCCACTTACATAGTTCAGATCCCTCAGATGTGAGCTCATTATCTTCTTCAGTGGGGCTCAGCAAAGGCTACCTCTCTTCCCTCCTCCGTCTGTACCAATACTGTACCTCTTACAGTACGGTCGGTCCCCTTACGTGTTCCAAAAATACTCCTTACGACAATTGTCGCTATTTATTTCATGTCCATCTCATCCTTTGCTGGACCGAATTGAATGTTCCATGAGGACAGGGAACCCGTCCTACTCACCACTGTATCTTCAGCGCTGTCTGTGAGTGAGTCAGTGACATTCAGTTTATCGAGGACCTAATAGTCAGATTCAGCAAAGACTGGCTGAGCATCCACTGTGGTCAAACGTATGCAAATTCACTTACAATCTTAATTTATTTAATCCCCAAGAACTCTCTGCTAAGATTTGGCGTTCCAGAGCTGAGGTTAACACATTGAAATAATGAGTATTAGACAAGCTTATATGTGTTGAAAAGCACAGGCCTGGCACATAGTAGGTGCTCAATAAATATTATTCAATGGACAAATACATTTGAAAAAAGCAGCCTTTTGATGAAGAAGATAAGTGACATATTTTACAACTCGTAAGTGCTAGACCTAGAATTTGGACCCAGGCCTCGCGGCTCAAGTCCAGAGCTTGGCCAGCAGGGAAGCAGAGAGGTACACAACCTCGGTCTGCCCTGGAGAAACAGAGAGTAAAGTTGTTAAGAAAAAGATACAGACACAGGAAACAACCGAAGACATACTCGCCTCCGTGATTTGGGACTGAAGAAACTGACACGAACAGTCAATGAAATGGGAAATCAGAGAAGGGAGAGACACACAGGGCAGCAAGGGATGCCTGCAGCGATGGAGAGGCGGGAAAGGGCATTCCAGGAGGCTGAGACAGCAGAAGGAAGGGCGGAGAGGAGCAAGTCAGCACGAGTGGCCGCCCCACAACCAGACTGCGCACGTTCCCGAGTGGTAAGACAGGCAACGTGGACAGGAGAGGTGATGTCTGGAGCTGGGGGCCTGCGTGGCAGACAGAGAGGCGGCTGGCTGCACTGGCAATGGCAAGGCACTTGAGATTTGGGATTTAGGGGGCAGCCTGATGCTAGTGGAGTTCCAGAAAGATTATCTGGGAGTTATGCAAGCTGAACTTCAGCAAAGGGGAAAGAAGACAAGGCTGGGAGGCGGGATGGACAGGTGGAGGAGGGAAGAGAGGTAGCCTTTGCTGAGCACCTAGAAGGCCCTGCATAAAAGAGCTCTCATTTGATCCTGTCGACAGCCCCGAATGCTGTGTATGGTTCTCTGTGTTTTGCAGATAAGGAGGTGACGTCAGCAGCCTGGCGTTGCTTAGCCAGAGAGGTCCCAGAACTGATGCTTGGCTGTTGGCCTTGCAGGCAAACAGCCTCTCCTCCGCATCGCAGGCAGTGGATGGGATCTGACAGCCCAGTTAGGAGACTGTCCCCCGGGGAGGTCACAGGCCCGTGGCTTTGGGTTTTGAGAAACTTTCCTGAGCTAACAGGAGCATGCCTGTGTGAGGGACATGGCTCCATAGCCTCATGGCAGGTGTGCCCTGACGTGTCAGCCTCGGGGTCAGGAGCAGCGCAAGGTCAGTCCCAGGGGATGTGTCTGGGCTGGAGCCACGTGGCAAGCTGACTCCCCAGTGAAGTCTCAGGAGACGTCATTGGAGCCTGACAGCCCACCTGGCCTGGGAGTCAGGGTAGCTGCCTGGGGTTCTGGTCCTGGAAGCATCCCTAAGGGACTCTGGGTCAGTGACTGAATCTTTTTCTCCAACGGACGAGCTTCCCCATCTGTAAAATCCAATGATGAATCTCAGCTTTCTCTTCTGTGTCTTGAGATCCAGATGACCTTGTAGCTGGGGGCAGGTTTGCTCCCTGAGGCATGCCGGGCTGCTGGAAGAGATGCTGTTGTCAGAGATCAGGAGGTGACGGGCAGGCTGACCCGGGGCCCCCCGGGGACCCTCTCAGAGCTGCTGCTCTGAACTGGTTTGTCATGAACCGTTTCTCCCCCCAACTGACCACTTCCAATCCAGCCATTGCTCGTTTATCAAGCACACACCCTATTGACATCACTGTGTGGGGCAAGTATTGTTCCGTCCTCCTGCCCATCCATCTCCTACTTTTCCTCTTGCTGTTTGTCAAAGGAGGTAGTCAGGTAAATCCACTGTGCTGTTGGTACAGAGCGAGTTCCCTACACCCTACTCTGGAGACCTGGGAAAACGCTTCTCTCCCGTTTCCCTCAGCCCGTCTCCTTACTCCAGTAACTTCGCCCGCTGCAGCACATTTGTGTTATAAACGACAGGTATAACTCACCAGCTTCATCAGAAAATGAAGAAAAGGGCGGAAATGCTTACTTGTTTTCATTGCTGGTTAACTTTAAAACATGAGGCATTTTATATGTGTGGATGAGGGAGCCTAGGATTGTCTGACGCAACGCCTTGCAAATTTATTTTTCACAGAAAATACACTGCAGTGGGGATAGGTATTTTCATTTATTTGTGCCAGAGCCTCCAAAGAAAAAGAAAATGCCAGAGTGTTGCTCAGGTGTACATAATTCTACAAAACAAAACTACTGAAAAATATCTGGGTGCACCCACCCCCGTAGCCTAAGGAAACAGGGCCCACGGGTGTCTTTGGGGGCTGCGTGTGTCTACAGGCATGGTTGCTATCTTGTGTGCACATATCTGCTCAGCCCAGAACACCCCGAGGGTGCGGTGGGCTTCTTTGAAGATCAGGGTCAGAGAGGCCAGCCTGGGAGGATCCCAGTTTCAGACGGAGGCCTCCAACCCAGAGAGACACAGAGAGAGGAGGCAGAGAGGCTGAAACACGGAGGAGGTATAGACAGACGGGGAACAGTAGCACCCACAGAAAGGCCCCAAGGAAGGTCAAGAGGAATGTGACTGGAGCCCGAGGAGGGTCTTTTGTTTTACTGAGAATGAAGCCTACCGCAGAGAAGCCTCCTAGACGCCCCGGACTTTGTCCGGCCACTTCGGCCCAGTCTGTATGGTCAATTTGTTTGGGATGTGCTCTGCTCTCTGAGGACGGGGGCTGCAGAGAGGTTGGGGGCCCCAGGTGTTTGGGCCAGTGGTGTTGGAGCAAAGCCACACTTTACTCCTGTGTGCTGGGAATCCATTCATTGATTCACCCAACGTGCATTTGCCCAACCCCTGTAAGACGGCAGGCTGGAAGCCGGGGGAACAGAGAAGAACGGCACCCCGTCCCCCGGTGTTCTGCGATGAAGCCACAGAACTAGGACCCCCGCCAGCCACATCAGCGTGTGACCACACTTAAGTAAGGGATCTGAGCCGTGACGGCGCTCAGATTTTCTTATTTAAGGGTTTTGCCTTCCTTACACTTTCCTATCAAATTCTTTGGAAATAATTCCAGCCTTGGCTCGGCTAAACCAAGGAGGAAATGGGGAAGGTCTCCATCTGGCCTGGGGTCCCTGAAGGACAGCAGGGGTGGAAGCCAGGCATGGGGGTGTGGTGGCCATTCAGTCAGGCCGGGACAGGGGTCAAGTGAGGGGACGGCACTGCTGGGGATCATTAGCCTGGGGATCTTTTCTCCCGGGTTTTGTACATCTGAGTGATTGCAGGATGCTTTGCGCAATGGCTGAGAGTGGCGCAGAAGCGTGGAACTGGGCAAGAGAGAATGCTAAAGGACATCCAAGACCCTCAGACCATCTCAGCCTTCAGAGAGGCCAGCCCTCGTGCAGGCAGCACTGGGCGCTCCCATCTTGCATCTGGGATCAGCATGGCTCTGCATGGCGCCCAGCTCACTCTGTCTATTGCCCTGCTTTTTCTCTCCTGCCCAACAAATTCCATCCTCCTTCAGGCAACTGACCATGCCCTCTCCTCCTGCACGGACCTGCACGACGGGCCGGTCAGCAGCCTGCCTTCTGCAGATCCCGCTGCAAGCATGGAGGAGACAACACAGCACCCATTTCTGTTCTTGATGGGAGAGCACCCAGCCTTTGGAGGCCCCGCCTTCTCCCTCCACAGGCTCACCTCACTTCCTCCCCTACTCCTTTCCCCCCTCAGCCTGGGAAGATAGGGGTAAGAATCCTTTGTCCTTGTTAAGCCGGTTTCTCTACTTTCTTCTCCCCTCCCCAGAGCCCAGGTCTCATTAATCCCTGATTCCTCTGTGTGTGTGTTGGGCAGGTGGGGGGGTGAGGGGGGAGTGCAGAGGGGTGGGTGCATGGGGCAGGCTGGAGCAAAGGGGGCTGGCACTGATGCTAAAGGGCGGAGAGGGGCATGCATTTATTTGTTCCCATAGGACTTCGCTTTTAGCAGACTGAGTTTTCCATGCTGGCTCTCTCCTGTCCTTGTCCCCAGCGGCTAGTCCTCCCCAGCCCCTCCTGCACACACATGACTTTAACCCTGTTTTTCTATATCCACTTCCAACGGGGTGGGGGGGGAGGAAGGGCGCAAGGTCTCCCACTACCAAGCAATTTTTTGGACACCAGCTGGCTGTCCTACAATTCAACTCAATTCTGATGCTGTCTCCCTGGAGATAGTGAGGTGGGAAACAAGGGCAAAAGAAAAACATCGTATTTCCTTACTGTCTAGAGCCTATTGACAAGTTCTTGAAATAGGCATGGTGACCTTCCTTTTAGGAACTCAGATGCCTTGATGTTAATACTTTGCTAAGGGCAAAAGGCAACCTTAGCTTGACGTTATCCTGACCTCCAGGATCCTGTAAGTCTTCTTTGACATATAAAAATTCCTTTGGAAATTTCCTTTATCTCTACCCCCCAAGATACATGTTAGCAATCATCCTCCAAGCATATGACCCACCGATATACATCTGAAGGGTCTCATGACTCGGGTTTTACTAGACAGTAGTAAATGACTTTTTCCTAACAGCTAGCCCCTCAAGGTCCTGCAAACCTTGCTTCCAAAATTCCTTAGAGACTTACGCTATCCCTAACCCCCTCCCAAGTTGAAAGTATACTATCAGCCACTCCTCACAACCCCAGTGCAGCTCTTTCTGCCTACAGGTCCTGTCTCTGTGCTTAATAAAACCACCTTTTGCACCAAAGACGTCCCAAGAATTTTCTTGGCTGTCGGCTCTGAACCCCAACATTTCTACATCCATAGCATCAGATCCCACAGGTTAAGGGCTCACTTCTGACCAATCAACTGTGAATCAGAGGTTCTGACAATACCCTCTTTGGGTTCCATGAATATCTAGAACAGCCCACAGAACTCAGAGGAGCATTTTACTTCCAAGATTACCAGTTTATTAACAAAGGCTATAACTCAGGGGCAGTCTGGCGGAAGAGACGTGGAAGGCAATGTATGGGGAAGCGCACGGAGCTTCCTTGTCCTCCCTGAGCATGCCACAGTCCCCTAATCTCCCCACGTTCACCAACCCATTGGCTCTCCAAACCCCATCCTTTCTTGCATTTTTTATGGAGGCTTCATTACATAGTCTCGGTTGATTCATTCATTGGCCTGGGTGACTGAACTCAACCTCCAGCCCCGCTTCTCCCTGGAGCTGGGGGTGGGATTGAATGAGGTTGGGTACCCTGGAAACAGCACCCATCCTTAGGTGACCTAGGAGCATTCCAAAAGTCACCTCACTAACATAACAAAACCCTTTTATTATTCTCACCATTTAGGAAATTCCAAGCATTTTAGGAGCTCTGTGTGAAGACCAAATATATATTTTTTATCCTATATCACAATTTCACAAGCCCTTAGCTCTTTCTCTCCATGTCCTTGAAAAAACCCAAATGGCCCAAACAATGGCTGCTAATATGTAAGCACAGTCCATTCCTGACCAACTATTCCAGACAGTAGCTGAACTTCGGGTCTCCTCTCTCCTGCTAAAGCCTTATAAAACATTCCACTCCCCCTCCCAACTTAGAAGGGAAGAAAGGCTTATGCCAATGGTGTGCTGGAAGATTTTATTCCACAATGCACTCCTTGTGATAAAATGGCCCAATCTGGGAAAGGGTCTTCTATTTATCCCAAGAAAAGTCTGGAAGGATGAGCAACATGGGGAGACAGAAAGGGAAGGTCATTTCATAGCTTGAAGAGGGACTTGAAAGCATGTGTTAGGAAGGGTGACTGGGGAATAGTGAGGCGGGTGTAGCTAGCACCACTCCCGGGGGAGGGGCCAAGAGCCCTTGCCCAGCTTCCCTTCCCAACAGCCCCCCTGAATGGCTCCTTATGGCCCCCACCACACTGGGCCCCACCTCTCAAGCCAATTGCGCCTGCTCAGGACCCCTGTTTCCCTGCAGGGCCGCACATCTGCTTAGTTTTCTCTTCCACGTTTTGCCTTGGAAAGGTGATTAGCTGAAATACCAGATTCGCCTAGGAGATGGCCCTCTGGGAATGCAGGCTCAGGGACTAACCGAGGACAGGTCCTGATCCTGACCTGAGCTTCAGGCCACCCAGAATGGATGCAAGTCCTAGTTTTCTCCACATGGCTACCTGGCCCCACTCCCATCTTTATCAGAGTAAGTACAGAATTCCTGGGTGTGAGGAGGGTCTTATCAGGGGGGATGAAGAGGAGGACCACCAGGCCAGGGTCGAAACTGCAGGGTCCATACCACAGCCACAGCACCTGAGGGGACAGGGGGCTGCTCACTGACCATGGCTTCCAGCTCCTGCTTTTCTCGAACTCAGTCCAAGCTTATCTGCAGAGCTGAGGAGTCTGCCAAGGCCAGGGTCTTACAAAGGGCCTTTTGTCTCCTGAGCTAAACATTGGCTCATTGTTACCTTTCTTCCTGGCCCCTTCCGGAGGTGGGAGGCGGCCCAGAGCCTCCGGTCTGCCTGTGGCTCTGAATGCAATGGTAAAGGAGAAAGAGAGCGGCCCTGCTCTGGGAGGGGGAACACCCTGGGACAGGGGATGGGCTGATGGGATGACGTCTTTGCTCAGGGCTTCCTGTCCAGCTGACCGACAGGGATTCAGCTGAATGACTGCACACGGTCACCTTTCTTCAGGATAAGGGATTCTTACATCTTTTCCTTCCTGCCTTCTAAACCCAAGCCCTCTAAAGAATTCTTTTCTGCTTGCTTCTCAGATGAAGCACTTTATCCTTTCAAGATGGAGCTCAACATCCTTTGCTTCCAGTTAGCTCCCTTTGATCCAGCAACATTCTTCCCCATCCCAGCAGGGCTTACTTACCTCACCCGAATGGTGCTCATTTGCCCTCTTCTGTGGGGCTTTTCATCTGCATGCCGCTCTCACATTGGAATGCTTTCTGAGAGCACAATTTATGTCTCCCCCATTGGACTGGGAACTTCTTTCTTTGCAACTCAAAGCCTGAATATGAGAAGTCACATTCTTTAGATGTTTGTGAAATACTGATTCTAGCCTCAGCTCTCCCATGGACAGTGTTTGAAAGGTCTGTGTGGAAAGTCTCTCTGTCTGTCTGTCTCTCTCTCTCTTAGGTGTGGACATAAGCTGCATCTTATTTCATGTAGATCGACCATCCACCCATCAACAAGTTATGGCATTGACTATAGTAAATGATACAAAACGAGTTTATTTAGATTCCTCCAAGCCTAGAAGGAAATTGCATGTCTCTGGAAAAAGTTAATCACCTCTCCACCCCGAATGAGAAGTGAAAACTTCAGAGGGAAGAATTTCCTCCCATCCTGTGTTCTGCTGTGCAGACTCCAGACTCCTTGAACATGGACACCACCTAGGAAGGACCTCAGCCTCTGCCCAAACAGAAGCCCTGGACGCGAGCATTCCAGTCAGTTCCTTGATCCATGCCTGGCATCTTCTACGAGAGGTAAAACTCTCACAGAGCCTCAGTATTTCACAGAGCACTCCTACTTCCTGCCCCAATTGAAACACTCTTCCTCACCTTCCATCCCTCCCCCACTATGTCAAGGGGCCGGGTTGACCCTGGAAGGCGGCGTTAGTGTTCTGCTTACCCCAGACCATATCCAGAATGTGCCTTCTCTGCCCTCTGAAGTACAGTACCATTCCTCAGTGCTTTGAGAGTGTATCTTAAAGTTCCCCATCAGCAGCCTGCTGGTACCCGTGGTAACTTCAGGTGTCGGGGGCTGGAGTGGCCCTCGCAGGTTCTGGGAATGAGCAAGGGTGGCAGCCAGAGCTGGGGACGTAGCTTAATCACGTGGGAAACTGGCGAAGTTGTCTCTGCACAACAACTGTGTTCCACTAGGTGATTTTTCCGTGGTAACTGTGTAATGCTGAGGGAGGGGGCCTCGGTCAAAGCACCAGGGGTGAGGACAACCACGCATTCCCTCCAGCCTGGATTGACCCCATACCACCTTCTTTTCTCTGCACACTCAACACTTTCCTTAAGAGTACATGGGTAGTCTCTGACCTCATTTGAGACCTCAGTGTCACCACACATTCTTGTCTTTGTTCCAAATGAACTGTAGAGCTTATCCCTACCTACATTGGCCATTTTATACCTTTTCTCTTATCCAGTGCCTTCCCCTTCCCCTACTTCTCTTACTATCATGAGTTGACATTGAAAGGGAAAATATAATCATGAACACGGAACTCCTTCCATTTCTCAGCCTCTGCCCATAAAGTTGGGCAGTTTTTTTTACATCCCTCCATGTTTTCCTCCTCCTCCCCTGACCAGGAAGAGAAGGTGCTGACTCTTTTCCCAAGAGAAATTCATTCTTTTTCACTAGATTTCATCCCTCCTTTCTTTCAAGAACCTTGTTCTGTAATGATCACCTTTCCTACATAGTGAATTTTTTCCTCTGTTGACTCTTTCCTCCTCGCATATGATCATGCTCAATTTATTCCATCTCAAAGCAAAAGCAAAACAAAGAAAAAACAAAACAAACAACTCTCCTTGACCCTGATGACCTATCAATTTCCCTAGCTTCCTTCACCTTTATAGCTAAGCTTAAATCTACGCTTGCTGTCTCATTCCCATTTACTCAACTCTCAAGTTAGCTTTTCACACTTATTCTCCACCAGAATTGCTTTTGCTGAGATTGTTGGTGACCTCCAAATTTCCAATCCAAAGGAAATGTTTTAGTTATTGTCATATTTGATATATCTGGGGCATTTGATACTTTTGACCATGTCTCCTTCTAAAAACTCTTTTTTTTTTAGCTTCCAGAATCTCTCTCTCTCTCTCTGTCCCTCTCTCTCTCCTGTCTTTCAGAGAACATCTTTCATGGGTTTATTAAACAAATATTTGTCAAATGCTTATTATAGGCCAAGAATCCTTCTACAAGATGGGCAAAGCCCCTACTTTCACAGAGTTTAATTTTGGTTGAGGGTGAGGGAAAGAGAAAGCAAATAAAATAAGCAAATAAACAAGAAAATAGGAAAAGTGGGGCATACTAGGCAGAGCACTGAAGTGTGGTATGACGAAGGACAAGATTGAGGGTCATCTTTAGATGGAACAGCAAAGGCCTCTCTGAAGATCTGAAATTTAATCAGAGACATAAAGGGTAAGAAGGAACCAGCCACCAAAAGACGAGGAGAAGAGAATTCTAGCAGAAGGAACAGCCAATGCAGAGTTCAGAGCTGGGTCAAACTTGATGTGTTTGAAGAACATGCAAGCACGTTCTACATAGATCCCTGGGGCCCAAAGGATGAGCTGACAAAGACTTAGAAGCAGATAGCACCCAGAAAACAGGAGTTGTCAGCTGTGTGAAATACCGCTGAGTGATAGAGTAGAATGAAGGCAAGGAGGACCGTTAGCTCTGCCAACACGGGCATCACTGGTGATGTTGACAAGAGCAGTTTTGGCGGCATGGAGGAGACAGGTGCTTCTTTAAAGAGGGTGGATACGCAACTAATGAATCATCGAACTTTAGATCAAAAACCAGGGATGTACTGTATGGTGACTAACATAATATAATAAAAAAATATTAAAAAAAAAATAAAGAGGGTGGAGGAGTGAGTGTGGGTGAGAAAGGAGAATTCAGAATTACTACAAGAAGCATTTCCAGAGGAAAAGCAGAAAGATTATAATCCCATTTTATTGTCTTTTCCTCTCTCTAGAATATTAGCTTCTTTCTAATCTGGATTTGTTTTCTCAATATTGGGTAGGAGGCTGGAACTTAGGAAACTGTAAAATGAATGAAGGAAGGAAGGAATGAGTGTACTGAAACCAGAGACCTTGATTCTACCCCAGTTCTATTTTTTATAACCTCAAGAGCTCTCTGGAACTCATTTTCTTCCTATGTAAAGCAAGTGTAATAATTCTATCTTTACATAGATCATAGGGCTGTCTGGTGTTAGACGAAATCATTTGTTTGTGGCGCCTCTGTCATGGCAGAGCCAGAACTAGCCTTGCTGACAGGCAGACGCAAGTTCAAATCCATGGTTGTACTAATTACTAACTTACAAGTTTGGGCAAGGTAAGGAAACTCTCTGAGCCTCAGTTTCCTAATGGGAAGTTGTATATAAATGTGTGGGGCTGTTGCGAGAATTAAATTGAGATATTGGAGGTGAGAATTTCTTTCTTTCTTTTTTTTTTTTTTAAGATTTTATTTGTTTATTGGACAGAGAGAGACACAACGAGAGAGGGAACACCAGCAGGGGGAGTGGGAGAGGGAGAAGCAGGATTCCCGCTGAGCAGGGAGGCAGATGCGGGGCTCAATCCCAGGACCCTGCAATCATGACCTGAGCCGAGGGCAGACGCTTAACGACTGAGCCACCCAGCTGGCCCTGGAGGTGAGAACTTCTGACTCATAACAGGGGCTCAAGAAATGTTAGTTGAAGTGGAAGGGAGGGGAGGAGGTCTTCAGCTTCGGTGGGATCCCACCAGGGATGCCTGGTGCCTGGAAAAGAGCTGTAGTCCAAATGCTGCTGGGCAGCAGAAGCCACAGAACTCTGCTTCCTCTCACTGTGCAGTCTGTAGTGCTATGCCAGCAACTCCATGCAGAAGTACTCTAGGTCTCCATCCCAGCATGGAGGAGTAAGGAGAGTTACTAACATCTGCACAGCACTGAAAAGACCTCCCGGCGTTTCCCTAATATGTAACTCGTGTAAGTCTCACAACAACTCTGTGAATCAAGAAGGTAGGGAAGATGTGACCTGACTTGCTCAAGAGCACATAGCAGCCACGTAATGGAAGAATTAGGTCTTACAACTCCATATGCTAGAGCCTTTCCCTGCTTCCTCTCTTCCAAGACTGAAGGAGAAGAAATCAGTTTGAGCTCCTGAGTAATGAGGAAGCCTTGCTCATGGTCAACCTATGCTACCAAGAGCATGAGAAGAGGGATGAGGGGGGAGAGACAGTTCACTGGAGGCTCATGAAAAGGATCACTAACGTGGGTGAGCAGGAAGCCGAAACCAGCCCCACACCTCCTATAAGCTGACAGTCACTTCTTTGAGATGAACCCCAGGAAAGGAACTGCACCCAGAGATGGGGTGGACTGTCTGCCTCCCATGCAACTCAGGTGCCCACCCAGAAGGTTCGCTCTTGACCCTGTGCCCAGTCTTCCGGGGCCCAAATCCTGCCGTGTAATCACTCACCAGTTAAGTTCAACAGTGGAGATGATGCCTCCAGATTCTGTTAAAAGGGCATAATCCTGACTGATGTGATAAGCAAGCAGAGCAGAGAGGCCACAGGAGTGGGCTCTTAAGGGATCTTTCCCACTGGAACATCTGAGGTTGGACAGTTTCACTTCCTTGAGAAGATGACAAGGAAAGGACGATTTTAGGAAGTTTGTATCACAGCCAGAGTTCAAGGCCTGACACCACTTGTTAGCTGTGCGACTTGGGGCAAGTCTCTTAACCTGTTTATGCCCCACTTTCCCCCACTACTCAAGCTGTTGTAAGGATTGAACAGGATAGTGCGGGTGGAGCGCCTTCTTCTGTGTCTTGTATATATTTAACTTCAGTAGAAGTTGCCGATCATTACAATTCTCAAGATGAGCTCTCGGATCTGACTCCAGAGTCTACCCTTTTACCTTGTTCTCTACTACCTTTCAGGGACATGAGTGTGTTCCTGGGGAGTTAGGATGAAGTTCCTAACGTCTTTGGTTAGGGGGTTCCTCAGTAAAGTCCCAGGCCCTGAGTGGAGACAACGTCCACACATTTGCTTCTCAAGCTTGACTACCAAGAGGACCAAACACCTGGTTACCTACCACCCTACAAGTCCCAATACGAATGGGGCATAGCTGGAAAAATTTCAATGGTTCACCTGAGATGTAGTAAATCAGAATTGTCCCATCTTTGCTTTAACCTGTAGGAATGATGTGCCTTTGTGGCACCCTGCACCCAATTCCACCATGTATTCCTTCATCCATTTGAAAAATATTCATTGAGTGCTACTGTGTGCTGGGCATATGATGACCAAAACCAGAATGGTCTTTGGGCTTATGGGGCTTAGTCTAATGAAGGAGCAGACATTAATGAAACAGTTATGAGCAAAGTCTCTTTGGGGAAGAAAATGACTATTTCCATGAACTACAGGAGTGACTGGAACTCAGAGAGGGGAAGGGGGAGGCTGGAGGGATGGCCTGGGGCTGGAGTCCATGTTTACAATTTTGGACTGTGTCCTAAAGCAGTGGGGAAGCCAGGTCATGACTGCTTCAGGTTTTCGTTTTTAAAAAAATCTTTCTTAAAACTTTTTAATTTTAAATACTTTCAAACTTTAAAAAAGTTCAAAAAATAGTTCGAAGAATTCCCACATACTGTTTGCCCAGCGTCCCCAAATGTGAGCGTCTTATGTAAGTACACTTATTAAAACCAAATCAGAATGTCCTTTTCTAATGCAATATCTAACCCAGAATCTTAGACGGCATGTATTTGTCATATCCCTTTGTCTTCTCCAATGTGTGACAGTTCCCCAGTCTGTCTTTCAACATCAAGGTGCTTCTCAAGAATCCTGGCGGATTATTTTTGTAGAATGTCTCTCAATTGGCATTTGATGGTTTCTCATGTGTAAGTTCAGGTTGTGCGTTGCTGGCAGGGACACCGTGACATTGTGTCCTTCTCCGTGCAGTGTAACAGGAGGCACTTGATCGCGATACAAATCATAATTGGTGATGTTAGCTTTGGTCACCGATCCAACTTGCGTCTGCCAAGTGTTTTCATTGCAA
Organism: Ursus americanus; assembly: GCF_024610735.1. Taxonomy (NCBI): domain Eukaryota; kingdom Metazoa; phylum Chordata; class Mammalia; order Carnivora; family Ursidae; genus Ursus; species Ursus americanus. The sequence continues at coordinate 73,330,513 of NC_142128.1, forward strand.
AGTTACTGTTTTTCCCTTTTCAATGAATACATACATTGCCCGAGGATACCCTGAGACTACACAAAAATCCTATTTCCCATCATACTTTCTTCAACTAATTTTAGCATATATAAATGACTTTGCCTTCAACAATCATTACTATGGTGTCTGCCAAATTGTAATTTTTCTCTTTCCATCATTTCTTCAACATTTATTGGTTGAAAATCTACTGTGATAAAGAGTTGCTTCTTAACCCCCATTTAATTATTTATCCAATTATTTATTTAGATTTATTTATATCAGTATGAAATCGTGTATATTTATTTTAGTCTATGAGTTATAGCCCATGATTATCATTTATTTTCTTGCTCAACTTATTCCATATTTGGCTACAGAGAGGCCCTTTACATTGGCTATTCTGTCCTGACAAGCTCCCACCATTTTTTGAGTACCTCATTACTTTTGACATCACAAGATGGTTGGGGCACCTCTCATTCTTTCTCTGTTCTCACCCTGGAGTTTTTTAAGGACCTCTGGATCCTTTCCTGGAATTATATGAGGAAGCCAAGGTCAGGGTGCTAGACATGTTCATTGCAACTGGGGTGTCATTGCTTCTAGGCTCTATCAATGTACCGAACTAGGAAATATATGTAAGAATATACACACACACCTATATTTTTGTCTATACTTACTTACCTGTCTGTGTGTATATATATATTTTGAAGATTTATTTATTTTAGAGAGAGAGAGTGTGTGCAGGGGTGGGGGAAGTGGGGGCAGAGAAAGAGGGAGGGAGAGTCCCAAGCAGACTCCATGCTGAGTGGGGAGCCCGTCCTGAGGCTCTATCCATGACCTCAAGAGCAAGACCTGAGCCAAAACTAAGTGTTGGATGCTTAACCACCTGTACCACCCAGGAGCTCCTGTCCATATATATATTAACAATTATGAGTTCATATTGATACCTCCAAATCTAATCTAAAATCACAGGGTTTGTTCTAGTCTTCCTCGTTTTCTTATTTATAACTCTCTTCTCCGACAGTAAGAAACCTAGTGCTTTCATCCATAATAAAGTTACTTATTTGCCCCATCTTGCAATACATGTAAAGTAAATTCAGAATGCTAACCCATAAATGTGAAGCACACCTTCATCAACTAGAATCTGTCTTCAGCCTTTGACATCATCGTGTGAACCGGACACACACCATCTGGGACAAATGTGCCATGATGACTGCTTTGTGACCTGAAGCCTTCTCCAGTGCAGCCTTCCCTTCCACATTCTTCCTTTTTGTCTAACCATACCCTTCAGGGCACCCTTGGGGCATAATATCCTTGATCTGCTCTGAAGATACAACATTTCCTCCCTGGTGGTCTACCAGCACGTACTCCCCCGCCTCGAGAGCAATAAAAGCAGTTCTTACGGAGCCCAGGTTGCAGAGACCTACATGTCGTGGGTCTTGCAGCCACCCAAGACAGGCTTCTGTCCCTAAGTCCCCTTACTAAACCACTTCTCGTCAACCTGAATGTGTCAGCGGGTCTTAGAGCTCCTTTGGCCTTTGGAGGTGGTTTTGTATGCACCTCCTTTTCATGCAGCAATCACATAGTCAAAGTCCATTTTTTTCGAGTTAAACTAGTTCTTTTCTTCCTCGTTCCCTTTAGTGTGGTGGGACATTCATCTTTAATATCATTAGGCTTATTTGATGTTGTTTGTATTTCATGTGGGATCCTTCCACCCTCCTCCTCCAAACACATACACACCCTGCTTATGTATTTATCATTTACATATTTATCTCCTGGGTATGTGAAATATTACCACAGTTCTAAAATCTGAGTTATGCAAAAAGGTATACTCAGAGAAGGACCATCCTTCCCCGCCCTCCTATCCTGTTCCCGTTCCCCTTTTCCACAGTTTTCCCATCCTCTCCCCGCAGGTAATCAATCCCGTTAGTTTTTGGTTTATCTGTGCTGTATTTCTTCTCTCACGAATGTGCAGATACATGCGTATTTTCTTAGAACTTTATTCTTTAAACAAGAAGTAGTGCACGACCGATGAAAAGGTGAGTCTGGCTCCTGGGTGGAGAGGGGGCTGGAGGGCACTTGAGTGAATGTAAAGGGAACAACTAGAAAGCCGCCACCCAAATCCAAGAGAGAGATGCTGGGGCCCCAGTGAGCGGTGGTGGTAGCAGAAAAGAAGAAAGGAGGGCAGGTTTGAGTGCCTGGAGGTGACATTGCCCTGATTTGATTCCTGATTACTGAGGGTCAAGGAGAGGGCCCTGTCAGATGAGGTCTTGGTTTCTGGCTTTACAGATGGGATGGAGGCTAGTGTCGCTCGCTGAGATATAGGACACCGTCAAAGGATCAGATTCGGGTGGAGGGGTGCCCCACGTGGGTCTGTTTGGACGCGTGGAATGTGAAGAGGAGACAGAGTTGGGCACTTGAGGCATGCAGCACAGAGGGGAGGTCTGAAGAGAGATGTCTCAAGCTGTGCAAATTCTGCCCCGGTTTTCCGGACACTTAGGTCAGAAAATGAGAGTGCAGCAGCGGAGCGGGTGTGATCTGCGCCCAATGCTGGCGGGGGGCAGGGGGTGGTCCCCACACCGCCAAGCAAATCTGCGACATCAGCGGGGTGTCCTGTAATTCAACTGCACTCTGACACTACTTCCCAGAGACACCATCTGACTCCACAGGCGGAGGGCCCAGTCCCACAAGACAGCTCCTCACCGCAGACATCAGTGTCAAGTTCAGCTCATCCTCTGTGCTCCTGACCAGCTGGCTGTACTTCAGAGGCTTCCACGACCCCTCCTTGGGTCTGACTAATTTGCCAGAGCGGCTCGCAGAACTCAGGAAGCCCTTTTACTCCCGAGATTACCAGTTTATTACAAAAGATATTAAAGGATACTAATCAGCAACTAGATGAAGAGATACACAGGACAAGGTCCCAAACAAAGAGGCTTTATCCTTGTGGTGGATGTGCTCTGGTTCGCCCACCTGGATGCTTTCCAAACCCTGTCCTTTGGAATTTTAAGGTGGTTTCATTACATAGGTATGATGGAGTAAATCATTGGCCAATGGCAATTAAACTTAACCTCTAGTTCCTCTCCCCTCCCCAGAGCTGGGGGGGGGGGGTGGTACTGAAAGTTCCAACCTCTGATCTCTGGATTGGGTTCCCCTGGGAACCAGCCCCCACGTTAGGTGATCTAGGGGTTTTCCATTTTTCTTTAAGGTTTTATTTATTTATTTGAGATAGAACGAGAATGAGTGAGAGAGAGAGAGCACGGGTGAAAGAGAGAGAGGGATCGAGAGAGAGGGCCATGGGCGCAGAGAGGGGCAGAAGGAGAGGGAGAAGGAGGCACTGAGGCAGGGAGCCCGATAGCAGGGAACCCTGGGATCGTGACCTGAGCTGAAGGCAGATGCTTAAGGACTGAGCCACTCAGGTGCCTCTCTAGGGGCTTTCCCAAAGTCGCCTCATTAACATAACAAAAGATACCCTTATCTCTCTCAACACAGGAAATCCGGAGGGTTTTTAAGAGCTCAGTGCCTGAAACAGGGACTGGATCAAAGACCAAATGCGAATTTCTTATTACAAATCAAAATATTGCAGGAAGATATTCCAGTCCCATGCAGAAGAACAAAACCAGAACCAAAACCAAAACCTTGGTAGTCACCCCAACCTCTTCTTGCAGGAGGCTGGCTGCTCGGGCAGTGTGCCTACCAGAAGACTGTGCCTTCCCAGGGGGTGAGGTCAGAGGCACAGGGCAGTCCCTGCCCCTCTAGGTGGAGGTGGATGACAGAAGATCGGGGCTGCAATTGTGCCTGATTTCAAGTCACCCTAAAATGCTAATGATGCTGTATTTGAACTAACTTCCCTAACCCGTATCCCCACAGCTCACAAGACCTACATGGGACCTTGGCTATTATAGGGCCCCTGCTGAGGGGTTGAGGGAGTCACTGGGAGAAGGGACCAAAACTCTCCCCATATCCAAGCAGATGGACACAGCAGGGAGCAATGGAAAAGATATCCTTTGAGTTCCTTAGGAAGAGTGTAGTGGGGGTTGGTATCAGTTGGAGGTGTAGATGCCAAAAGTCATCTTCTGTTGTTCCTTTCTCCCTGTTTTCAGGCCTGACGGTAAGGAGGTAGAGAACATTCCAGAGCTCATTTCAAGGAAATAACCCCATTCATGGTTAAGAAATTATTTGAGAAGTCTCTAGTGCAGATGCTCAGATGATGAGGGGCTCTGAGTGTGAGTGGGTGACAGGGAGAACTTCCTGGCTGACCGAGAGCACAGCAGGAGGGAAAAAGAAGACAGAAACGGTGGCATGGGAGTTGGTGGCTGGTGTGTGCCTTGCGTTAGTTCTCTTTTTATCTCCTACCCCAGTCTTCAGTTAAAAACTCAGAAAACAATAAACACCCTTAAAGTAATTTGATTTCCCATGCCAATCAATGAAAGGCCTGGGGTTTGAGTCTGGCCCGGTGTAGGTCTGATGAACTTGCTGGGAGTGGGGACAGTGAGAGTGAAATGGGGCAGCAGGGCATCAAGTGGGAGGGCAGGCAGTGTGGGGAGGCCCCAGCCCAGCACACCCAGACCCAGAGAACACAGGATCGTGAGGAGGTTGGCTGCAGGTTCTGGAAACCAGAGGAGGGTTTTTGACTGTTTCAGGCTGAGGAATTCAAGGGCAGGCTAATATTAATCCAGTCCTCGAGGGCATCCATTGGCGTCTGGGTTACATATGTATACAATACTAATATTAATAGATTCCATTTATTTTATTTTTTAAATGTTTTATTTATTTATTTGAGTGGGGAGGGGTAGAGGGAGAAGCAGACTCCCTGATGAGCAGGGAGTCCGATGCGGAACTCAATTCCAGTACTCTGGGATCATTACCTGAGCCAAAGTTAGACACCTAAGCCACCCAGGCACCCAGTAGATTCCATTTATTGAGGAATGTGTTAAATGTTTTTCATACGTATTATCTCCTTTGGATTCTATTTTCATAACCACCACAACAGGTATTATTACTGCTTCTACAGGGTTCATTCCTAATATAAGTTCTTTTTTTTTTTACACTCAATGTTCAAACAAAATAACTGTAGAATAGCATATATTTCCCTGAACTTTCCAAGGAAGTTAAAGAAATCAAAAATAAACTGAAAAGGAAACTGAGGTGCAGAGTACTTGGCAGCCTGACTCCTAAGCTTGCACTCTTGGCCACTATATGTTCTCAATCCTCTCCCCTCTTCTCTCACATCTACCCACCCACCTACCCACCTATCCTTCCACCCATCCACCATCCACCTATCCTTCCACCCATCCATCCTTCCACTCATCCATTCAGACATACATCTTTCTGACTATATCCTTATCTACTTATAGACGTAATTCTTTTTTGAGTGGAAGGTTGGATTAGATAATGTAAAATTTTTCTTCCAGGTCTTAGGTTCTATGAAGTATATTTTAACTTAGACTAAATTGTGATTATTTTTGGCAGAGTGTTTCTCTGTCTAATTAAGTTGCTTGGACCCATTTTTTTTTAAAGATTTTATTTGTTTATGTGACAGAGAGACAGCCAGCGAGAGAGGGAACACAAGGAGGGGGAATGGGAGAGGAAGAAGCAGGCTCCCAGCGGAGGAGCCCGATGTGGGGCTCGATCCCTGAACGCCGGGACCATGCCCTGAGCCGAAGGCAGACGCTGAACGACTGCGCTACCCAGGCGCCCCTGCTTGGACCCATTTTAACATATGTTTCAGAGCTGGCAAGGTTGTAGGAGATAATCCAGTCCAAGTTCCCCATTTTATGAGTGAGATGAAGTGACTCACTAAAGCTCATCTTGTCTAGAGCTTTGTTGGGGTACCGTTCTGCTTCAGATTATTTTGGAACCCTGGATACATGGCAAGTGCTGAATTTAGGACAATGATCCAGATGGGCCATGAGCAAGAGGGAATGGCAGCCTAGAATTAGAACATCACCTGTTTCTACCTCACTTATATGCCAAGGGTCAATGATGACAGTGATGGTGATGGTGGTGGCAATGGTGATGATGGCAATGTCTCCTGCAATTCACCGGGCCCTTATATCCCAAGAGATGTGGGGAGTCATCCAACACACCTTCTTGCTTCCTGCCAACTAATGCCTGATTCATTCCTGAAAGATGCCTACCTTCTTTAGAAAATGCCCCAGGAAGCTTGAAACCTTTTCTAGTCTCCTGATTTGAGCCATTGTTCCCTCCTGTTACGTGTGTTTGTTCTTTCTCTCCATTTTAGAAACGAATAACTATAGAACAGCATATAGGTCGCTGAACCACACAGCAAAAGGGAGTCGAGGGAAGCAAAAAAAAGTAAATTACATGGTCTCGGGCAACAAGACATTGATGATAAATCAAAAGCTGGGTTTGGAAAGAGAGGAGCTGGCTTCCCTGAGACACAAACACCATATTCACACTGATCCCTTTCTTTTCCAATTCCAGGAATCCTGGCGTGGGTGAGGTTGAGTCACCTGGAGGGTGTGCCAATGCCTAGTTGGTACTTTGGACTTTTACTTGCAGCAAGATCTCTCCCATTTCCTCTCAGAGCTGAATTGGGTGAGCTCTTGGCTTCCAAGCCTGTCTCCATTTGGTCCCTTTGAGAAGGAGGAAATAAGATGCAGAAATAATACTATCATTTATTGAGTATCTACACTATGTCAAGCACCGAGTTTTACATTTTTTATATCACTTGTTCACCTCAATGATATTGAAAGGATGGTATTATTATCCCCATTTTAGAGATAAGAACTCCAAGGTCCAGAAAGTTAGAGTGACAGCCCCAGGGTTCCCATGTCGGTAAGTGACGGAGGTCGAATTGAGCCCAGCTCTGTATGCTCTAAAGCCACTCACATGAGGAAAAGATCATGGGAGCATTACAGCCCCATTCCTCCCTAGATTCTGAGATGGACATGATTTCTTCTGCCCATCCCACTGGTCTCCACCTTCTCTAGTCTATCAACTTCACGTTCTGACAGTACGACCCTCCTCTTCCTACACATATGATCATGGATCAGGGATGGAGTGGTTCATCTCACACGCTCATACATGTTGTAGACTCAAATCTTCGCCTCCAGCTTAAGCCATAACATCAAGCAGGGACTGCTCTCCACTCCTTCATCTGCCCTTTCTTCCATGGAATCAATACCTACTTTTGCACACCTGTGCAAAGCCAGGTTTCAGGCTGGCCTCCGCCAGACCATACTGCCCACGATGCAGGGAGGCACATGACCGGGCCCATCCCGACTTCTGTGTAGGATAGCACTTGGTCCTGCCACACCAAGTCGGGGTACAGACTGCACATGAGGGGTGATTCAGAGGAGCAGCTGTGAACACACTTAAGGGCACAGATCCCACCATGCCAAGCTGGGGAGAAGCCAGCTCCTCTATTTGGCAGATAGACCATTCTCAATAACAGCAAGACTGCCCCAGGCTAGAGCACAGGGTCAAGGCCAAGTGGAAGTAGAGTCATAACATGGGTTTTTAAAATCAGATGAATAGTCTTTACAAATTCCATCCAAATCTTTCAGAAAGGGACAAACACAACAGTGACCCCACTCTTGTCTCCACCCAATCTGTCCAAGCTGAATGAAGAACAATCTTATACGGATAAAAGAGGATAGAGAAAACTCCTTCTGTGGGTTTAGCATCACCTTCAGGATGGCAGAGGTCCCTAGGTGGGTTCCCTTGTCCCTCTTCAAAATGAGGACAGCTGGGTTTGGGTTTATGATCCTATTCTTGACTCCCAAAGACCATCCTAAGAGTAAGACAAGCCCTCTGAAGGGCAAGGACCTGGGGAAGCAGGAAGGGAGCTGCTGGGGGGAGCGGGCATGTCACCAGCTGAGGATGCAGAGCGGGAAGACAAGCTGCGGGTGAGTATGTTTTGGTGGAGAGACATTACCTTCACCTGGGAGTGAGGATTTAGGAGGAGGTTCACACACCTGTGTTGATGCAAGGGCCCTGGTTTCCTATCAAGTCTTACTTTATGGGTAGCACCGAGTTTTCCTATTAATCAGGGCAATTAAAAGAAATAAAGTGATCCTTCCTAGGTTCTCTTGAAATACACACATGAAGCAATTCCACCAAACACAGTGTCAAACCTGTCCTCCAGAAGGGGGCCTTCTCTCTTTGGGGGAGTCTGTATGTCGTGGCCCAAGCAGCAGGCAGAGGCTTTAACCCACTGAGCCAACTAAGCTACCCCCCTGGGGGAGTCTGTAATGAGAAAGGGCTTGGCCAGTTGTGCGAGTCCCTATCAGCTCTGACAGACCCGGTCCTGACCCAGGGCCAGGCAGGCCGCAGGATTTTGGGTGTGTGTGAGAGCGTATACAGAAACTGTCACGCCCATACCCCACATACCATGACAGGGTGGAGCCATTTGTTGTCCGTACCTTAATCTTTTCATCATTTTCAGAAATACTATGCTTTGACAGTGCTGGGTCCCTAAGGACGCAGCCCAGAAATGCTCAGCCTACCTAAAGGGCACCTTTCCAACAACAGTTCCCCTTATCTGCCCCTCACATCTGGGGATCCAACCACAGCCATGAATAATATTTATTTCCTTAGGGGAAGCAAAGGTCATGTCTAGCTGTGCCTGATTTCCAAGCTTGTCTCCACAAGCCTATACCACCCACTCCTATTACCCTCTCTTGGCGGTTTGTCAAATTGCACAACGTGGTCAGGGAATTGGGTTCATAATGAGTTATTAGAGCGCTACTTTCCAAAGACATAGCAGAGAAAACAACACTCAATATGGTCTTGAACAACGTTTAATCTCTGATGTTTCAGAAGACACTTCAGGATCTTGAAGGGCCTGAGGGTTGAGCCTTTGACGATGACTGCTGATCCTGAGGGCGCCGTGTGAGGCCGGCGGCATGCAGCCTGGTATGAGAAGCCAGGGTCCCCGCTCTGTTACCGGATGGCAGAGTGACCACGGAGGAGTCGCTTCCCTTCCCCAGCAGTGTGGGACACGAGAGTTTCGCTCTAAGATTCCCTCCAGCTCTGATATTCTGTGAATAACTAGCAGAGAATGGACTGAGTTTCCTTCCCACAGAAACGGACAAAACTGCAAGCAGTGGCCAGTAGCGGAGACAAGGGCCTCAAATAGGTCTTTGGTATTTATAAAGCCTCAGGGCTTAGACTCCCATCTCCGCGTTGGCCCAGTGCTGGGGTCAGTCATGTGCCAGCCGAGGTAGGGAGCAGGAGATTAGGAATAGCAGAGTCAGGGACCACTGCACGGTTTACGACTATAAATTCGTCAGGCCCACGACGAGGATCCTCTCCCGGGGAGGCGTGCTGGGTGGTCACTTACCCTGCCTTCTCAGGCCAGCCAGAGCTCTTGGGCTCCTAGTTACCTGAGAGTTTTAGTTACAGGGATGTGTCCTGTCCTCGGGACTGGGGACAGTGCGAAGGCTGTGGGGGAGGAGGTGACAAAGCTACTCCTGGCCCCCATCCAGAAGTTCAGAACCGAGAGAGGGAACCTGCAAGGTAGGAGCCAGTCTCCTCCCATGCGGGGATTCTGGGCGACCCACATTTCAAACGACCCTGCATTTGCCTAATGTCCCTGTCCCCTCAGTTCTGGCTGGGCTGAACCCTACCCAGTGTAAGAAAATCTCCAACACAAGCAGAACTCTGAGCAATGACTCCTTGTGTCATATAAATAGCTTCAGTGATATATACAGCCTGTAGTACACACACACACACACACACACACACACACACACACACACGCACACACTGTCTTGTGGAAATCATCTTCAGGATGACCTGGGCCGGCACTCACTGACACAACCACTCTGATCATAAACGTATGCGTATGCCTGGAATCCCATCTCTCCCTCCCCTTCGCCTCAGAGAGAGGAGCGCCCTGGGAAGAAGCCTACTGGTGCCCGAGCCCTGAGCTGTTGGGTGGAAAGGCTCCGAGCCTCCTCTTGTAAGGCAGGGGCTGAGGCGGGGGCTGTGGGGCCCTGCTGGCAGCCAGTGACTACTCCTTCAACAGTCCCAGCTTCTTCAGAGCTTCCCTTCGGTGCTCATCAGGGACGCCTTTTGGGGAGATCTTGACGCTGACGTAGGCGGGTCGAGGCAGCTTGTCGCGGCTCTGTCCTTGGTAGGACAGGCGCTTGGTGCTCTGCTCCTGCTCCAGGTCGGCCAACTTGCCCACCTGGATGCCTGCGAAGTCCTTCCCGGTGCCCAGGGAGGCAGGGCGGGGCCGCGAGTTACGCAAGACATTAGGAGACATCTTGTCCAAGAGGGAGGCTTTGCCCAGAGAGGTGCTGGTTTTGGGGCTGGGGTCTCTCTCAGCCGAGAGGTAGCTGCTTAGCCCCACGCCTGAGCGCTCCAGAGTGTTGGACTTGAAGTTCATCTGTCTCAGGCCGGGGATGTTGCTCTCCTGGAGAGTCAGCCCCGAGTCTGGCTTTGGCCGAGTCAGGGGCCTACTTACCCCGGGGACCTGAGGGATAGGAACTGGCATGGACTTGGCAGCTGGAACCTTCCCTGGAGTGGGTTCCTGGGCAGGAATCAAAACCTTGCCTGGGGGAGACCCCTGAGCTGAAGTGGGAGTCGGAGCCTTCCCTGGAGAAGGTCCCCGCGCCGGGGCCGGGCCGGGAGCCTTTCCTCCCGCAGGCAGGGTGGCCGTGCCCTGCGCAGGGGCGGCCGGTGGATCCCGGAGGGGGGCCGGGGGGCGGGTGGAGCTGGTGCGTTTGCTGAAGTGGGGGCTGGGCTCATCCTGGTCCTGGGGTAGCCCCAGCTTCTCCAGGGCTTCTCGGCGTGCTTTCTTCTGCTCCTGCAGCGAGGACGAGGCTGGGCTGGGGTCCCCGGGGCCGGCCTCCGAGTGGCGGGCCAGCCAGTTCTGGGGCTCGCTGTGGAAACTGCTCCGACTGCTCTTCAGAACGATGTTGGGTGGCAGCTTCCGGGGCTTGGAGGCTGTGAGGGGGGCCAGCTGGGCACTGGGGTCCCCCCCTGATGGGACGGGAGTGTCTTCAGCTCTCACATTCTGAGACGTGGCAGGAGGAGGCCGAGGCTGCCCTGGTCCCCCCGTCGAGCATTTCTCGTTGGCGTTTTGGGACATGGCCCCTGAGGCAGTCTCCTTTCTCTCCTGGGGGCTGAGCGATGGGTGGCTCTGCTGCCCGGGCCCCAGGGGCAGGCGGCCTCGCTCGCGGGGCTCTGGCTGGGGCGGCGGGATGGGCACTGCGGCCAAGTCCAGGGCAGGCGGCTGGGGGCCGGCCCGAGCCTGGCTGGGCTCACTGCTTTGGCCAACCAGCTCTTTCTTAGGCTCTGGGACAAGCCGCTCTGGTTCCCCCGGGCTGTGGCTTTTAGTCTGAGTGGTGCCTTTGCTGAGGTTCTGGTTGCTGCCGATGTGGATATTTCTGGGGAGGCTATAGGAGCCAGACCTGAGGCCCAGGCCTTGGGGCTCAGGCAGATGGGTTGAGCTGGGCTGAGTCCCTCTCCTTGGCTCTGGTGCTTGTTGAACGATCTTCTCCCCTGGATATCCTGTGAGGGTCCAGGAGAACAGGCAAAGAAGAGTAGACAGAGGTGAGAACCCTGCTGCCCAGGGCAAAGCAAATACTTCCTGAACTCCAATCTCCACTTAGCAATGGGTTTTGTTTTTTGTTGATTCTTTGCTCTTAAAGGGACCATATGGCTGCCTGGATATCATTTACACCGACAGATAGACACTAAGCAGATTCCCTACAACCAAGGATTAATTTTTCATGATGGTTGGGGAAATAGCAGCCTCACACAACTCCATGTCCTTACCTCGAGCTCTTCCTAACCGTCCTTAGAAACACCAGGGTGGGGGAAGATTCAGGACAGCCCCTCTGGCTACCCCAGGGCGCCCAGCTACGGAGTCCAGGGGAAGCCCTGAACATGAACAGCATTGACAGCCGATGTGCTCTTGATTTGACCACACTTCTGCCTTCCTCCACCTTCACTTTCTTTTTTCTTTTTCTTTTCTAAGACTTTATTTATTTATTTGAGAGGAGGGGGAGAGCATGAGCCAGGGGGAGAGGCAGAGGGAGAGGGAGAAACAGACTCCCCATTGAGCAGGAAGCCAGACACGGGTCTTGAGCCAGGACCCTGGGATCCTGACCTGAGCCGAAGGCAGATGTTAACCGACTGAGCCCCCCACGTGCCCCCACCTTCACTTTCTATAAGCACCTGAATGCTTCTGTGATGCCGCAGCTGTCCCCACACCCGAGGGTGACATGGGCTCTTCCTTCCAGCAAGCTGGGCAGGTGCACCAGGCCCACTGCGCCAGGCAATCAGTCTCAGGGAGCAGTGAAGTCCTTGCCCCCATCTACTGCTCTATCTCCACAGAGGGTCTAATACACTTTCAATCAATATTTGCTAAATGAAAGAGTACGTGGTTGCAGTCCCGATACCAGTGGGGCTGTCCTCAGGAGTGAAGTACCCCCCTCGCTCTGGGATATATGGCCACACTGTGTGTCATCCTGTTCCCCTTCTCCGGAGCCTCAATATCGCTGGCTTTCCACACTCTCTCATGAGAGCCTCGAGGTGCCAGCCACTGAAGCTAAGGGAGCCCTTCCCTCTTATCTCTTGCAACCTGAGCCTCCTGGATCATCCAGATTAGCTCTCCAGACTCACTTAGTGTCCCCAGAGCAACCACCCACGACTCCCCGAGTCCCTCCCCCACTTCTGCGGTCATGTCTCTTCAGAATTTCAGTGTGAGAGAATGGGAGCTGGTCAAACTCTTTTCCCTCCCAGGCCTCTGATACTTCATAGAAAGACAGAGGAAGTTGGCTTGTCAGCAGTCCCTTCTCCTCTCCAGGACAAGACCTTAATTGTAGCCAGGAGCATGGAGAGGAGGGCTGTTGTTCCTTCTGCCTGTGACCCTTAGAGCAGAGGGCAAACAAGGTGCAGAGCAGCCATAAAGATGTCCTGGTTTTCTGGGTTTGCGAGATGTGCCGCCCCAGACGGTCTCTCTTACCCTGGGGAGCAGGCTGGGTTATGGGCAGTGCTCGGAGACCTTGGGGAGCTGCGTCTTGCTCAGACTCGTCAGTAGACAGTCCACTGTCAGCCTCAGTGTCCAGTGAGCCGATGGTCTCCTCCAGGAAGAGCAGACACTCTTTCTCTTCAGCGGACAGGAAGTCGTAGCTGCTGTCACTCTGGAATGAGGCGTGGAGGACAGAGAAGGAGAGGGAGCTGTGAGAGGGAGCTCCACAGAAACTGGTGGGGCTGAGAACCACCCTGTGTCCTGAAGGAATGCTGAAGAGCTAGAAACCCTTCCGAGAGGCTTCTCTGCAAACGTGCAGGAATTGCCTCCTGAAATTGCAGGCATGGACAGGGCAGAGGCTGCCGAGCTGTTGGCCCGCAAGCACCCAGGGCTGGGCAGCTAGATGGCAATGACCTTTTTGGCCCAGTCCTGGGTGGAAGGATGAGGGGGACAGGATCAGAAGCAGTCCCAGGTTCTAATTCCAATTACTCTGTGTGGCCTGTGTCAAGCATTTTCACTTTGTGTGTCTCCGATTTAGTCCTAAATTATATGGACAACAAAATGATTTGACCTTAAACTTGAATGGTATTGTTTTTAACTTTTCAAAGGACTTTTGCCTATTTGATCTGGTATGTCAAGGACAGTACGAGGACAAACAAGAAACCGCAGCCAACCACTGGCTGTCAGGCCAATGAGAACAGTGGTATGACAAGCCACAGATACATTTACTAAATAATTTACACTTGACTTTGAAATGCATTCCATACAGGATTTTTTCCTTTGTGTATTTACTTTCTTGATGGCATTTGGTTCTGGCTAACATTCAAATAAGTGTGTGTTTCTTAAGCAAATATTAACTTGAAGGGGGGAGGGGGGAGAGACTGGATGAGTATGGGAGGAAGAGAAAGCAACTTAGTGTGAAATATCAAGTAGATATTGAAGTAAATAATTGTCATGATGAAAAAGCACATGAGATATTTGGAAAAAAGTGTTATGGCCATTTTAAATGGTTATTGCTTGTGTTCTCCAAGGCTGGCAAGATCCAGAGAATAGCCGCTCTCTAAAGTTGAAGGTTGAAGGGAAAACCAAAAGGGCAAATGAAAATGTAAGAAATTTGGCTTGAGTCCCTTCCTGGCATGTATCTCAACTCTCTTCCTAATACTTGAGATACTTCAGAGTTATATATTCTCCAGACCCATTTAGATGGCTGGGGAAGATTTTGAGACAGCTCTAAATATACCCTGAGAGTTGGTTGTTGGAATAACTCTATCAGTTCCCTGGCACAAAAGGGAGGCTTACATGTCAAAGGAGGCCCCGCCTATAGCCCTTGGAAGCCCTGAGGTCGATTCCAGGGGCTCCCTGAACAAAATCTTCTTTACTGCCCTTTACTTCCTAAAATAGCCTTGCCAAAGAGAAGCCAACTCTGAACTTCTCCTTTGTGGATGATACACTTTAATCTCTGCCACGTTCTGTGTCCATAACTGCTCATGTTGGCCTCAGCCTAACAGAAACAGAAAGATGTCTCTGGGGTCCCATTATCTCAGGTAAAAAAGAAATGATATACAAATTGTCTGCACTTTGGAGTGTGTGTGTGTGTGTGTGTGTGTGTGTGTGTGTGTGTGCTGCTTTCTCTACTCAATTTTTACATATCAAAACTCACGGGCTATATTAAACATCCTTGACATTTGGTAGAGATCTTTATAATCCTTAAATTTTCAAGTACCTGTATAGGCTGTAAAGCAATAAAGTATAAATTCTCAAGGGTCATTATGTATGTGGCGAACACCAAGAGCAAAGGAACGCTTACACTGGGAGGGATGGGGGACTACGCTCTTTCACACCGGCCTTACAGCAACTGAGATTTAAATTCATTCCCAGAAAAATTACAATTTACCACACGGCACTCACTGTGAAGCACAGTGACTTTGGAAGATTCTGAATCTCTGCTCAGAGAGATAGGCTATTCCTTTTCTACACAGACGCGTGTGCGAAGTGCTTTATGTGCAGGTCGTGTACTCTCCCGGAGAACCCCACGAATTCCTACATTAGCCCCACCCTAAAACCGAGGAGACTGAAGCTTACAGAAATTAAGTAATTTGCCCAAGGCCATTTGGCTTATTGGTGGAGAATTCAGACCTGCTTGGCTCCAGAACCCAGGCTCCTAATTGTTCTCTTTGATCTTTGTGAAAGGAATGCAGCCTGCTGCAGGGGACTTCGGGGATACCAGGGGACTTCGGGGATACCAGTGCTCCCGGGATCAACCGTCAGTCCTTTCCGCCAGGACCTCAGATCCCCGGCCCTCGCTCTCACCTCGGCTTAGCCCCCAATGAATGAAAACTGGGAGCAAGTCTCATCTGTCCTCCTGCTCTTTGGCGCGGTCCCACCCCATCCTCTAGAAAAGTAGGGTGACTCAGAGGCAGAAATGCCAACTGGTGTGATTCACTCCCTGACAAGGCAGGCGAAAGCGGAGGGGCAGTGAGGCCGGGCGGTGGGCAGGGCAGGGTGGGGAGGGGCAGGCGTGCAGAGAGCCTGGCAGGCCGCAGCGCTGAGAGTACGTACAGATCCAGAGCGGGTGGACGCGGCGCTCATGATGCTGTCACAGCTGCCGATGCGGGTCGCGGGTTCCAAGCCGGGCCCCGCTGGCCACAGCTCGCTCTGGGGCATCGCCCGAAGCAAGGTGCGGGGGGCGGTGAAAGGGGCTCCCAGAGGGGAAGCGAAGGGAAGTGGAGAATGTCCCAAGCCGGGCCTGAAAAGAGAAGAATCGAAGCCACGTGTGAGCCGAGATGAGGCTCTCTGGCAAGGCTCTGCCCGGGCCCTGGAGCAGCGTGGCGGCAGGGTCGCCAAGCAAGCAGAGAGCTGGAAGGGGCCGTGGACAGCCGTCCCGCAAACCTCCCAGCCTGCATGGAAGGACACAGAAGCGGGCTCGGACACGTGCAGGAGGGGGGACTTCGCGGAGGTGGGGAGGGCGGGGCGGGGAGGGGGGAGCAGTCTAGTCGGAAGGGAGATTCCATCACGTCTCCTAGTGGCCTTCTTTCTCTGAATCAGGGGGCTTACCCTACATTTCCATTATTACGAACAATAATAAATAGTAAGGGGCCAATAGCATGGGTTCTGGAGGTAGTCAGATCTGGATTCAAATCCCACTTCCACCATTTCCGGTTATGTGACCTGAGGCAAATTACTCCTTGACTCGGTTTTTCTCATTAAAGCGGGCGAATGTAGGGTTAAATGACAACAGTTAGCACAGCTTAGTTGGTAGTAAATACTCAGTGAATAAGATAAGAACTAACGGTGCTCTTGTAATAAGAAAAAGACAAGATTCATCTAGGATCAAAATAAATTGAAGTTAGGCAACAAGAGTTTAGAAAAGGTTTTGGGTTCAATGGAAGAGAAGGA
The DNA here is from genome assembly GCF_024610735.1 of Ursus americanus. Taxonomy (NCBI): domain Eukaryota; kingdom Metazoa; phylum Chordata; class Mammalia; order Carnivora; family Ursidae; genus Ursus; species Ursus americanus. Next base: position 73,346,852 of record NC_142128.1, read on the forward strand.
ACAGGGCCCTCAATAAATACCAACCACATAGGGTTGTCACGAATATATACTGATATACTCCACATAAAACACACTGTGCAGTAACTGTGACCCAACACCCTCCCCCCGCAACAGCCACCATCAATCACCTCCCTGGTCTGGGAGGCCCACATGGGAGCCCAGAGGCCGACACAAACCCAGTTTCCCTCTTGCGCACCCCCCCTCTGATGTTGCGCTTATTTCCCGTGAGGTTTCCTAACCTTTGTCAAATGAACAAGAGAAATGACCTGCGTAGCTTCCTCCTGACTCCAGCTCGCAGGGGGAAAAAACGTTTCAAATTCACTGTACCAATAGTAACAGCAAAGGAAGGCAGTACCATCTTCCTTCTGAAAATCTCAAGGTCTGGAAAGGCCAGAGGCGACTCTCCTATGTTAAAATGAAATCCTGGAGGAATTAAGTATAAAAGACAGTTGCAAGGTCAAATTGAGAGTTTGGGGAGAGCTAGAATCGGAATCCAGTTTGCCTGGTTCTGAGTCTGTATTTTTCCTGTGACACCATGCTGAATTTTTAACCACCTTTCCTACCCTCCCAATACCAGGTAAAATGTCCTAGGAAAAATGTGTTCTATTTGAGATCTTGGGACCTGGGGTTTGGATCCCAGAGAGGCTGTCCCTTTGGCCTCTGCCAATAACTGCTTCCAGTGCCAAGTCAGGTTTGGGCTGTGCTGGGTGAGTCAGCCTGCCAACCTGTAGAGCCGATAAACACGTGGCCTCGTGGAGCTCCTCTCCTGCTCCGGGGGAGGCTTGCAAGTGGGACAGGTAGGGAGGGGCAGGACAATGGGGAAAGAAGAGGAAAAAATCCCAGTGAGCCAGGCATATGGAGTTCGTAAGCGTCCAGACCCTCTCAGGAGCTAGAGATGGGACCAGAGGGGACAGAAACGCCAAAGAAGCCCAGCCTCAACATTGGGCAAGGTAGTCCTTCAGGTTTCTTCATGAGGTTACTTTCCCAATCCCCAGAACTCTAAAGAAACAGAAACATGAGAAATCATGTGGTTGGAGTTCAGTCACCTCAGCTATCTGCTCCATTCATGACTGTCTAGATTCAGAACGTACTAACTCATTCTTAACATTCTGTAGGGCTGAGGCCATTACAGCCAAAGAGATCCATTTCTCATAAGCCTAGGCACACAGAAGGCACTCAAAAAATGCTGGACAAATAAACTTGTCATCTGTTCTAGTAACTATTGAGTTAAGCTGTCTGAAGGTCTCTCTCTCTTTTTTTTTTTTTTTTGGCTTTTACCCTATTACTATAAACTCTTATGTATTTTGTTTCCCTGAGGATATATGGCTCAATGGAATTGGGACAATGCTTCAGTTAAACTAACATTTATGAGCACCTAAGAAGCATGGGGCAAGCAAAACTTATAAGACAAAGGCATTGTTTCCAAGCAGTCAGTGTAAATCCAAGGGTCTAGTTTTTGGCTCTAGTTTTCTTAAAAAATTTCTGTAAAATTGTTATTATTAATTATTAACACTGTACTAATCACTGTAGTTAATATAATATTCTCTGTGAATGGGTGACCAGATGTTGCCTCTTCTTTTCAAAGACAATTACTACCCTTGTTCTTCTAAGTACCCTTCAGACTGTATAGCAGCTTGCTAGCCTCTTCTTCCTCCCTGGAACCTATCACACTCACATTTTGGAACTAAGTAGCTGGAAGTAACTGAAGTAGCTGGAAGAGAGAGAAACAATATGAACAGCACTGCTTCAAAAACACATCCCACGTATTGCTTATAAAGTGCTCTCAGGGGCACTTGGCTCAGTTGGTTAATCGTCTGCCTTTGGCTCAAGTCATGATCCCAGGGTCCTGGGATCGAACCCCGCATGGGGCTCCCTGCTCAGTGGGGAGTCTCCTTCTCCCTCTCCCTCTGCCCCTGCCCCTACCCATGCCTGTGCTCTCTGTCAAATGAATAAATACAATATTTTTAAAAAATACAGTGCTTTCAGATATGCTAATGAGATCTTCAAAATAGCCTTATAATTAAGGCAAGGTGCGGTATTTTCTTCTCTGACAGATGAGAAATCCGGGGCTCCTTCCACTTCCCCTTCCAAAGGGAAGCAGGGGATGACCTATAACGGCACAGGCAGGGCCGCCTGTGGATCCCGGCCCCTCCAGGGATGCAAGAGGGCCATGGACCTAAAGAAGGCTCACTGGGCACCCCTGACTAAACACTAAAAGCCCTAACATCACCCTTCTCCTTCTACTTCACACCTTAAACCCTCAAAATCATCTATTCTGCTTTAGGCTTCCAGGCCAGCTTCTTGCCCCCATGACCGATATTTCCAGAATAAACAAATGACACCAAACGCCACTGCCACTGAAGATCATGTCATCAGGCACGATGGGGTCCCTGCAGAGTGGAATCTGAACCCGAAACCAAGGCCGAATGAGCCCTCGGGCCTTTGCATCTTATCTCCAGGCCTCATTTTCTGACCCAAAGAGTCGGAACCTTGAGAGTCTCCTCTTCGCCCCGCCCTTCCACTCTCCCTCGTCACTTCAGCCTGACCTGGATGCTGCATTTCCTTCCACCAACTTTACAATCTTGAAACTTGGGGACTCTTTCAGGGCAGCCGTCGAAACCTGAGGTATTCCTACCTGATAAGAAGCCTGAGAAACAAGCAAAACACTCAAGGTGAGAGTTTGGTATCTTTTAACCCTTGACCTCTTTGGGGGGATTGGAGGGGAGACGGAAATGGGTTATGAAATATGCGCAGCCTATAGTCAGGGCCACCCGTGCAAAAGCACATTAAACATTAACTACGCCACTGAAACCAGCCAACTCTTAGAGGAGAGTAAATAGAGAGCATGTGGAGCTCTGGCGTGGGTGGGGGGAGGGGCGCGCAGGGCTCCAGGCCCGTTCCTGTTTGGCCTCTCCGTACCTTCTAAGCAGGCCCAAGGCCCCCTTGTCGCCCTCCTCCCATGAGCCCACCCCCATAGCTTTCAAGAGTTCACCTTCTCTCCCCACTAGTCGAAGAGATTTCCTATTTCTCTCAGACCATGTGTCTTTCTTTGCTGACTATCCAGAAATATGCCTCGGGCTGGGGAACATCCTAAGAAAACTGCCGGGAGGACTAAAAGTTGCACTGCGCGTACAGGCTTCTCCATGAGCACGTGGCCAGGTTTCTGAGTGTGTTTAGTCAACGTTATAATCTGTTGCACAGGTTTGAGGCAAAGGGTGCATCGACCTCTCTTCTGCACAGAAGAGCTTTGCTGGACACTGCGGGTTATCTTATCACTGACAAGTTCACCATGGATGGCAGCCCTCAGTCAGTGAGTCTGGTGGGCTGGTTCAGTGGTGTGGGCTCAGCTAAAACTGAGAAATGCAGTTGCCGGGACTGGAGACCCAGCACATTTGCTCAGGGCTGGCGGGTGCCAGACCCTGGGAGCCTGGCATGGGGGTCTTCCCACTTCGCTTTTTCCTGTGGCAAGAGGAAAAGAGGTGAAGTTAGGGACCACCTAACTTAACACCCCCCTGCCCAAAGTGGATAATGGAGGGCTGACTTGCTACTCTGACCTCGGCTGAAGGCAGCTGCTTAACCCACTGAGCCACCCAGGCGCCCCCGACTTGCTACTCTGACCTCGGCTGAAGGCAGCTGCTTAACCCACTGAGCCACCCAGGCGCCCCCGACTTGCTACTCTGAATTGACTTCGACATCCAGCTCCCTTGGGCAGGTAACCGGCCATGCATACTCTCAGCTGGGAACACCTGGAGGAAAACAGAGCCAAGCCACCACAGTGGTCTGGTTCTTCTGTGGACTCTGCCACCCTACTTTGGCCAGAGCCCACTGAGAACTCCTACCAGTTTCGAGGTATGACCGTGAAATCCTAATGTGGGTTGGGTCCTGGCACAGCCCAGTGAGTGGCTGTTTGCCAATCTCTGTGTCTAACAGCAGGCTAAGTCAGAACATTAACTGAGTTGAAGCCAAATAAACTCAACTTTGCAACTAGATTATCCGTGGGTTTTCCAAAGATGAACTGGCAGTCTGAGTTGGAGTTTTCTGAGCCTCACATCCCCTTACAAACAACCCAGCACAGCTTATACCCTCCATGCTTGTCCACAGAGAGCTCATTATCACGCTACCATTACTGAACACACACACACACACACTGCACCCTTTATTTAAATAAAGATAGACACTGAGTTGATAAGGCCAGGGGAAAATTTCCTGTTAGAAATGCAATGGAGAAACTAAGGCACTTTTCTCCCCTGGGTGATCCCCCATTTTGACTCCCTGTACTCTAACAATTCCTTTCCAAAATCACAACTCAATTTCAATTGCTCAGAGATGGAAATTTCCAGAACAAAACTACGTTATTTTCTTCTTGTCTGTAAGATACGCTTACCCAACCGAAATAGGCAGATGGAACAAATGTGCATCCCAGCCCTGGTCTCCACAAAAACATTCCAATCTTAAGAAGCCATCAGCCTGCTCTGACCCCAGACTGGGTTCACAGAGCTGAGGAACAGAAAGGAAAGCCTCCTGGCTGGGGTGTACAGGGCTCTCCACAACCCTGTGGCTCTGACTTCCCACGAAGCACCCCTTCTTGATGCAGAATAAGCAATAGTTGGTAAGTCATTAACTCACCTTCCCTGGATGAGGGGCTGAAGAGAGGAAAGAAATACCCTTTTATTTCAAAGGGCAGAGACGGAGACAGAGACTCCTTCCCCTGCCTTCCACTGTTTTCTTCTTTTGACCTCCTCCAGACTTACCTGGACAGGTAAATGCTTCATCTGTGCGGCCCCACCCCACCCTGCCACTGACTCACAGCCAATCCCAGCCTTCCCTCCCTACTTCTCATTCCAGCTGTTTCTGCAGGGAGGGTGGGGGGTGGGGGAGTGGGCAGGGCGGGGCTGGTCTCACGTAGCCAATCATCTCTTGCCCCCCTCTTCCCCTGGTTACAACCAATAAAGAAAATAAAAAAGAGAGAGAGAAATAGGAAGGCTGGAAGGAGAAGAGACACATTTGGGCTCAGACTGGAAGAGGAGAGTTGGCAGGAAGGGAGTAGGCAAAAGATATTATTTAAAATTTTCAGTATGAAGAAACACAGACAGGCAGTATGCTTTTCTTTGTGTCTGTTTGAAACTTGATTTTCTATCTAGAGCTGCTTTCCTTTACTTGAAGTAAGTATTCCCCTGAATTCTCTAAGTTAAGATCCACTGTGGCCAGTTTTGTTAGTAGCTTTTCTAGCTGTTCAGAAGCACTTTCGTCATCAAGCCTTTTACTCGCAGCTCTTAATACTAGCAGCTCTGCTCAGGACTGCTGGAAAAGGTGTCCACGCCCGCCGGAGCTGAGACACCCTTGCCCCACTGCTTGGTGATGACCTTCTTAACCTCATTTATTTCTGGGGGGCATGAAACCATTTTCTTCCCCAAGAGGCCCCCAAGCTGATGAAAAAGTGACTGGACAGCCTCAAAGGAGGGAACATGCATGCTGTCATTTGGGTCTCTGGTCTCTTTTAGCTGTTCCTGGAAGATAGCAATGAATACGAAGACATAAAAACAAAATAAGCTCCCAACCAGTGTAGCAACCTGTCTCCTTCCATAGGCAGGCTTTTTGCATCTGCTGTTAAAACAACCAGAAGGGAGTAGAGAGAAGGGAGTAGGTGGAAGAAATCATTGCTTTCAGGAAAAAACCACTCTCCAGGTATGGAGGCCACTTTTACCAGATAGGACTTTTGCCTGGAAGCTGGGTTGTCCTAGGTAGAGGTTATCCTTGAGACCTGAAAGGGCAGGAAGAAAAACTAAAATCAAAGCACATAATAATCGCCAACATTTATTGAGCTCTTGCTGTGTACTAGGCATTACGCTGTGCTAAGCATTTTTATGCATCATTTCATTTAATCTTTATTTCAACTTTAAAAGGCAGGCACTATTAATATACAAATTTTACAGGGAGGTGAAATAACTTGGACAAGATCACTAGCTAGGAGGTAGCAGAGCAGTATGACGTCAAGCTTGCCATGCTCAGTATGATGCCAGATCGCCTCTGTTTTGGAGAAATTCCCAAGTCGGAAATGTGAAATACACAGGTAATTTGCAGGTCTAATTCTAACAATTAGATTAATCCTTTCCCATCTCATTTCCGTCTTGTAGCTATTCATATCTCAATTAACAAGATGACACATGCTTTTCATCTTTTCTCTTCCTGTGATCACGGTTGGGTAGGAAATACGAAGTGCAGTGATCCTGGAGCCAAGACAGAGAAGAAATGGGGCAGGACTCGTGAGGAGGAAGGAGGAAGCCTGGGATAACCAAGTACCCTATCAGCAGCATACGGGTAATAAGCTGACTGAGCATTGAAGGGTGGTGACCTCTCTTGGTGGTGTGTCACTCAAAGATGTTTGATGTCATAGTTGTAACAAAACAGAAACTCCAGCCACATCAGCAGGAGTTCAGTGCAGCTGGAGTTACACCTGTGGATGGAATCACTGCAGTTGATCCAGCTTTGTAGGTGTAGATTTGAACACTTGCTGGAAAAATGAATCTGACTTATGAGCATTAACTTCAAAGATGATAGTGGGCACAGTCTTGTTTGTGAACAAGCAACAGTTTTTCAGTTTATAATAAAATCAGTATAATCAGGAAGGGCTCCTATCTTTTCACAGGCAGAACTAGGGACATAGACAAAATGATTGTTCTGTCCCTCTCTATCCTTTTAGACATCCATCTCTTGTTGAAAATGATGAAATATCTCAGATACCCTGGCATAACAAACACCAATGTACAACACCCAGTTGAAGAAATGAAACATCACAGTTGAAGTTACTTACAAGCTTTTCCCCTCCCTTCCCTCCTACCTCCTCAAAACACACACATACACCCCCGCTGAAAGGAACCACTATCCTGAATTTGATGTTCTTCATTCCCCATATCTTTAAATGTTTTACCCTGGGATCTTTTTTGCTTTGCTTTTTTTGTTTTTGCTTGGAAAAACAAGTTCCTAAAGGTTCCAAGAGAATTGGAAAGGAGGCGTGGACGAGGGGAAAGACAGGCCTTCCAAAATCAGAAACACTTGGAAGACTAAGGCTCCACAGTGGATGTAGGTCATCATACGAGGAGGAAAGTGTCCTTGCCTTTTGTATATGCATTCCTGCTTGATGACCTGACTGTGAAAACTAATTACAGTCCAGTTCACCTGACTCATCTATGGCCTCCCTCCTTCTCCATCCTGTATGCTGTTGTGGTAAAGTCCTCTCCTTGACTGACAGAGGCTAGTGTATGATTTCCTTCCTCAGGACAGGACAACCTCCTACTGAGGCATCTTATTCCCTGACCCAAGAGCATTTTCCTACACACACACACACACACACACACACTACTTCAAAACCAAAATGTACCACTATCATTGGTTAATCTTTCATCTTTTGGTCCCTTATAAAGTTGAGCTCTCTATAAAATAGCTGTAGACCTCCATTCTAACGATTCATGATACTTATTCATTCATATTATAGTCACATCCGGTGTCTTTCTTTTCCTTTTCCTCTCCAAAGGAAAGATGAAGGGACTTTGAACATATGTTGTAGCCATCCTTAAGAAACAAGGGGTGCCTGCTATGTTCATGGTATCGAGCATGATCCTATATGCTGGGTCCGAGTGTTTGTCCAACACTTCAGGGGAAGGGGAGGTTTTATTCCTCAACTGGTAGCAAGAGCTTGCTTTGAAGAGAGAACAGCTAGGGAAGGGAAGGATTCAGATGAGGGTGATGATAATCTGGCTATAACCATGGAATTGATAGGCCATATTAAGACATCAAAGAGAACACCAAGTTCTCACCAAAGTGGTACAAGGGTTAAACCTAAAATTATTAGAGGGGAACTAAAGGGTGTAATTAAGTGGGTTTGGATGAAGAAATTCTGAAATTAGTCATTAAGTAGTTCTTGGTAGTAGATTTTTTTTCTTTCTTTCCTGAGATCAGTGTCTCTTTGGCCCACCTACCATGGAAATTTGAAGGATTCAGCAGTCCTTTGCCTTCTAGTGCTAATGAAAATTTGAGATCTGAGACCACCTATTAGGATCAGAGAGTTTTGTAAGTAATGCCAAATCCTAACATGTTCAAAATTGAGCTCATCTTGTCCCGCCCACCCCAAACATGTCCCCATTTCCCTTTCCCCATGCCAGCTAATTGCATCGCCATAGTCTCACCCAGACTCCGTGCTTCATAGCCATCCTCCCCTATCTCCTGTGAGATTATTCCAGCTCTTCCTCCTCTCTATTCTGCTTCAGGACTCCACTAGTTATGGGATCGTCGACCACTGAAGATGTGAAGAGACTACAGGAAGGTCTTGTTTCACATCTTTCATCTTATAGATGGATTTATAGATTATCTGAGTTGTTGATCCTCTCAGTACTTTGATGCATTTTCATAGCATTCAGGATTAAATTCAAAGTCCCCACGTGACATAGAAAGACCTTCATAAGAAGGCTCTACATGTTTCTCCTCTCACATATTCATCCATATTATTTATTACAGTCACATCTGATGTTTCTGAAACTGCCATGCTTTCATGTTTCTGGGCCTTTGCACATGCCATACCCTCTGCTTGCACCCATTCCTATGATGGCCTCCTGGCTTAGTCTTATCCTTCTTTCAAGTTTCAACTCAAGTACCTCCTTCTTTTGGAATGGAATGGTAGGTGCTGCTTCACTGTAGTCCTAATACAGCATATACATCTCCGAATTTAATCCACTAGGATGTAACTGTCCTTTTTTTCTCCCTGTAAAATTTGAATTCATGAAGAACATCAGATATTTCTGAATAGAACTCCTCTGTTGTATTATAGGTGTTATACAGTAATGCCAAAACTGATGATGAAGTTTTTGGCAGCTGAAGTCCTTTACTAAAGAAAATTGCCCTAAAAACTTCATTTTTGGAGATTGTTTTGGTAGACAAGTCAGTTACTGCCACAATTTTGCTTATTATTTTTTCCATATCTTGTCTTTTGACATACTATTACCCTGTGTCTTCCCATTCCCATCACATTTACAAACCTGCTTTCCTTTGTACCCATTTTCTTCTTCTCTTTTGGTATAACAAAGAAGATGTTTTTCTGATAAAGCCCCATCATCCGTGTGTGCTCTGGATCTCATCTCACAAACTCTATCCTTGCATTCCTCTCTCTTACATCATCTTTTTTTTTTTTAAAGAATTTATTTATTTATGTGACAGAGAGACAGCCAGTGAGAGAGGGAACACAAGCAGGGCGAGTGGGAGAGGAAGAAGCAGGCTCCCGGCGGAGGAGCCTGATATGGGGTTCGATCCCAGAGCACCGGGATCACGCCCTGAGCTGAAGGCAGACGCTTAACAACTGCACCACCCAGGCGCCCCTCTTACATCATCTTTTTAACCTTTCTACTAAAGTAATGCCCATCGGGGGGTTCCTAGGTGACTCAGTTGGTTAAGCGTCTGCCTTCGGCTCAGGTCATGATCTCAGGGACCTGGGATCATGGAGCCCCGTGCTGGGCTCCCTGCTCAGTAGGAAGTCTGCTTTTCCCTCTCCCTCTGCTCCTCCCCCCTGCTTGTGCTCTTTCTCTCGTTCTCTATCAAATAAATAAAATCTTTTTAAAAAGTTACAAAAATAAAAATGCTCATCAGCATTTGAATATACAACACTTAAATGTAATGTTTCTGGAGCCAAACTGTCTGGTTTGATTCTCTGCTTCTTCATGTTAATAAATGCTTTTGACAGGTGGGCTCTGAGATATACTGTTTACTTTTCCTTTTCTACTTATCTTTTTTGTCCTTCCATTCTTGCCCACTGTGTAGGTCTCCTCTCAATACTTTCAAATATAGTAGTATACCATGAGTTTCATCGTGAAGAAACATTTTCCAGAGCATTCTGATTTACTTCCATCTGGATAGGTTTATCTCTAGCCTGTTGCATGGCTGTCATTTTCGTATCTGTCTTCATCATCCTACTGGGAAAAATCCTTCCACCTCTTTCTTTTGTTGGATTAACTGGATCTCATATCTTCCTCTTTCCTGAGTTAGCTCTCTCTCACTTTGGTAGAACATGTTTTCCAGTAGTTTCCTGAGAAAGAGCATAAGATCATACATTTCTGAAGTGTCAATATTCTAGTCACACATTTGATTGATAGTTTGTCAGGGTATAGAATTTTAGATTAATGTCTGCTAGCTTTCAGTGTTGCTATTGCAAAGCCCAAAGCATCTGTGATTCTAAATTTAAGGCTTTCTCTTTGTTTTCCGTATTCTGAGTTTTCATAATGATGTGTTTTCGAGTGAGTGTATATTCTGGGTACTCAGTAAATCCAGTCTGGAAACTCATGACATTCAGTTCTGGGGTATTTTCTTGAATTATTTTCTTCGATGAATTCCTACTATCCATTTCCTCTCTCTCTCTCTTTGTCATTGTTTCTTTGGGAACTTCTGTTATTTGAATGTTACTGGACAACCTCCTGGACCTCAACCTCTTTGTTTTGCTGAGATTTCTTAACATTTATCTACAACTTTCTATTGCATTTTCAATTTCCAAGAATTATCATTTGTTCTCTGGATTTTTATGACATTTTCTCCAGTTTCATTGATGCAAAATCTTCTTATTACTTTAAGAATAGATATGTAAATATAATGTTAGTGTTTCTCTGCCTCTATAGTCTATTTTCTCCAAGTTACTTTTCTTTTCCTGTTTGTTTTGGCTTATGTATTTCTTATTAAAGAATATTATCAGATGTCTGATGATTCTTGGCTAGTCACTCATATTTAAGAATTTGTCAACAAAAAGCTAATTAAATTTTGAGGCACTGCTGGGACTGGTTGACTGTAGACTTTGCTACAGAGTGATCTCATAGGACCATTTGGTTGGAAAATCTTTGACGCCAGGATCTTTAGTATCAAAATGGTCCGTTTGGAATCCTCAGAGAGGAGTTTTCCAAGTTCCTTCCTGGAGGGCATAATTCTGGCAGCTGGCATTCTTGGGGCCCAGTGGCACAGGAAGGTTATTGCTCTCAGCATCTAGTGTATAAAAACATCACTCCATCCCCTTAGCTTTAGTACAGAGATGCTATTTACCCAGAGAGGGGATATAGCAAGCAAGCTCTTAGTTGCTCTGAGTGGGAGAGAAGATCTGAGAGGTCTTACTGTTTCTTACCCAGACTCTTCACCCATCTTCCTGATTTTTTTCCCACCTGTTTCGGGGGTACTAATGCCACCAATTCTTAAATTTTTTATGGGGATCTCCATGGAATAAGTAGGGTTGCTGGCTTAGGATCAGCTTTTTCTTTTCTTTTCCTTTTTTTTTTTTTTTAAGATTTTATTTATTTATTTGACAGAGAGAGGGACAGCCAGCGAGAGAGGGAACACAAGCAGGGGGAGTGGGAGAGGAAGAAGCAGACTTCCCAGCAGAGCAGGGAGCCTGATGTGGGGCTCGATCCCAGGACTCTGGGATCACGCCCTGGGCCGAAAGCAGACACTTAATGACTGAGCCACCCAGGTGCCCCAGGATCAGCTTTTTCAAATCTGCTAGGTCAGTTAATATTCATCCAATTTCTGGCTAGCTTCCAAAATTTGTTGCTATTTTTTATACCACCATCTCTTTGTCTTTTGAGTTTATGCCTTTCAATAAATCTCATAGAGTTACTGTGAAGATTACATGAGATAATATGTGAAAAATCCTCACAACATTGTAAGCACTCAACAAATGCTATTATGATTATTGCCGTCATCACTTCAATAGGTTACTGCAGCAGCTTCCTGCTAACTGGTCCTCCACTTCCATTCTTGCCCCCTTCAATCCATTCTCCACAGAGCAGTTGAAAGAACTTGAGAGAAACATAAACCTGATGCTTTCCTTAATATGCTATAATGTCCTCCCAGTTACCTTAGGATAACTTTATTTTTAATTTTTATTCAATTTTTTATTTTTTAGAGAGAGAGAGAAAGTGTGAGTTGCGGGGAGAGAAAGCTGACTCTATGTACAGCACAGTGGCTGACATAGGGCTCGATCTCACAACCCAGAGATCATGACCTGAGCCACAATCAAGAGTTGGATACTTAAACAACTGAGCCACCCAGGCTCCCAAGGATAACTTTATTCTTAAGTTACATATTGATTCCATTCATTCATATGTTCATTCATCCAAATATGTAACGAATATCCACTATGTTTCCAGTACTTTGTTAGGTGCTGAGAATACAATGGTAATAAGGGAGAACGGTCCCTGCCCTCATGGACAAACTATTTGGGGACACATACAAAATGAAGGCAAATAAAACATGGTGAGTATGTATTCAGGTAAGTGCTTAATATAGCTTATCGATGATGCAAATCTGGATCCTTGCTCACCTCTAAAAACTTCATCTAATGTCCCTCTTGTCCTGTTTATCACATTATGGCCAGACTGGCCTGGAAAATGTTTCATTTCCTCCTGCAATATAGGGTTTGCAAATGCTATACCCCTTACTTGAAATGCTCCTCTTACTCTTCAAATGACTAACTCCTATTCATGCTTCAGGTTTCAACTTAGTCACTTTCTCAAAAAGACCTTCCAGATTCAGCACTTTTAATTAGACTCTCCCCCCCCCATTATTCTCCTCATAACACCTGTATTTCTAATTCTTACTAGCATTGTTTGTGTCCCCCCAACCCATGTATACCCAGCACCTAGGGCAGTTCCTGAAACTTAGCATTCAAATGTGCTTATTGAATGAATGACGATCCTTGTCAAATCCGAAGGCATTTGACAGCACACAAGAAAGAGCTCAATAGGGCTTGTTAAATTAAACCGCTTAGCAATTTATCACAGATAAATTATGACTTTAGCTGCTTCTAGCCAAATCCAAGATCATTTTCTCAGTCTTCATTGTTAGAGATTAAAAGTAAGAAAAATAAGGCTGGATCATAAAGTCTGGATCTAATGGGAAGGGTCACTTTGGCAGAAGGTCAACATAATTCAGAATGTGTTCCATAGTTTTGTTGGTTTAAAACCTTGATCAGTTTACTCCATAATATTCAAGCTCCAAGAGAAGTAATTCAAGCCAATAAAATTCCTAAGAGAAAGACTTATCAATTCCAATGCAAGAGAGTTGGGTCGTAATAGAAGAAAGTTTGGAATTCTAATAGGTGTAATGTCCCATGTACAATTAGGATGAGAAATTTTTTTAAGATTTTATTTTTATTTATTTGACAGAGAGACAGCCAGCGAGAGAGGAAACATAAGCAGGGGGAGTGGGAGAAGAAGAAGCAGGCTCCCAGCGTAGGAGCCCGACGTGGGGCTCGATCCCAGAACGCTGGGATCACGCCCTGAGCCAAAGGCAGACACTTAACGACTGAGCCACCCAGGCACCCCAGGATGAGTAATTTTGTGAAATATCCTATATAATAGACTCTAAAAAATTACTCTTATTCCAGATGAGATTGGGCACGTTCAGGGTGGTATGGCTAGAGACAATTATTCTTATTCCATAAGGGACACGTTTTCTACTTAATTCAATATAAATATCCAACAGAATTGAAACAAATTGCGCCAGAAGTAATCATGGTTACTTGAAAAAGTCCTTCTTCCTTCTGGACTATTTAAAATAAACACTGACAAATTCTTATTACATCCCCCCACCATTGATGACAGAAAAATTGTATTATTACATCATTTTCTTCATACCTGATATTTCCAAGATTTCCCCTCCTCCTTCCCCTTTTTTAAAATACAGATTTTATGGCAGCTGTTTCTTGATTATCATGTGAAAGGTGTTGCTGAGGACTTCCATACCCTGTAACATTGGACTAGGTAATTTAGACAAACTGCCCTTGCTGAAGCTGTGGGGATTTAAAATATAGTGAAGAATTTGAAGAATTGCCAGGCTGGGAACAGGATGAGGATAGAAGTCAGGTATGAGGCACACAACATTTGGGACAACTTTCCCCCTGGAGATATTTCTCTATTCCAGAATGAGTGGCTGAGATCCTCAGCGGTGCTTTTCACAGCTTCCCATAAGCAGGGGATCAGGGATTGGAATCTGGGATCCACCAAGGGGTGGGATGTAGTGAACCAAACTTGCTGTACGTTGGGAACTCAGAGAGCTGCCCTGGAGGAGTGAGCATGAACTCTTTCGACACTAGCTCTGCTGGACTTACTGTTGTGCTGATGTCTCTATGCTCTACTTTATGAGCCAGTTAAGGGATTATTGGAAATAATTTTGTCCATACTTTGTATTTAACTTCAGCATTGACTGAAGTAAGCCTCAGTAAGCTTCAGACTTCAAATTCACAGCTTTCAACCCACTGCAATTCTTCAGTTGCAGGGTTTTAGAACATGGCCGAGTCACTGTGGCACCTGCTCTAAGGTCCTAAGATTCACTAATGAAGCCCATCAGTTGAATGCAGAGAAATGCCATCAAGTAAGATCAGAAAACTCTTCTTGGTGTAGAAGGAATTTTAGAGGACAGAAAGGCAGAGAAGCAGTTAAGAGAGAGGCAGTCACAAAAGCAGAGAAAGGATTTGTTCTAGGCTTGTTGCTCACGAATTCTTGACTTTTTTTTTTTAACTCACACATAGGGAAATCATAACTTTAGTGAGCTTAGGGAAATATGTTCATGATACCCTGGCACTTGATTCCATCAGATAAATACCCTCAAAATTATCTATAAATACAACAGAGACAAAGGCAATCCATGTTAGAACAAATTTTTTAAATAGGAAAAGTATTTGAGATGCTTACGTTTCCATTTTTGAACCTCTCATTTTCGGCTTAGAGATAGAGTAAGATAAGCACAGTATATACTACTGCCAAGCAGGGGGGTCCTGCTCTGCAGCCTCTGTTGGGTTACTAAATAACAGTACAAGTCCCTCCTTTCTAAACACTAATGGGACGGCAAAGAGGAAAAAACAAAACAGAGAAAAATTGTTTTTCCCCTAGGGAAGAAGTTCTTTTTGTAACTTTCTATGTATTTCATAACTAGCCCTTGCAACAAAATTTTCAAGATATCGGGGACCTAATGACTCTTAGCTCTATTTCTCACAACGCAGGAGGCTGTCTCACAAGTTTTTCATTATGTTTTACATGTAAAACCCTTATCCAAACCCCCAATGCAACGTGACTAAGGTAGTATACATTAATACTATTGCTTCCTTTTTTTCTAGATCTTTTAACTATTAAAATGCAACTGTTTCTGTGGCCCAAGTCACATCACTCTGTTGGGATAGACTTCGAGTTAAAATATTATTGCTATTTCTTTCACATCAACTTCAGAGCCAGGTTCTACCTGTGCTGGACTCACATAACAGACTGTTTTAGAACTTCAGGGCAGGGCTTCACATTTATGAATACTCAATCCTGCAATTTTTCAGCCTGTTTAGTTTTGAATTGTCATTCATTGTACTATCAATCTCTTCTGGATACACACACACACACACACACACACACACACACGATTTTATTTATGGGAGAGAGAGAGAGAGCATGAGCAGGGGGGAGTGGCAGGGAGAGGGAGAAGCAAGCTCCCTGCTGAGCAGAGTCCCACGTGGGCTCCATCCCAGGACCCTGGGATCATGGGCTGAGCCTAAGGAAGACGTTTAGCCGACTGAGCCATCCAAGCACCCCTCTTCTGGATTTATATTATCTGTCAATTTAATAACAGTCTTTAAGTAGTGGATGAAAAGGGATTGCATGAGCCCAAGGACATAGGACTGACCTAAGTCATCAGTAGTCTCTGGAAGTTGATATGGACTCATTTAAACAACTGTGGTTATAACGGTTGTTCTCAAACTTTATCATGCATCAGAATCAGAACAGATTGTTGGCCTCATTTATTTCAGATTTCTGAGAATTTGCATTTTTAACAAGTTCCTAGGTAATATGATGAGCATATTTTAAGAAGCATTACTTTACGGGTACTGTTAATTGTTCAACAAGCTGCCATCACACAGCCCATGAGATTCCACACAGACCTTTTAATGAGGTTTTTGGCTTGACTTATTCTTAGGTTGGATTTATGCTGACCACACCCCCCCCCCCCCGAGTGTGTTTTGTGCACAAACTGATTAGATTACATCATGGTTCCACTTCCAGAATTTTTAAGCTTCAATGAGAAGGAAAGGATAAGTAGTTCAAGTTAAGACTTTAAACTCTGGTCAATTCTGGTAACTCCAGTGTTGTTTCAAATAAGATTAGAGTTCTCCCACAGAGATGTTGCAGTATCCAAACAGATCTAAGTTCCCGTAGATCTTAGTCTATTATAAACGGAAAGGTACCATTTAGCCTTCCCACAATTACTCAGCAACAGACATGACTTTATACCTTTCGGGAGCTGACTGCGTACCAGAAAATTTGGAGCCAAGGAAGGAAAATTTCAAATGCCCTGTGGTGTCAAAAAGAAACAATTCAGTTTCTCCTGTCAAAGTCATTAAGATTCCACCTACAGAGTGAGATATGGCAGGTGCTGATACCCTCGTCAAAGCAGTGGTCCATTAGCTTTTGTAATAAACACGTAACTTGAGTGTGGCAGCTGTTCACTGGTCCTCTGTCCTCACCCCAAAATATGCTCAGACAACAATATTTTCACTTCATTTATTCCTTCAAAACAAGTCACTTCATACAGCATTAGGTATTTAAAATCACAGACCTCTTAAATAAAATACATTCATCTTACTGACAATGGCAAAATCACATTAGAGTCGTACAAAATGAAGTAAGACATCTCCCACGCAGCAGCAGTGCATTAACTTTGAAAAAAATGCTGGCAAATAGACAACAGAACACTTTCAAAACAAAAAAAAAACACTGTCCATCTTAATGAAGAAAAATATGCCAAGAAACAGAACTCCCTTCTGTTTTGCCCTTACCTACTACTTTTTCAAGTCATGTTCTAAGCTCTAAATTTGACAATTCGTGGTTTCCTTCTTGCCCCAGGAATCTCCACCTCGCCTCCAATCCACCAATAAAAGAAATAGAGGACTGTCACTCTCTATCCCTTTTAACAAACTTATACATATTTATTCTGCATTTTAAGCGGAATTCAATACTACTTTAAAGGGAAAAATTACTCTTTGCTAAGGAAATTATATTTCCTGTAAGCAGCCTGAGTCATGAATGACACCAAGGTGAACTGGAAACCTGACAAGAATTAGGTGCCCTGGTCCTTTTAAGTAACTTATGGGCTACAACTTACTGCATATCCTATACCAGGTTTAAGATCAGGCTCATGTAATCTTAGCAGAAATTCTAAACCTTTCTTAGGTTAACCTCTTACCTACAACTTAACCAAATCACATCTTCACATCCCTAAGCTCCTAGATGTGGGTATTTTTAAAAGAGAAGTATAAAAAGGCATCACAGCAAAACGCTTCTATTCATGGTTTATACATTAATGACATGCTTCTCAGTTATGGCCCTGCTACAGTCCATGCCAAGAAACGGGTGAGGAGAGTTAGGAGAACACAATCCATTGCTTGAAACATTTTTCAAAAAGCGTTATTCATGACTAAGGAATGTATCCATTTGAGGATCTCTTCTGTTTAAGTGGTACTTTATCCCCCTTTCTCTTTAATTTAAAATAGCAATCTCCTTTAAATTCATATGGACCAAGACCTAAATCAGCACCCCACAACTCAGTATCAAGGTAACAATTTCTTCAAAATCAAATATTCAAAGCACTGTAAACAAAATGCCAGCTTATTTTTAGAAAACAAAAAAATAAATAAAACCCTCTCCCACAATCAGGCATGTTTTATAGTCTTTCTAAACTGAATTTAATGTGTTGAAATATTGTAACTCTTAGTAAGAAAACATTTTTAATGAACCAGCTTATTCAAATCAAGTGTTTCACTTTAGACTTAAGAATGACACTTTTAAGGCTAAAAAATCAGCTCCCTTAAAGTAAGTTTGCTTAGAAACAACAAATGAAGAGTTTTGAGAATCTAATCTTTTCCAAGTTGTTATAGTCATCTTTGTGCTACAAGGACAAATTTGAATACTGCACTGTACAATGAATGAGAAAGAACAACCACATTATAGAAACAGGTAACTTTTTGAATGCTAGGGCACAGAGCATGCTCCTGTTACTGAAATCAAGTTCCACTGTTATCAAAAACCAGAATGTTGTACCACTGGATACACTATACATTGATGGCAATTGTTGATTAAGAAGAGCTGATTGTTAGCAGCTCAAGAATTATATTTTAATGCCTTTAACAAGACCCCTGGAGAGGGCTAACATGTAAACTTTTACTTCATATTTTTTTAAAGTGCTGCAAATAATAACAAATGTGTGTCTCAACACATGAAAGAACATAAATCTTAACATAATGAAAGTTTAAGAAGGCCACCTGATCCATAAAACAATTATTCTGCTAATTTTACATACTCCTTATTCTAACTTTTTCAAAAAAGACATAGAAAACTATGTTTAGCTAGGGCAACTTGCAACATATATGTTTTAATGCCTACACAGGACAGAAAGCATATGCTAGATAAGCAAGTTGGGCGTGGGCACTTAGGGGCATTTATAAAGAGATAACACATTAATGCATTCCTGATTATGACTTTGCTGGGGCTTGAACTTCAAGGAATAATCAACTGGCATGATTATATTAGTTTTCGCCAACAGGGTCAAGCTGACCAGCAGCCAAACTTTCAAGGGTACCCCTCGACTACGCTCATTTTCATGGAAATAATAATAATATTACTTCATGGGAAATAATTAAGAAATCAACTAGGAATGATTAACAAAAGATGTACCACACTAATGTCCTTATATGGCTATCACATCACAAAATTCCCAGGAATAATAATTTTAACCCCTGAAAACATTCTACCTAGAAGCGCATCTTCACCACCCTACACCGGATCTCTAAATCCAGAGGAGTAAGGGAAAGAAGAATAAGAGAAAAGAGGAGTGGGGGACAGGAAAGCGCAATCTTCATTCATTCAGCCACTAGTGTAAACTATCCTCATTTGAATTAAAAAAATATTCTTATATGGCACTCAAAAAAGAAATAAATAGGAAGAAGGGTTTCATTCTGCTCAAGTGCAAATTTAAGAAAAAGTTTCTTTTGATCCTGCTGCAAGTACTAAATCCATAGTTTTCAAAATTCTGAAGACTAGAATTTACACACATTAATAAACTAATTTCAAGACTTTAGTAAGTGCAGTAAAAAAAAAATCTTTAGATTCTGTGAGGTTTACAAGCTTGAGTTTAGAAAGAGCACAAGTTTAGGTTCTGAATCCTCAATAACTAAATCAAACTGTCTGCAAATAATGCATCACCTTGGATTTTCCATGATCAGAACATTCAAGTCCTAATGCTGAATTTCAGCAACTAATTAATTTATAACTCATTATTGAGAGCCATTTGAATGAGTTACTGGTGTCCAGTCGGTGAATGGACAATCTAGGTAACAGGTAAAATAGAGTAAGATCCCCGGAATAAATACTTGACACTTGCTATAGAAGTATAAGCTTAAATATGAAAACAAAAACACTTAAAATGAAGGGGTTTAATTTGATAAAATATCAGGTTCTATTTCTATTTGTTAAATTAATCCAATGTAGATAAAATATACTCAATTTTAAAGTGACAGAAAATTAGGTTGGAAAACATACCAATATATGCTTGGTACATTATAAATTACCCAATAAATATGTGTTACATGAATAAACTTCTCTAAAATTCCAGTAAGCAAATGTCAAGTTTGGCTCCTGAAGTACCTACCACAGGAAGGCAAGCTTTATGAATGATGACGTGTAAAGCTCAAGTTTGATGGGTGTTACCCAGTGATATACTCTTAACTGCTAGTTTTAAATGTAGTTTTTTTCTGGGGGAACTAAGAGATACAAAAATCTTCTGACCAAAATGACAGCCAGGTACAAAGAGATCTTCAAACATATTTGTTTGTACATATTATGATTGCCAAACGTTAAGTATCGCAAGCTCACAAGTGCTATTTTTAAGGCTCAGTAAAATAGAAAATTAAACACTTTTAAGTTACACTTAAACCATAACTTATAATGCCTAAAGCAGCTATTCACAAAATAGGTACTTGAGAAATGTCACCTAATGATTTCAAACATACTTTGTGAATTCTTCCTTAAAAGAACTTGTCCAATAAATTGTTTACATGCTCCTTAATTTTAGATGGCCACCTCCACCAAGTGAAAGTGCTAAAAGTAAATCTCAATTTTAAAACATTTGTCAAGAAGATATGCTGAAAGAGACAGAAGTGCTTTAAAGTATACCATTGGTTTTGTAAGTGAGATACTTCATCAGAAAATGAGACCAAGAGAACAAAACTTCACAACAGTAAGCCTCTTCACATTTTGTGCAATAATACGTAACAAATTATAATTTAGCATCCCTGATCTTCAGAAGAATTAAGAAAAGAGGTAGAAAACTTTTATCTGGAAGATCTCATAATGAAGCTAATTTTAGAGGGTGTGCCTTGCAGTTTGGCCCACCAAGCAAATGACTACATGGCTAATATTAGGAAGAAGCAGAATTCCAAAAAAGCTGAATAAGGCAAGGATTTAAAAACTGTCGTATTTTGGAAGTGAAACAAATTCAGTCAATGTTATTATCCCAACTACTTTAAAATTCTTCAAAAGTCAAAGATTGTAAATAAGCAAAGTGCTAATTTGCAGAAATGTGAAATTATTCAAAAGAGCATTAGTGGCCACATAAGGCTAGCATGGAAAAAAATACTGCTTAGTTAAGCAAAAGATCTCACAAAAACCAAATCAAAGCACAGCATTATCACTTTAGACAAAGGCTGTTTTTTAGGAATTGGAGAAAAAGCTGAGGAAAGTTAATTCCTCCAGACAAATCTTTATGTAAAAAAACCAAAAATCAAGCACTCAAATTTCAAGAAACTTCAATTAAAAAATAAATACCCTGCTTAATTTAAAGTTTTTATCTAACGTAACAAACATCAATAAATGAGTTGTGTTAAAACACGAGGCCAACGGTCTTTTAAAGCTTTAGTAAGCTGCTCAGGCACCTTTTCCCTCATACATTCTACTTTTATACACTAGAAATCCTAAATTGGGCACTATCAGTTCCTTAGGTCATTCTCAAGGAACACACTCATTCCTGTAAAAATTGCTTATAATGTACTTGTAACTGGTTAAGTACACATTTATAAAGTCTACCAAATTGTAATATAAAATCGGTTTTGACAATTCTGAGTATCTTCATTTGAGGAATCAATTCATAATTTAGAAACTATTAACTCAATCAGTTTTTAAAAGGACTCAATTATGGAGACATTGTGGTTTATGTCCAGTGGCCTCTAGGGAGGCCTTCCGCATTACTCAAAATATGAAGTTGTTTTCTTCTATAGGTTAATGCTGCTGGGTGCTAGTTTATAGTACTAAAATTCAAATCTTCGGGTTAGTGTCAGTAGGTGGCAAGGACCACCTGTTCTGTCACCCCAGCAGAGAAAGGGTATGTATCACCACTGTAGACACACATCTGTAAACTTGCACACTAATTTTAATCTTAACAAGGAATTTCAGTGTCTTAGTGGTTTTAAGTTAAAAGGATGGTTCAAGCATTGTGTCCTTTTGTTCTTTAAGGTAATGAATAGCTTATTGGAAAACCCAGAGCCTTCTGGATCTGTGAGGTAGTAGGCGGCAATCCTCATCATGCATAGATCACACTTCTCCGAAGTTGGTATGGCCTGTCTCCTTGGCATGGTCCCTTGCTTCTGCTTGTCCAGTTAATCCCTTCTGACATACCATACATCTCAGGGTGAAGCGGTTTACATCAGTAAACTGTCTTTTTCTTCTGGCTTCATCTGCTAATTCCAGTGCTTGTACAAGAACAATATCATCATTCGAGGAGAAAATGGTCAGAGGTGGGGTGTCTGGGTCAGGGAAGTTACGCTGAAGCGGATCATAGTGGATGCCATCATATATAAGCAGGACCCTTTTGGTATATCCTGCATCTTCCCCAAAACGATCAATTCTTACTGTCTGTGTATCCACTACACATATTTCACACTGATAAAATTTAGACAAAATTGATATCTCAATAGCTCCTCCCCAAGTATCATCCCTTTTGATCCAGTCACAGTACTCTTGATTTGTTTTTCCCAGGATTGCCTCACTATAGAAGTCTGGATCACTTGCTACAATCTGTGCTATGAGGCGTCTCATCTCAGGGGCACAAGCTGGATTCAGGACTCCTCCTTCTACAACATAGTATACACTGGTAAAGAGGCAAGAGTTGTCTGCTGGGACCACAGTTCTGCCAAGCACAGGCAAAGTTTCCCTGACGTAACTAGGAGCACCACGTTTTGTAAATGCAGGTGAAGTTTTGGGCCTGGTTTGGTCTTCTTCAACGATCAGCATGTCGCCTGTTAAAAATAAAACAAATCCAGAACTGCAGAGAAATTACAGATGAAACTGGTTGTTCACTAGCCAAGTCTGTAAATTACAAACAGAAGGAGTTGAAGTATAAACTGGGTTACTAGGGAGAATACAGTTTTACAAACAGGCAACCAGTAATACTTCTTGTTCACTCAATCTCCATAAAGATGAAAACAGAACAAAGAAAAACATTTTAGGCTGCATTCCAATTCAGTGAAGGAGCCCTGCTTACACACCTTTATACTTACTTAAACAGATATATTTCAATAACAAAATTTCCTTAAGGCTTCCTCTCTCTGCATTTTAAAAGCCCACTCTTCCAAAAAGTGTTTACCCTAGACTAGGCCACTAGGGGGTTCTCGATCTTCCGAAACTTAACAAAGCCATCCTGTTTAGTGTTGACAGGATCCTTGATACAACAGCTGAAAGCTTTTAATGATCAATATTGCTGTTCGAGTTTTAATACTGGACAGAAACAACTGCCACTGTTTAGAATCTGAAAGGGCCTCCAGTGGATGTGTAAAACCACACTCTAAAATGAGTATACCTATTTATCTAAGTATTTACGAAGGTGATTGAAAAAACCAACAGGGGAAGCAAAAAAGAAAAGTGTCCTGAATCGTTCAGACCTGCTATCTTCTTTCAGGTTACAGGGGAAAGAGCCATCAGGACAGAGAAAATAGATCTTATTTTTTTAGACTTTTGTGGATGCAGAAGGAAAACAAAACGAGACCGTGTTTCAAGGTAAGCTAGAAAGCAAACTGAGGAGGCGGGGGGGGGGGGACTCCCAGGCTTTGGGCTTCTCATATAGGTTGGGCCCTCCCTCTCTCTTTCAACCATATATAAAGTCGAGGAGTTGCTAACCACTTGCCCCGGCCTCCGTCAGAGTTCTTCGTTCTTTAACCTATCCTTATCCCTGTTCTCAAACCCCCCAACTAACCCACAGACTAGTTATCTGTTTTCCCCCACGCCCCTCTCCGTCCTCCCAGGGCTTTCCCTGGCCCGGGCTCAATTCCCTTACCTGACTGGATGGGCAAATCCCCAAGAATGGTATCCTCGTTGCTAAGATCCAGGCATTCAGGCGGGTATCCGACGAGGATTCGCTGACAGCCGGGGGCGATCCCGGTGATGGCGGCAATTTGGTCCTGGAGTTCCCGCACCTGGGTCCGGCTAGACAACCCCTGCAAAACATGGGTGCCATCCTTGGCCTTGCAGCGGAGCCGCCACATCGTGTCGGTCCAGCTGCCCACAGGCCAGACACCCGTGGTGCCAGCTTTGGTCCCGGCAGCAGGTTGGCAGACGCCGCCGGGGCAACCAGCCGCCGGATGGACTCCAAAATGGCCACCCTTTGCCGGGCCAAACATCGCGAGAAATCCCTGGTGGCCACAGATCTCGCGATACTTTCTTGCAGCGTAAGCCCTAGCACTTTAAGAAGCGCGAACTCTCTTAAAGTGATAACTAACTTACTGCGGCCAACCCTACGGGAGTCAAAGCCTGAAGATTTATTCGTATTCCTAAAGTACAAGTGGCTTTGCTACATGTACAGCGAGTGAGGTGCCCTGTGCTTTGGCAGCATATATACTCAAGGAAAGGGGGTGGAGGAAGGAGTTCCTGAATCGGGTACATTGGAATGTAACCTTGCACTTAATGAGGTCGGAAATTACTCAATGGGGCTTCCAAACTGCACCAGGAGAAATAAGAGTCATAGTTCAGAACGCAAACGAATGCCAAGAATGGTCAGCGAGTCAAAAGACCTGTCAAAAACAATCAGACACTCGTGACGAGGCTCATGACTGCAGCAAACATTGACTCATTGAGGTGAAGGAAGCCGGACGACTGGCCTTGCCACCTTGATGCAGTAACTTGAAAACGTCCATTTGCCACATCAGAAAGCGCAGTATGAGGTCAGCATCTGGGCCTACGGCAATTGCTACATTTGGGTGGTAGCAGTATAAGGAGGAGGAGAGAAGAGGACTAACATGTATCAGTCGGATTCCAGTTCAGGCCCTGGGTTTACAGATAAGACGACTCCATTCCTGCCTTCAGTATTACAAGTACTGTCATGGGGAGAGAGGGTGGGGTGTAAAAGGTACATAACTACTGAATTTCACAGCCACGTGATAATGCTAGATTATGTGACCTTTACCAACCCTGTATCCCTAGAACCAAGGGCTGTGCTTCACAAATAAGTGCTCAATAAATACCTGATGAATGGATAAAGGCAGTTGTACTGGTGCGGATGAGGCAACCATAACATAACACAGAGAGCTGTAAAAAGCTTCAAAAAGGAGATACTAGTTGAGCTGTTTTGAAGGATGAATCCCCAGGTGAACGAGGAATAAAGACATCTCTGAATTTCTCTTTTCCAAGAAATCCACATTGTTCTTTTCCCATCCTGGATCCGAAGAAGCACACCTGCGTTGCGTGGATTTATCCACAGAATCAAGCATCATCAGAAGGGCCTGGGGGCAGCTGTAAAAAGTTCGCTGGAAATATGCAAACTCACCTCTACTATAAAAGCCTCTCTCTACCTCTAAGTTATATGGAAGCTTTGCCTCTTTTGACCGCTTTTGTGACCCAATTTTTTTTGCTGAAGCAATTTTCCTTTTTGGTCCTTCAAGAAGACCAAAACAGATGGTATAGCGTGGGAGGGAGAATAAAGGCGACGATTAGAAGACCTACTGGAGTACGTGGATGGGCCCAGGGAAGTTCCCAGTTCAGCAGTGAGAATAGTTGATTTTCTTAGGTTACGGTGTCTGGCCAATGGGAAGGATATGCAAACACCCTAAGGTGTAAAGAGCTCAAGTACGGTGGTAGCTTACTTTAGCAAAGCACCACCTTCTAAAGTTTACGTTTCAATTTACGGATCTAACAAGATCCCTCTGGGATTCAGGGAGGAAAGCGTTAACTTCCACAGCGTTTTCCCGTCGCAAAAAGTCACATCCTCTCTAGATGTCTGTTTCGTCCCCTCTCGCGAGAGTATGAATAGACGCCTTGCGTTTTATTAGCCCCGCCTCCAGCCCTATGAGTTGCCTAGCAACGATGCAACCAATCTCCAAAGTGCGAGGAAACTTGGAAGCTTACGATCTTTCGGCTTCACAGTTTCTTCCACCTTCGGGAGCCAGCGTCAGCGATTCCGATTGGAGCCCCGCCCCAGGGAGCCTGCGGCCGCTGGATTGGCCGACGATTCTCTCCAGGTGAGGACAGACGCCAGGGTGGCGGAGCCTGACAGGGGCACGTGATTTGCCGGCTACGAGGGTGCCGGCCCGGGCCACAGTGTGTCAGCTCCCGTCCGCAGCCTAACGGGACAAGTGCCGGGGCCACTGCCGGGAGGGAGCTTAGGAGGGATCATAGGGTGAGCGGTGGCTGTATGGCGCCTGGAAGGGCCGGGCCGGGGCGGGTGGGAGGAGGCGGGCTGCGTGCACCCGGATGAGGTGCGGGACGGTGATGCCTTGGCGTTTTCTGGGAAGTGCCGGCATTGCTGGGAGTGCGGGCGTTCGGGGACCGGGAGCGGCGGCTGGTGTTCGGGTTGGAGGATCTGTCTGGTCAGTGGAAGAACAGTGCAAGGTCCTTGAAGCAGTAAGACCTTCGGTCCTCAGGAGCCCCTTGTCTGGGTGTGGTGCGTGAGCAGGAGGCTATCCCACCCTGGTTCGAGTCAGGACTTATTATTAAGCAAGTGACCTTGGCGAAGTCATTTACCACCTCTTAGCGCCCCAGTGTTCCTTATAGTGTGCAAACCACGGGATAGATGGGAAGAGGGTGCAGAGCAAGGGCTTGAGAATGGGAACACCTGAGGAGAGATGGTGACGCGCTAGGGTCGTCACAGGGTCCAGTTACAGTTTTTCCTTAGGGAACATGATCGAGATGTCCCACTGAATCCTGCCATTGGACTGCAGTGACTTTATGATAATGAACTTGATCTATTCGCAAGCCATCTCACCCTCGACTTCTGCCATTACTCTCCCCAGCTTTTTAAACTAGAATCTGAGGTCAGGAAGGAACTTGGAGAAGCCACCTCATTTGATTAAACGCAGCTTTTCAACTTGTAAATTAGGAGAAAGTAACAATGGTAGCAAAACATGCCTTATCGAAGGATTATTAGGAGGACTGAAGGAGCTAATTTATGTGAATGTACCTCCTAAGTCAGCATTAAAAAGACCAGATTCTAGTGCAGCTGAGTCTATAGATGAGGAAACAGGGCTAGGAAGGACTTGTCAAAGGGCCTGTAGCTATTAATCTGGAGCAAGAGGGCTGGACTTGATTTTTGGCCCAGGATTCTTTCACTTCTACTCCACTTGTCCTCTTCACTGGGTGTTTTGAGGGATGTCTCCTTCCTTATGTTCCTTTTGCCCCTTTCAGACATCTGAAGAGCTGCCATGTCTGGGAATACTGCATCTTCGACAGAACAGAACAACAACAGCTGTGAAACCAAAGCCTGCAATCTTCGAATGTCAGAGAAGAAATGTTGTGAGTCTGGGGAAAGAGGAGGGGCTGCTCCCTCCCAGGATTTTATCTTAGGAATATAGTTGTAACGCTAGACTTTGATGCTTGGTGGGAGTGAGAGAGAATTCTTTGACATGGGATTTTAAAACCAAGTCTACGAGGGGAATTTGTGTGAAACAAGTAAGCCCAATGAAATGTCTGTCATTGGGGCTACACTGCTGGTATATCCCCACATTTTCTTACTTCTTTCTTTGACTGTCTCATGGGGGGATCTGCATGCTCGATTGATGTTGAAAGTTACCCAAACAGTGATTTAGGCAGAGTGGCAGGTGCAGGGATTACTTAGGGCTGATACTGTGAACAGTTTCCCTTTATTTTGGGGGCTACGTTTTGTGAAGTTGCTGCTCACTGCAGAAATTGCAGGTAAGAGCCCGTAGTAGTTCATTTCAACAGGCCGCAGGGGGAGTCAGGTCTGACATCTGACCTCTCACTCTGACTTTGGCACCCTGCTTTCCCACAGGGTTAGCCTTTGCACTTTGCAGACTGTTTTTCCTACAGGTTCATTCCTCTGGGGACAGATTTCACTAGAGCGTTTCCATGCCAGTTCTTTAGACAGAGATAGCAGGTGGGTTTGCAGAGAAATGAAGCATCATTTCTATCCCCCTTGCATCTGCATTCCTAACCCTCATTGTAGCCTGTATGGGCAAAAGGTCCTGGGCAACTGGCCCCTACAATATTTGGGGAACCTCAAGGAATGCTAACCCTTTCCCTTGCTTCCAGATGCACCTTTTCTTTGGAACCCTGTCAGTCAGTTCTCACTTCAGTGATCATGTATATAGGAGGTAGAAGCAGCCAACCAGCATGAGACATGGGATCATGTCCTGTTCAAAGCTTTCCCCAGAGTCTCGACCTTGATGTCGTGTCCGTGTCAGTCTCATGATTCATGATGATACTCTTTTCATCCAGCACTGATGAAGGTTGCTGGCCTTTGCAGTGCAACAGAAGCAGCTTTTTGGATGTGATACTGGGGTTGGCACACCTGTATGATTAGGGTCTCCTTTCTCTGCCAGGGCAGGAAGCCAGGTACTGAGGGCAAGTACCCTGTGGGAGATAACTAGTATAGCATGATGTTTGAGTGCAGCACTTGGAGTCAGACTGCCCGGGTTTGAATCCTGGTTTTACTTCTTCCTAGCTGTGTGCCCTTGAACAAGTTGCTTATCCTCTCTGTGCGTTAGGTTGCTTATTTATAAAATGGAGATATTAATAATATCTCCCCCTAGAGCAATGTGAGAATTAAATGAGTAAATATAGGAAAGCACTTAGAAGAAGGTTTATAGAGCTAAAGTGTATTATTTTTCACTTTTCATTGCATATAAATTGAATTGTGCTGTAAGTGCTGTGCTGGGAGCTCACTATTTATAAGAGCCCTGTGAAGAATTAGATTTTCAGTAAAGACTGTTTTCTCCTCTTGCTTGACAATATCGTAACCCAGATTTGGGAGCACTAAAGAGAGGTACATTCATGTTATTGGGACACTTGATCCAAAAGGGTAGAGAGAGCAGGTGGTGACACAGTCTGCCCAGTGCCCAGTGTCAGCTATATTCGCCACAGAAACCTGCTCTGTGCCATTTAAACTCTTCTGCCTTGAGGGCTCTTGATAGTTAAGGAGGCAGTAATCCCAGGTCTCCTTTCTATCCTCTAGACTCTTAATTCTTGCTCTGTGCTCTGATTTCTCCTTTCCAAGCTCCACCCTCTTCTCTCCCAGTAGGAGCATCGGACTCCACCATCATTCATTTACCCCCTTCTCTTCTTCCCTCATGGGTTGGGCTGGGAGACTGCTGCAGCCCTAATAGTCAAAGGAGAAATACAGTCATGAAAATCCCTGTTATATTACTTCTTTCTCTCCATTGCTTGCCTGTGTGTTGGAGCAGGCTCCCCTGGCTGCTCAGTGCTCACACCCAGCAGTTGCTTTATTAATAGCTCAGCCATTATCCCCTTGCTGCCAATTACACCTGTGTTGGCTGACTTCACTCTGGAAAGTGCCTGAGCTGGAGGATTGGAGAAGGACTTCAGGGAGCCAAAACTTCCAAAGGAGCATTGCTGGAACTTCAGCTGCTCCAGGGATGGGGGTGATGGGTGGTTGCTGGCCGAGATGCGTGTAAGGTGCCCAGATGACTGGTTTCAGGGCATCTTAAAGGCACCTCAGGAATTAGGCAGGTGGGGACAGGGGTGAGTGTGTACATGCTTTTCTTTATTCTTTTATTCTTCGAGATTTTGAGTAGGTCTGAAACCAACAAGTTCCCATGTGTACCTCTCCCCAATTACAAAAGCAATATGTGTTCGTGAAAAATTCAAACAAAACAGAAAGTGAGAAGTTAAAAATCTCTCACAATTTTTCCTGTCCCTGTTAAGTTTGATTCTTCCCAACATCTTCTGGTGTATTCTGTTAATGAAAATAGGTTCACACTTTACATATTCTATTCTGCTATTTTCCTTTTTTTTTTTTAAACTTACTATATTGTGGAGGGTTGTGTGTGTGTGTGTGTGTGTGTGTGTGTGTGTCTGCAAATCCAGATTTACCTCTTTCTGCATAGTATTGCATTCTGTGGCTATGCCAGTCTCCCCCTGATGGACATTCGCCCTGTGTTTGGTTTTCCACCATCACAAGCAATGCTGCAGGGACGCCTCTGCCCATATACCTTAGCAGGTTTGTGCTAGCAGCTTTTCCTACAGAAGTAATAGAAGGAAAGACACATTTGAAATGCTGATCAGCATTACTGATTTATTCCCCTAAAGAAGTTCTGTATTGTTAGCTATTTTTAATATTTCAAAGTGCGTGTATGGAAATTGGGCATTGTCAACTGTAGCTGCATTGGTTCACTAACACATTCACTTTCTCAGTGTTTAGCAGCAGAACTTGGCTATTTCATGCCTATCAGTCAAATAGAAGGTGATAATTAGCAGTTTTATGATTTCTCATGAATGAAAAAAATACAAATGAAACCCATTTTAATAGGCTGCAAATTTCAAAAATATTGGGCCTATTTAGAACAAATAGTGGAAGAAGGCCTTGTTCACAAAAAGGTGGGGAACCACTGACCTGCTAGACCACCCTTCAGGATTAGATTAGAGAACTTAGTCGTGCATACCACGTGGCTCCCTTGGCCAGGTGCTGACAAGAGCTGGTGGCTGGGACTGGTGGGGCAGTCATGAAACCAGGAGTCCTGTCAGAGCCCTGACCTTGACTTTCTACTGTGGAATTGTGGGCCAACCTCTTTACTTCCCTGGGTTTGAGTGTTTCTGTTTGTAGGAGGGAAGTTATCAAGCCCTCAGTTCCTCTAAGTATGTTCATGAGGGAGAGTAAATTAAAGATTGAGAAAGTGAGTTAACCCTTGTTTAAGGAAGGTAGGAAAGAATTTCAGGATTGAAACAGCTTTCCATCATATGCTAAGGAGTATGTTACATTGTCTCTGAAATTAATCAGCTTGAACTATCTACTATTCAAATTAAGGTGGTAGTGGTTTTGTTTTGTAACAGGCAGGACAGAATGTTCCTAATTTTGTCAACGTGGCAGTTTGAGATAGGAGGTGTGTTTTAGTTTTGTACTGTGGAAAATGAGAAGCCCAGAGGTGGGAGGTGTGGTGACTTGGGTGTCCTTGGAGACCCCTGTTTTCTTCTGCTCTTAGGATTCTCTGTCCAGTTGGGTAAACATGCAGCAGCTGGTCTCCTGTTTAGCTTCAGAGCAGTTCCCAAGCATCAGTTCATTTTTAGCTTTAGGGAGGCTAAGAGGACCTTTGGGGGAAGTGCCTAATGGGCTGGAAGTTGTGGACAGAGCAGGCCCAGGAGTGCCGGTAATGAGGCAAATCATGGGGGATTGAGCAGAGTGTGGTGTGAGCTGGAGAAAGTGAAGACTCAGGAGGATTTTACTACTGAAAGGCGAGAAAGCTGTACCCAGGCCGACCTGTCAGGGGTCAGAGATCAGGGATTCACATCAGCTGAGGCTGCAGGGTGGCATTTGCCTGCCCTTGTGCTTCCTATTTAAACACAGATGAAAATCACTCAGGTTGCTCGTTGCCTACTTTGGAGGAGTCTCTGCCCAGGCCCAGGAATTGTCCATGTGCACAGCGGGTGAAGGACTGAAGTCCAAGTCCTCTGACCCCGAGTCTGGGCAGCCACTCCTCCCTCACCACTTGGGGCCACTCTTTGGTTTCTGGGTAGTTCTTGCCCAACACCCCTAGGAAACTCTCTTCCTTCTGAGGTCTGTCCTCTACCCAGGCCCTTCTGCCCACTTCTCCAGTGAGATCCGTGCGACTACCTCAGTTTTACTGAATTGTTTCTTAGCCTTACGGGCCCACCTTGTCCCAGAGCAGAGAAGCAGCAGCACCCGGCAGGGCTCCTTCCAGAGAGCAGTGCGGGGAAGTGGAAAGCGAAGGCAATTCTTTCCTTCTCTCATCCCTGCGCAGGGCTTCCCCTCCCAGGAGCCTGCAGAGCCTGAGTCCTCCTACCTTGCCTCAGTTTGGGTCCGGGCCCCAGGGAAGTGGCCGGCAGCCATGGAGGCCCCTCTCCCACTGCTCCTCTGTGGCAAGATGGGCAGGGAGGAGCCCGCCCCTGTGAGCAAAGTGCGGAGGCAGCACAAGCGGTGAATTCTAGTGCCGGCTCGTCCATGACTCACCCTGCATCCTTAGGCAAGTCACCTGGCCTTGGACCGTCTAGTTTGCTCCACCTGTCCACTGAGCCCTAACTCCATACATAAGCATTCCTGAAATAAGTTTCCTAAGGAAGGATGGACCAGTGACTGTTTCTGCTTCTAAACTTCTTGCTCTCACAGGGCCGTTGAGGCCGGCTGGCCATGATGCCCTTGCAGGCTGGCTTTAGCATGAAGCTTCCTGAGGGGTCTTGTCAGAACTTGTGTCAAGTAGGCTTTGCCATAGTCTAAATCTCACTGTGCTTTAGAAATTTGGGCTTAAGCTTATGTCCTGAGCACAAAAGCCAAAACTGTTTGAGACCAGGCTCTTTTTACAGTGGGCAAGCTAGTTCTTGTCCATGGCTCTGGGGGATGGGTGGGATCCTCAGGATAGAAACTGTGTTGGACCTTTTGTAGGACTCTGACTATCCAGGCACAAGGTGTGCCTCCACAGCTGTATCGTTCTTGTGTTAGTAGACATTGTTATGTTAAGGAAGGTGCCATGTTCTTATCTTTGTAATCCTTGCCACTTTTGCCTCTCTTTCCACCTTAGGTACCTCTGTGGAGACTTTGCATGTGTGAGGAAGACATGTCTTGGTTTGCGTACTTCTTGGAAATTTACATGACCTTTGAGTTCCTTTTAGGAGGTTGGACTGAGAGCTCCTCTCGTTGCCATCCCAGTCTTCCCCTGGCTTTGCTGAGGTGTATAAAGGTTAAATGAGGTTATGGCTGTGAAGTACCTAGCCCAGGGCATGAACCTTCCACAGCCCCTAGCCGTTCAGATCTGTTCTCTTTCCCCTCCAGCGTGGGCATCTTATATGACCAACTCCCCAACTCTCATCGTTATGATTGGCTTGCCAGCCCGGGGCAAAACCTACGTGTCCAAGAAACTCACACGCTACCTCAACTGGATTGGGGTGCCCACAAAAGGTAGGTGCGGATCATTCATTCCTTGGGATGGGAAATGATTGGTTCTTGGGCCTCCCAGGCCTCTGGGAGACCTATTCTCCTTGGCGTCAAGATTACAGGGTGCTTCTATCAGAAATAGTGGTTGATTCCTGATTTACTGGATTTATTATTCCCTGTTTATAGACTTGTTTCCTCTTGGCCTGGGTGGCTTGGCCTAGATTTAAGGGCATGCCTTTGATGGTATAGGGCTTTACCTCCATATAGGTCATCTTGTTTAATCCTAGCAGTACTCCTGTGAAATCCCAAAGTGGCTGAGGAAATTGAAACTCAGACAGTTTAAGACTTGTTCGAGGACGAGTATGTCTGAACTTGAATCTAACTTGACTCTTAATCTAGTATTGTTCCCAACATACCATGGTGCTTTTTTTCATTTCCTTGGCTACTCTGACATTAGACCAAGAAGTCCCCTTTGGTGGGGCCATTGTATTGTTTCACTGCTGAAGGCTGTTGGTGTCATCTGCAGTGTTTAATCTTGGGGTATATCGGCGTGAAGCAGTCAAGTCCTATAAGTCCTACGACTTCTTCCGGCACGACAATGAGGAGGCCATGAAGATCCGCAAGTGAGTCTCCTTAGGCCTGACCTCCCAGCCAGCTCTTTCTCTGCCATCACAAGACTAGATGTGGCAGGGCTCGGTTTTCCTTTTAGTAATCCTGTGGGGATTTTAACTGGAGATTATTTGGTGGACAGGTCACGTTGGGCTTGGGTAGTTAGAACAGGCTCAGAGAGATGCATGTATGTTTGTCAGGTAAACCTATAGAGGGGATACTTTATATGCATGGGGCAGGGGAAAGGGAAAGGTATAGGACAGTCTAAAAACCTCAATGAGGAAGTTGAAAAGTCTAGTTAGGGGAATATTTTGACCACTGGGAAAACTAAGCGGGAAGGGATGTGACTCTTCTAGCAACCTAGTTGTTCATGTCCCTGCCTATGCCTGAACTTGGTCTGGCACTACTCTTGCTCATGTCCTCTATTGTCATGGCAGACAGTGTGCTCTGGTGGCGCTGGAAGATGTGAAGGTGTATCTTACTGAGGAGAGCGGGCAGATCGCGGTAAGCCTTTCTTGCCTCTTCTCCATCTTGATCTCCACCCAAGAGACGGTGAAGCCTCACATTGGGTCTGCTTTGGTGGGATTCCAGTTCTCTTTGCCCACTCATCTACTTTGTGACCTCTCTCCCCAGGTGTTTGATGCCACCAATACCACTAGGGAGAGGAGGGACATGATTTTGAACTTTGCCAAGGAGAATTCCTTCAAGGTAGGATTCAGCTCCATGCTGAGGCAAAGGGATGAGTGGAGGTGAGGAATCAGGGGGGACGTGAGGATCTCTTTGACTCCAGTGGGTGAGGGCAAGGTTGGCTATCCACTTTTCTTGGGGAATACCCCCAATCCTTGAGTGTTTTTTTTTTTTCAGGTCCTTTCTCAGCCCCATAGCCTGTATGTCTGAGGCCCTGGGGATGTGGTAAGAGTTATTTTTAAACGAAGACGCCTTGAAGGCCACTTTCATGACAGAAAGTCCTGGGGGATGTGGTGGCCATGGTGGGGCAGTTGTGAGCACGGGCTGTTAATGAACAGCCTGGGCACTTTTGACTCATTTATCACTGCCTTCCCTCCCTGGCCAGGTATTCTTTGTGGAATCTGTCTGCGATGATCCTGATGTCATTGCTGCCAACATCCTGGTGGGTGACAGCCTTGCATGCCACCACCTCCCTGTCCTTTCGGCCTTGTGTTATATGTGTGTTAGTGGGTGAGGGGGGATTGTCAACTGGGCAATGAAAGAAAGAAATAGACACGTTTAACAGTGCAGGGCGATCTTTTTGATCTGCCAGAGCACCATTTTATACTTCCGCATTCTTCCCTTGGGAGAAGAAACGGAGGCTCTGAGGAATGAAGTAAGAATGAGCTGTTGAATGGAAGCCAAGACTTAGACCGTAGGAGTTTTGGCCCTGTGTTCTGGGTATCAGCTGAATGCTGAGACCTAGGGATGTCCTCAGAGTAGATCAGCCTCTTCGCTGTCTGTCAGGGCCACCACGGAGGAAGGTCATCTGCCAACTAACTGTCTAACATTCAGGTCCGCGATCTATGCACTGAGCGCCTCATGCCCTGTATGATAGCGGCAGGAACCAATGCCCGTCTGATGGGTTGTACTGTGCTGTGTAGACATGGTATCATGGCGGTGCTCTCCTAGCAGTGTGGGAACTTGGAAGCATCTAAGAAGAGGCATCTGATCCAAGTCAGGCATGCATCAGATCCAGCACCCTATTCTGAGTGGTCGTACGGAGAAGTTGAAGCCCATTCTGTGTTCCCCGCAGGGCACATAAAGGGATTGGGGCCCAGGAGAAGTTTGAGCTGTGTGACTGCCTCAGTCCTTCAGCCAAGGGCAGGCACATGACTCCCCAGTTGTCTTTCCTTTCTTGGTTGCCAGGGTCACAGGACAGGGAGGGGGTGCTCAGAGAACGGGGATTGCCAATGCTCCAGTGAAAGGGCCCTTCTACGGACTTCCTTCTCTTTATTTAGCATTGGCTGTTTGCAGGAGGGCTGTTAAGGGCACACCTCTGACCAGACCCTACTCTCCATATTATTCCAGGAGGTAAAGGTGTCGAGCCCTGACTACCCTGAAAGAAATAGGGAGAATGTGATGGAGGACTTCCTAAAGAGAATTGAATGCTACAAAGTCACCTATCGACCCCTTGACCCAGACAACTATGACAAGTAAGGTTTAAGGCCGTGGTTTGAAGGGCCTGGGGCAGGGGTCTCATTTCAGAAAAGAGCCTTTCTCCCTCTGTCCTCAAACTTTCTTCTGACCATCCAGACCTATAGTGTTTACATCATTCCAGAGAAACAAGGTATGGATTTGTGGCTTCTTATGTAGGTTGCATCTTACACTTGAACAGTGAAGTTTTTTTTATCATCATTTCTTCCTCTCTGTTGTCTAAAGCAAGATTTCTCAGTCTCCACGTTGCTGACATGTTGTGCTGACTAATTCTTTATTACAGTGGTAGGTGGCTGTCCCTGGTGTCCACTCACTAGATACCAGTAATACTCCTAACCTGCGACAAGCCAGAATGTTTTCAGACATTGCCAGGTGTCTCTGAGGAGCAAAATCAAGTGGTTCTGATCTAGGGTGTTGTAGGACACCCCTCAGAGATGTATCATCAGCTTTTGATCAATTTTTGTTGGTGTATGTATCTATTCTGTAACACACCTATATTAGTGTATAAGTATACGTATATTACACATGTAAGAGTAACATAATATAGAAATATATTTACGTTTACGTAAAATATAATGTACATGTACAAATACATGTAATGTATAAATGATATTTATATATAAATACATACAATACGAATAGACGTAAATAAAAACGTGTAACAAACATATAAATATATATTATATGTAAAGTGTGTGTGTGTGTGTGTGTGTGTGTGTGTGTATATAGCATGTAAAGTCCTTAAGACCATTCCTGGCTCATCAGAAATGTCTGATTGCTGCTAGCCTTTATTACTGTTTTAGTGTCTGTTGGCAGTGTGCTGTGCAATATGGGTTAACTTAATGTGCATGAGGTATGAGAGCCATAGTAAAATGTCAAGTCCATGTTGAAGAAAGATGCATATACACAGAAACCTGGAGAATGTAGCCACAGAGTTAACAGCTGTGTTTGAGTAAGATATGGCCCTGCGGCCAAGCAGATGGCGAGATAAGTGTGCGAAGCTCGCTGTTCTGTGTGTTAGCAGTCTGCTTAATGTTTTGAGTCTTTAAGTTCCTTTGAGTAGATTGCCCAAAATGTTAGTATTTGGAGGTGTTCCTTAATATAGAGGTTGAAAACCACTGCTCTGGAAATGGTGTAATAGTGTATTTTTCTACATAGAAGTTCTATATAGAAAAACATTCTAGAACAGTGTGTGTGTGTATGTGTGTGTGTGTGTGTACATCAGTATTTCCGATGGTAGGGTTTGGGTGATTTTTATTTGCATCATTCTACCTTTTTTTGAAAAGTTTTTTGGAATAAGCATTTATCATTTTTTTAAAAATTTAATCAGTTAGCATTTATGATTTTTACAACGAGAAAAATTCTCTGATGAGGCAATGGCTGTGAAGTACCTCTGAGAGAGGCTTGGTTAGGTCGATCCAGGGGACGTGTAGGGATCTCTAAGATTCGGCTGCCTGCTGCCCTCCTCGCCGGCAATGCCATCCCCTGGCCAGGTCTTGACCGCCTCAGATGGGGTTGTGCTTCTCACCAAACTTGAGGGTTAGCAGAATTGTCAGGTCACCTAGTCTGACCCTTGAGGGAAAGCCTGGATTCTTTGTATCCTACTTATCTACATTCCACAGCACAGTATAGGCACTGAAGAAATGGTAGACTGGCCAGAAGTTGGGGCCATCTTACTTCATCTTGGGTCTGAGGTGTAATCCGTCTCTTCCAGTGGGTTCCTTAAATGTGGGTTGGCTCTGACAGGAGAGGAGGAAGAGCTGCCTCAAGCCCACAAGTAATTATGCGAATCCTTCTCTTCCCGCTGTTATCCTCAGATTTTCATTCCCAGGGATTCTCTTTTCTCCTGCTCTGTCCCAGGGATCTTTCCTTCATCAAGGTAATAAATGTGGGCCAGCGATTTTTAGTGAACAGAGTCCAGGACTACATCCAGAGCAAGATAGTCTACTACCTCATGAATATCCACGTGCAGCCTCGCACCATTTACCTTTGCCGACACGGAGAGAGCGAATTCAACCTCTTGGGGAAGATCGGGGGTGACTCTGGCCTCTCAGTGCGGGGAAAACAGGTGAGGAGGTGCTCAGCAGCAGGCTGGGTTTCCCAGGCTTAGAGTGGGAGGAGGGGCACAGTGGAGGTCATCTCCCTTATCCCCTTACTTCTTCCTAAATCCCACTGGGGCCGAGGCTGTGGTTTCAGATACTCAAGCAAACGCTGAGGACCTCTTCTTGTCCACAGATTCTGGCTGTGTTGTGATGTGGTAACTGGGAACCACTTCTGCTGTTAATTCAACTGTCAGATGTTTATTGGGCGCCACTTGTGTGCTCAGCGCAGGACAGGATGCTCCAGGGGAAGTTCATTTCCTCTTGGGTTTGTCATAACTGTGTAGTACCTTTTGGATTTTGACCGTGGTCCTACACGTTGTCCTTTATAGGCCAAGTTAGCAGTTGTGTGCATGTGTGTCTATAAGTGCATGTGCACGCAGATTTCTCTGCTTTTAAAATTTTTATCTCGAACCCCAGTTTGCCCAGGCTCTAAGGAAGTTTCTGGAGGAACAGGAGATAGCAGACCTCAAAGTGTGGACGAGCCAGCTAAAGAGGACTATCCAGACCGCTGAATCCCTGGGTGTGACCTATGAGCAGTGGAAGATTCTGAATGAGATCGATGCTGTGAGTAGGAATTCTGATGGCTACAAAGCCAGTGAGAGTCTTGTATTCAGGCAGGAACTCTCAGAAGTCACAATATGGGCAGTTTTATCTAGAAAACTAGAACCACCAGGTAGTAGCACTAGGAGAGGAAGTGGGAACAGTTGTACCCCAGTCAGGGCTTCCTGCCTGTTGGAGCACCTGTGCCAGTGTGGGCCCAGACCAATCTGTGGCCTAGCCCCTCTGGCATCTGGGGACAGTGCGGCTCCATTTTGTTCCCTTGTATATTTTTCTCCTGGGAAAAAGAAATGGCTAACAACTCACTTCTTTAATTTCTGCTTAGACCATTTGGTCAGCTCTTCTGGAAAAGTCCTTTCCAAATTTTTTCTTGGCTTTCTCTGTCCTTGAGCGCAAAAGCAAGCACTTCTTTTTCTTTTCTTCCTCTGTACCTTTTTATGCCTTCCGGAAGAATTCTCTAGTCCCTTCAGTTTCTCCTCCTTCCTCTTCCCTTTATCCTGCTGACTTTTCTTGGACCTTTAACTTCTCTGAAGTAGTCAGAGCAAGTGGCAGCTTAAGCTCAAGAAGCCACAGCCTCTGTGCAGTGACCCTCCCCCCGCCAGTCCCAGCCACCTGGGCCCATCAGTGGCCGGACAGGCAAGGACCCGGCACAATGCCTGGTGCATAGTAGAGAAGCCCGGATCCCTCACTGTCGCCTCCCTCGTTTGGGTGGGCCACGTGGGTCGGCCTCCCTCCCGCAGCCAGTGTGCTCCCTGCAGGGCGTGTGCGAGGAGATGACCTACGCGCAGATTGAGAAGCAGTACCCGGATGAGTTCGCGCTTCGAGATCAAGAGAAATACCTGTATCGGTACCCTGGTGGGGAGGTGAGATTTCCTCTCACGTGGGGCGACTGCTCAGCCCTCCGTTGGGGGTTTAGCTTTAATTTGGGGGAAGGATTGAATGGGATGTGAAGGGTCTAGAAAGGGTAGTCAAGGCATCATGTAGTCTTGTCCTCTGAGTTTGGGTCACAGTGTGTTTCATTCAGCTTAGACCATCGAACGTCTCATTAGGATCTCCGGGGAAAAGGGTGACTGGATGTCTTGTGTGTTAATTGTAGAATCAGCATCTTCTTTTTCACTTCTTTTTTTTTGTTCCCCTCCCTCAGTCCTACCCCCACGCAAGCAGGTATAGGCCCCGAGTCAATATATGCATTATGAATGATTTCCCTTCTCATTTTGCATGTTTGAGGCTGTTTGCTGGCCTGAGGGCCTTCCTAGTGTAGAGCCATGGGAGGCACGGGTAAATAAAGCCAACGGCAGAGGTCCAGGAAACCCGTAGGAGCCTCTCGTTGCCTCCCGTGCTGCCTGTTCGTCCGTGGGAAGGAAAAAAGTCGCAGGCTGAATTCACATTTCCTCTTTTTGACCTGTCGTTTTCTTGATCTGAATGTTGCTCTTGAACAGCCTGAGGATTCTCAAGAGATCCCAGGGCTGGGGGGAGTTAGCAGGCGACATGAAGTCGCTGAACCTCCAGGAGGAAAGCCAGCTGGGGAAGAAGAAGTGGCCTCCTGACTCTGGAGCCAGCCACTGACTTGGCTGCCAGCCTGTGCCTGGCCTCCTACCAGTCTGCCTCACTTCCCCCATAGTCGTACCAGGACCTGGTGCAGCGGCTGGAGCCCGTCATCATGGAGCTGGAGCGTCAGGGCAACGTCCTCGTCATCTCCCACCAGGCTGTCATGCGCTGCCTGCTGGCCTACTTCTTGGATAAGGGTGCAGGTGACATTGGAGGGAAGAGCCAGAGGACGCATTCATGGGGAGGGGGCTTTACTCGGGGTGGCACTAGGATCCCAGGCAACAGAACCTCCCCCTCTTCCACTCAAATTGGAGTGCATTCTTCCGGCAGCAGTGTGGGGCTCCCAGCAGCCACAAGGCCAACTACTTGCTGAAGTTACTCCTCTGGTACAAAAGCCTCCAGTGGAGAGTGGCCGCTGCTGGAGCTCTGTGATCCTGCTTGGCTAAAGGGCCAGTGTCGAGCTGACACTCCTGGCAGAATCAGAAGAGTGGTTGAACGTTCCCGGCTTGTTATTTGGCTACAAGGAGGGTGGTGTCTTCGAAGCATCT
Source organism: Ursus americanus (assembly GCF_024610735.1). Lineage (NCBI taxonomy): Eukaryota > Metazoa > Chordata > Mammalia > Carnivora > Ursidae > Ursus > Ursus americanus. The sequence goes on from NC_142128.1 coordinate 73,386,768, forward strand.
TCATTCATTGGATTCAGCATAGGACAGTTTCTGGGTAGAGCCGTAAGAAAGTTGCTAGCTTTTCTGACCCCTCCCTTCCCTTCCTGATCTCTCTCTGGGCAGCCTACAGATTGGCCTTTGGTACACCCAGGTGGGCCACGATCTTCCCCTCCACTGGGTCCTGGCTACTCCCTTACTCCTGTTTTGCCTGCATGGAAGGATCTAAAATGGATTGCTTTCCTTCCTTAGCCTCTCAGTGGTTTGGGCAGCTTCTTTGGTGGCCATCCTGACAATTGGGGTTTAGGGGAGGAATTGTACAACTCTAGGTCAGGGCAAAGAAAACGCATGAGCTCCTTCGACTTTCCCACTAATGTGACCTTACCACATAGTACTAAGAGACTTGTCTCGCCTGGTCTTTCTGCTTTCAGATGAGCTACCGTACTTGAGGTGCCCTCTCCATACCATCTTCAAACTTACTCCTGTGGCCTACGGTAACTATGAGCTTATTAGCAGCTGGGCAGGAGGTGGGGATTGAAGACAGGCTATTTGAATCTTCTCTGAAGTTCAACTTTATCACCCCTGTATACCAGGGAAATTCCATCTGTGCCTTCCATTTTTAAAAGGATGTGTGGGGCACCTGGGTGGCTCAGTTGGTTAAGCATCTGGTCATGATCGGCTCACGTCATGATCTCTGGGTCCTGGGATCGAGCCCCACATCGAGTTCGGGAGCAGGAGCAGGGCGACTGCTTCTCCCTGTCCCTCTCCCTCTGCCCCTCCTCTTGCTCATGCTCTGCCCACCCCCCCCCCAATAAATGAATAAAATCTTTTAAAAAAAGGATATATATATAAAAGAATATATACATTCTTTTATGGTATGTTTCCCATATTGAATCTAAGGAATTTTGGGGGAACTTTTTTCCTGAAGACCTTTTCTCTTTCCTCTGTTTCCTTAGGATGCAAAGTGGAAACAGTTAAACTCAATGTGGAGGCTGTGAACACTCACCGTGACAAGCCAACCGTAAGTATTTTCCCACAGATGAACATGCAGGCTCCCTGCCATGTTGAGTCTTTGAACCTTTGACATCACGAGACTGGGGTTTTGTTTATGTACGAAAGGGAAACACATCCAGAACTCATGTCCTATGTAGTAGTCTGCTTACTTCCAAAAGGAAGAGATGTTGGAATTATTACTTTTTAAAATTAGTACCTCTTTCATGAGTCTTAACCTTGGAAGTTGGCTCCTGGAAATCCAGTTAAATATGGGAAGTGTTTGGCCAAAGTCAAATACAGATTTTCTTCCCCCGGGGAATGCTCCCTTTAGAAAGTAGGACCCAGAGGAGCCTATAAGGTGGGATCAAGAGGTATAGGGTTCGTTCCTAGGTCTGTCCTGATAATCTGTGTGGTTTTAAATAATCCCCTTCCTTCCGTGGGCCCTTCCTTCCTTGGAGTGTGTTGCTCAAGGAGCTTCTCCTTCTGCAGTCCTTTAGCTTCCTGGGACTAGGACCAAGGCTGTGGCCCATGTCTTGTGAGAGACTCTATGTGCAGAGGAGCAGGAGTGGAGGAAACTGTTGTGGTTACAAGCATTATTTAACCTTTATGAGTGAGCTTTTGGCTTGGCTTTCATTTGTGTGGTGTCCCTCCATTTCCAATCAGAACAACTTCCCCAAGAACCAAACCCCTGTAAGGATGAGAAGGAACAGCTTTACGCCTCTGTCCAGTTCGAATACAATAAGGCGTCCAAGAAATTACAGTGTTGGGAGCCGGCCCCTCAAGCCCCTCAGCCCTCTACGTGCCCTGGACACGCAAGAAGGGGCCGACCAGCCGAAGACCCAAGTCAGCATTCCGGTGGTGTAACCGTGTGTCCCCTCCAGGCTTGGCCTCCTGCCCTTGTCACTAAGCACCAAGGAGTCATTTAACTTCCAGCCCCCACCCCCAATACCCTCCATGGATCTTAACACAGAACGTGAGCTCATGTGTTTCCAGACCAATCTTAGCTGTTCTCCAGTGTGAAACATCTCCCCTCCCAGGGACAATTTGACCAGCGGGTGTTTTAGGACACATCCTCGGTTGGGATGGTCTGGAGGAGGAGGAAGAAGGATACACTCCCCTGGGTGCTTAGCATAGCTGGGTCTGAGGTTAAGCCTGCCCCATAGACTTGGTTCTTGTGCCTGGTGTCTAAACCCCTCATGTCCTTGTGTTGGTACAGTGGGGGGCGGGGCGGAGGGGGACACAGAAGCCCGTTTTTCCTTCACCTTTGTCTCTTCAAGGTGTGCTTTACTCACAGTCCTTACTTGCCTGCTTTGTTCCCCCCTTGCTCACCTCCCCTTTGGATTGTCCAGTGTGATGCATGGCGTTGTCATCGTGGTGTCTGTCAAGGCGGGAAGGGGTGGTTGGAGAGAGAGAAGTCTTGGCTCTGTTGATGCTCTCTGCAGGGGGCCTCAATGGATCCAGACTGGGGGAGCTTTTTTCTCCCCCTTCTCCTTTCCTCTCAAGCCAGGTGGTGAAAGGGTCAGTCCAGGCAGCAGAACATCTGCAGATGCTCTGGAGCCTGCAAGTGGACATAGGGTGAGAGTTCGAGCCCCTGCCCCGAGAGCCGGTCCCAAGTCTGCGAGGCTCTGGGGGAGTTGGCTCTGAGTATGTGTGAACTATCTTGGTTGGTATTTGTCACTTCAAGAGCCAGGCATGGGTCTTTTTGGCAGCTGTGGAATGAGGTTTAGGAGACTAGGACGTTCTCTAGCTCTCACAGGGCTCTTGCAGGGCAGCCATGTCTTTTTTCAGTGCCTCCCAGCTTTGCCAACCACAGCAACATTCCTGCCGAGGCCAGTGACCTCTGAGACTGTTTAGAAGGACAGAGTTAGATTAAAGAGTCACCACTGACACTGGAATTGCCCAAGGCAGACGGTAGAGAAGAGTTCACTAGGGCTGCTTATTTTCTTGTAATTTTCAACACACTCTCCTCTTAACGTTAAAAAAATTTTACATGAGCAATGGTTTTGTGTTGTTTTTGTTTTTGTTTTTGTTTTTGCCTCAATGTGGAAAGGCCTGGCCATGAATTTAATCTCATCTTGGTGTCCAGGAATCTTTGGACCCTGAAGGGTCTAGCTCTTAATTTTCTGGAATTGCCTATTCATTTATGTTATTTTATTTTCTCTGTAGGGTTAAACAGTAAACGTTTAGAGCAGGGGATTCTTAGCTCCTTGGTGGCCCCTCCAGTTCTGTATATAAAACATGAATAAGTTTTCTGAGAGGGAAGTCAGATTTCTCATGAGGTTTTTTAAAAGCGATGGAATGAGTCCACACCTTAAAGTTATCAGTTGTCTTTTAGAGGAAACCAGTGAGAGCAAGTAACCTGTTTGCCAAGGGTCTTTTTGTTTGGTAATAGAAGACCTTTTGTAATGGTTCTAGAAGCGTTCTTTACAATCCTCTTTAGAATTTTTGAAACACATACATGCCCCCGTCCAATTTAGGCTTAATCTTTAGCTCAGAATCTCTGGGGTTGGGGTCTGGACATGTACGCATTGAGGTAACTTCCCTGAAGATTCTGAGTCATACTCAAGGGTAGAGCTCCATTTTAGTTGTGGGGAGAAATACTGGAATAGTTCCTCAGACAGAGCCTCAACCTAAGAATTCTGAATTCCTTGGCTCTGAAAGGACGCTTCTCTGCAGATGGATGTGTGAGCAGATCACAGTACTACACTAAGTGACCCCCTTGAAGGCAGGCTGCGTGTTTTAGAGGGTTAATCTAGGTTCTAGTCCCATCTTTAATCCTTTATGCTGCAGGGTGATGAGGAACAAATCACTGTGTGAGTAAGTGTCCTCCGATAATAGCTGGGGTTTTTCAGCGCTCTGGATAAAGCACAGGGATAAAACCGGTAGGATGATAAAGGTTATCATCACAGGCCGCTGACTTGTGACCTTGAGTCCTTTATTCTTATATTGCGAGTAGGGCATCACAGTGTTTCCAAAGGCTGCTTGCCTAGCTTCTGCTCCTCATTGCGTCTAACCTGCTATTCCTGTTTTGCCATTCCATTCTGTGTACGTGATGTCTTTGCCGGGCTTTGGGCTGGGTGGGCGCGCTGGTGGTGGTAGGGTACACGGAAGTGGGAGAAAAGGTCCTTGCCCCGAAGGTTACTTAAGAGGCAGGGTATATAATGTATAATAAAGAACATTTGCCAAAGAGCAACACATTGAGTCTGTAAGTGTGGACACTGCAGTGGAGTTCAGATTCCTTCTGACTTTTCTCTTGTCCTGTGAGGCTAAAGGGGGGAAGCAGGCGAGAGCCCTCCCCCTCTAGGGGAGAATGAGATGTGGTCTAGGCGCTGTGCGCGGCACTGTTACAAGGCGGCCTCATCTAACCCTTCTTGGCCAGCAGCATCCTTAGCCCGAATTGATTATTCAGTCAGTTTTTGGGTTTTTCCTGCTGCTATGCAATAAGAATAATTCAGAGCTAACGACTGACAAGCGGGAGCATCCGGATCCAGACTTCGGATTGGGGCTGTGCGTACTCTTAGGGAGAGGAAAATTCTCTAACGCACGAGCATTGTGTTAACCCTGTTATAAACCCCGGTGTGAGCCACAGGTCACCCTCAGCCTGCTCCTTGTTCCTCCACTCTCCCCCATGCTAGTTTGCTTCCCCCAAAAGAGGAGCCTGTGGTGGTCTTTTTAGTCTCAGGTGGGACACAAGAAATTAGAACTTGACTGTAGCAAGGCTTTTGGCATCCTTCAGTTTTTAGAGCAAGATCTCTCCAGAGAAGTTTCTGCAGGAAGAAGCCAGGAGAATACAGAATGGCATAGAGCTCTTACTCCAAATTTTAGAGAAGTTCTACTTCCTACCTTTTCTGTCCTCCTCTTCCTTTCTTACTGGAATGTGTATTGGTTGTATCTGCACATTATTATAATTATGTCTAGATCAGAGATTCCACAAAGAAAGGGTGAATTCCAGAGCACCTTTTGCTGAGGCTTTCGGTTTCATTGTGGGAGAAATAGGTGAAGGCTTTAGCATTTAATCTAGTAAATTATTTAATCTAGTAAATGGGGAAAGGAATATCCCCGTATATTTTATTTTCTTGCTTGGAAGCTGAATGATGAATTTCGTGACAGATTTGGAAGAGGAATCTGAAGGAGATTTAGAGAACTAGCTTCTCTTGTCTCGTAATCCTCAAATTAGAATTTAGTTCTTATTGATCTGTATTGTCTTTGGTTTTTGTTTTGATAAGGGGATTGTTTTACCATTCAGCTGCAGAGTAGAATTAGAAAATCTTAAAAACATGCATTGTGTAGGGTCTGCCCTATCTTATTGTCTCAGGGTTTTTTTGTTTGTTTGTTTCTCCCCCAAAAGGTTAGAATTAGGAATACAGCGCATCTGTATTCCCAGGCTGAATGGACGAGTGTTTCCTGTGAGGATCTGAGTGTTCCTCTTCGCAGTCCACAAATGGATCTGCAGGGGCACCGGCATTCTCAGAAATGTGACATAACTTTGGAAATAAATCCATCTGATGGTTTTTCTGTGAGTAGGAGGTCTAGGTTCTGGAGAAACTCGTTGATGCTTTGGGTAGCCAAAAGACAGGGGGAAGAATGTCTAATGATTGAGAGAACTATATCTGGGTTATACAGTCTTACGGACATTCCATTGTTTTTGCTGAGTTCAGAAGCCATGGTGTGTTTGTTTTCAAGAAATTTGGTCAATTTACCCAGGTTTTCTAGCACGTATTTTGACTTGGTCATGTTTTAAAATATTTTAATTTAAAAAATATCTAACAATTGAGCCAGGTTGAGACATTGGCAGGATGGATCTCTGACTTCCCAGAGAGGTGATACAGTCATCAGAAGTATGTCCAGGGATTTACTTTGGATGCCTAGTGTCCAGAAGACTGTATCTAGTGGTATCCATGTGCTTACGGACTGGCAGACCCTGGTAGAGTCTGTATGCTGACTGCCTGACTGACAGACTCCAGTAGGGTCTTGTAATCTGACAGTCTGTTTTCGGATTGTACCAGTTAGTAGGATATGCATATGATTGTAATTTTGTGTCTGTTGCATGTATCCTACAAAGAAAGGAAGTAAACACGTTACCTTTGTTCTTCAGGGGCAAGTTCTGTACACTCCGATTTTTAATGGACATTTCTTTTAGAGTAGCAGCCAAATTCTCATCATTTTGTAGAAAACAAACGTTGAACATCACTTGTGTATGATATTCTGTAAACTCAGTGAAGGAAATACCTCCTCAAAGCCTGAGATTGTTGCCTCTTCCTGCATTCATTCCACCCACTCTCCCACTTCTAGGCAGGACTTCCCTTTTACCACCTGCTTCTGAACCTTCTGTGTGCTCAGCTTCCCTGTCACAGGCTATAGCAGTGGGTAATGCCGCCGTTTGCAGTCTGCTGTGTGTTTGGCTTTTATTCATAAGCTAATCAATAAAAATGCAAAGAAAATGTTGCATTTAAAGATTGATCTTAAGAGTTGGCAAAGGTATTCTTTCCAGTCAGCCTTTCACTGGGGATCTAGGACCAATATTTACCACCTCAGTGGTTTTGTATCTGAATTGCTTGTGTACATTTTTTTTTATTGTGTTGAAATAACAAAATCCACTCATTCTGATATGGTAATGGTTTTACTGTGGCAAAAGCAAAGGACTCATCACCAGCTGTGCCCCTTGGAGGTGTTTGGAAATGGTTGAAGGGAATGGACTGAATTGGGAACTCACGTACTAGAGTTACCTGCGGATTTCCTGGGCACAGCTCTGGTGAAAAAGGAATGTGAGTCCTTACCAGCATTCTGATTTAATCTGGTGACATTGATATCAAAATATGCCACTCAGATCCACATAAGGTGTGTATAACTGTATTTGAAATGTGCTTTCGTGTGTTTGTGTGTGTGTGTGTGTGTGTGTGTGTGTGTGTTTGTGTGTGTGTGGAATGGGTAAATAAAATTGTTGAATAACTTGAACCTATCAGAAGGCTTCTGGGTTTTTTGTTTTATATTTTGGGTTGTGTTCTCCACCCACTCCTCCACCTCTGAAACTGTCTCCTGCTGCTCCATGATTAGCCTCAGAGGAGCCAAAGCCAGTTGGCAGCGTGACCGGAGTCCTTGGTGTGGGCATGGCTCTCTTCCACCACCTTCTGGGAAAGATGGGAAGGACATTATGGAAGGCACGTGAACTTCAGTAGAAGTTGTGTGTACTTTTTGGCGCCTCTACAAGAATTAAGAAAAAATTACCTTTGCCTGTACTGTACTATGACTCCTGTTAGCCACATGTGACTCATTATGGTAAAGAAAAAAATGTGGAGATCTCTTAGAATTTAGTGGGCTGTTCCTTCTAAAACATGACCTGCCTGTCTCAAAGAGCTTACAGTCAACAGAATGAAATGGCATTTAACTTCTGGGACAGGAAATACAGGTGGAACCGTGTCACCGCCTTATGCCTCACTCCTCGTCAGCCTAGCAAGGAGCAGGAGCTCATTAGACATGCAGACTCTGGGGCCCTGTCACACGCCCACTGAATCAGAATCTTCATCTTAATAGGATTGCCAAGTGATTCAGATGCACATTTAACACTTGAGAAACACTGCTCTAGGGGGAAGAATTCCTCACAAAACATTCAATCCCAGTTTATGGGAAGAAGCTGGTTTATGCTCGGACAGATTTCAGAACGGACTGGGATAGCCACAACTGTAGAGACCCACCTGAGAAGCCAAGTAGCCCCTGACTGTGGTGCCATTTTGTCAGCATGGTCTTTTGGTTGATAGTAGCCTACGTGCTCTCCTTTTACCACAGGATTTCCTGCAGCTCCTACCTCCTATCTTGGGTATATAGCTTTATAGTCTAGGTCTGGAAGAAGTGCCCAGTCCAACATGGTTACAAGGTTGGTTTCTCAGGGAAAGAAGCCCATGGCTATACTGTTGGAGTTTGGTAAAGGGTAAAGGGGTGTGTGCCAGCACAACGGAGGGTCTATGCATGTGGCGGAGCTGGGGCTATGGGCCGTGGGGGAGCAGTGGAAGGGTGGGGGATGGGTACTGCGTTACTTTTATTTGTCTTTTGGCGGTGGTATAATAGCTTTGTCTCTCTTCCTGTCTGGCTCGTAGGCAGAGACCGGGTTGGCTGTGGCCAGGCACTCTTCTTTGGCGTCCCTCACACCACTTTGCTGATGATGTGAAGGCTGAGGCCAGACCTCTCCAAGATCTACTGCAGAGCTTGGGCTGGCAGCTCCACAGCAGCTCCATCAGGAGGTTAAGCTGGGATCGGACATTTGGGGCCACTAAAACGAGGCCTGGAAAAACATTACATTTCTTCCCCTCATGCCTAATGGGAATATCTGTTACACGGGAAAACTTAACTTCCCTGTGCCTCAAAACATCTAACAGCCTGAACTAATCAGTTTGTATTATCTCTTTGCTGGGTATGACCCCAGTGGGCCAGTCTTGTTCTGTTTCGGCCTTTAACTTCCTACCTGTGATTGTATCCCTGGCTGCCTATTCTTTTCTGAAACGCAAACGCATCCTCTTCAGATTTGCTTCCACGTGAGAGGGCTGCGCGGCCGCAAGACTGTTCTGTGCTCTAAGAGCTGGTCTCTGCATCCGTTCCGGCCAAGCAGGCTAGAGGACAATATACACGTTAGCCGTCCCTTTTTGTCACGTTGGAAACAAAGAGACAATTCACCAGGTGTGTGGAGGGTGTCTGAGAAATGCAGTTCCTGAAATGTCTCTTCTGCGGTGATGGAAGAGCAATGTCAGCCACCTTTTCACGTAGAGAAGTTTTTCCTTGTTCCAGGCCCTGGAAGGGCAGGATCTGACTTCGAGACTCCCCAGAATGGATACCCGTGTTCAAAGTACCCTTTTCCTAAGTAGCTACTGTATTTCCTACCTGATGCTCTGTCCCCTCACAGGCAGCAGAGGGACATGTTCTCCAGTGGTTGGGAGTGACGGCTGGAGAGAAAAGTAGGGCGCCATTGACATTACCTGAAGAGGTAAAGAGGGTTCCTTGGGAATCAGCTCTACCAGGGAGTTCTTGCTTCAAACCAGGTGCAGGGGAACAAGTCTTTCTGTGCGGTCTATCACTATGATGTGGTCTGTACGAAAGCTGTGGCTGTGCCTTCGAGAACTCCTACCTCTTAGCTAATTGTCACAATGGGGGTCTCCTGGTCTCTTATGTAGAACACTGGGGGATACCTGAGTCCTTGAGGCGTCTGTCATTTGGCTTCTTGTAAAGCTAAGTCAGGTAATTCTCTAGATCAATGTGGTTCTCTTGTCAGTGTGATTTTAATATGTCGCTACTCCAGAGGAGGGCATGGAAGCTCCAAAGGATAAATATCTTACAAGCAAAATTCTTTTTTTTTTTTTTATTAAGTAAGTTTTTTAGCTTTTTAAATAATGTTTCCCTTTGATGCAGATACCCCCTTGCTGGGCAAGAGGGCAAGTAACAAGAAAAGTAATGAAATGCAGCTTTTCCCAAATGGTTCTTTTATACTGTGGATAATACAGGGCTCTGTTACCTAAGATGTGATGAGCTGGGCTGCGGGCAGCTCAGTATTCAGCAGCCAGGAGCTTATTTTATACGCACAAAGCTGCCTTCAGAAAGGCTCCTGACTGCTCCGTAGCAGGGGATTTTCATCTGGCCACTCGTAGCGTGCGGTACTGTACTGACTTTGTTCCTGTGCTGCGGGCTTCTGCATCTAAACGCAATGTCTGTTGATGATCAGATGATGTTTTTATTTAGTTATTTATTCATCCATGGGAGATATTTTTAAGTCGCATATTAGCGTTTGCATGCGTTTGAGCAGAATGTAAGATAATTGATGTCTGTTTTTTGGTAGAAATTAGGTAGTTTGAGATTTTAAGTGTGATGTCCATAGTATCACTTTAAATTCAATTTCCAAGATCTAGGTATCTGTCTTCTGTAAAAGGATGATAACTATATTAAGGCACAGTGGATTTCTTTTGAGTACTTGCTTTTCTCATTGATTTTTATCATAAGTATCAACCAAGAGATGCATTTCTCTGGAGGGAAGTTTATCTCCTGGATAAATAAAATCATGCTAAAATATGTCAGTGATATGTATTGCTTTGTAATAAGAAATATAATAAAAGTTATTTTTAATTTAAAGATGTAATTAATTTTTGAAATCACCACAAAATAGGATAACATTGTGCATTATACATACCCAAAATGTTAATAACATTGTGCAATGCCTTTGAAACTAGCTTCTTGAAAATGATTCTCAAATTCTTAGATCAGATATCTATTTCCAGCTAGCGTTTGAATTGGTGACTCCTGCCTTTATCAAATTATGTTAGCATTTCAAAATGGGATCATTATTATTGCCATATATTATTGACATTCTGGAGCTTTACTAATTTATTTAACAAATATTTAATGATCATCTATTGGTCGTCATGCAATGAGTAAAACCAAGTCCCTGTCCCCTGTCCTTGGAAAGATCTCCAAGCACTTTTGCAAGTGTTATCTTACCTGGCCATCAAGCCATCATTTGTAGAGGGATAAGCACGTCTGGGATCATTCTTATTTCACCAATAGGTGAATGAACACCCTTATTAAGTGACTTACCTCAACACTGATGGAGTTTTTGTCAAAGCGCATACCTCAGAACAAGGTAAATGGTAAGAGGTGTAACAGTGAAGGCCCAATAAACATATAACATGCTATTTTTAAATGTAGCTAGAAACTTCATAAAGATACCAGAATTAGAATATGACTCCACAGAGAGTGCCCCAGTGTTGGGTGACGGTCATTATTTGCCTTATTTCTGTAGCCTTAATTATTCCCTCATGTGTTCAGCCTCTCCAGGATCTTCCCTGGGGACTCTCTGTGAGGAGGCCAGCCTCACTAGCTTGCCCTGGTCGGTGACAAGCCCACTGGCACTTCCCCTGGCAGTCCGGCAGTCGCCCATCACCATGCTTTATGGTCTTGAAGTATTCCACACCATCCAAACTACATTCATTGTCTTGAACGCACTTGAGAATTTGACAAAAGCTAAGGCCCCTCGCCCCCACAAAAGATAGATGCGTATCACTTTCTCATGCAGTGGAGGGGGGTCGTGACCTCAGGGTAGCAAAGAAGGAGCCAGATATAAGGTACATACACACCCCATCTCTCTTTTCTTTGACATTAAAAAAAAATCCATCTATTTGATACTAACTTTTTTAAGCAGAGGGAAAGGATATGTGGGATTCTGAAATGCTTACTTTTTAAAACTGGACATTGTAGAATATTTAGGAATTTGAATAGATGGTAACAAGACAGAGTCACTAACCTCCAAGGCGGCAGGGGCAGGGGCGGGGGGCCATATATTTTTTTTCTTTCTTTTCTTTCTTTCTTTTTCTTTCTTTCTTTCTTTCTTTCTTTCTTTCTTTCTTTCTTTCTTTCTTTCTTTCCTTCTTTCCTTCTTTCCTTCTTTCTTTCTCTTTCTTTTTTTTAAAAAAGATTTTATTTATTTATCTGACAGAGAGAGAGCCAGCGAGAGAGGGAACATAAACAAGGGGAGTGGGAGAGGAAGAAGCAGGCCCAATGCAGGGCTCAATCCCAGGACCCTGGGATCACACCCTGGGCCGAAGGCAGACGCTTAATGACTGAGCCACCCAGGCGCCCCCATATTTTCTTTTTCTTAATCTCAAGATGCCGAGTGTGTCTTTTGTTCTCATTAAGCCAGTGCCACACTGTTCCAGTCACCACAGGCAGAACATGTCACTTTCGAGCTCCCTTCTGGATTCCCCAGGGCACCTAGATACCCTCTCGGTGATATGCTGTACCTTCCCCGCGAAAACTCGGTCAGATTCGAGAGAGGAGCTTCTCACAGTTAAATGAAATAATTTCACAAGCACAGGAGCCCTCGCGAAGCGGCGTTCCAGGGCTAATAGGGCCTCACCTCAAAACAGGTGGTGCCTTCTCCAAGCATCCAGCCTACTCTCAGAGAACAGCTTCTTCACCCGTTTGCATTTTCTTCCTTAGTGATTCTCTCACCTTATTTTACATCCAGTTTTCATTTGCCAGAGTGTCTCCTCTTCTATCCGTTGCCTTTTCAGAATTTATGGATGTAAATTTCACAATTTAATAAAGTCTATTAACCGTTCTTTTCCCAATTTAAATTCCTGGGTCATTTTACTCAAACCCTGGAAGACCACTTTTTTTTTTTTTTTTTGCATTCATCAGTGTTTCAGATTAGAAGGTGAAGGTGCCAGCAAACCCAGCAAACCCCTAAATGAGGTGTGGAGACAAGCAGTCTAGGGCTGGAACGGAGCTTCCTCAATCATTCAAGACCTTCTGTCCTGCAGTCCTTCTGTCCTTCTATCATGTTCACTCATCATCCTCCAAATGCGTTGGAGTCTATACCCCCCAGTGCAGTGTAGCTACTCGAGCTATAGGAATCCTGTCTACATCGCAGTCGGAGGAAGGAGCACAAAGGCCACACTAACTTCTTGCCGTAGTGCGTGTGCGTCTTGACTCACAAACAAAGCTCATTCTACAATGTTTTGTGAACAATTAGAGCTTTAAAAAATTTCTATTAGTTTTATTCTCGTGGAATCTGCATAAGGGCTACTTTTCTGGCCCAGGTTTTTCTTGGTGAGGCATTCGAGAACCAGCAATTCCATACATACAAATCGTTGGAAAAGCATCTTAAATCTTTTCTGAATCCTCTTGACAAAGACCAAAGGGAGTCTAATCATAACCGACTAGAGAACTTAAAGTCATCTTTTTCCAATTCTCTTAAAACCTTGCACACACACACACACACACACACACGCTGCAGTTTAACTCCCCACAACACCACCACAACCCTACCTAGGTGCGGCTGCTTCCCTACTCATTTTCCGCTCTCTTCCACCAATCGCTGTCTGCTCATTCCTTTGCGGAGCAAGCCAACCAGTCAGCACAACCTCGGCACTCCCCCCGCTACCTCGGTTCTCCAGAAAACAGTCTGGATTAGATCAAATTGCCCTTCGTGTCCAAAGGTCTAGAAGGGTTTGTGAATTCTCACTTATTAATTTTGCTAAGCTTGGACACTCATAATAAAGCGTGTAATCCTAAATCCCTTATCTGTAATCGCAAAATCCAAAAAGCTTTGAAAACAAAGTTTGCTTCCAATTTATTTGACGGGAAAATCTGACCTAAACTTTGTGAGGATATGTACAGTCTCTGTGTATCTCAGTGTAAATATTCTTACATTACATAGAGAAATATAACTAAGACAATCTTATAAATAATATGGTATCTTTCTCAAGCCCTAATCTTAATCTAAAGTAAACCATTAAGATGAAGTCTTTATTTGCGATTATTTCCTGTAATAATGCTCTATTTTATGAGGAATTTAGGAATTCCTCATTTAAGGATAAATAAATTCCTAATTTTAAGAATAAATAAAAATTTCTTTCACTATTTTTAAAATCATTTATTGTACAAACATGCATTAGATGCTGGGGAACTTGTATGCCTCAAGAAGTAGGATATGTGGTGTGTTAAGCAAAATTACTCCAAACCTGTTGAAAGAGACAAAAAAGAAATCACCGGAGAAATTTTTCAATGGGTTACTGAGTATTGCTTTGTAGACCCTCTCTGGGATTATTGATTTCATAGGAGTGTGTAATTTTGATTGGCTTTCTATTAACTAGTCTTTTTTACAACTCTATATAGACGAGAGGCTAATTTGTAGAAAAAAATGATTTTCTGAAAACAATGAAAACATTCCTGATAACGAGGCAAATGAATTTTATCCAGTAGAGATTCAATTAATTTCTATCAGTTAGGAAAAGCTCATTCCAAATATTACAGTTTGTTGCCATGTGTGATATTAACCAGTTTCACATTGATCAGAAAAGTCACTTCAGAAGGCCTTTGACTTGAATACATTAATCTCTGTTCCTCAAATTCTTTGAAGTAGTTTTAGCATCTTAACGCTTCTTCCATTAATGAGTTGAATAAAATCTTTGACACGTACTCATTGTATATTTATATGAGTGTCACGTTATTTACTCTTTTGAGAACTATACTCTAAAAGGTGCTTGCAGGGGCTCCTGGGTGGCTCAGTTGGTTAAGCGGCTGCCTTCGGCTCAGGTCATGATCCTGGGGTCCTGGGACTGAGTCTCACATCGGGCTCCCTGCTCAGCAGAGAGCCTGCTTCTCCCTCTGCCTGCCGCTCCCCCTGCTTGTGCTCTCTCTCTCTCTGACAAATAAATAAATAAAATCTTTGAAAAATAAATAAAAGGTGCTTGCACTATAGGAACTCACATATTTGTTGAGTGAGGAGCATACGTTGTGGAAAAACCATAAAGGCAGTATACAGTAAATTATAAATTATAAATTATCAGTATGGATTTGAGGGGCTGCGGTAGAGTTTCTGTGTGACTGTGTTCTTTTTATTTGTCCTGCGTTGGTCTTATGTACCTAGCAGACAATTCTGCTTTGCATTATGGAGTGCCCGTGAAAGAAATACACATGGGGCACGATCCTTGTCCTCGAGTTGTTAACAGTCTTGTGTGGGAAAAAGACACGAACGAATCATCATAAAGTAATGATAATGAACGGAGAAGAGAAAAACAATTAAGACCTTACCGTGTCCTTATGCTTTATATTTATTATGATGCTTTATATTATTTGATTAAAACCTAAAATTTTGGAAGAGCTTTACCCCCAATTTTATAATCGCAGCAGGACAACCAGCTAATTGCTGTAATCGTCCTGAAGAAGAAGGTGGGAGCCCCAAAGCAATTTCACATGTTTTAATTCTTGAGACCAAAGCTTTTCCTTCATGTCCCTCTTACTTCGTTTGGTTTTCTCTGGACTCAGGCTAAATCCTGACCCCCAAAGCCGACAGAAGGGGACCCCTGGCGCTGGCCTGGCAAATGCGGACAGGGTGTTGCTGTAGGACTTTGGAGTCTTTCTCAGGCTTGGACACCATCAGGATCAGCTCCTTGCTGGAAGCTGTCGATCTGGAAGGTCAGAGGCAAGGTAAGTTAGTTTACTTCCTTGAGCTGTCCAGTTTCCAGTGTTCGGTGCTGCCAGGACACCTGGTATTTGAGAGACAGGAAGGACGTGGTGCTCAGAGCTGGGTTTCAGTTGCGAAAGTGCCAGAGATCGGTCCCCCCCTCCTGCCCCCGCCTGCAAAGCTGGAGGGAGTTGCAGAAGCTGGACCGTAAACACTAGCAAATATTGACCGAAGGAGGGTCATGGCTAAACCCTCTGGTCCGGGTCTGTTGTAGCAGGATAAGCCCGCAGTTCAAAGGAACTGGTCAACTGGATTTGCATAACGGAACCCTGGAGATTTCTAAAACTGAGTTTTAAAACTGGCAGCTCATCAACCTTCCCCCTACTTCGTGTTTTTGCAGAATCCCTCCCTGTACTAATTTCCTCATAGCTGTTCGTATTTCCTGCTCTAGGATTTACTTTTTTTTTTTTTTTAAATTCTTCCAGGAAAGAGAAATCAAGACAACCTCTTCTCTAGGAGGGAGGTGGTTGGTATCCTAAGCGGTGTGAGAAGATCTACTTTGATCCAAACCAGGTGTGGTCTGGTTTGAGTTCATTCCAGCCTGGGTCAAGCAACTGACCACAAGATGTTTTTTCGGTTTGTGTGCTGTCTTGTGGTTGTGTGGCTGATTTCTGCCTCAGATGGTGCGTATGCTTAAGATTGGTTTATAAGGCACTTGATATCACTCGGTGGGGTATGAGGCATTCTGTCTACGGTTTTAATGAAATTTAAGTTAATGAAATGTATTTCCTTTATTGAAAAATCTCAAATTACTTGGCCTAATGCCCTGTATCAGCAGGGGCTTAGTAAATATTTATTTTTTTCAAAAAAATTATTTATTTATTTGACAAGGAGCGGGACAGAGAGCGAGAGAGGGAGAGAGAGAGAGAGAGCTCTAGCAGGGGAAGCAGCAGAGGGAGAGGGAGAGAAGCAGGGAGCCCAATGCGGGGCCCCATCCCAGGACCCCAGGATCATGACCTGAGCTGAAGGCAGAGGCTTAACTGGTGCTGCAGGGGCTTAGTAAATATTTAATGATGATTCTACTCTATGACGTGGGTGGTTAACTGTTTATTTTCCCTTTCTGTTCTGGGAGCAAAAGGTACCAATTTCAAAATCTTGGGAGGTCTTATCTGTTATCAACTCCAGGAACACTCTTTGGAAAGGGGATTGTTTCTTTAGGGGTAGATAGATAACTTATGGCTGAATTTGAGTGAATCCAGTTATCCTTTTGAAAACAAAAGTTTGGGAATTATTGGGAAGGGAAGGAAGTGGATGGACATAGACATCAGCAAAAGACACCTGGATGGCAGTCTAACAGGGCTTCCTCATGGCACATGACATGTCAAGTGAATCTGTTATCTTCTTCCTCCTAACAGAGAGCTGTCCAGAATCTCCCTCCGTGGAAAATGGCATAATTGTTATAGAGGAGGCAGAAGGACAAGTTCTGGGAACTTCCATTTGTATCAAGGGCTATCACCTGGTAGGAGAGAAAATCCGTTTTTGCAATGCCTCTATGGAGTGGAATGCTCCAGTTCCCACTTGTCGACGTAAGTTTGATCTTCCTGTTTCTTTGTACATCTTGTCATCCCACTCGATTCTTTCACATCCTACTTCCAGTCAGCCATGTTCAAACTTTATAAGAAAAAAATTCTCGGGGCGCCTGGGTGGCTCAGTTGGCTAAGCATCTGCCTTTGGCTCAAGTCATGATCCCAGGGTGCTGGGATCGAGCCCTGCATCAGGCTCCCTGCTCAGTGGGAAACCTGCTTCTCCCTGACCCTCTCCCTCTGCTACTCCCCCTGCTTATGCTTGCTTGCTCTCTCTCTCTGTCAAATAAATAAATAAAATCTTTTAAAAAAATTCTCAATTTCTAGGAATTCATTTTTAAAGCACTCTAGGGTGGAACTGCTCTTAGAAGCTACATGCTCAGCTCTTGCTCGGTATTGATTCCATTAATTGATTAATTGATTGAATTAATAGATACAATCGACCCTGCAGTAAGAAAAGAATTTCTTCCATATATTAAAACTACCTTCTTTGGCCTATAATTTGTTTAATATCACACTCCCTTAAAATTTTTATGTTATAAAAAATTTTAAACATATATAAAAGACGAAAGAGTAAAATCAACTCACATACTTATCACTTACCTTCAACAATTATCCGCATATAACTAATCTTTTCTCTTCTACAATTCTGTTTTGTATTATTATTACTTTGAAGTAAATATGTCATATTCTATTTCATCCATTATATAACTTTTGAACTGGGAAAAATTTATATTCTCAACTTACAAATGAGATCGAAGCGATTTGCTCAAGTTCACAAAACTCATTTGTGATGTCCGTGGAGACAGAGAATCACTAGTCAATACTGTTATTACTACTCTTTTTAGGACAAGCTGGGTTTGTTCTCCCCACCAATATGTTTACCTTTATTTATAGGACCAAATTCATCTCTCTCTGCATTCTCTTCTGTTCTTTTCACCTGGGGAAAAACAAAATGAAACAAAGTAAAACATGTTGAGTGATGTGTACATTTGACTGGAGGAGAAGGAAGGGAACCGTTGCCTCAAGCATAGGGTGAAGATTTTCAGCAGTGCTTAACAGGAGGACGAACACACTATCGATCATTTCCAGTTATACGCTTCATTACTTTTAGTAAGTTCAAGTCATCTGTCAGCCTTGTGCATGATGACCAAGACCTTTCCTGCCACTCTCAGGCGAGCCTACTCTTTTGGCATCCGGCATCCATGTGGTTTGGTACGATGTACCAGCACGGTTCGTAGTCCCTATTACAAAACACTGTTCTAGTTCTGATTTCTGATTTCTCAGTGAAGTCTGAGGAGGTCTCGCCTTTGCAGAGGGGTCCTTTCCCATCACTTCCTGTTTTCTTCTTCAGTGGGCCACTGTCCTGACCCTGTGCTGGTGAATGGTGAACCCAGTTCCCTGGGTCCTGTGAATGTGAGTGACAAAATCACGTTTAAGTGCAATGAGCACTACATCCTCGAGGGCAGCAACTGGAGTGAGTGCCTGGACAACCACACCTGGATGCCTCCCTTACCCATCTGCAAAAGCAGTAAGTAGGAGACGAACAAGCGCAAATCCAACGATACCCATCAGATCCCTCACGTTTTGTACCTGGGAAGCTTTGGGAGCTAGGAAGCAGCCAAGAAACAAGTGGGGCTCACAGAGCCAAGCCTCACCTCAAATGCTGTGTTCTGTGAAATGAACAACAGCCAAACAATAAACGCTTTTTGCTTTTTTTTCCCCCCCTTTCAAGTAGGATTCCTCTCCTACTAAGTCCAACACGAGATAGTTTGGGGCATCTGACATTTTTTTTTTAATTTCATGATAATGTTCTTATTTGAAGAATACGCAAAAATGGGGGAAAAGGACCGTAACTCATCCATTGCAAAATTACATAAAATAAGAGAGAAAAGTACATCCTTTTTTTTTATATTTTATTTTTTAATAATTTTTATTTTGTTATATTTGTCACCATACAGTACATCCCCAGTTTTTGATGCAATGTTCCATGATTCATTACTTGCATATAACACCCAGTGCACCATGCAATACGTGCCCTCCTTACTACCCATCACCAGTCTATCCCATTCCCCCACCTCCTCCCCTCTGAAGCCCTCAGTTTGTTTCCCAGAGTCCACAGTCTCTCATGGTTCATTCCCCCTTCTGTTTACCCCCCCTTCATTCTTCCCTTCCTTCTCCTACCTATCTTCCTATTTCTTATGTTCCATAAATGAGTGAAACCGTATGATAGTTGTCTTTCTCTGCTTATTTCACTTAGCATAATCTCCTCCAGTCCTGTCCACGTGGCTGCAAATGTTGGGTAATCGTTCTTTCTGATGGCTGAGTAATATTCCATTGTATATATGGACCACATCTTCTTAATCCAGTCATCTGTTGAAGGGCATCTCGGCTCCTTCCACAATTTAGCTATTGTGGACAATGCTGCTATGAACATTGGGGTGCATATGGCCCTTCTCTTCACTACGTCTGTATCTTTGGGGTAAATACCCAGTAGTGCAATGGCTGGATCATAGGGTAGCTCAATTTTTAACTTTTTGAGGGACCTCCACACTGTTTTCCAAAGTTGCTGTACCAACTTATTTTCCTACCAACAGTGTTGTTGTTTTAATTTGCATTTCCTGATGACACACTCTCACTTTCCATCTGTAGATCTTCTTTGGTGAGGTGTCCGTTAAAGTCTTTAGCCCATTTTTTAATCAGGTGGTTTTCTTATTGTTAAGTTTTAAGAGTTCCTTGTATACTTTGGATAACAGTCCTTTTAAGATTTGTCTTTTGCAAATATTTTCTCCCAGCCGATGGCTGGTCTTCTCATTCTCTTGATATGTCCTTCACAGCACAGAAGTTTTCAACTTTAATGAATTCCAGCTGATTATTTCATGGATGGTGTCTTTACTGTTGTATCTAAAAAGGCATACATCCTTATACCCAAGGTCATCTAGGGTTTCTCCTACATTATCTTCTAGGTTTTGCATAGTTTTGCATTTTACATTCAAGCCTATGATCCACTTTGAGTTAATTTTTTTGCAGGATATAGTAGTTTAAAAGCACAAACTATAGTTAGCCTCTTTTAGGGAGCTTGTGGTTACTTAAAACATGCATATATATGACACACAGTTAAATTACAAGCATATACCATCATCATTAGCTTGATGCAAGTTTAAAGTATTTATTTCTTCCAGACTTTTCTGTTTCACTTTTTTGTTTTTCTTTTAATTCAATACTTCCTATCCTAGTGCTGAAATGCAGAATCTCTGTTTTTTTGTGTGTGTGTTAATTCATTGCCTAATTTTAGGGGAAGCTCCTTAGGTCCCTGAGTAAAGCAGATTTTTTTTTTTTCTGTTTACACCCAAGATCTATATCATTTCCTTCGGTTCAAAACTGTACTCTTAAATGTTGCCAGGAGAACCAGTGTAACCTAGAGTTCCTTAGTCAATTCATTGAAATTCTTTTTCCTTCCCTCTACAGAGCTTTTGAATTCGGTTTTTGATCTTTTTATAAAGATTTATAAATTAACATATAATATATTATTGGTTTCGGAGGTACAGGTCTGTGAGTCTTATATAATACCCATTGGTCATTATAACACATACCCTCCCCAATGTCCATAACCCAGTTACCCCAATCCCTCTACCCCCTCCCTTCCAGCAACTCTCAGTTTGTTTCTTATGATTAAGAGTCTCTTATGGTTTGTCTCCCTCTCTGGTTTCATCTTGTTTTATTTTTTCCTCTCTTCCCCTATTATCCTCTGTTCTGTTTCTTAGATTCCATATATCAGTGGGATCATATGAAAATTGTCTTTCTCTGATTGACTTATTTCACTTAGCATAATACCTTCTAGTTCCATCCAGGTCATTGCAAATGGCAAGATTTCATTTTTTCGGATGGCTGTCCATTATATATATATACCACATCTTTATCCACTCATCTGTCATTGGACATCTGGGCTCTTCAAAAGTTATTTATTAACTGCTCAAAGAAAACATCTGTGTTGTAGAAAAAAATACAGAAAACAAAAGAAAACATTTAATTACCTACAAACCTACTACCCACAAATAACAGAATACTTTGATATGTAATTTTCAGCCTTTTTTACTGTTCATATATGTTTATGCATGAGTGTGTTTTACAAGAATAGTATTATATCTTATTATTATAATTACATTTCTGTTTGTAAGCATTATTATAATACATAGTATTATGTACTATGTACTGTACTAATACATGTTCTTTTATGCTTTGCTGTTTTGCTCAACTATTTGTTTTGTATATTTGAATACAACTATTAGCATTTATGTTTCCATAAGTATACACCTACATAATCATTCTTAATTTACACTTTAATCTTGATCAGCATGTTTAGACTCGTGTCAGAGCTCAAAGGGACTTTAGAGATAATATTATTTAAACTGCTCATCTTATGGCATAGGAAGGAAGAAAAGAAGGATGAAATAGTGCTTAGTGGAAGAGCCAGAACCGAAATTCACAACATCTAATACTTTGACTCCTCTTGTTTGATCCCCACTGTACTCTCCCTGTTTCTGAAGCTCTCATATTGCACAATTCTGTCCCACAGAGAATTTCAGCGTCCACTTGAACTCACACGATTTATCTCCTGTCTCAGGGAGTTATTTCTCCCACCTCTACCTCTGGTTTTAATTTTTTTTTTCTTGTACACTGACAGTCTCTACAACTCACACTGCCTTCCCTCAAGCTCATGCAAATCAGAAAGCACTCTCAAATTGCTGATGAAACTGAGAATAAGCAGGGGGAGAGGATCTTTCCCATGGATAAATACAATTTGACCAGAAGGAAATGAATGGAGAATGTGTTCCCATATCCCATGTGGCCGGTTACATTCAGGGGGTGCTGTTAACTGACTACAACTCATGACTGTCACTCTTGTGCTCCTGTCTCCCAGGAGACTGTGGCCCTCCTGGGAATCCAGCTCATGGCTATTTTGAAGGAACAGATTTCAACTCAGGGTCTACCATTACTTATCACTGTGAAGACAGGTAAGCGTATGCAGCCTTTCAAATGCAAGATCCTGCCCATGACTGGTAGCATTGTTTTGGGGAATAACCTAGTTCATCTCACCTTATGCCCTATTTCCTACTGCGTCAGGAATCCGACCTCATGTTGATTTTGAGAGCTGCTTCAGCCCACTGCCAGCTCTCCCCACTCTCTAGAAGACAGGCTGATCCTCTTATTTATCCTAGAGAAGATATTTTAAATGTATATTTTTCTAAAGAATCTCAGAACAAAAACTCAAAGAAATATAGAACAGATGGAACTGCAGAAAGAGAATGATTTATTGTTCCAGCCTGCCGCCCACCCCAATCTGGTTTCCTATTTGCAGTTACTTGAATAAATAAATAAATAAATAAATAAATAAATAAATAAATAAATTTAAATAATATACATTTATTTATATTTAATATCAATTTAAATTGATATTATTTAATTTAAAATTTAAATATGTATATTTAAAGAATATATATATATATTCTTTAAAAAAAAGGAAAAGAAAGAGAATGATTTATAGAACCTTAATACATCCTAATTAGAGTCTAACCTAACTTAGACTACCTGATCACCCACCTTATAGATCTCCTACTCTTTCCTTGGCTTCCGTCTTATTAGCTCAGGGTCGTTGTCTCTACATTAGCATTTCAATCTCATTATATACTTCCAGTGGACTTTGCAGTCAACTCTTGTTTTTCTGACGAAAAGCTGTAGCTCTTTCATAAGATTTATGTGAGGGTTATCCTCAGCTTTCCACTGCTTTGTGGAGGGCAGATGGCAGATGCTTTTTTAAGTTATTGAATGATGACGTGCTTCTTCCCTCATCTTCCCCACCCAACAACTGTGTAAACACATATACTCAGAATTTCTCACTTCTCCATGTTTCATGGGTTGAATTGTCACTTGGGTCCTCTCCACCCCCAAGGAAAGTGGTTTTAGTTGATTACTGTTTGGTAATACTGATGAGGGAACAGAAGGCTGGCTGAAGACAAAGCAGAAGCTGACACCCTGCAATCCCCCCTCCCCCAATGTATGCAACATTCCTCGGCACTGCTGGCTGCGCTAAAACTAAGGAAAGGAAAAAAACAAATGGTTAACTGACAGAGATCACAGTCCTTCAAGATCCATAATTCTCCCTCAGTTTACACGTGTCCTAGTGATTTACAAGGAAGAAGCTCTCTCATCAATAGCCTAACATCCAGAGACCCATAATTCAGTTTCCTGAAGCCCTAACATTACCATCCCCTCCATAAAATTGAGGGAAGCTGAGGCAGAAGGAAATGTAAGTAAAATGGAATTTCTTTTAAACCTGAAGCCCATTGACAAGGACTTGTGATCATTCCTCCGGGAGACTCCCAACTGTCTTCATGTTAGCGCCTCATTAGAGGGAGAGACAGCTTTGGCTTGACAATAGCAAGGCCTCCAATACCCTGCAAGTCTTTAACATACAAAAGTACTTTCCCAGCCTACCTTTTTTTCCTTACCTCCCCCAACCCCATGGTATATAATCAGCTGCCCCTCACAACCCGGGGCAGCAGCTCTTTCTGCCCACGGGTCCTGTCCCCATGCTTTAATAAACCACCATTTTGCACCAAAGACCCCTCAAGAATTCTTTCTTGGTCGTTGGCTCCAAACTCCACCCCACTGAACCTCTCCTATATCCCACAACCTCATCAGTACTTAAGCACGCATCAAGGCTCAAGGAGGTGGATTCTATCACAGTAGGAAATACTGAAATACAACGATACAAAACCAGCCTTAGTTGCCCAGTTTAGAAGGTAGGAAGGCTAAGTGTTGTTGCCATTCTGATTTTGCTCAGGTACCGCTTAGTAGGCGTGCAGGACCAACAGTGCATTGACGGGGAGTGGAGCAGTGCACTTCCAGTCTGCGAGTTGATCCAAGAAGCTCCCAAACCAGCTCCACAGAGTGATTTTGAGAAGGCACTTGTAAGTAGTAGGCTTTGTCTGTCTTGTTCAGAGTTGTATCTCCAGGGCCTGGCATCACTCCTGGAGCACGCTCAGTAAATATCTGTTCAATGTGGGATGTTTTTGAAGGGTTGTTAGAAGGAGGCTCATAAACTATTAACTCACATTTTTATATATAATATGGAAGTTCTCATTTGCCACCATCATCACAAGCCCCTCGTGAGGACCTGTTGGTAGGAGTTATTGTCTCATAGATTTTATAGAGCAAGCTTTATAAACTCGTGTCTTAGACCTGTATGTATTGCTGTGAAAAGTCTCTAAAATTCTTCTAGATTCCAAAAACCACTGACTAGATCAATTTTCATTGAGATGCCTCTTTTAGTTTATATTCATTGCTGGGATAATAATAAGTATATAAAAGCCAGAAGATTTTAATGATTTATCATGTTGAAGACCCGGATTTGTATTTAAGCTGGCTGGTTCTGAGCTCCCAGTCAGGGACCTAAGCGCTACTCATTAGCTTCGGATTATACAAATCCATCGCAGTTCTTAAGTTGTAACTTAAAATTTTTTCTTCTTTTCTTCAGTTTGCCTTTCAGGAGAATAAAGAAATTTGCAAAGCCATAAAGAACTTTGTGCAAAGACTACAGGAAAATGGCTTAACGATGGAGGAACTAAAACATTCTTTGGAAATAAAGAAAGCTGAGTTGGAGGCAAAAATGACATTGTAGCTGAGCAGACTAGGTAATAGAAATGCACCTATGAATAAATTTTCTCTTGGTTCTACAACTGGTTTGGGATTTTTCTCATCAGACTGGAACGCAACTTCATAGTAACCAACTGCAGTTGCATAAAGCACTGTGTGTGTGTGTGTGTGTGTGTGTGTGTGTGTGTGTGTATGTGTGTGTGTGTGTGTGTGTGTGTGTGTTGCTCTCAGAATGTGGAAAGACCAAGTGTGGTGGTTGTCTGCTTAAGACCAGAATTAGCTGCCTATAAGGAGAATGGGAAGCTCAGATCAAAGGTAAGCATATGCGTCATATTTTAATGAGACACGAAGGGTGAGGCAAAAAATAACCTCAAATTAACCAAAACTTATGAAGCAAAAATTAACCGCTCACTTTGAAAAAATAGGTTCAGAACGGTTATATCCTTGAAATGACCTGTTGAAACAAAAGTAGAATCACGACTTAATTAGGACTTAAACTTTCTCTGAGTCTCCCCTATATCCTGTTTATGAAACCCAGTTTCTGAATCTTCTGCAGTAATATTGGTTACCACCTTTGGATGAAACCCAGCCCTGCCTGGTAAATTTGAGATGGTGAAATATAAGTGAATATATTTTCTTTTCCTCTTTTTAGAGGGCAGAAGAAGCAAGAATCCTGAGGTAGATTTTCCTATCAAGATGTCATGCTGAGACGGTATGACAAACTTCTCCTATCTCTCACTCCGACCTCTACCGAAACACATAGCAAATCTAGATGAAATACAAACAAAATACAGAAGAGAGCTTGAAATAATGGAACGTCCCTAGATGAAATTATGAAGGAGAATAAGAAACAGGAATAAGAAACTCTCAAGTAGCCAACAGTCTATTAATAGACACAAGACAGGTATACACATATCGTTAATTAAGGGCGGTTAGAATGAAATAAAAACTTTTCAAAGAACAACGTGCTAGGGGAGCTCAGCTTTGAGGAGGAGGCCTTCTGTCTGGGATGAGGAGGAGCAGGAAAATTGTTAAGGGGAGTCACAGTTATTGGGCCTTTAAAAGTGAGTAGGATTGAGAGACAAAAATTAGGGAAGAGGACATTACAAGTGGAAAAAGATTTGAGAAATGTAGTAAGAACATCTTAAAGAGCCATAAGCTTTTGAACCAAGTAAATTCACTCCTCAGATTTATCTCACTTGAGCAAAATGATTTTTAATTTGAAGCTATCCATTCTATTATTGAGTATATTGTCTATCCTGGGGAGGCCTTGTGAACATTTGAAATATCCAATCTTAGGAAAATTTTTAGTAAATTATGGCACATCAAATGTAATGCAACTTTTTACAGTGATGATTATGAACAGAAAATTTTAAAAATATAATCCTAAGTTAAAGTAGAATACAATAATAAGGACTCATGATTGTATTTCTATAAAACAGGCAATAATAGGCACAGATGAAAACAGTTGTCTTAGGATGGTGAAATTCCATGTGTTTATTCTCTTAAAGTTCTTCAATGTTTGTTTTTGTTTTTTTTTAAGGATTTTATTTATTTATTTGAGAGAGGGGGGGGGAGAGAGAGCACACGAGCAGGGGCAGAGGGACAGGGAGAAGTAGACTCCCCTGCTGAGCAGGGAGCCCAACGCGGGGCTGATCCCAGGACCCTGAGATCATGACCTGAGCTGAAGGCAAACGCTTAACTGACTGAGCCACCCAGGTGCCCCAAGTTCTTTAATGTTTTAAATTGAGTTTTTAGGGGCGCCTGGGTGGCACAGCGGTTGAGCGTCTGCCTTCGGCTCAGGGCGTGATCCCGGCATTATGGGATCGAGCCCCACATCAGGCTCCTCTGCTATGAGCCTGCTTCTTCCTCTCCCATTCTCCCTGCTTGTGTTCCCTCTCTCGCTGGCTGTCTCTATCTCTGTCAAATAAATAAATAAAATCTTTAAAAAAAAAATTGAGTTTTTAATAATGTTTTTAAAAAACGTGTTGTGCAGAGAGGCAGGAAAGATGGAGCATGTTTAGGGAATGGCACATAGCCTGGATTGGTCTGGATTGGCCTGGATAAAGCACGGGAAGTGATGAGAAAGAAGTCTGGACAGACACATTAAAGCCGGTTGATGGAGGTTTTTAAAGGGCATGTTAGAGAATTTAAACTTTATTTGGTAGGCAGGGAGAAGAGATCAAAGACTTCGAAAAGAGAAGTGATGAGGACCAAACACAGATTTTGCTTACAACGGTATGTAGTATAGGTAGCAGTAGAAAAGAATAGAGAGAAAGATACCGTTTTAAGGGCTACTGCAGTAGTCCATGCGGGAGACGATGATACCTGAACTGGATGATGGCGGCAGAAACAGAGAGAGAATATCAGACATGAAAGACACTGGAAAACCAAATAAAAGCAACTTATCAACTCATTGAACATTGGAGGATGAGGGAGAGGAAGGGTTTAAAGGTGAGTTTGAAATTCTATTCCTGGAAGCCTGGATTATTGCTGGGGTCAGAAGGTGAAGCTTCTGGGCAGGAAACGAGAAGTTCCTCTTTGGGTGTGCTGTGCATAAAGTGCTTGTAAGATGTTTGAAGAGCAACCAGAAATGTTAAGTCTGCATTTAGGAGATAATCAGAGATAAAAAGATGGTTATGGGGTGGTTCTCTTATAAGGAATAGTTTAAACCATGACAGCAGGTAAAATAATTGTAAAGATAATGAAGAGAAAAGTTTTTGAAAAGAAGAACCTGGGTCATATCTATATGTAGATGAGAAAGAACAAGAAGAGATATGAACAATTAAGAAAGAGCATTTCGTGAAAGAGGGGAATCAGAGAAGTTCAGAGTAACGGGAGCCAAAGGAGAGGAGTTTCAGAAAGGAGATTGTCAGCAGTGTTAGGGGCTGCCAAGAAATCATGAGTTGAGTTAAAGAAATTTTGGATTTGTAGATAAGGACGTGCCTGAAAGAAGTGTGTCCCTAAGAGAGGGAAGAAGCCAGATTGAAAGACCACAATGGGAGGGGCTGGGAGGAATTAATGAGAAAGAGTAGGCCGGAAACACAGGAAACCAAAGTTGAACATCTCATGACAGTACAAAAATGGAATTTGAGGGTTTGGCAAGATTTAGGGGAAATTTCAGGGTGAAAGAGCATTGAAAATAAGAAAACAAAGAGATCTCTTCTGAAGCAAGAGTGACTAGAGGAGGGGTGCCTGGGTGGTTCCATGAGTTAAGGGTCTGCCTTGGGCTCATGTCATGATCCCAGTGTCCTGCTCAGTGGGGAGTCTGCTTCTCCCTCTTTTGCTGCCCCTCCCCCAATTCGCACTCTCTCTCTTTTTCTCTCAAATAAATAAAATCTTAAAAAAAAAACCAGTGACTAGGAGAGAAAATGTGAGGTGAATAGAAGCTACTGTAGAATGATTGTTTAGTGGAGTAGGAGGCAAGATCACCTGCTGAGAGGAAGACCATTCCGCGACCTAAAGAGAAAAATTTGCAACAGTCACTATGGAAAGTAAAGAAAAGCACTCCAACAGATTGGGAAATGATATTTTAAAGACTCAGCTTTAAAGGTGGTGTTTCCTTCAACTTCACCTCAAGACTTGGCATAATCTGGAATCCTCCTCTACACTCATTCTTGTCAAATGGGCAAATCAGTCTCACCTTGTGATTTAGCCCATGTTCTCTTTATGTCTAATAACCTTCTCATTTTCATCTAATTTCCACTTTTCAAAGGCCTGCTCAAATCCCGTCTTTCTGTCAAAGCTTCTGTGGTGCTCCAACTCCACTCTTTTCTGCAACCTTTATGAAACTTTTGGTGTTTATGACAGAAAAAGTGAAGTTTCTGGGAAAAATTGCCTTCTAATAGTAATCTCCCAAGCACACAAATCTTGATCCTGAGGATTGATACCTTAATTAGATAATGTCAGGGTTTGGGGGCCTTCCTAGATCTGTGTGATCACAGACATGCCAGCCCTTTGGCATTTGTCGGAGCAGCGCTCAACGATAAACCAACTTCTGGAAGTCATTTGGCGTCCAGCATGTAGTAGTGGTGGTGGCGGTAGTTAATTAACAGGTACTGAATATGGATCGTGTTCCAGGCAACTTGGCCCAAAGAAGGAATTCGGTAAATTTGTTAAACTCCCCACCATTGTACTTTCTTGGTATGGAATAAAGACTAGCACAGGGAAAAGTCATCCGTCACTGAGCCCCAGGAAGGCCTGCTGGACCTAGCATCATGGAGAGTGGATCAAAATGGACCTAATCTCAACCCTACAGTACCCAAGTTTTCTAGGCTAGCTGGATTGCATCCTGTATGTCTGTCTTGTATTTAGGAAAAGAAAAAATGAATTCTGGCATCACATTTGTATTATCTTTCCACTTAGGGGAAATGGTTGGCAGAGGAGAGAACAAATGATTGCAACATGTTATCAAGAAGGAGGGTTAGTGCCCAGGAAGGAGATTAGGTAAATACCAGTGCTTTATATCCGTTGTTAATCATTCACTGGGCCACTAGACAGTTTCTGCCCATCCATTAGAACTTAGCCATCCCTGACCAGCCAACCACATGGCTGGAATTCAGGGACTTCTTGGTGGTGCAATTACTACCTAGCTTCAGGGTATTCTGGTAAACTCTGATCTGGGGAAGAACTGAAACTATTAGAGATCCAGGCAGGTTTTTCCCCTTGAGAACCAACCTAAGTCACCACGACAGAGTCTTCTACTGCTTCCTCAGCTACCTGCAGGTCAGTGGATTATTTGGGGTACCTTGAGGAAAAGGCTGGTGGTTTGGTCCTTTAAGGAGGGCAAGATAGACAAAAACTTGGGGGTATTTTCAGGAGAAATCTTTTCAGGAGTCCTGCATTAGGGGGTTGTATGACTTGAAAAAGTACTTTTAATCCCCTGAGCCTCAATTTTTAAAATTATAAATGGAAATAATACTGCATACAAATAGAGAACTGAAACAGAAAGGAAGGAAAATGTCAGTCTTGTTATTGTATCTTAAAGTCGAGGGTGTTAGTTCATTCTTTACCATCTCTCCACACAGGAGAGTTGAGGCAGGAGGTAAACCAGACTTTCCAAAGGGGTTCACAGAAGACCTGGTTTTCATAGTCTACATTCTAAAAATTGATGCAGTGCCCTTTGGAGATTTTATTAACCCCTCCACATCTTCTCCACCATCAACAGCAAAGATCTCTTGATTTGATAATAAGAAGGATGTTGGTCAGCCTCCAGCTACTTTCTGAAGCTAGAAGCCTTGACTGTTCTCACCTCCTTTCTCTTCCTCACTTTTCCGAATCTGGCAATGTTGATTACCCTTCCTTCTGGAAATTTCCTTCTCCTTTGGTGGGGCGGGACACAGTGCTATTCTTGTTCTTATTTCAACTCCTCAACCACTCTTTGATGACTCCTGTTCTGTCCCTAAATACAGTAGTACAAAGGGAATGAAAAATAGAGTATCCAGAATTGGCAGAAGCATCAGAGAAGGTTTGAATTAAGTGTAGAGATACACTTGAATATAATATGAGCACACAAGGAAGAAGCTGATAGATAAAGAGACTTTAGGAAGGAGGTTAAAGTGTGGAAGTAAGTTCTTTCTGGAATCTGAAAGCAATGTGAGTGTGCAGCCCAAGAAAGGAGCTGAGACTAGACCAGAGGTATGCAAGCTTTAAATGGGCAGAATTTAGACAAGTACATGGATTTAAAAAACAATCTCTAGGGGCACCTTGGTGGTTCAGTTGGTTAAGTGTCTGCCTTCGGCTCAGGTAATGATCCCAGGGTCCTGGGACTGAGCTCTGCACTGGGCTTCTTGCTCAGCAGGGAGTCTGCTTCTCCCTCTCCCTCTTCCCCACTCTCCTCACTCCTGTTCTCTCTTGCTCACCCTCCCTCAAATAAATGAATAAAATTAAAAAAAAAAGTAATCTCTAATGGAAGGAGAAATTTAGGGGCGGAGAATTTTCCCAGCGCCTTGGGTTGTATTGTAATGCACCACGCATGCCAACAGTATTTTTCACCAGAGACCTGCCATGTTGACTACAGCTCTTAAATTGGTTTCACCTCTATAGGAATTTAAAAGGTGATAGTATCATAGAAATATGAGGGCATTTACTAGGGAAGTCTTAGCTTTTCAGTGGGCGGCTAATAGCATTCTAGACTTTGTATGGAATAGAAAGATGATCTAAGTTTACTGTCATCATTTGAGAGATGAGAAACTGATACCCAAGGAGCTGACATGGCTTCTTCAAGATCATAGAATGAGACTGTAATATGAATGGGGCTCAAATTTGGGTCTCTTTAATGCACAAGTCTTAGCCTCCATCTCCATCCTCTGTAGTCTGCTGAATCCTGTGCATGTTCTGAGGGACCACAAAGCATAGTGACGGTGAACTCCAGATGCCCCCCTGGCCCACTGAGCCACCATACACCCTGAGAACTAGAGAGGGAAGTGGGATCACTGTATCATTTATCTCTTCAAAATTTACAAAGCATTTCACAGACATTATTCCATTTGGTCCTCAGTAAGGCAGTTAGTCATTCTCACTCTGAAGATAAAACTATATTGAGTTTTATTTATTTCACATTTATTAGATAACTATTACATGTCAGTTACAATATCAGGTCAGCACTAGGAAGTTGAATAAACATCTTTGTCTTCAAGGGACCCACAACCTATTTTAGGAGGCAAAAATGAATAGACAGTGAAGAGAAACATTGCAATGTGGTATTACGATTAAGGTATCAGCAAAATACTAAGGGAGCATAGAAGAGGCTGATAATTCTCAGTGGCGTTGGACAATTCTTCATTAAGGAGGGGAGCAGGTTGAAGGTAAGAGCATCTGTTACAAGAAATATTATACGCAAATGCTTGCAAGTGTTTAAAAATATCCAGGATGGGGCACCTGGGTTGCTCAGTTGATTAAGTGTCTGCCTTCAGCTCAGGCCATGATCCCAGGGTCTTGGGATCGAGCCCCATGTCAGGCTTCCGGCTCTACGGGGAGTATGCTTATTCCTCTCCTTCTGCCCCTCCCTCCCACTTGTGCATGCTCTCTCTCTTTCTTTCTCTCTCTCTCTCTCAAAGAAATAAATAAAATCTTTTAAAAAATCCAGAATGTATTTTGGGAAAGGTAAGGACCTTCATGAAGTTGAAGCACAATGTTTTCAGTGAGTAGAAGAAGCAGAGGGAGGGTTGGGAGAGGTATAGAAACCTAGTAAATTTCGAACCATTGACATTTTTAAGTAAATTGCTTTTTAGGAATATAAGAGTGTCAGCCTAGAAGCTGGCTTACAAATGTTTGGAGGCGTTTGCGGTGGTGATCTAGGGTGGGTGAAGGGAATTATGAGAACGTAAACCTGGACTATGGAAGTGGGGTGTAGGAGAGAGTGACAGATTATAAAGCTGTTATGGCCAACGTGACAGGGCTTGGAGACTGAATATGGGAAGGCGCAAGAGAGAAGAGGCTAGGAAGACTCAGGTTTCTAGTCTGGGAGGCTGGGTGGAGATGATTGCCTTAGCTGAGACAGAAAACACAGAGGTCAAGTGTGTTGGAGAGAAGATAGCGGTTTTCATTTGGGATATGTTGGATGCATATGTTGGGAGATAAAAAGGAATCAGTTGGAAAACTTATCTGAACCTTGGGAATTATACCTTAAACTTGAAAAAAAAAAAGGATTTTTGCTTAAATAAGAAATCTAACACTCGGTTGCCAGGGGCTAAAGGGGGGTGCCGAAATAGCACTTGGTAGAAGGACATGAATTTTCATCTGTAAGGTGAAGAAGTTCCGAGGAGCTAATGTAAAGCACAGTGACTACGTTTGATAACACCATTTCGTATAATTAAAATTTGCTAAGAGAGTAAAACTTAAATGTTCTCACCAAAAAGAAAAGGATAAATATGTGAGCGGATGGATGTGTTCATTAACAAGATGGGTGGCCAGCAGTGGGGAAGGGGGGGGCAGTCCTTTCACAAACTGTACCTGTGTCAAATCACCATGATATACACTTTAAATATCTTGCAACTTAGTCACTTACACCTCAATAAAGCCAATATTTTAAAAAAAGAAATCTAACAGGGGTGCTTGGGTGGCTTAGCTGGTTAAGCATCCGACTCTTGATTTCAGCTCAGGTCATGATCTCACCATCGTGGGATCGATCCCCAAGTCAAGTCTGTTTGAGATTCTCTTTCTCCCTCTCCCTCTGCCCCTCCTCCTGCTCGGCAGGTCACGCTCTCCAAATAAATAAATAAATAAATAAATAAATCTTTAAAAAAAAGAGAGAGAGAGAAATCCAACAGAGTGAAAAGTTTGAGTTTACTTTCAGGATTACAAATGAAAAGTGTAATAATTTATTTCTGGATTTGCAAAGAAAACTCACAGGTATTTATCACACTCAAAAACAGAAATGTAATTTATATATCATCCCAGACAAAAAATAATTTGTGAACATAACCAGTTAGATTTATAGAGTTTTCCAGAGTCAAAGGTTTTGTTCAAGTAGCAGAGCAATGATCTCTAAAGTCCAGAAATAACATTTGCAAGGTCATCTTTAGGATGCAGAGATCTTCCTTTGTGCAGCTACAGGGGAAGACAAAATAGTTTCTCCTTATTTTGCTGAAATTTCTTTCACTGAATTTTAGAGATGTTCACAGTTTTAAGGTTAAGCACTGGAATTCCACTAGTTAGTGACAAGAGCAAAGGAGGTAGGCTCAAAGACTCAAAATTTATATATGGGACTGAATAGGAAAGAATAAGATTTTTATTAACAACTGAGTTTATGAAGTATGTAAGTTTTTACATGCTTTACAAAGAGACAGTTGGGCCCAAAGGTCTGCGAATGATTCATGGGTGATGGTCAAATTCACGGGAGTAGGTGAGTTTCCCTCTGATTGACAGTGAAACCCAGGACAGGCCCCTGTGGGCTCCAGTGTGTCTGTTCTGGGTGTGGCACTGGGTCTCACCATCACCAAAGGCCACAGTGAAGACCCAACCAATGGTTTCTGGACCAAGTCCAGTGGGTTCTCCTCTGCACCGGGGTTTAATTGAAGTACCTTGGTGATGCAACCAAATGTCATTGTGCTTGTACACCACTATTTTAATTTTATTTTTGTTTATGAGAGAGAGGAGGGGAGAGCAGGGGAAGGAGCGGAAGGAGAGGGACAAGCAGCCTCTGCACTGAGCGCGGAGCCCAATTCGAGGCTGGATCCCAGGACCCCAAGATCATGACCTGAGCCAAAATCAAGAGTCAGTTGCTTAACTGACTGAGCCACCGAGGTGCCCCAATTGTACATTATTATTATGATGATGTTTTGACTCCAGGAGTTCTGGTCCTGTCAAGGTCACATGCCAACCCCAATCCCATCACTTCTCTGACATTTCTTTCAAATATTTTCTGTGTGCTGTCTGTGCACCAAGCCAAGCTACCTCTCAGCAATTCTGAGGGACGTGTATAGTTATCATTCCTACTTTATAAAAGAGGAAATTGAAGCTTAGAGGAGTGGAGTATCCTGCCCAGGGACACACAGTTCCCATCTGGTGGAGCCAGGATTCAATCCACATAGCCTGGATCTGACTCCAGAGCCCATGCCCCAGGGTCTGGCTACATGCTGTCCTCCTGTGTCCCCCAGCACGGTGTCTGTGCCTCAGCGTGAAGCTGACTGATAGGAATTCCTCAGCCCAGTGTGGGGTCTGTATATATGGCTGCATTTTATCTCCTGTCCTAACCCGTGGAGGGAGAACCAGTTTTGTTCATTCCTTCCCTCCTCACTGTCTTCTGTTGAATGGCTGAGGATATGATGACTTCATGTTAAGGATGGGGAAGAGCCTAGAAAGTCACTAGGCTCTGTTCTCATTAAGAACTTTAAAATCAGTTAAACTCTGACCTTGACAAAACAGACACTCTTAGGATGCAGAGCAGTATTATTCCTCTTTAAAACATTTTATCACTAGGTGCTTTTGAAAGTGACTTCAACACACATTTATTGAGTGCTTTAACTATGTGAGGCATAGGTACCAGTGCTAGGTACCAGGTGGGGCAGAGGCAAGTAAGAACCCACCTCTGACTACAAGGACCTTGTGGTCTAGGGTTGAAGACAGACTTCAGATGTCAGGTACAAGCCACATCTGAATCAAAATTATAAATACAAGTTGTAATTAGAATATGGAGACTGGCCTGGAGGGAAGGAGGGGACATTGGAGAAAAGACTGGCAGAATGAGTAGGAATCAAAGAGGGAAGAAGGACAAGAGGGCAAGTGATATGGGCAGGGGTGCCTTATAGGAAAATGTTTGGGATTATCAGGGATCCAGATTGTCCAAGTCAACCAAAGCTCGGGGGCTCAGACCAAATGACGGAAGCCAGTGAGTGAATGCCAATTCCTGAAGGATAAATTCGCTGAAATCAATTTGCTAAGTTTGTCGAATGATCGATTTATGGAACAGCGTTTTAAGTACTCATTTTGAATATACTCAATGATTATAAATACCCTCTTTTCGAACACAGCTAATGAATACGTTCTTTGTAGCAGCATTTTATGTATTTCTGTTCAATTTCTTAAAAGTAAGAATTTAATCTTAGGCTCTGTTTTTATAAATATATTCATGAATATTTTCCAGAGTGTATCCAATGTATATATTTTATTGTGACCGTAATAACTGCAACAATTCATGTGGGGAATTTGCACTTTATACTATCATCCTCTTGAGTTTTTATAGTCAAATTTTATTTTGCCAATATATCTGTATTTTTATTTTATTTTACTTCATTTTTTTAAAAGATTTTATTTATTTATTTGACAGAGATAGAGACAGCCAGCGAGAGAGGGAACACAGGCAGGGGGAGTGGGAGAGGAAGAAGCAGGCTCCCAGCGGAGGAGCCCGATGTGGGACTTGATCCTGGAACGCCAGGATCACGCCCTGAGCCGAAGGCAGCCGCCTAACGACCCAGGCGCCCCTATTTTACTTCATTTTTTAAAAATGGAAAACAATTCACAGCTTATTTTAAAAAAATTTTTTAAATACATATTGGTATTTTCAAACCTCTTTCTTCAATTTCATTGAAATTCAACCAAATCTATGAACTCATCAAAAATTAAAGAAACTCATTTCTATAGTTTTTACTGTTCATAACAGTTTTCATTGGATGGGAGAAATTTATCATATTTTGCAAATTTCATGGATGATGTAGTGGACTGCTTTTCACTACATGGAACTCACCTTACCCCCACCTGTCTCCTGTCTCATCCGAATTGTTAGGGCAAGAGGGAGAGTCTAGAGATCTGGAGCGGAGAGAGGGGCAAACAAAACAGAAAAGGGGTGTGTAAGGGCCCCAAATGCTGGTCCTGGCTCCTTCACACCTCTTTAGACCACCTCAATGTATTCAGTACAAATTCTGTAAACATATTTTAGTAAACCAATATGTTTGGTAAGTGCATCATCACGTTGAATTTACTTTTTGGCAGAATTGTCCTAGTGACCATGTCTGGAGCTCAGGGGCCAGGAGGTCTGTAGGTGGGGGACCACAACTGATGCCAGGTGGAAGAATGGCTTCATCATAACTGAATTTTGGAAAGATAAGATCAAAAGAGTCATTACTCAATTAGGAAGTTAGGCCTCTCCACGTAGTGTGAAGGGTCATTATAAACTTGTCTCTTGTAATGTGGGACAGAAACATCTTTGAGGGAAATATTGAGGGCACACAACAGATAAGTGCATAGTATGAATTATGAACAGCTGGGGCATATAGAATCATCTGGATCTAACAAGTATCAGAATAAAAGATGAAATGCAGTATTTCTTTGGGACTTAACTTCATATATTCCTTTGAGGACAAGGACTATTTCTAATATAAATTTAAGATTTAAGATATCTTGTTTTTCCCAAAGGGAACAGGAGTGGTGGTGAAGAGAAAAGTGTCCTTCATGATTTTGCTTTAAAGAAGTCTTCAAATAGTCTGATCAAATATGAAAGTACAATTCGTCCCATGTATTTTTCTTTATATAGCTATATGTATATCCAAATATACAGATAAACATATCTCTCCATAAACCACTCTTTTAAAATTGTAAATTGCTTGATGTTTTATTATCTCTGTTGATAGTTGTCGTGTGGAACTCTCAATATTACACAGATCTGACTCCTTTTCTCTATCTCATCATTTTCCTGCCTTTCGGTATTATTTTGTCTTACATTTGTTCCCTTTTCTCCAACTCGTCTGCCATTTCCTTGGTCAGACCATTTCTGTGGCTCACCTGGCCAGTTGCAATAGTCTTCTTCCTCAACCTTCCTGCTTCTTCTCTTTGTTTACTTCGGTCTATCATGTACGCATCTGCCACAGTGATCTTTTAAAAGCACAAGCACTGGGTGTTACATGCAACTAATGAATCGTTGAACACTATACCAAAACTAATGATGTACTATATGTTGGCTAATAGAACATAAAAATAACATAAATAAATAAATAAGCACAAGAATGAATCACTCTTTAGTTAAAAGTAAACAAAGGGGAAACAAAATCCAAAATGAAAAACAGTGGTTCTTTATTCCCTAAAGAGTAGCATCTATAAATCCCTAAACCTGACCCTCATATCCCACTTGGACATTTCTATAAGCTGCCCCTTCTTAGCAACCACCTCCCCATCTCTCCTCTGAGTGGAGGCTAACCCTCCCTGTGTCATATCGTAACATTTGTGTGCATGTGTTTTCTTCTACCTAAGGCCATAATTTCCCCATAGTATTTAACCTAGTGCTTAATGACAACTAGGAATTCAATGACTGCTTATTAAGTTGAGTTTTTTTGGCAGAAAAATGTGGGAGAATCATCAGGTCATGCACCCCAGAGCTCCAAACGGGATCCTTCATAGAAAAGAGAAAATGGCAGCCCAGCCCTTCTCTAGTCTGTGGGGAGTCTCTCATCCAGCTCTGTTCCAAATGACCTTGGTTGCTGCTCTAATGGCTACTGTTCTTGGTGAGTACTAAAGAGATAATTTCAGGTTGGCAACAAACATTCAAGATCATCCGCTCATTTGCTCTTAACACTAACAGATGATTCAGCTTTTAGCAGAAAGCCACCTTCAGCAACAAGGGTTGATTTGACCAGGAATTTGGAATTTGGAATTATTTGGGATTTATGGGGAATTTGTTTTATCCATAGAAGAGGCTGTTTTCTAGACACCTCCCCCTAGCATTTCTCCTCCAGGAATTTTCCAAAACAATTTGTCTCCCAACCATGACTTGAAACAAGTCTGTGTGATCTATCAGCCCGACTGAAAAATTTTCACTGCCTCTGGGTCTATCCAGAATAGAGAGGAGAAATAGGTATAGACTTCTCCTAGGGCTCCTGAAAGGTAAATTGGTCCCCTATTTCATTCTTGCAAGGAAAGCAGGATTAATATTTTTATGTTTCAAGGACTCCATGCTTCTTCCTTTGCATCATTCAAAATCTGACAGGTACAGAAAGGTGCAAATTAAGAGTGTGGTTCTTATCCATCTCCCAGCCACCTGGCTTCCCTTTCCTGAGAAAAGCCATCTTGCATAAGGGTATTAGTGTTGCAATACTATGTTTCTGTTGAGGAAAATTGTAGGAACTGCTGGCTTTGCTCAGATATCACTGAGTCAGCAGATATGAGGAATCTGGTGGGGGGATGGAATCATATCTGCCATCCTTTAGATAAACTATCTCATAAACAGTAGAAAGGGGATGAAAAGGGGAAAAGGATTCTGCCTTCTATCATTTTCATTTATCAGCAAGTGTGTATTACTCATCACTCACTGGATTTGTTGAACAATGGGGACAAAAGAGTTATTATTTTTCTTGATTAGAAGAGAAAAGAATGGTCCTTGTTCCAAAAATCAGACT
Source organism: Ursus americanus (assembly GCF_024610735.1). Taxonomy (NCBI): domain Eukaryota; kingdom Metazoa; phylum Chordata; class Mammalia; order Carnivora; family Ursidae; genus Ursus; species Ursus americanus. The sequence goes on from NC_142128.1 coordinate 73,424,744, forward strand.
AATGAAATATTAAGATGCTGGTTTCAAGCTATAACTTTGTCATTTTGGTGTCCAGGAGGTTGTGGTCCCCCACCAAATTTATACTTTGCTTCTCTAACAACTGTGTTGAATGAGACATACTTCAACACTGGAACTGTCCTGAAATACGCCTGCCGTCCTGGCTTCAGTAAGGTTAATTTTTTAAATACCTTTGTTACCTGTCAACGTAACACATGGAGATACAACGAATTCTGTACCAGTAAGTATGAACACTTATTTTTCTTATTTGTGCTTTTCCCTTCTTTGCAAGTTTGTCTCAGGAATTAAGTTTTCTGAGTGCAAATGAGAATCTTCGGTCCCTAAGAAACCATCCAGTTGTCAAGTCACTGATTTCAAGGTACATGCGTGCGCTACTTTTTGAAAAGCATAAACAAAAAACCAAATAAAACAGGAATTACGAACTGCCTAGTCGCAGTGAAAAATAAGCTTATCCTTTACACTGTAATTCAGTCAACACTTCTTTCTGAAGTGAACTACAAATTCAATTTTAATATTTTGAAAACCAGATTCCTTCTTTACAAAGTCATTAAAAGTTATGTAACTAGAGAGAGGTAATGCGGTTTCCAAAGAAACCTCAACCAAATACCTGCTGTGTTTGGAAGAAGATTCTGTGATTCACTTACAGCTGGGAATAAATTCTGTAATATTCTTCCAACACTGAGGGTATCTACACTCTCTATTGCAAGCACATGCATTTTGAGTGGCCTACATACAAAGTACGTGCCACAGATCTAGAAAGGAGCTAGCTCCCTGATCAGCAACTATCCTGGACCACGGACTCTATCAACCATAGTGATTTACCTGAGTATTTTTCTCTATTGGTGAAATGTACCAGAAAAATAGGAGATCAAATTTTGTCATTTATCCTCCAAAGTAAAAATTTAGTGAATTGGGATAAGAAATAAGTTTGGATCTCAACCTCTGGATCTTTCTGGAAGCACAGGTCAAAGCTAATCAATCAGTCTTCTAATGCCTTATCTGTGAGTGCTCGGAATCACTAATCATCATTTTAATTTTTCTGTCAGAGAAACGATGCAGAAACCCAGGAGAATTACAAAATGGGAAAGTCATAGCTAAGACAGATCACTTCTTTGGATCACACATAGAATTTGTTTGTTCAGAAGGGTGAGTGTGAAACAATCTAGAAACAGTTCTTTTACATTAATTTTAATAAATAGCTGATCTATTTCAAAAGTAAAAATGATGTAAAATCACATACACTGAGAATTCTCACTTCTACCCTCTTGCCATCCACCCTATTTTTTTGTGTCCTTAAACAGGGATCCACATTTGTATTGGTTTCTTATGTATCTTTCTCATGTTTACTTTTACAAATACAAGCTGAAAATTAGTATATATTTTTATTTTACACCTTTCCAATAGCAAAGGGAGCTTTGAATCCTGCTTTATTTTTTTACTCATCAGTATGTATAGAACATAGTTCCATGTTTGTGCATAGAAGCTCCTCATGGATTTGCCTTTACAACTTCATAGAATGTTATTGTGTGATGTATCATAGAGTAACAATCCTTTGATAGATCCGTGGATATTTTCACTGTTTTGCTATTCTGAACAGTGCTCTGATATATCACTTTGTACATACATAATTTTGTACAGATGTAATCATAACTGTAGGGTAAATTTCCAGAGTGGGATTTCTGGGTCAGAGTAAACATATTTGAAAATTTGAAAGATGTTGCCTAATTGCTGTCCTTAGAGGTTACAATGTTTTGCAGAGTATGTAAATGTCTGTCTCTTCATAGGCTTTCCAACTGTGTTGTCAATCTTTTGAAAACTTGTGAAATTTTTGAAAATATTCCAATTTAAGAGGTAAAAATGAAATCTTACTACAGTTTCAATGTATATTTCTCTTATTATGAGTGAGATTGAGCATATTTTTACGTGTTCAAGAGAGATTTGTATTGATTTGTGAACTATTTGGCATATCCTTTGCCTATTTTTTTAAATTAATTTTTTGAAATTTTTATTCTTATTTTCTAGGACGGATACCTACATACATGAACATATATATATATATGTATATGTGTGTGTATACACACACATACACACACATACACACACACATGATATATACACATGAACCTACGCATATTAGGATTTAGACCTTGTTTCTGATAGGAGCTGCAACTCCCCCCCCCCCCCCGGTATATTATTTTCCTTTTGACTTGGCTATTGATACATTTTTTTTCCTCTTAAGGAAAAATTGTCTTAATGCTTCAAATTTATCAAACTTTCTTTTTAAAATGGCTTCTGGATCTTAGGTCTTCATTAAAAACCCTCTCCAACACAAGATTTTAAACTCTTTGCCTAGATTTCCTCTGCTACTTTTATGTTTTCATATTTTTTAACGCTTAAGCTTTGATCCATTTGGAGACAATATACGATACACAGTGCAAGATACATATCCTAGGTTATATTTTCCCATATGACTTTCCTGTTATCCCAAAAGTCCCTCTTTAGTTTACTGATTTGAGAGTGCTTTTTAACACTATATTAAATTCTCGCATGTATCTTGTATGTATCTGCATATGTTTCTGCTCAATGCCATTGTTTTGCCTACATATTCATATCCACATTTCACAATGATGTATTCTCAAGGCTTTATAATATATTTTAATAGCCTATCTGAGTAGTCCTGCCTTATTGCTTTTTTAAAAAAATTTCCTGACAATACTTTTTCATTTTTCTATATAAAATTTAAAGTTAGGCATATTTTTAAATCAGTACTGGATTAGTATTTAACTTAATTTTTGAAGAAACTCTTCCCCAAACTTTTCCTCTACCCTGTGAGGGTCTCTGACTGGGCTAGCGAATTAAGTTGGCATAAGACAGATTAGCAGGAGAAGAGCATACAAATTTTATTTTTTCGACGTCCTTGGGAGACTTCACAGGAAAATGAAGACTCAAAAAGTGGTGAGGCCTCAGTTGTATATACTAGGCAGAACAAAAAGTGGCAATTGTGGAAAAGCAACACAAATCCATGAAAAGCTGTAGGAAGATAAGGGTTATTTTTTGACAAGGTCAATTTGTACAGATCTCTCCTGGCTTCACCTCCCCATCTCTCGTGGCAAGATCATTCTTTCCCTCCTGTTATGGGGAAAGCATTTTTCACACGAGAGTTTTATCTCCTGCTTTCTGGAAGAAACGGAGAAGTCAGAGTGCCTTCCTTTGTCTATTTCAAGTGACTTTAACTCAGAACAATCTTTAGTTATTTTGATATGGACCATATACTTCAACATTTTGTTGCTATGTGCTGCTCTTTTAAAATGTAGATTAAGTATTATTTTATTTCTGCAATACTTACTTGAAATATATTTTTAAAATAGCTATTTTGTTCTGTTTTGTGTTCCTCCTTCACGTTCTCCAACTAAGTATGTGTTGATTCTCCTTTGCTTGTCCCCTGTGTTTAACATTTTCCTCTAATGTTGTTGTTTCCTTTTGTTTGATTTTTGCATGCGTATCCTTATTTATTCCTTATCCTGTATGGCTCCTGAGAGGGAAAGTGAGAAGATTCAGAAGGAAAGTGCTGTTGGAATGCTGAAGTGTTCCTACTGGAATAACTCGAAACCATACTTTTCCCTTGGTTTCCTGGGTAGCTTAGAAAACTTATATTTCCAAGAAATTCCAAAAGAAAGAAATGCTTAATTCTCACTGTCTTTTATCTTATTAAAAGATTAATTTTTCTTTGAGTTAGAATTAAATAAGTCCCAGGGGCTCTAGTTTGCAAAAGGTCACATTTCCATTAGTGTTCAACCACAGTGTACGTTTATTCCTTGATAATAGTACCATTTTAAGACATACTGACAATGCTTTTTCTTTCTGTTACCATAATACACAGAGGGTAGCAAGACAAACTGAAGAAAGCTTAGAACTTGTCAAGAGCCATAAAAAATGGGGATCGTGAGTGGGACAGTTAATGGTGTATTGGAGAGGGTAAGCACCCGGAAGTCAGAAGGGCCTGAGAGTTTGAGGCCAGTAACCTGGCTGATACTGTCATCTAGACAAAATTGCAGAACAGATTCAAAAGGGTCTTTTACCCTACATTGTCCTGGTTGAGCTCTGGATGAATGCCATGCCCGATACAGTTGATGCCCAATAATAGATTCCGGAATCAAAGAACGAATGAACAAACACACACATGTCATTGCAGTGATGAAGTTTTACTGAATGGAAGGCTCAATGGGAAGTGTTATCTGGAAAACATTATTTCTTCATTTTTACTATTGAGTACCCAGTTTGTTTGTTCAGACCCCTTTATCCAACTTAATTTAAGGTAAGAAGAATTTCATTGAACTCTTTGATCCTATCTCATTCAGATATATTTTAATTGGCGCAGCCACTAGTTATTGTGAGATCCAAGATAAAGGAGTTGATTGGAGTGAACCTCTCCCACTATGTGTAAGTAAGTAAAGACTTTTTCTGGCTTGACTACAAACCTAAGCCATGTTAGAAAAGAAAACTCTTGTGCATCTTTGCTGCTTCTTGTACCGTCCATTAGAATTTGCATCATGAATGCTAGGTTTGCAAAGATACATTTCCTGATTATTTCTTCTTCCTCACTCACCCCCAGTTGCTAAATGCGAGCCTCCTCCAGACATCAGCAATGGGAAGCACAATGGTGAAGATGAAGATTTCTACACATATGGCTCTTCTGTCACCTACAGATGTGACCCCAACTTCTCAATGATAGGCAAAGCCTCCATTTCTTGCACAGTGGAAAATAAGACAATAGGTGTCTGGAGGCCAAGTCCTCCTACTTGCAAAAGTAAGTCACAGTGATGAACTTTGGTTTGAATGGTTTGTTGAAAAGAAGAAGGTGAATTTGGTGGGGGAAGGAGAATGATTCCAAGACTAATCATTGCAAGGATGCAGTCGTTTATTGGTTCAACTGATATTTATGTACGATGTCTCAGTGTGCAGTAACAAAACAGCACCAATATCTCATTGGCTTTGCAAAGTAAAAGTTGATTTTCATTCATACCGAGTCTGCTGCACGTCCTGGGGACTCTCTAAGCTAGGTGTAGTCTAGGTGTAAATTTAGCAACACGTCTAGCAATCCAGGTTGCTTTGATCTTGTGGTACTTCCACATCAAAATGCGCTTTCAGAATCCGTTCAGTAGGTGAAGAGAGAAAAGTAAAGGATGCCCTGGCTCTTTAAAAGAGTGTTGGTCTGAAGTGACCACATGTCACTTTACAGTCTTTTGTCCCAAACTAGTAATGTGTAGACCCTACCTGGAAGGAACTGAGGACTATTGCCTTTTGTCTGTTCAGGGAGAGGAAGTGGAAATATTGGTTAGCCCTTATAATGTTCACCACAAGTGCCTACAGGACAAAGAAAAAAAAATCAGAAGATCTGTGTGTTGTTAGTTGGTTAATCTGAGGCACCTTCCTTTGCAACTAAGTGCCTACACGGTATCACTTAATATTCTGACTCACCACAGAACACAGTCAAATCAGGGGATGAAAAAGCATGATACTGCAAGCAATTCAAAATGCCAGGGTCCAGACAGCAAGAGGTGGAAATGGCAGAGACTGAGGATGGAACGTGAGCAGAGCCAGGTTACAAAGAGCCTCACGTGTCCCTCTGAGGAGTTCAGAGCGAAGGTGAAAGGGAAACATTTGAAAGGCTTTTCAAAGAGAAGTAGAATGTGTTGCATTTCAGAAAGATAAGATTGTCTACAGAAGGGACAATAAAGGAAGTGGGACAAAACTCAACCCATAGGCACCTGTTGCAACCATCCAGCCAAGTGGCGAAGGTCGCTTCCGCCATAGCCATGAGTCATCAAGGTGGCGGGACTGACATGGGGTCAGGATGACTGACTGCTGTGGGTTTGGGTGGTGGGGCTGGTTTGTTCTTTGTTGTGAGACCACAGATCTTGGATGCCTGGCTGCCTCTTCCTCATGACCACCATATCATTACCATTGGCCACTGACCCACACTGAAATCATGCAGGAAAGTAGGCCACCGTAAGGGGAGGGTTATGAGGACTTTGAGGAATATGTTTCTTCAGGTTATAAATGGCTGGTTTTTCTTGAGTAAGCTGGGAGATATTCACAATCATATCATAACAGAACCGATACGATGGGACCTCATTTTACTGAGGCTTTTGAAAGCTGGAATTATATTCACTTTAAAATGTTTTCCTTGTATCTACTTGACGTACACCATAGTAGGCTTTTGTGTCATGGTTGAAACTGTATTAGCAACAGCAAGTAATAGCCTTATTGCAATTTCTCTTTTACAACCCACTCATCGTTTCTTGCGATTCTTTAGAAGTCATCTGTCCTAAGCCAGAGGTTAAAAATGGAAAAGCAATCTCTGGATTTAGAACCATCTATACTTACCAAAACTCCATGATATTTGACTGCGAGGAAGGTTTTATTCTCAAAGGAAGCAGTTTAATCCACTGTGGAGAAGATAATGACTGGGATCCTCCTCCTCCCATTTGTGAGCTCAGTAAGTATGGACCATGGAGGGATTTCAAAGTTTGGCATCTAAATTACCCAGAAATATTGGTGGGGGCATATTTGTATGCCTAAACCCCCTTGAACTGAAGTAAAAATTTAAATTTGGGTCAATAATTGTCTTTATTTTTTTCTAGTTGTTGGAAAAAAGAAAGATTACAGTACACTGGGCAAGGTCTTATATAATCACAAAAGACTGCCATATACAGTTGTGCAGGTTGTGGCCACTTCAACCCTAAAGGGAGACATTAACATTGTAGACATGGTGGATTAGTGTATTTGTTTCAACAATTTTCTTGCAGTTAGTAGGAAACTTGTTTTGTTCTAACAAAATCATCCCATTATGATAATTGGTTTGAAAGATAAATAGTGAAGTGTCCTGTTGGGGGGGGGCAATGCCTTTTTCCAACTTCCACAAAAATATTATATAGACTAACTGTGATTCTGACACTCTGAAACTATAAACTCATGTGGATCATGAAAAATTATGTTCATAGTAATAACGATAACTTGGTGCTAGCTTGTTTTCTGATGTGGCTGATGCATTAGCCAGGGCGAGACAGTTGCTGGCTGAGTGAACACAGGGCATCCTTTGATAGGACAGGTTTGCTGATGATCACTGCTGCATGCCTCGTAGCAGTGTCTCTTCCCCTTGTTCTTTCTTTATGAGCAGATAGTTGTACTGACTTACCAAACATCCCAAATGCCTACTGGGAAAGATACAACAACCACGTGCCAACCAAAGAGCAAATATATAATATCGGCACCGTGTTGAGGTACAAGTGCCATCGCGGCTATGAACCTGCTTCGGATGCGCCTACGACTGTGACTTGTCAGAGAAATTTGACTTGGACCCCACACATAGGATGTAAGGGTGAGTCTCTGCTTTTTAAATCTTTTTGTATATCAGATGCCCAGCATGTGCTGGGCTTTTTTTTTTTTCTTCTTCTTCTTTAAATAAATGCAATTTTATCTTTCAAGATAAATGTAGGATTATAATAATTCAACAGAAGAGTGAAGTATTATTGTCAGAAGGGATCATGAAAGCCTTGGGGGAGCTGAGAAACTATAACTTTCCTTACCCCATTTCAAAATCAAACGAGACGTGGACAGGGCAGGGACACAGAAGCGAAGCATTAGGCAGGTACAGGATTAGCTTGATCGCTGGTGAAAGTAGCACGGAGAATATGGCGCAGCACTTACCAGAGTCAGACCTCCGTCACAGCCCTTTCCTCCCCACGGTCGACTTCGCCGTGCCTGGTGGAAGGAAGGTCTGCGAAACAGTCATGAACTCAACCAGCTGCAAGGTGACTTGTGTCTCGGATCTTTGAGCCAAGGGGCCGCGGGCTGCAGGAGCTGGATTTCGTGACCTGCCTCTAGGAGACAGACCCTGACCCCTGACCCAGGACTCTGGCCTCAGAGGGATAAAAAGGAGACTTGCTGCAATCTCAGCATGTCTTTTGAGAGAACGTGAGGCACTGAGAGACAGGCGGACGCAATTTTATGGGCTTCAGCGGGATTGACAACAGAGGGAGAAAATGCTTCCTTCTGCACATCAGAGTCTTGCCATTTTAGAAGTGAAGACACTTAGGCCCGGGACATAGGGAACTTTATTCCACAGATTGGAATTTGAAAACTGTGTAAAATGAACAAGTAATGAAAAATGGTAGTTTAGATCAACCCATTGGAAGATTGTTCATTTCGCATTAGGACTTCAACTGCAGTTATTTGGACTCATTTGGGGACAATAAATGAGTTTTAACAAAATCTCTGAATTAAGATATATTTAACAGTGATTGCCACCACTTAAATAACAAAGTATTAATAAATACAAGCCTTTGAGGATTTTCCTAAATGAATACAAAATAGTGACTTGTAATTAACATACTGATTTTTTCTATATAAATGTTTATACATGTTTAAAAACCTACTTCTATTTTTCTCCATCTTTTTCTTTTCTTCTTTATCTTATTATTGAGGTATAGTTGACATACAATGTTGTATTAGTTTCAGGTATACAACATAATTCAACAATTCCGTGCATTACTCAGTGCTCAGCACAAGAAGTGTAGTCACCATCTGCCACCATATGTTCTTGCAATATTATGACTCTATTCCCTATGCTGTACTTTTCATCTCCATGACTTATTTATTTTATAACTGGGAGTTTGTACCTCTTCATCCCCGTCACCTATTTCACCTACCCCTCCAGTTTGCTCCCCTCTGGCAACCACCTGTTTGTTCTCTGCATTTAAAAGTCTATTTGTTTATTTGTTTGGTTTGGTTTGGTTTTTAGATTCCACATATAAGTGAAATCATATAGTATTTGTCTTTCTCTGACTTAGCAATCATGGGCCTTCTTGGCCCATCCACGTGTCGCAAATGGCAAGATCATAATTTTTTATGACTAATATTCAATTCGATATATAGGTACATACATGCACCACATCTTCTTTATCCATTTATCTATCGACAGACACTTGGGTTACCACATATCTTGGTTGCACCAATTTACATTCCCAGTGGTAGAGCACAAGGATTCCCTCTGTACTGCATCCTCGCCAACACGCGCCATTGCTCTTCTTTATGATACTAGCCATTCTGACAGGTGTGAGGTGAGATCTCATTGTGGTTTTGATTTGCAGTTCCCTGATGGTGAGTGATGTTGAGCACCTTTCATGTGTCTCTGGCCACCGGTATGTTTTCTGTAGAAAAAAGTCTCTTCAGGTTCTCTGCCCATTCTTTAATCGACTTATTTGATTTTTCAATGTTGAGTTTGATATGTCCTTTATATATTTTGGATATTCACCCCTTATTGAATATATTGCTTACAGATATCTTCTCCCATTCAGTAAGTTGCTTTTATGTTTTGTTGGTGGTTTTCTTCACTGTGCAAAAGTGTTTTATTTTGGTGTAATCCCAATAGTTTATTTTTGCTTTTGCTTCCCTTGCCTGAGGGAACAGATCCGTAAAAATGTTGCTGATGCTAATGTCCGAGAGATTACTGCCTGTGTTTTCTTTTAGGAGTTTTATAGTTTCGGGTCTCACATTCAGGTTTTTAGTCCGTTTTGAGTTTATTTTTGTGGATGGTGTAAGAAAGTGGTCCGGTTTCGTTCTTTTGCACATAGCTGTCTAGTTTTCCCAATAGCATTTATTAAAAAGACTGTGTTTTCCCCATTGTATATTCTTGCCTCCTTTGTCATTGATTACTTGACTGTATAAGCATGGCTTTATTTTGGGGCTCACTATTCTGTTCGATTGATCTATGTGTCTATTTTTGTGCTAGTACCATATTGTTTTAATTACTATAGCTTTGTAGTATGTCTTAAAATCTGGGATTGTGATACTTCCAGCTTTGTTCTTTCTAAGGATTGCTTTGGCTGTTAGAGGTCTTTGTGGTTCCATATAAATTTTAGGATTATTTGTTCTAGTTCTGTGAAAAATGTTATTGGTATTTTGATAGGGATTGAATTAAATGTGTAGATTGTTTTGAGTAATATAGACATTTAAATAATACTAATTCTTCCAATCTATGAGCATGGTATATGTCTCCTTTTTTGTGTGTGTCTTCTTCAATTTCTTTCATCAATATCTTATAGTTTTCAGAGTAGAGGTCTTTCACTTCCTTAGTTAAATTTATTCCTAGGTATATTTTTTATTTTTTTAATAATTTTTCTTTTCTTTTCTTTTCTTTTTAAAGATTTATTTATTTATTTGTTTGACAGAGATAGAGACAGCGAGAGAGGGAACACAAGAAGGGGGAGTGGGAGAGGAAGAAGCAGGCTCATAGCGGAAGAGCCTGATGTGGGGCTCGATCCTGTAACGCCGGGATCACGCCCTGAGCTGAAGGCAGATGCTTAACGACTGCACCACCCAGGTGCCCCCCTAGGTATTTTATTCTTCTTGGTACAATTGTAAATGGGTTCTTTTCTTAATTTCTCTTTCTGCTACCTCATTGTTAGTATATAGAAACACAATAGATTTCTATATACTAATTTTATATCCTGAAGCAGTTTTGAATTTATTACTTCTAATAGTTTTTTGGTGCAGTCTTTAGGGTTTTCTATAAATGGTATCATGTCATCTGCAAATAGTGACAGTTTTACTTCTTCGTTACCAGTTTGAATCCCTTTTATTTCTTTTTCTTTTTTTTTTTTTAAAGATTTTATTTATTTGACAGAGAGAGAGACAGCCAGCGAGAGAGGGAACACAAGCAGGGGGAGTGGGAGAGGGAGAAGCAGGCTCACAGCGGAGGAGCCTGGTGTGGGGCTCGATCCCATAATGCCGGGATCATGCCCTGAGCCGAAGGCAGACGCTTAACCGCTGTGCCACCCAGGCGCCCCTATTTCTTTTTTTTTTTATCTGATTGCTACAGCTAGGACTTCCAGTACTATGTTGAATAAAAGTGGCAAGAGTGGGCATCTTTGTCTTGTTTCTGATCTTAGAGGAAAAGATTTCAGTTTTTCACCACTGAGTGTGATGTTAGCTATGTGTTTTTCATGTGTGGTCTTTATCATGTTAAGGTATATTTCCTCCACATCCACTTTGTTGAGAGATTTTGTCATGAACGGATATTGTATTTTGTCAAATACTTTTCCCACTCTTTTGAAATTATCATGTTTTTAAAAACCTTTCCTCTTATTAATTTGATGTATTACATTCACTGATTTGCAAATATTGAACCATACTTCCATCCCTGGTATGTACCCCAATTGATCATATTGAATGGTCCTTTTAATGTATTGTTGCATTCAATTAGCTAATATTTGGGTGAGGATTTTTGCATCTTTGTTCATCAGGAATATTATCTGCAGTTTTGTGTGGTGTCTTTGTCCGATTTTGGTATCAAGGTAGTACTGACCTCGTAGAACGAATTTGGAAGTTTTCCTTCCTCTTCTACTTTTGGAACAGTTTGAGAGGAATAGGTATTAACTCTCCTTTAAATGTTTGGTAGAATTCACCTGTGATTAGTGAACCCATTTGGCCCTGGACTTTTGTTTGTTGGGAATTTAAAAACCTACTTTAATATTATATTTATGTTACCTACTATAGTTTTATTTATTTAATTATTTAATAAAGGATATATTTAACCATTTAAAAAGCAAGAGTGAAATGATATTTATCCTAGTTATCAGAAAATCTGATTCAGTGTGGATTTGGACTTATGACTTAAATATTTAAAAGTATTTTCTACAGTATTACACAAATATTAATATTATAATTTAGAAAACGTGAATGTTGGGGATTTTTATTATAATTCATAAATAAATGAGTGGTGAGAGTGTTTGACTATGCCCAGAAGACCGTTGTAGTGCCAGTCAAGCTCCTGATGTGAAGAATAGGGCATTTTATTCTGCTCTGATGTTTTCTCTTACACCAAGCAATATCAGGTTCTACCTAATAGTATTTCTACTAGTGAATAAAAAATATCTTTTTATCAGGTCTTACTGCATTAAAAATGAAAGAACTTGAGTAACTATTTCTCTTAAATTTGGCATCAAAAAGAAAAATCCTGGCCATATGCAGTAATTTAAATTTATTTCTGTGCATTAACAGTCAGGTAGATATAAACTTTTTTTTTTTTTTAAGATTTTATTTATTTGACAGAGAGGAGACAGCCAGCAAGAGAGGGAACACAAGCAGGGGGAGTGGGAGAGGAAGAAGCAGGCTCCCAGCGGAGGAGCCCAATATGGGGCTGGATCCCAGGATTTTGGGATTATGCCCAGAGCTGAAGGCAGACGCTTAACAACTGAGCCACCCAGATGCCCCTGGATATAAACTCTTAAGACATTTTTCCTCCTATGACAGAGGAAGTGTAAGGTATTAGAGAGGTTAATAATGATGTAACCCTAATGAAACCATAAGCCATGGATATTATTTCTCATTGCTTTTGAATATTTCTGAAAATTTACATTTTCATACAGGTTTCATCCAGTGTCTCATTTTGCAGGCTCCTAATGAAATTATTTAGTTGAAAGGAAATGACTAGGTTGGGGTACGGTAGCAATCAGGGAGAGGGAGAGCAGACCCAAAATGTCTCAGGTACCCTTTTCTGTTTCCCCAATCTCTCTTCAGCGGTGAAATCTTTGAAAAGCAGAAATGAGTTTAGTATCCATAGGAGGTTCATTGCAGTGATTTTATTAACCATTAGCCTCACTTTTTATTTTTTAGAGCTGTGCTGCCCAATACCAGAGCTGGAGAATGGCGAAATCATTTCAAAAAGCACTAGCTCTGTGAATAGCTGTGCTTATTTCTACAGAGACACGGTTCATTATATGTGTTATAAGAAATATCAGTTTGAAGCTAGATGCCGCGAAGATGGCACTTGGTATCCCAAAACACCAACATGTGATGAGCGTAAGAGCTTATGGAATTTTATGGGGTTTTTTTTCTTTTCTTTTTTTAAATTTATATTCAGGTTAGTTAACATATAGTGTATTATTAGTTCTGGGGTAGAATTTCATGATTCATCAGTTGCATATAACACCCAGTGCTCATAATATCAAGTGCCCCTCCTTAGAGCCCATCACCCAATTACCCCACCCCCCACAAACCTCCCCTCCAGCAACCCTCGGTTTGTTCGATGTTTCTTCATATCAAGGTGCTGGAGATTATTAAGGGAAGGTTTCAAGTCAGGAAGAATTTGTATACCCTGCATGACTTTTGGAGTGGATAAATTTGTTAAAAAGCATTGCCCACCCCCTAGTCCAAATTTCTTTTCCCTCCTCATTGTTTATTCCCATTCTCTTGACCTTCCTGCTTTGTTTTACTTTTCTGAATCAGTAAAAATAGGCCACGTCTAATACATCAGCTGAACCTTCCAATTATTGCCTTCTGTTTCTTGGTATTTATTGTCTTGGCTTTTCTTCTTTCTGTCCATATGCCTTAATCTGCAGTTCAAGACCCACCCAAATCTGTTTGAACCCATCTTTTGAAACTTGCTTCCTTTCTTCCTCAAGGTTCCTTCCCTTCCTTCCTTCTGCTGTCTCTAAGTTCTCCTCCAGACTCTCCCTCAGTGGGAAACGCCTACCTCTCCCTCACCAAGAGCACTTAAGTGCTAAGCACAATCCTACCTCTCCCATTGTTTTTCCATGGCCCCATCTACTGATATCAAGAACAATTACCCCTGCCGGATAGTGATGCTTCTTCTTGCCTTGTGTGTAAGAAGGAGCCCAAAGGAGCCCTAAAGCAGTTCAGAGTGCTGGGTTCCAGAAGATACTGTAAAGTAATATTGTGAAGTCTCATCACTGTACAGTATTGCGTCTCAACTGACACTTCTACTGTGTCTTATCAGGCCATACCCATATCCAAACAGGTCTATGGGTTCTGGGTGATGAAGTCTTTAATGGGAGTAGTACATTCCATGGCCATGGTCTCAGTACCACACCTCTTTTGCTGTGAGCGGGTTTTCTAGTGGCACATACTGTACTTCTATGCCAATTATTGAAACACTCTATAACCTTCAGATAACAGTGCTGACCGAAGTCCCACAGGCAGGAAAGGCAAACCCATACGTGGAGTACTTGTGTATTTCTGTCAAAATACATATTTGTCCCTTCCAGACAGAAGGGATGCAATATGGTCAACTTGCTATCAAGTGGCTTTGTGGTTATCTCAAGGGCTGGGGTCATATTAGGGACTTAGCCTTGTGGCTGGCAGTTTGGAGATCCAGTGACAGCCTTGGTAAGTGGGAGTCCATGTTGTCGTGCCCATGCTTGTTCTTCCTCCACACCACCACTCTGCTCCTCTTCCTCTTGGGACGGCACTGGTGAGGCCAATGACGGAAGATGGCTGACTTCAGCTGGCTGACACATTGTTTCCTGTTTGATGTTTTAATGCCTACTCTGCTGGGGATGCTCTGTGGGTGTTAACATGCAAACTCAAAACCTTGCACTCCCTGTCGTTCCCGTATGTCCAGTCACCTGCTTCTACCTACCCCAGATCTCCTTGGGCCTAATCATCTTCCAATCTTTGTCCTTAAGGGCGCTGACAAACAACCCATTCATTCTGGGCCTTTCCAGGCTACTTTAATCTATCCTTAGCACATTTCTTTGTCCAACAAAGTGAATGAGCAGAGCCCCTAATTTTTTCTTACTACTCTCTTTCCCTGATCAAGTTGTCATGAAGCTTCCGTCCATTTTAGCTTACACACACATACCCAAAATGCACATCTGTGAATGAGGCTTGGCGTCCCTCTGTCCTGTCAGTTGGTTGTAATGGATACTCCACATGGCCATAAGCATGAGCTAAAGAGGCACTTGTGCAGCAGTGGATGGGCACCAGTAGGTTCTAGGCTCCCTATTTGTGCAGGCTGCTTGTGCCGTCTGGTCCTGCTCATGCTCAATCCCAGATGACAACATCCATTTTATAATGAATTGTTTGTTGCCTGCCTGGCCTTATACCTTGGTTCTGATTGACCAAGATCATGATTTTGGCACATGCTCATTTCATGACCCAGTATGAGGCACAATTTCTATCAGGACCAAAATCATGTCAAGAGTTATGTCTCAAACAGCACATAATTCTCTGCAGCAGTGCATGGCCTTGCTTCAGGATCTCAAGGGTATACCCTGTGATAGTCCCATTGATATTTGCATGCTTTCTGACTATAGCCACCTTCGATAAACTAGGCTTTGCTGGGTCATAAGTTTCAAGCCACAGGACAATTTCACTGCAACTGGACTTGCTGTCGAGCCTTTTCCCAACATGGGCCCCACTAAACCCAACTATCTGTTACGTCATCTAGCATATGGACTGGAATAGTTTTCCCAAGTATGGAATGTACTGCCTCTAGAGTCTAAAACGTTCTACTTGGTGTTACGCAACCTTTTTTGTGGTGTGGTGCGCATATCCCATTAGTTTAGATGGGATCGCCTAACAAGCCCTGAACCCTGGACCTCTAAAGATTATATTGATATGGCAAACCCTTGAATCTTTACCTTGTATAATCTGGAGCATCAGCATGGAAGTTGGAAAAACCCAGTCTTCCCCTTCACTTCCTGTGATTCTCTTGTGTGTCTCTTTTACGACTCACACAGAACACTCACAACAAGTCACGTGACCAAATGTCTGAGTTTTGTTTTGTTTTGTTTTTTCTTTTCAACAAAGAATTCTGCACAACACCAGCTGGGAATCCTATAATTTAACACAATTCCAGCACTATCTAACCGCAGAGAGTAGCAGATCCCACAGGATAAAGGCTCAGTCTCCTGAAACTGCCTCCCACATTAGATGCCAATTGTGGGTAGTAGGTCCCTGGGCTACTACCAAAGTCTGTTCCACCTTGCTGCAGATTGTAGGTTCACACGATCCCCTTGTCCAGTTCCATTAATTTGCTAGAGTGGCTCACAGAACTCAGGGGAACACTAACTTATAATTACCAGTTTATTAAAGGATATGATGAAGGACACAAATGAAGAGATACATAAGGTGAAGTCTGGGAGGGTCCCAAGCACGGGAGCCTCTGTCCCTGTGGAGTTGGGGTGCATCACCCTCTAGTACATGGATGTGTTTGTCCACCTGGCAGCTCTCTGAACAATATACTCCTGAGATTTTATGAAGGTTTGCTCACTATAGGCATGCTCAATTATTAACACTGTTTCCAACTTGTCTCCTCTCTTTGGAGAGGAGAGCAGGCCTGAAAATTTCTAAGCTTCTAAGCTGTGCATCGTGGCTTGGTCTTTCTGGTGGCCAGCTCTAATCCAGGAGCCACTGATATTGCCTCAGTAGAACAAAAGATGTTCTTAGTGTTCTAGGCACTTAGGAATTTACAAGGGTATAGAAGGTCTGTGCCAGAAACCCACATGGATTATCTATCTATCTATCTATCTATCTATCTATCATCTATCTATCTATCTGTCATCTATCTATCTATCATCTATCCCTATTGTCTCAACATGCTAGTTTCTTCTTGCTCATTCAGTAGAATTAGCATGATGCCATTAATGTACTGGGTCAATGTGGATATCCACATAATCATAGTATCATCAGACTCTATTATGACAGGGGCAAGTGAGTTATCATACCCCAGGGCTAAAACGACAAATGTGTGATTTGATCCTTCTGTGTGTATGCAAACTGTTTCTGACCCTCTTTTCTGATAAGGATGAAAAGAAGACATGTGTTAAACCAGTGGCCCCCACTTACCCAAAGATACAAACATCTATTCTAGCAAAGATAACACATCTGAAATGACAAGGAAAATGTTGCTGAGTTTTCAAGAGTCGACTGGAATTACCCATAATCCTAACTTTTCTTGTAGACAGACTGAGGGTGTAAATGACAATAGAATGGGGAGGGAGGTTTAGTCCTTTAAGAGTGGCACCAATTTCCCCATTTCCCCTGCCACCTTGGTATATGATATATTTTTTAAAATGCTGTCTTTTCTTCAAGGGGATGGGGATGGGCAGGATCCGTGGCTTCTACTTGACTTCTTGAATGTGACAGGTCTCACCCCATAGGCCGAGAAGTCAACTTGGGGTTGAACAAAGTATTAATTTTATCCATTCCTATTATACTTCGGAAGATATTAGAGATGACCACCAAGTGGTCTAATGATGGGGCCATGATGGTTCCTCAGCCTGCGGCTTACAGGAGGGCAGCCCAGGTCTTGGGTTTGGCTAAGGGATCCTATGGGCAGAGAAGATGACAGGACAGAATGGAGCCTCCTACAAAACACACGGATTCTGGGATGAGTTGTTTTTTACATTCTACAAGCTCATGCTCTCTCACTTTTATCTCACACCATCAAGATTGCGATTTTCCTCCTGAGGTTGCCCATGGACGTCATGAAGAAGTCATAGGGTTCCGTGTATTCATACAAAATGAAGTGATATATAAATGCGATGAAGGATACACTCTGGTCGGAGTGGCCAAACTCTCTTGCAGTTCCTCACACTGGACCCCTGCAGCACCTCAGTGTAAAGGTAACTCCAGCTCCCTTTGCAGCCGGGTGGCTGGAACTGTCACAAAAGCACGGAAGCATTTGATTCAATTTGATTTCTTTGAAATCATGATTCTGTTCAGGATGCAAACAGTACAAAAGGAATACATGAACATCAACCTTCCTTCCTCTTTCTCCCAGTCATAAAATTCAGCCCCTATACCCACTTTCCTGTATAGTTCCAGAAAAATTCTGCAGGTGGCCCTTTCATCTATGGCCTGTAGCAAAATTTTCATGCAATCTTGCTCTAGCATGAATGTGAGCGCTCATGGGCTAATTCCAAACATCACTAAGTGGCAAATACTTCCCTCACAGCCTAGCACAAGTCACCACCTACCCATGCTGCAGGCTGTGTGTGGGGACAGCACAAGTCAAGTTTAGGTCTGACCTTTACAGGCAAACAGGTTAATAGCATTTTACCATCCGCAAGTCTGGGGATTATTTGCCACCACGGTCTCCATTATACACAGGAGCCAATTGGTAGGAGGGAACATTTCATTCCCAGTGTCTTGATGGGATCAAGAGATGAGGGATACTTGCTTTGTTAGCTGAGAACCTGGGGTCACATGGCTATTTTATATCCTGTCATGTTCTTCAGAATTATAAAGGCCTCGGACAAGTTTCTTTTTCTTTTTTTTTTCTTAAAGATTTTATTTATTTATTCGGCAGAGATAGAGACAGCCAGCGAGAGAGGGAACACAAGCAGGGGGAGTGGGAGAGGAAGAAGCAGGCTCCTAGCGGAAGAACCTGATGTGGGGCTTGATCCCATAATGCTGGGATCACGCCCTGAGCCGAACGCAGACGCCCAACCGCTGTGTCACCCAGGCGCCCCTCGGACAAGTTTCTTAACCTGTCTGTATCTCAACTGTCTCCTAGAAAAATGGGAGAGGTAACAGTCCTTACCTCACAGAGCTGAATCACATAAAATGCTTAGCCTGAGTCAGAGCTATAACTGTGGTCAATGGTCAACCTAAATGTTAACAAATATTATTGTTACCAACACAAAAGAAAAGATAGAACACTTGGTAGCACCCATGATAGTTAATTCTTATCATCCTAGATCTGTTGTCATGTCTTTTTCCTTAGATTTACATATTGCTTAAAACTGTGTTTCCATTGTAGCTCTGTGTCCAAAACCAGAAATAGCCCATGCAAAGCTGTCTGTGAATAAGGATCAATATCTTCAGGCTGCAAATGTCACCATCCAGTGTGACTCTGGCTATGAATTGGATGGTCCTCAAAGTATCACCTGCTTAGAGGACAGAACCTGGTACCCCGGGGTGCCCAAGTGCGAGTGGGTAAGTGGCACGATTCAAGATAAGCTCCTGTGCTAGCCACCCTAAAAATGGGGCCTCAAGCCCAAGCACTGTCCCAGCCTGCAGTGGTGAGATCTGACTTGTCAGGAGTCATTTCGGAGTCCTTTGAAGGTATTCTCTTCTTTCTTGAAGCTCTCTGGCCAGGTAGGACAAGCTTTCCTTTCTCACTGGAGAACAAGAAAAAACCATGCTGTTTAGGGAGAAGAGGGTCTCAGATACCTGGTCTTTTTCTAGACTATATAATAAATTGTGTTCCATTTCTCATGGTCTCAGAAACAGCCTCTGTCCTCACAGAGGCCCCCTGAGAAGCTGCCTCAGAACAGGTCCTTATCCCTCTGGGAAGGACTGTGGTGGGACCCAAGATATTTTCTGGTTTTCCTGCTCACCAGCAGTCCTATGCTTGGTCTTGGCTCTGAGCCTGAAATCCTGTCATTGTCAAGAGATCCTCCCTCAACCCTGCTCTTTCTTGATTTGGAGAGAAGCCACTCAACCACACCCAGCATCTACATCTCTTTCAGGTGGTCCCTGAAAGCTGTGAACATGTCGGCAAAGGCAGAAAGATCATGCAGTGTCTCCCCAACCCAGCGGATGTGAAAACAGCCCTGGAGCTGTATAAATATTCTTTGGAGATTGAACTACTGGAACGACAGATAGAAAAGGCGAAGAAATATACTGCAGAGTCACCACGATAATTTCCCCCAAAAGAGGGAGAAACATGTGCTGCCTTCAATACAATACAGATCACTTCAGCTTACCAACTCTACTGTCCCCTTCGCACCATCATTCACGGGAATAAATGTCTAGAAAGGATAATTTGTTCACAATTAGGGCTTTGTGACTGTAGATTTATTGATTGTCTTGTAGCTGATGGTTTTCCTTTTCTGGACCCAAAGCACACATTTTTTTCAAGTAAAAATGTATGTATCAAAAACGATTTTGTCTTTGTGGTCATTAGAACTCTGTCCTTCATGAGATCCTTAACACACCCATTGAAGTTAATTCATTTCCTTTACTGTGAGGGCCTTGGACATGGACGTCACTCACAGCAAAACATTTCCCCGGGTTGCCTCACTGCACACTTCCACATGTGCAAATCCCTCAGGTCCGCAGTATTTAGATCAAATGTCAACACACCCCAAAATCCTGGTCCTTTCTCCCCATTTGAAGGGAGTCCTGCCCTTTACCAATCCCCATGCACTTGCCCTCTGCCTCACCAATGCCACCTCTCGATTTCTGCCTGACAGGAAAGGGGATCGTGTTTGTGTCTGGACCTCCTTCTTCCATTTTGAGAGAACAAACTCTGATAGACTGATGAATGAGGTTCACGTGGCGGCCAGCTGTGTGTTCCCAAGTCCTCCATTTTCCTCAACAGAAAAGTGAAATGGCCTGAGCAAGTATCCCACACATGAAGAGAAACCCCCATCAATCTCCTCTATATCTTAGGGTATCCTGGACACTGTTGTTCCTTCTACTCACCACCCCCTCCAAGGCTTACATCCTCTGAAATCTCTCATTCATGTCGCAGCCCCTTTGCTTGTCTCTTCTCTCTTTGTTCACATACCTCTATGGGGGAACGCTGGCCTCTTTTGTTTTCATTTCACCAAATACACTCTGCAGAGGCACTGGTGTCTCATAGGTTTTCGCTGAACTTCAGATGTCACAGAGGGGCTGGAACTGTAAGAGAAACCGACCTAACATGGAAGGTAACTATGGCGGGTCCTTAAAACCATTTGCCTGCTCCTGCTTATAGGAAATTGTTAGATTTTTATCTTGGGTTTCCCTTTAGACAAGGATTTGTGGGTTACTGGTTTCCTTGGATGGTGGCCCCAGAAAGCAGTGTTTAGCGAGTGGGTAGTGAGAACGATCAGATGAGAAAGGGAGGACAGCTGAAGGAAGGAGTTTATTGGGGTGATAGTGTGGTGGCTAACAGGTGCTCAGTTATGCCAACTGTGCTCTGAGAGCGTGTGGGACACAATTCTGAGTAGTCTTTGCAGGGGTGAGGACCTGTGGCATTTATCCCCTAATTCCCTCCTCGGCGATGATTTGCTCCAATAGCTTTGATGGCCAACACCGTGGGCCCACTGAACAGACTCCCGAGGACGGGGTCAGCATCAGCGCAGAGAAGCTGGTAGCCGAGGGCACCATGGGGGCCCCTGCAGCAGCCTCCAGAACAGGGATATGGGCAGAGCAAGGCTGGCCTCTTCTGTTGTTGCCTTTTCTCTGTGGTTCTCTTCGGACATCTGTTCTGACCTATCTCTGTCTCTCTACGCAAAACTCTCATTTCTCTTTATCAGACACCTCTAGCATTTGCTTCCATCATCCTGAACAGATTGATTGATTGATTTTCTAACAAGAGCTGTTCATTTCTCTATCTCCCATTGAGATTTCTCTTTTATCTGAACTCTCACAAATCGAATATTTACCTACCCTGCCTTCAAAGTGAGTGTAATTCACCAAGAAGTCAACAATCGAGTATCACAAATATTGCTTCCCGGCTTTGGGTTTGGGACGTGAAGATGTGGCATGAGCCTCAGGGGTCCCACAGACATTCTGTGGATAGAATTGCAATGTGATCTGCTGGTGCTGTTTAAATGTCTGTGTATTATAGCTATTATTTCCACAGTATTCACCAAAATATGATGTAGGAAAGTGGAAAATATTGTTAGAGATATGCACGAGCCGAGATGGCTTTTAGACGACCTTATCAAAAGATTTTACAGCAGAGGTATTTGCTCAGTCTGTTGCTCATTAGGGGTTTGAAGAGAGGAAGGAAGGGAGACTGGATAGTTTATACCAAAAATCTAAAATGAAATTTAGAACATATGGAAACACAATTGCGTTGCCTTCTGAGACAGGAGCAGATGTGTCATTTCCAAAAAACGGAGTTGCCAGCATGGTCTCGCGTTAGCAGGAGAGTATCACTGCAAGCAGAGAAAACCCGAACAGATGTCCAGTTCACGTCCCCGCCTTTCTGCTGCGCCTCTGCTTCTGGACTTCTCTAACAGCAACAGGACTGGAGGAGAGGATGTTGACCGGTTCCCAGGGGTGAGGTGCAGATAAATATCCGACAAGGGCTGTTGTCACACACCAGCTCTCACTGATTCTCGCTCCCCTTTCTTCACCAGCAAGGGTGTCTGCCTCCAGCCCTGTCCCTTGCCACCAGCCTCACTCAGGAAAAATTTTCCTTCGTTAAGTAATAATTTTAAAAACATGTCTTTGCTTGGTTATTTTATTTTGTTACAAGCTGTTTGAATTAATTTTCTATTTCATTATTATTTATATCACATTATTTTACTTTATTTTTATTTATTTATTTATTTTTACCGTAGTAGCTCTTTTCTCCAGCATACAGTCAAACCGAATTTGTATCTGGTGTTGTACAGGATCCCCACACACCGTGTGCTTTATCCTCGCAAACGAGTCCACTGAAGCTTAGATAATTAGGTAGTTGCTCCTTTAAATGCATTATATATATTGAAATCCTTGGTATATTTTTGAAGCTGTGTTTAAGAATGTTTTACCGATACAAAAAGCTTGGTTTGGATATTCAGGTGGGCTGGGAAAGAATAATTTTTCCCAATTTCAAAAGGGAAATTAATATTTCTGTTATCTGAACAGTCACGTTTGACATCATTTTATCAGTGGATTATAATTGAATAGCTAACAAAGTATGCTTATATTTTCATATGATTGATGTGTTCAGATAAAGAATTATCTACCTCAGTCTTCATTCTTTATCTGTACAGAAGACATAGTGGAGGCTTTTAAATGTCAAGTCTTCATGGTTCCTTCCTTGACATATTCTGTGAGCACATCAGAGCAGCACAGAGACTTATTTTCACACAGATATGAATTATTCCTTCATTCTTTAATATATTGTTTTATGTAAATGCTTTTAAAAATGATTGAAAATAAATGCATGCATATGCAAACAAATATTGAAACAGTAAAGATGAGCATAAATAACTGCATGACATTTTTTTCCTTTTTTCTCTTCCCATTTTATATTTATTTATTTATTTTTTTAAAATGATTTTTTATTATATTATGTTAGTCACCATACAGTACATCCCCGGTTTCCGATGTAAAGTTCGATGATTCATTAGTTGTGTATAACACCCAGTGCACCATGCAATACGTGCCCTCCTTACTACCCATCACCAGCCTATCCCATTCCCCCACCCCCCTCCCCTCTGAGGCCCTCAGTTTGTTTCTCATAGTCCATAGTCTCTCATGCTTCATTCCCCCTTCTGATTACCCCCCCTTTCTTTATCCCTTTCTTCCCCTACTGATCATCCTAGTTCTTATGTTCCATAGATGAGAGAAATCATATGATAGTTGTCTTTCTCTGCTTGACTTATTTCACTTAGCATTATCTCCTCCAGTGCCGTCCATGTTGTAGCAAATGTTGAGAACTCATTCTTTCTGATAGCTGAGTAATATTCCATTGTATATATGGACCACAACTTCTTAATCCAGTCATCTGTTGAAGGGCATCTCGGCTCCTTCCACGATTTAGCTATTGTGGACATTGCCGCTATGAACATTGGGGTGCATATGGCCCTTCTCTTCACTACGTCTGTATCTTTGGGGTAAACACCCAGTAGTGCAATGGCTGGATCATAGGGTAGCTCAATTTTTAACTTTTTAAGGGACCTCCACACTGTTTTCCAGAGTGGCTGTACCAACTTGCATTCCCAATAACAATGTAGGAGGGATCCCCTTTCTCCACATCCTCTCCAACAATTGTTGTCTCTTGCCTTGTCTATTTTTGCCATTCTAACTGGCATAAGGTGGTATCTCAGTGTGGTTTTGATTTGAATTTCCTTGATGGCTAATGATTTTGAACATTTTTTCATGTGTCTGTTAGCCATTTGTATGTCTTCATTGGAAAAGTGTCTGTTCATATCTTCTGCCCATTTTTTGATTTGTTTATTTGTTTCTCGTGTATTGAGTTTGAGAAGTTCTTTGTAGATCTTGGATACCAGTCCTTTATCTGTAGTGTCATTTGCAAATATCTTCTCCCATTCCGTGGGCTGCCTCTTAGTTTTTCTGACTGTTTCCTTGGCTGTGCAGAAACTTTTAATCTTGATGAAGTCCCATAAATTCATTTTATCTTTTGTTTCTCTTGCCTTTGGGGATGTGTCATGAAAAAGGTTGCTTTGGCCGATGTCGTAGAGGTTGTTGCCTATGTTCTCCTCTAGAATTTTGAGGGATTCCTGTCTCACATCGAGGTTTTTCATCCATTTGGAGTTTATTTTTGTGTATGGTGTGAGATAGTGGTCAAGTTTCATTCTTTTGCATGTAGCTGTCCAATTTTCCCAGCACCATTTATTGAAGAGACTGTCTTTTTCCCACCGGATGTTTTTTCCTGCTTTATCAAATATTAGTTGCCCAAAGAGCTGAGGGTCCATTTCTGGGCTCTCTGTTCTGTTCCATTGGTCTCTGTGTCTGTTTTTGTTCCAGTACCATGCTGTCTTTGTGATCACAGCTTTGTAGTACAGCTCGAAATCCGGCATTGTGATGCCCCCAGCTTTGTTTTTCCTTTTCAACAGTTCCTTGGAGATTCGGGGCCTTTTCTGTTTCCATACAAATTTAAGGACTGTTTGTTCCAGTTCTTTGAAAAATGTCCTCGGTATTTTGATCAGGATAGCATTGAAAGTGTAGATTGCTCTGGGTAGCATGGACATTTTAACTATGTTAATTCTTCCGATCCATGAGCATGGAATATCTTTCCATCTTTTTATGTCTTCCTCAATGTCTTTCAAGAGTGATTTATAGTTTCTAGAATATGTCCTTTAAGTCTCTGGTTAAGTTAATTCCAAGGTAACATATGGGTTTTGGTGCTATTGTAAGGCTTCCAGCTTTTCCCCATTGAGAATAATATTTGCAGTAGGCTTTTCATAGATGGCTTTTATGAGATTGAGAAATGTACCTTCTATTCCTACACTCTGAAGGGTTTTAATCAGGAAAGGATGCTGTATTTTGTCAAATGCTTTTTTGGCATCGATTGAGAGGATCATATGGTTCCTGAGTCTTTTCTTGTTGGTATGATGTATCACACTGATTGATTTGCGAATGTTGAACCACGCTTGCATCCCAGGTATGAATCCCACTTGATCGTGATGGATAATCCTTTTAATGTACTGTTGGATTCTATTAGCAAGTATCTTGTTGAGGATTTTGGCATCCATATTCATTAGGGAGATCGGTCTGTAATTCTCCTTTTTGAGGGGGTCTTTGCCTGGTTTGGGGATCAAGGTAATATTGGCCTCATAGAATGAGTTTGGTAGCTTTCCTTCTGTTTCTATTTTTTGAAATAGCTTTAGGAGAATAGGTATTATTTCTTCTTTGAATGTTTGGTAGAATTCCCCAGGAAAACCGTCCGGGCCTGGAGTTTTGTTATTTGGAAGGTTGTTTATCACTGACTCAATTTCTTCATAATTAATTGGCCTGTTTAAGGAATCAATTTCTTCCGGTTTC
The DNA here is from genome assembly GCF_024610735.1 of Ursus americanus. NCBI lineage: Eukaryota > Metazoa > Chordata > Mammalia > Carnivora > Ursidae > Ursus > Ursus americanus. The sequence continues at coordinate 73,450,010 of NC_142128.1, forward strand.
AGTCTTGATAGTTTATAGGTTTCCAGGAAGGATTCCATCTCTTCCAGATTGCTTAGTTTATTGGCATATAGCTGTTGATAAAAATTTCTAATAATCCTTCCAATTTCAATGGTGTTCGTTGTGACCTCTCCTTTTTCATTCATAATTTTAATAATCTGGGTCCTTTCTCTTTTCTTTTGGATAAGTCTTGCCAGTGGTCTGTCAATTTTATTGATTCTCTCAAAGAACCATCTTCTAGTCCTGTTGATCTGCTCTACTATACTTCTGGTTTCTGCTTGATTGATATCAGCTCTAATTTTGGTCAACTGCTTCCTCGTGTGTGGATTAGGCCTGTCCTTCTGTTGCTGTTCCAGCTTCTTGAGGTGAGAATATAAAAACTGCATTTTAGATTTTTCTATTCTTTTGAGTGAGGCTTGGATGGCTTTGTATTTCCCCCTTAGGACTGCCTTTGCAGTATCCCATAGGTTTTGGACCATTGTGTTTTCATTCTCATTGGTCTCCATAAATTGTTTAATTTGATTTTTGATTTCCTGGTTTATCGAGTCATTCCTGAGCAGTATGGTTCTTACTCTCCAAGTGTTTGAGTTTCTTCCAAATTTTTCCTTGTGGTTGAGTTCCAATTTCAGAGCGTTGTGGTCTGAGAATATGCAGGGGATAATTTCAATCTTTTGGTATCGGTTGAGACCTGTTTTGTGTCCCAGAACATGGTCTATTCTTGAGAATGTTCCATGGGCATTAGAATAGAATGAGTATTCTTTGGTTCTATGAGGTCCAACTCATCGAGTATGGCATTCAAAGCCTTTGATTCTTTGCTTAGTTTTTGCCAGGGTGTTCTGTCTATTTCTGATAGTGGAGTGTTGAGGTCCCCTACTATTAATGTATTTTTATTTATATGTCTCTTTATTCTGGTTAAGAGTTGGCTTGTGTATCTTGCTGCTCCCCTGTTGGGGGCATATATATTTATAATTGTCATATCCACTTGTTGAATACTTCCCTTAAGAATAATATAGTCTCTAACTATAGTCTGTAGTTTAAAATCCAATTTATCTGATATGAGAATTGCTACCCCAGCTTTCTTTTGAGGTCCATTTGCGTGAAAGATGGTACTCCATCCCCTTACTCTCAGTCTGAATGTATCTTTGGGTTCGAAATGAGTCTCTTGTAGACAGCAAATGGATGGGTCATTTCTTTTTATCCAATCTGCAACCCTGTGGCGTTTTATGGGACCATTTAAGCCATTCACATTAAGACTGAGTACTGAGAGATATGATTTTAATGATGCCATGTTGCCAGTAAAGTCTTTGTTTGTATTGGCTGTGACTTCCTGTTCTGTATCACTCTTGGGGCCTTTTTACTTTTATAGAACCCCTCGTAATATCTCCTGTAGGGCTGGTTTCATGGTTACGAAATTGGTTTGTGACTGGCGATTCTGAAATGTCTTTATTTCTCCATCAATTCTGAATGACAGCCTTGCTAGATAAAGGATCCTTGGCTGCATGTTTTTCTCTGAAAGAGCTTTAAATATGCTCCCCCAACCCTTTCTCTCATTCCAGGTCTGTGTAGACAGGTCTGACGTAATTCTGATGCCTTTGCCTTGGTACGTGAGAAATTTCTTTGCCCTGGCCGCTTTCAATACTGTATCCTTGGATCTAATATTTGTGAAATGCACTATGACGTGACGTGGCGTAGGTTTGTCGTGGTTGAGCTTGGGAGGGGTCCTCTCTGCCTCTTGGACACGAATGTTTGTTTCCCTTGCTAGATTAGGGAAGTTTTCAGCTACAATTTGTTCAAATATCTCTTCTAGACCTCTGTTTTTCTCCATCCCCTCGGGGATGCTGATGATTCTAACATTGGATAGTTTCATTGAGTCAGTAATCTCCCGTAACCTACATTCGTGGGTGTGGATTTTTTAAAGACCATCTTCTATTTTCATTTTTTCCTCTATTAACCCATCCTCCAATTCACTAACCCGTTCCTCTGCTTCTGTGACCCTGGCCGTCAGAGCCTCTAGTTTTGCCTGCATTTGGCTCATAGAATTTTTAATTTCTGTCAGATTCGCTCTCATTTCTGTCCTTAGGGATTCTATATTCTCAGTAACCTTTTCGTTAATAGTTTTTTCAATTCTACTCATCATTTTGACCATCGTTACTCTGAATTCCATTTCTGATACTTTGGTTACATCTATATCCATTATTTCTGTGGCAGAGGCCACAGACTCACTGTCTTTTCTTTGCTGGGGGGGGGGGCTTCTCTTTCTTGTCATTCTGATGAGGAGAGGTTGCGGGGTTGTCCAGAGCCCAAATTATTGACTGGGTCCCAGGCCGTGCCCCTTGTTTTTTAGGGATCTTAGGGATGTGGGCTTCTTCTTTAAAGATTTTATTTATTTATTTATGTGGCAGCCAACCAGCGAGAGAGGGAACAGAAGCAGGGGAGTGGGAGAGGAAGAAGCAGGCTCCCAGCGGAGGAGCCCGATGAGGGACTCCTTTCCGGAACGCCGGGATCACGCCCTAAGCCGAAGACAGGCGCTCAATGACTGCGCCACCGAGGCGCCTGGGTTGTGGGCTTCTTGATTTTTCAGCCTGCCTTCTGTGTTCTGGGGGAGGGGCCTGCCGCGCCGATACTCAGGCAGCCATGTTTGGGTAGAGTCTCCGTGTCCCCTGCGAGGGGGGATGGGGATGGGCACTCCCTGAGCCGGTATTTCCAGGCTTTTGTTCTCCGGCGGCTTTCCCTGGCGGTTTGCTGTGCCTCTTCTGAGGGTCAGAGCAGCAGCGGCCGAATCTCAGCCTCTGTCACAGAACAGAGGGATTGCGGCCCGTTCTCTACTAATGTTCTGGCCACTTTAACTCTGTTACTGTTGGTGCTGCTCAATCCTGCAGCGTCCCGGGATGTGCGCCCCACACCCGGCGTCCCAGCCCTCACTTCCAGGGCCGGCGCGTCTCTGTCCTTTGTGTTTCTAACGCCGCCAGCCGCCCCGCGCGCGCTCCAGAAGCTCCCGGTCTCAGTCTGGATCCAGTGAGCGCACCGGGATTCCGGTGTTCCGCGAGATGCCTGGTGGCGCGCACCCGGCTCACGGTCTCAGTCTGCTGTTTTGCGGGTGCCGACCGCGAGCCCCGCCCGCTCCCCCGTGCAAGTGGCTGCCGCTTCCCGGCGCCCGAACGCGGCGGCTCCCTCCCCCTTCCGTTTATCTTCCGATATCTGTGCGCGGTTTCATGGCTCCCCGCTTCGTACCTCAATACTCAGCGCTGGAGATGTTCATTTGTAGAGATCCAGATGCATCATCCTGCGTCTCAGGCTGGTTCCGTGGGTGTTTAGGCTGGTCTGGTACCTATCCAGCTCGACTCGGGGGACCGGCTGAAAAAGGGGTCCCCTACTCCTCCGCCATCTTAACTCCTCCTCCTCCCCATTTTATATTTAAATTAAATGTTTAAAATTTTAATTTTTGTGTATAATTCTATAAATTATAAACTGAATTAGAAGTGCAGCTGTTTCTTTTTCTTTCTTTTTTTTTTAAGATTTTATTTATTTATGTGACAGAGAGACAGCCAGCGAGAGAGGGAACACAGCAGGGGAGTGGGAGAGGAAGAAGCAGGCTCCCAGCAGAGGAGCCTGATGTGGGACTCGATTCTGGAACGCCGGGATCACGCCCTGAGCTGAAGGCAGACGCTTAACGACTGCGACACCCAGGCACCCCAAGAAGTGCAGCTGTTTCTTGACCAATCGACTCTGCTTATCTTTAAAATTAATTTAAAATATATATACATTTAACAAAATAGGGTACTAACCAGGCCCACACAATTCCTTTTCCCTAGTCCCAGAGAACCACTGTTACCTCTTGTAGCATTTCTTTTTCCTGGTATTTATCACCATGTTTTTAGAGAATATATTTTTTTCTACTTTTTAAATAAATTATCCATTAATCTGTTGGTTACAACCAAAGTTTCAATCATCTGATTTTTCTCACTCTTTTTTCCAATATGGTTATTGCCCAATTTTAGTTAAATCATTAATATAATGTTTGCATGTAATTATCACTGCACTGGACCAAGCAGTGTTCTGTGAACATGTTTCTTTACTTTATAACCGTCTTTTATTCTACTCTGGTATTGATGGCGCTCTTTTTAGTGATGTTGTTTGCCTGCTTAGTTAACCCTGTTTCTATTTCCAATTCCTCCTAAATGCCCTGAGAGACTTTTCAGTCCACCAAAATTGTCCAAATGTTCAGAGACAATGGAGCCTTGTAGGCTCCCTTTTTTGTTCCCATGGACTGTTCTCCCAAACTTCATTCTCTCACTTGGTTTTAGTTTGGGTTCCACCAGATGCACAGCCTGAAATAAGAACTAAAGTTAAGTGGTTTGTTCGGGAGTTGCAGGAAACACCAGGAAATGAGTGGGGCTGTGAGGTACGGAAGGGAAGGTAACCAGTAAGGGGTATGTGATCAAGCCAGTTAGGATGACCAGAGCCTAATCCCAGGGAAACTGGTAAAGATGATGAACTCACACCTCACCCAGAGTAAGTAATCACCCTGAGATGAGGGAGTTGGGGTATTGATACACTAGTTTCCATCAGTTGTTAATTGAGATCTGCTTCTGGAAGGTATTGATTACCTCCCTTTTATCCTTATAGGTAAAAAGCAGAGTAGCTTTAAATGGTTCTGGAAGACTGTCTGGGCAAAGGGAGGTAGAGCAGGCAGTTGGAAGTTGTCCAGACTGTGCGGAAGTGCTACGGTCCTAGTGATATGGACAGGATGTCTGACAGTGTCTGCTTCACTGTGGGGTGCTCTCCCTTCTGCAGGCTCACTTTTGTTACTTTCTCTGGTTCTTGGATCCATGCCTTCCTCTCTCTAGGTTTGAAGTACATTCTTTAGGCACTACTCGAGAAATGAAACATAAGAAATAAAAATTTGAGTCCTGACATATTTGAAACTGTCTTTATTTTCACACTGGATTGAGAATTCAGCTGGGTATAGAAAATTGGGTAAAAATAATTTTCCCTCCCATTTTAAAAGCATTTCTCCATTGTATTATTAATTCCAGTACCACTACTGAGAAGTCAGAGGACATCCGAACTTCTGATTTGCCCCCTTCTCTGGAAACTTTTAGGATGCACTTGTTACCCATGATGTTTTAAAATATGTCAGTGCACTTTGCTATCTTCTATCTTTTCATTTACTTTGTCAGTTCTTGATGAGCCCTTTCCATCTATAAACTCATGTTCTTCTGAGAAATTTTCTTATGTAGTTTCGTTAATAATGTTTCTTAAAGGAAATCAAATTAACCTGATACCGTATCTCCTTGTTGATCATGTACCTTTGTTATGCATTTTGTCTTCGTTCCTACTCCCAACCCTACATACATTTCTTGGAAAATTTCTTTGGCTTTATATTCCAACCCTTTTGTTGAATTTCTCAATTTCTTGAAAAACCATTTTATGATACTTTCTAAAAGATTTTTATTCTTTTCTTTTTTTAAAAAAAATGCATACAATTCTTTCTACCTAGATTCATTCTTGTCTCCAAGAGCTATTTGTAATAGAAAAGTGTTATTTTGTAGCTTTGTTAATGATCATTGATCAGTTGTTCTTTTTTTTCAGATCAAAGCCCAAATTCTCTAATTTAAAGTTCTATATATATGAATAAATTTTGCTGACGGTGGCTTACTTGCAGTGTGATGGTACAGTGAGGCATTTAAATCGTGGTTACAACAGCAGCTGTTATATAACCCCCTTTTTATTTTAAGGAAAGAATCACTTCTACCATTTTAAATATCAGCAGGACACGTAGCTCCTCAGCCAGAGCCTCCCTTGGAGCAACATCCTAATGGGTGTAACTTCCTAGTCACTTTCCTGCTTCCTCTCTGCCTCTTGTTTCCTCATGCTAAGGGTTGAAATGCTGACAGGGTGCTGGTGAGCTAACTTCCGCCATGTTGAGGAGGACAGCACCCCAAGGGATGTAGAAACAATAAGCAGGAAGGGACCTGGTCCCTGGTGAACCGTATTGGGCAGAACTGCTGACCGTCCTAAATGCTCTTATGCCTCTTCTTTCATGAAAGACAAATCAAGTTCTACCTGGTTTGAGTCACTAAGGTTTTGGGTGTCCTGTCTCTTGACAAGTGTGGGGTGGGAAACCTCCAGCTCCTAGTGTTTATCAGTGACCTCTCTGTTGCTGTCTAGTTTCTCTAGAGAAAGATCCTCTGGTCTTCTGCTCACTTATTTACAACTTGAATTTCTACTGTGTCAGCTGAGGAGATGATTCCTTCTACATTCTCTGTGAATTCTGATTTCTCCCTCCGCTCGTAACCTATTTCCACGACCACGTTACTTGTGCCCCATGAACATCGAGAGACCGATTCCTTCCTGAAATAATTACTCCCAACTCAAGAAGGTAGATCACTTGCATTTGTCTCCTTGTTTTAGGTGAAATTTTTACCTTCCATTATGACTGATTTGTCTTCCCTCAGAGGTTTGCCCACAGTGGTGCTGAATAATTCTACATGCGTAAAAATGGTATGAAGTTATGTGAAATGTTCATTTGGTGCTGAAGTTTAATTTAGCCTCAGAAAAGTCAGCTACAAAACCCCTGCTGCCACATATTCTCTGACTCCAGGAATATAAATTAAAATTAAGTGATTTATTTTTATCCTAGGTTTAATAACCACAGGGAGAAAGAAATTGGTAAGCCAGACGCTCTGCCACAAAAAAATCTTAACGAGAGACAGTATCAATCATCTTGCCATTTTACAATAACGGGAGCTAAAAAAGGGGCATAGTATTTTCTAAAATTCCTCTGAATCCAGGAGCTACTGTTCCTAGTCCTGTGACACTGATGAAGAAGCCATTTGCAAGATAGGATGAATTCTCTCTATTAAAAATCTTTTGAAAATTTAAGTACTCTCAATGGATTTATGTAATTTTGAAAGTTTTATTTCTAAAATGTAATTTTTCATTTGAAACTCTAGATGTTATGGAGCTCAATACATAGTAGAAGTTTGACTGTTGCAAGGTTTAAATTATATTTATTTTTAAGGTACATCAAAATGCCCATGTATCAATGGGTCCAATCGGGAGCTAGAAACCACACAACGGTTTTTTGAAATAAAAAACTACTAAACTTTAATAACAGATTAACTATATATATATATTTATAGTTATATATATATTTATATGTGTATATATATACACATATAAACTCCTGTATTGGTATCCTAGGGCTGTGGGAGGGTACTTAAGGAAGATTAAACTTCCCAAGGCTCTACTTGCAACCCACTAGATGCCAGAGAAGTTCATGAGTAGCATGGAGCGGAGCTGGTCTGCGGAAATCAACCCTCCAGAATTCAGGTCCAGCGTGAATGAGCTGCTGCCGTCCACACATATGGACCTGCAGCTGGTAAAGGGACAGCAGGGCACTGGTTGTCTGTGACACGAACTGCAGATGATGGCCAGGGGCACAGGTGTGCTGAGCAGTGGGGAGCCCACTAGCCATCCTGCGAGGCAGAGCTGGGACATAGGCAGGTGGCAGCTGGTGACTGGGAGTACAGGCATGCAGATGGAGTGCTGGTATGGTAAGAGGCCTGAAATAGTGCCCCTGTCAGGAGAACCGCAGGAAGGGCATGGCCAGACCACGTAAGGGCTGCAAGTTTGCCATAGATCTGCGCATCATGGGCGTATGACTGGGGCAGAGCGCCACTGGATAACCTCGTCCTCACCAGGCTAACCTACTTGCCGCAGCAGGAAAAGGTAGGAGCGTTCTTTCTTCTTGCAGTGTCCCTCTAGCACCCTCTGTTGAGAAAGCTTAAGATCATGCTTACTGCAGTGTGGAGGTCCCTTAAAAAGTTAAAAATTGAGCTGCCCTATGATCCAGCAATTGCACTACTGGGTATTTACCCCAAAGATACAGACGTAGTGAAAAGAAGGGCCATATGCACCCCAATGTTCATAGCAGCATTGTCCACAATAGCTAAATCGTGGAAGGAGCCGAGATGCCCTTCAACAGATGACTGGATTAAGAAGATGTGGTCCATATATACAATGGAGTATTAGCCATCAAAAAGAATGATTTCTCAACATTTGCTGCAACATGGGCAGCACTGGACGAGATAATGCTAAGCGAAATAAGTCAAGCAGAGAAAGAATTATCATATGGTTTCTCTCATCTATGGAACATAAGAACTAGGAAGATCGGTAGGAGAAGAAAAGGATAAAGAAAGGGGGGTTAATCAGAAGGGGGAATGAAGCATGAGAGACTATGGACTCTGAGAAACAAACTGAGGGCTTCAGAGGAGAGGGGGGTGGGGGAATGGGATAGGCTGGTGGTGGGTAGTAAGGAGGGCATGTATTGCATGGTGCACTGGGTGTTATACGCAACTAATGAATCATGGAACTTTACATCAAAAACCAGGGATGTACTGTATGGTGACTAACATAATATAATAAAAAATTATTATAAAAAATAATAAAAAAAAGAAATATCTTTGATCCAGTGGCCCCACTACTGGAAATCTCCCTGTGGAAATAAAAGAGTTCTATGATTAAAAAAAAAAATCATGCTTACTGTAAAGGAGAAATGCTTAAGGGCATTCCTCTGATTTCCAGGACGTCAGAGCTGTAATAAATGGTGAATTTGGAGCTAAAACGCCATGCATCGATAACCGGCACAGCATGATAACTTAAAGTTGCTAAACTAAAAATGCAAAGTCAAAACCACTCAAGGATTGCTCAGAGTTAGACCCATAGGAGAGAAAATGCCAGACAGTGGCAGGCAATGTATTAACATTAAGATTGAGATAGTAATTTTCTTTGAGTTTATTTTCAGTCAAAGAAAAAATGGAAAATATGATGATTCTATATGTTATTGGTTGAGAAAAGAAACATAATTCTGAAAAAAGACCTCATTTGCTTTTATTAAAATATATGATATGAAAGGCAGAAGCAGGTGCAGCGCTGGGTCCCGGGCGGATCGGACGAGATCAAAGCTGCAGGAGAACCGACAGTGAGGCTCGGAGAGGTGCAAGCATCTTGGAGTTGAGGGACAATGCTCGGTGAGAAGACAAGCTGCCTGCCGACGGAGGCTGTTGCAATATCACTGAATGAGCTTCCTGAACCTGAACAGGATGATGGAGGCCCCACAGAACCTGTTAAAGAACAAGAAACGAACTGGACAGACTTAGCCTTCTGATACCGCCATGGGCATGGTCCCCCAGGGGAAGCTAACACCTGGCTCCTTCTTCATGGACGGCTTTTAAAAAAATACATAGATACAACATGTTTCCTTTCAGTGTCCTAATTCAGAGCTCTAAGTGGTAAATCCACACTCAAAAATGTACAACCACTTAGTTTGTGGCAGCAAAGTGCAATGTGCAAATACTCACCAGAAGGAGAAACTGATGGAGATTTCTCTGGAATGCAGAATATTTGGCCCTTTGAACCTAAAGTTCTTTAATCACTAGCTTGTTTGAACATGACCGGTTCAACATTTTCCTTTAACTCTGATTGTGCTTTACTGTCAGGGTTTAACACTTCCCAACTACTTACGTGTGTCGTTTGACACAGATGAATGAAGATACAGAGGGAAGGGCCAAGAAAGAGGAAGCCAGACATAAGGAGATTGTTACCTTCTCAGGTGCCCCCATTCTGAGAAGCCCTCTGAGTGGCTGTGTATGGTGCCTGCAGGTGTAATGGGTATATAGATAACCCATTCACTGATCACCGGGATTCCTAATTATCACATAAACAGGAAAGAACAGATGAATTTTTTCTGGCTTGTTTTCATTTTTGTTGTCATTGTCATCAATCAACAAACATGTGCTACGGATCCCTCACTGGGTTCATTGAACAGTGGAACAAAGGAGTTCTGATGAAAGAGAAAATCATGGTCTGTCTCTGTTCTAGAAACTTTACTGCTGAAGCATTGTGATGATTGTGTTCCAAGCTACAACTTGATGCTCCTTGTCATTTTGGTGTCCAAGCAATCATGGTCCTCCACCTGATTTACCATTTGCTTCTCCAATAAACAAGCTGTATCAGACAGACTTCAAAACTGGAACCGCCCTGCCAGCCATCCTGGCTATTGTAGAATCAGTTCAAGTTGATGACTTGTAATGCTAGAGACTTATCAGATTATAGAGGGTTTTTGTGTCAGGATCAACATTTATTTTTCTCACCTGTACTTTCATTGTATTTGGGGAAGTTCTCTTACGAACTTAATGAATCCTTCACTTAAAATGAAAATCTTTGATCAAAATAGTGTTCAAAATTATTATCAGCTATACTGTTTGCAAGAAGGCAGTTAGGAATTCACACTGAGATAATTTTCTAACAGTAAGGATATTGAATATAGTTCCCCTTTTCTTGTTGCCCTGTGACCAAGGGCATACATTTTTGAGAACATACATTGGTAAGAATACCTGGTCCACCCTTTATTGTCACCGTGATCTAAGTGAGCAAACAAATCTAAGCACATTTTTTTTCTCTCTTCTTAAAATGTATCAGAAAAATGGGATAAATGTTCACATTTATTTTTCCTCAAAGTAAAATTCACAAAGTCAGGATCAGAAATAAACACTGAAAAAAAAATCTCTGGGTTTACCTAGAAGCAGTGGTTCAAACTATCCACCAGATTTTCCTTCCAATGCTATATTTTGTAAGTAATTTTAATGACTAGTCATCATTTTCATTTTCCTCCTAGAGAAATACAGAAATCCAGGAGACATAACCAATGGGAAATTGGAAGTGAAGGCAGATGTTCTTTCTGGTTCAACTATAGAATTTAGGTGTTCAGAGGGATAAGTATAAGGCAACCCAAAAGAATACTTTTATTTTCAATTTTTATGAGTAGATCGATGCATTCATGTGTTTCAAAAATAAAAATGTGTAAAAAGGTATACAAATGCCTGCAATTAACTTCCTTGTTCTGTTTTTTTGTACCTCAGAAAGAATGTAGGGCAGGAAATTAAAAATGTGTTTGTACTGTTATCTTTGCCTGGATGATTTTACTCCACATTCCAACATATCTAAAACCTACTACCTTTTATGTATAGAAGGGGGCACAAAAGTCATCAAATTCTTCAAGCAATCATACTCTGCACCTAGAAACCAGAGGGAGGTGGGGAAAGAACATTACAAAATTGCAAAAGCCCTTGGGTGTCCCCTTCCAGTTAGTTACTAACCTACCACTCTCGGCCTGTAAAGAATTCCACTATCCTCACTTTCAACAGCACAGATGGTTTTAAGTTATTTGACTTTATAGAAATGGAATCATACATTGTGCATTCTTTCTTCCATGTCTTTTAATTTTTTTGCTAACCATTATATTTGTGCGATTCATCCATGTTGTGTACAGTCGACATTCATTCATTTTAATTTCTAAGTATTCCACCATTGTCTGAATCTACCACAATTCTCTTACCCACTCTACTGTTAAAGAACATTGTGTTATTTTCAATTTGTTTTTGGCCATGAACATTTTTGCACATGTTTTGCTGAGCACATCTTTTTTTGTTGTTGTTGAAGATTTTATTTTTGAGTAATCTCTACACCCAACGTGGGGCTTGAACTCACAACCCTGAGATCAGGAGTTGCATGCTCTACAGACTGAGCCAGCCAGGTTCCCTTGAGCACATCTCTTTTTGATGAACCAAAACCTAACAGAATTGCTGGCTCATAAGAGAAAACTGTTCAGCAGTTTTCCACAGTGGTTGTGCTGGATGATATCCTCCCACCCTATCCAAGCAGAACATGCAAGTTCTTTACAATACTTGCTATTATTTGTTTACCTGAGAAATTCTGTTGGGTATGCAGTGGTATCACATCATGCTTTTAATTTGCACTTCCCTCATGATTAGTGAGGTTAAATAACTTGTCGTATATTTGTTGACCATGTGGATATTTTTTAATGTGAAGTGCTGGTTTAAGTCTTTTGTCTATTTTCCTATTGGATGGTCTAGCTAGTTCTAATTATTTGTAAGAGTTTTTAACATAATCTGGAAAAAACGTTCTTTGTGAGTTATGTATTGCAAAACGCTTTTTCTTGCTCAGTAGCTTGGTTTTTGTTTTGTTTTGCTTTATTTTTTTGTTTGTTTTTTTTTGCTTTCATAAGATGTCTTTGGTAAACATAAATTCCTAATTTTAAGGGAGTACAATTTAGCAAGTTTTTTCATTTTGTTTCTTGGTTTGGGTATTTTAAAAAAATCTCTGTCATTTTGATTAGTGGTTTTTAAATTTGCTTTGTTTTTGTTGTTGTTGTTGTGTCATGTTTTGTTTTGGGGGTTTTTTGGTTTGTTTGTGTCCTGTTTAAGAAATCTAGCCTGGGGCCTTGGTTCCTCTCTTTATCCCTTGCCTGGTGGCCTCGGCCTCTCTCTCTATTGCTTTGGAGCTCATGTGGCCAAGCCCACCGAGTGGGGTCCCCACATGGTCAGGCACAGGGCTCATCCTAGGCAATGTGTGGGCTTGTCCCTGAGGCTGGCCTTGCTCAGGTGGGCATCCAAAGCCAAATGCTCAGCCCCTTGGGTCTCACCGTATCCTTAGCTTCTCAACCTAGGCAGCTGGATTGATTCCAGCCAAATCATTTTCTAGAATTTAGTTGTTCTGACCCCAGTTGTCAACATTCTTTGAGGGTCTGCTATATGCCAGGTGCTGAGGTTACCGCAGGGAATAGACACAAACTCAAAAAAAGTTGGTAGTCCAGGGCAGGAGCCCTGCCTAAACATTAATCCTATAGATAAAATACTCAAATAATGACTCTATTGTAAAGAAAGGAAGAGTCCCGTGTTAAGGATAGAGTGGAATGGCCTGGAAGGAAGGCCACTGGAATCATCAGTGTCCCCAATACTGAAAACATTTTATTTTCCAGAGATTATCCTTACCACGTAAAATGGGGTTTCATAGTACAGAGATTCTCCTCCCTCATGTCTGCTTGTATTTTAAAATGTTCTATCAGATTATGACTTTAGAAGCTTATCAAAACATGGTAATAAGTGGAAACTATGCCACTGACTTCTGTGAGACCCAGCTTTTCATTATTTCAGTCCTGGCGAGGTAGCAGAACCCGAAGCAAACCAAGTGTTGGATCAGCCAGCCCCAACACTTAGCACTTGCAAAGCCCCCAAAATGGAAAGCAAGAGAGAATGACCTTATACAGATGGCAAGAGATGGACAACTAGGTGGGCAGGGATCAGAACAAAGTTTAGTAGAAATGCTTGAAAAACAATAGTTAAATTCAACAGAAGAAAAGAGACTCTGATGAGGATGACGATTATGGAATTTACAGTGTTTAGAGACCAGAACTTCATGGAACAATTTTAGAACGGATAATACTTGGCAGAAGTTAAGATCCGAGTAAACATTTGCTTTGCTTATTACCTATATAGCTTTTAAAGATTAAACCTGTTGCGCCAGAAATATATAAATAAATAAAGGGGAAAAAAGGAAAAAGGAAATCTATGCCTACCCCAAGGTCACAAATATATCTGCCCATATTTTCTTTTAGGAGACTATGGTTTTACTTTCACAATTATATCCGTGACCACCCAAAATTGTGTCATGGTGTGAAGTAGAGAAGCAAGATTCATTTTCTTCCACGCTGATAGCCACCTGACCCGGCGTTTTTATTGAAAGGAGCTTCCTTTCCCGCGTTGCTCTGTAGCATGTCAGTTTGTCATAAATCAATTGATCATGTCTGTTTGGGGCTTCTTACTTGACTCTCAGTTGTCAACCTTTGGTCTGTTTGGTTACCTCACGCAAATGCCATGATGTCTTATTTACTGGAGATTTATAATAGGTCTTGATATGTGGCCTTGTAGGTTCTTCGGTTTTGTTCCTTTCCTCTTATCTCCCCTCCATCTATCTCCTCCTTCATCTTGGAGATTGCTTTTACAACATTTGATCCTTTACGTCCCATTGTAGAATCAGCTTATCGGTTTTCATAAAATGCTACTGATTTTTATGAGGATGCATTATATCTATCAGTCAGTTTGGGAAGGTTTGACATCTATACAACATGATGAAGAAAGGGATTTTGTCTCTTGATAGAGGAGTTGGTCTAGGATCTTTGTGGAAGATCACAGTGGGAGCAGAAGGTTCCTAGGCATACTCTCCTAAATAACGAGTTCAGGATCCTGCATAAGAAACCTTGGTAGGACCATCTCATTAAATGGACATTAGTTTGGCATTGTTGGTTTGCAACACTTCTGGGAGCTTCCCTGCTGTAATTTGAAACCAAGTCCTCCACTTGGAGGGCAGGGAGAGACAGAAGAAAGAGGCAGGCCACTCCAGGTTGGTAGGTGGCAGGTGTAATAAGCAAAGGAAACTGACCTGTGAGGCTTGTCTTGGGAGGCGAGACAAACGGATCCCTGTACCTACCCACACATCTATAAAGAGGCCTACGCTGGGCTCAGTCACATATACCGTGCAGGTGTTCTCAACACCACATCACTATCTCAAAGATATGTCCTTGAAGCAGGCTGAGGGAGTGAGAAAGAGAGAGTGGAACCCACATTCCAAGGACAAGGGAGGAGTGAGGAGCCTTCGAGTGCCCAGGTCCAGCTCACAGGTCAACTGGTGGTCTCATCTTTGATGACATTTCCCAAAAGGCTTAACAGAAAGAGCTTGAGATTTGAGGCAGATTTGGGCTCAGAATCTGACATGGCTGCTGATGAGAAATGTTTGGGGAGATATATTCAGTCTTTCTCAGTTAGTTTCCTCATCTGTAAAATGTAGCTATATTACCAATGTTATAGTTTTGTTCAAAGAAATTCAATGCAATGATTTATGTAAAAGTTTGGAACATAATTAATAAGCAGAAGCACTTTTTTTAGAAAGTAATCTTCTGTTAAACTATCTAAATTACCTCCTTTATCTGACATACTCAGATTTTATGTAGTTCCACTTGATAAAAGGAAGCAACCATGTGGTGCATTTATTTACTTTCCTTTCTCTCCAGGAAGGAAATTAAATTGTGTTGTCATCAATATTACAGAGGGATCCACTCACTTATTTCTGGGGAATGTTCCTCTCTATTTTTGAGAGCTAAGCACTTTGGCTGTTTGATGCTTCGTATTGCAGTTACTACAGTTCATCTGCGTGGTGTGAGTCATTTTCAGACATTTTCCAGTGCTCACCATCCTCTATGGTTGAATATCTATGTATCTTCAAGCAACACATATCCACGGCTGGTCCAAGAGGGAAAGCATGAAGTCCAGGTTGGTAACTTTCTCCACGCTCTTTGCAGAGACTAAAAGAAATAACCTGAGTGGAAGACTGGATAGTTATTAAGGGACCAGTTTAACCCAGATAGTTATTAATAAACGAAGACTTGAAATTAACAAAGATGTCTTCTACAATTTATAATTTAGTGCTTTTGTCAGAAATATAATGCTGGGCTGGAGGTCCTTCACTCTGGTCCAGTGCCATTGAGAAATTCTTGAATTTGCCATGAGCCCCTGTCCATTTATGGTGCTTGATCTTCTACCAATTGATTTTCCATGCACACTTTCTCTGTGCTGTACACACCACTCTGGGAAATTTCCCTTTACTCTCCAACTGGTATAATCTCAAAGTTGGTTGATTTGGCATCACTGATATTCAAGGGAACTTAAATATTGGGGAAATAATTGTCCAAGTCTTTGGACTATGTTTTTTTTCTTTTTTGTCTTTTCACAATATAGGCTTGCGTGCTTTCTCTATTCTAGTGAGGCTGTAACATGTTTGGAAAGAAAATTCAACTACACATCTTTCTTATTCCTGCCTTCCTACTGGGAATTCACACTAATGAATGAAGACAGGATTTCACTGGAAGATGGCATAGAACATACCTCAGCATTGTGCCCTGATTCTGGAAAAAACTGCCACACATTTTCCTAGTTTTTCTCAAGTATTCAAAGAGAAATGGTGTCTGTATGTAGACAACAAGCTAACAAGTGCCCCCCACAACAGTGAGAAATTCTCGGGGTTACAATTGTAAATACAGAATCCCAGAGAGCTTTCGTGTCAACTTCGTATCATACTCCCAAGACTTGGAGCTTTATTGGAGAGCCTCATGTGATCCTGTCCAGTACCTGGTCTATGCAATTCTGCCCCTCCCCTTTTGTGACCCAAATCTATGGCTTAGTTCCTTGTTTAAGACATCAATTTACTACTGACTTAGAGCCTCACTTCAGCCTGATTCAGGGATCTGAGGACGTTGAATCCCAGTGCACTATCTCTGAGACTTTTCGCCATGTCCCCCAAGTTGCAGGGAGTTTTCCCCACTCTGCGCCTTCTTGGGGTCCTGTCTCTACTGCAGTGCCCATCTGTTTTGTGCGGTGAGTACAGAGGTGACAGGGATGAGGGGAGAGTTTAAATCATGGTATGGAAAAGAATTCCGGGTTAAGAATTACTTAAATATAACCAAATGGCAATAATTTAGTACAATTTTGAAGAAGTACATTGAGGTATGTATTAAGAAATATATTTCAATCATTTTAGTCCTCCCCATAGGGCTGTAATGACTCAGAAAGCAAAATATTACAAATCCATGAGAAGCTGATCTAGTCACAAAAAATCCTTTTTGTTTTTAAATTCATGTATTATATTTAAATGGCTGCTCCTCGGGTTTCAAAGAATTAATTCTTCTGTAGGGTTCATGATTTTTCTATGGCATTAATAACTGAGTAGAAATTTTTTGCCGTCTGGAAAGTAAAATTTTATATCATTACAAATAATGAGTGACTTTATGAGAGTAAGATTGCAAAACACTGTATAAACTGAAAACATTAAATCTAAGGTATTATATTGCATGTCAGGGAATAATTGTCCCTAACCAATGAGCACTGAAAGGATTTGCAAGGACCTGCAGGCCCCACTAAGTTAGTGCTGATTGTAAATGCAGACATGAGTAATTCTTTTTGTTTATAAGTGGAAATATGCCAACAAACATTTCTTATTCATCTGTTGATGTGATTTCTTCCTTAAAAGCAAGAATTTCTAAGACTCTTTTAAAAATATTTGCCTATCTATCCCTTAAACCATCTGTCAGAGCATTTAGCATAGAGCATTTTGCACAGAATGGCAAAATCACCCAACAGAGAAGAAGAGATTTTTTTCCCCAAGAGCTGTGTCTTTTTCAATGGAGACTATGTATCCTATTCATGTGATGTTGGCTATTTTCCCAAATTCCAATGAAACAAGGGTTACACAGCAAGCAAAGAGAATGTGGAGGTCCAAGGTGCCATCTTGTTATCCTTCATCAAGATTAATTTCTGGGTTCCCAGAATGATCCCATGCTCCTCAGGCTTCATGAATGTTCTTAATATCACAGAGTGATTTCAGAGTTGTTTTCGTATTTTTAAAAAGATTTTATTTATTTATTCGAAAGAGAGAGAAAGCAGGAGAGGGGGAGGGTCAGAGAGGGAAGCAGACTCCCTTCTGAGCAGGGAGCCCAATGCGGGACTCGATCCTGGGACTCCAGGATCATAACTCGAGCTGAAGACAGTCACTTAACCAACTGAGCCAACCAGCCCCCCAGAGTTGTTTTTCTAAGTGGGGTACTAAAATGTTTTACCTGGAAGTTTTCTACATTTTAATGATAGATATTTGAAGGAAACTTTTAAAGTTAGGCCAAAAAAAAAAAAAAATCAAATATCCTGGGTGATTCTCCTCCATTGGGAATCAAATGGCTAACTCTGTTATTCTTCCAGAGCTCAACCACACCCCAGGACTCTCATTGTCTTCCCTGAGCCCCATTACCTCCTCTTCCTTTATGAATCAGGGAAGGTAGATTATGTCCAACAAGTCACAGAGACTTGTCACAATTCCTTCAGGTTGTTCTGTATTTATCCCCTTTTCTTCTATTCCTTCAAAAGCCCGCCTTACTTCTGGTCCATGTTCAGGATAAGATATACTCAATCTGTCTCAATTGGGTCCCTGACTTTACCTCTTGTTCATCCTTCAGTAACAACTCGTTGCTGCCCCTAAACCTTTGCTCATATCATCACTCTGAGACAAAACGCCTGCCTGTATCTCATCCATCAAAGTAACTTTTATCCAAACCTTAAGATATACTTCCAGTCTCCCCTAGAAAATGTTACCTTACTTTTTCTCTCTTGGTTTTCTCTTTTTTCTTTTTTAGACCTATCTTGTTGGCATTTCTTGTCACTGACACATTAGTATAAACTGACTGATGTTGTGTTTTTGCTATTCATGTGGTTATGACTTATTTTCCTTACGGTATTGCAAGAATGTGCCTCGTTGTCTGCTGAACAGTCTTACAGGGATCGATTCGTATAAATATGTGTGGAGCTAATTCATAAAAAAGCATTTGTTGATGATTTGAGGCTTAGAAAATTCCTTTTATGAACCCTAGACTTGTACACAGGGAATATTTATCTTGGACCTACATGGTCAAAAGGAAAGACAGAGAGATACTTGAGACATGTTCCTTGCTCTCAAAAGGGAAAAAATGTGAATATGGATAGTATCAATTAATTGTTAAATAATTACTAGAGAGTATAGACTGAACCCATACAGAACATGGATTTTGAACAAGCCAGATTTCAGTTCTATCTTTACCACTAAGTAGCTGCCTCACCTGAAACAAGAGACTTACCCTCTCCAAGGATCTGTTTTCTGCTATAAAAAAATGGGAAAGATAGGGGTGCCTAGGTGGCTCAGTGGTTAGGCGTCTGCCTTCAGCTCCAGGCATGGTCCTGGAGTCCTGGGATCGAGCCCCACACCAGGCTCCTCCACCAGGAGCCTGCTTCTTCCTCTCCTAGTCCCCCTGCTTGTGTTCCCTCTCTCGCTGGCTGTCTCTCTCTGTCAAATAAATAAATAAATAAATAAATAAATAAAATCTTATCTTATCAAATAAATAAATAAAATATTTTTTAAAAAATGGGAAAGATAATAGCGTGTATCCCCTGGGGATGTTGTGATGATTGGAAGAGATAATAAATGAAATGTCCAGATTATGTGTACACAGTGTCTACAGTGCATATTCTGTCTACACTCAAAGTGTGGTGTACGTGTTGGCATAGTACACAGATAATGTGTACAGAGTGTCTAGATTATAGTAAAATCTCAGTAAGTAATTGGATTAGATATATAATCTCTTCCTGATAACTGCTATAAGAGCTCAGAGGTATAAATGATGACTATTTGCTGTGCCAGTAGGAGAAGCCTTGGCAAGCAAATGGAACTGAACAGCGAATAGAGAAAAAGAGTGGTATTCTAGGTAGGAGAGAGGCTATGGAGGTGCCTGGGTGACTCAGTTAAGTATCTGCCTTCAGATCAGTTCCTCCCAGGGTCCTGGGATCAAGCCCCACATCAGGCTCCCTGCTTAGTGGGGAGCCTGCATCTCCCTCTCTCTCTGCTGCTCCCCCTGCTTGTAGTTTCTCTCTCTGTGTCAAATAAATAAATAACATCTTTAAAAAAAGAGAAAGGAGAGAAGATATGAGCACAGATACAGATGTGGGAATGGCAGTGGCATATTTGCCTAGATGGATTAATTAGTGTATACAAGAGGGTTCATATAAAAAAGTAATGGCGATTAAGGTTAAAGGGTCCATGGGAAAGGCCAGGAGAGGGTCTCCTAGATACACATGGTTAGCAAATGTTTTTAAACTTTTGTTTCTAGAAAATATACAATTCTAAATTATCATTATTTCATTCCAGCCCCAGTGAAACCATAAGGAGACAGACGTTTTGTCATTGCTTTGGAATACTTCTGAAAATTCATTTTCATACAGGTTTCATCCAGTGTCTCATTTTGCAGGCTCCTAATGAAATTCTTTAGTTGAAGGGAAATGACTAGGTTGGGGTACGGTAGCAATCAGGGAGAGGGAGAGCAGACCCAAAATGTCTCAGGTACCCTTTTCTGTTTCCCCAATCTCTCTTCAGTGGTGAAATCTTTGAAAAGCAGAAATGAGTTTAGTATCCATAGGAGGCTCATTGCAGTGATTTTATTAACCATTAGCCTCATTTTTTATTTTTTAGAGCTGTGCTGCCCAATACCAGAGCTGGAGAATGGCGAAATCATTTCAAAAAGCACTAGCTATGTGACTGGCTGTGCTTATTTCTACAGAGACACGGTTCATTATATGTGTTATAAGAAATATCAATTTGAAGCTAGATGCCGCAAAGATGGCACGTGGTATCCCAAAACACCAACATGTGATGAGCGTAAGAGCTTATGGAATTTTATGTTATTTTTTTTCTTTTATTTTTTTAAATTTATATTTAGGTTAGTTAACATATAGTGTATTATTAGTTCTGGGGTAGAATTTCATGATTCATCAGTTGCATATAACACCCAGTGCTCATAATATCAAGTGCCCCTCCTTAGAGCCCATCACCCAATTACCCCACCCCCCACAAACCTCCCCTCCAGCAACCCTCGGTTTGTTCGATGTTTCTTCATATCAAGGTGCTGGAGATTATTAAGGGAAGGTTTCAAGTCAGGAAGAATTTGTATACCCTGCATGACTTTTGGAGTGGATAAATTTGTTAAAAAGCATTGCCCACCCCCTAGTCCAAATTTCTTTTCCCTCCTCATTGTTTATTCCCATTCTCTTGACCTTCCTGCTTTGTTTTACTTTTCTGAATCAGTAAAAATAGGCCACGTCTAATACATCAGCTGAACCTTCCAATTATTGCCTTCTGTTTCTTGGTATTTATTGTCTTGGCTTTTCTTCTTTCTGTCCATATGCCTTAATCTGCAGTTCAAGACCCACCCAAATCTGTTTGAACCCATCTTTTGAAACTTGCTTCCTTTCTTCCTCAAGGTTCCTTCCCTTCCTTCCTTCTGCTGTCTCTAAGTTCTCCTCCAGACTCTCCCTCAGTGGGAAACGCCTACCTCTCCCTCACCAAGAGCACTTAAGTGCTAAGCACAATCCTACCTCTCCCATTGTTTTTCCATGGCCCCATCTACTGATATCAAGAACAATTACCCCTGCCGGATAGTGATGCTTCTTCTTGCCTTGTGTGTAAGAAGGAGCCCAAAGGAGCCCTAAAGCAGTTCAGAGTGCTGGGTTCCAGAAGATACTGTAAAGTAATATTGTGAAGTCTCATCACTGTACAATATTGCGTCTCAACTGGCACTTCAACTGTGCCTTTATCAGGCCATTCCCATATCCAAACAGGTCTATGGGTTCTGGGTGATGAAGTCTTTAATGGGAGTAGTACATTCCATGGCCATGGTCTCAGTACCACACCCCTTTTGCTGTGAGCGGGTTTTCTAGTGGCACATACTGTACTTCTATGCCAATTATTGAAACACTCTATAACCTTCAGATAACAGTGCTGACCGAAGTCCCACAGGCAGGAAAGGCAAACCTATACGTGGAATACTTGTGTATTTCTGTCAAAATACATATTTGTCCCTTCCAGACAGAAGGGATGCAATATGGTCAACTTGCTATCAAGTGGCTTTGTGGTTATCTCAAGGGCTGGGGTCATATTAGGGACTTAGCCTTGTGGCTGGCAGTTTGGAGATCCAGTGACAGCCTTGGTAAGTGGGAGTCCATGTTGTCGTGCCCATGCTTGTTCTTCCTCCACACCACCACTCTGCTCCTCTTCCTCTTGGGACGGCACTGGTGAGGCCAATGACGGAAGATGGCTGACTTCAGCTGGCTGACACATTGTTTCCTGTTTGATGTTTTAATGCCTACTCTGCTGGGGATGCTCTGTGGGTGTTAACATGTAAACTCAAAACCTTGCACTCCCTGTCGTTCCCGTATGTCCAGTCACCTGCTTCTACCTACCCCAGATCTCCTTGGGCCTAATCATCTTCCAATCTTTGTCCTTAAGGGCGCTGACAAACAACCCATTCATTCTGGGCCTTTCCAGGCTACTTTAATCTATCCTTAGCGCATTTCTTTGTCCAACAAAGTGAATGACTAGATCCCCTAAGATTTTTCCTTACTACTCTTTTTCCCTGATCAGGCTGTCATGAAGCTTCCATCCATTTTAGCTTACACACGCATACCCAAAATACACATCTGTGAATGAGGCTTGGCATCCCTCTGTCCTGTCAGTTGGTTGTAATGGATACTCCACATGGCCATAAGCATGAGCTAAAGAGGCACTTGTGCAGCAGTGGATGGGCACCAGTAGGTTCTAGGTTCCCTATTTGTGCAGGCTGCTTGTGCCATCTGGTCCTGCTCATGCTCAATCCCAGATGACAACATCCATTTTATAACGAATTGTTTGTTGCCTGCCTGGCCTTATACTTTGGTTCTGATTGACCAAGATCATGATTTTGGCACATGCTCACTTCATGACCTAGTATCAGGCACAATTTCTATCAGGACCAAAATCATGTCAAGAGTTATGTCTCAAACAGCACATAATTCTCTGCAGCAGTGCATGGCCTTGCTTCAGGATCTCAAGGGTATACCCTGTGATAGTCCCATTGATATTTGCATGCTTTCTGACTATAGCCACCTTCGATAAACTAGGCTTTGCTGGGTCATAAGTTTCAAGCCACAGGACAATTTCACTGCAACTGGACTTGCTGTCGAGCCTTTTCCCAACATGGGCCCCACTAAACCCAACTATCTGTTACGTCATCTAGCATATGGACTGGAATAGTTTTCCCAAGTATGGAATGTACTGCCTCTAGAGTCTAAAACGTTCTACTTGGTGTTACGCAACCTTTTTTGTGGTGTGGTGCGCATATCCCATTAGTTTAGATGGGATCGCCTAACAAGCCCTGAACCCTGGACCTCTAAAGATTATATTGATATGGCAAACCCTTGAATCTTTACCTTGTATAATCTGGAGCATCAGCATGGAAGTTGGAAAAACCCAGTCTTCCCCTTCACTTCCTGTGATTCTCTTGTGTGTCTCTTTTACGACTCACACAGAACACTCACAACAAGTCACGTGACCAAATGTCTGAGTTTTGTTTTGTTTTGTTTTTTCTTTTCAACAAAGAATTCTGCACAACACCAGCTGGGAATCCTATAATTTAACACAATTCCAGCACTATCTAACCGCAGAGAGTAGCAGATCCCACAGGATAAAGGCTCAGTCTCCTGAAACTGCCTCCCACATTAGATGCCAATTGTGGGTAGTAGGTCCCTGGGCTACTACCAAAGTCTGTTCCACTTGGCTGCAGATTGTAGGTCCCACGATCCCCTTGTCCAGTTCCATTAATTTGCTAGAGTGGCTCACAGAACTCAGGGGAACACTAACTTATAATTACCAGTTTATTAAAGGATATGATGAGGGACACAAATGAAGAGATACATAAGGTGAAGTCTGGGAGGGTCCCAAGCACGGGAGCCTCTGTCCCTGTGGAGTTGGGGTGCATCACCCTCTAGTACATGGATGTGTTTGTCCACCTGGCAGCTCTCTGAACAATATACTCCTGAGATTTTATGAAGGTTTGCTCACTATAGGCATGCTCAATTATTAACACTGTTTCCAACTTGTCTCCTCTCTTTGGAGAGGAGAGCAGGCCTGAAAATTTCTAAGCTTCTAAGCTGTGCATCGTGGCTTGGTCTTTCTGGTGGCCAGCTCTAATCCAGGAGCCACTGATATTGCCTCAATAGAACAAAAGATGTTCTTAGTGTTCTAGGCACTTAGGAATTTACAAGGGTATAGAAGGTCTGTGCCAGAAACCCAGATGGATTATCTATCTATCTATCTATCTATCTATCTATCTATCTATCATCTATCTATCTATCATCTATCTATCTATCATCTATCCCTATTGTCTCAACATGCTAGTTTCTTCTTGCTCATTCAGTAGAATTAGCATGATGCCATTAATGTACTGGGTCAATGTGGATATCCACATAATCATAGTATCATCAGACTCTATTATGACAGGGGCAAGTGAGTTATCATACCCCAGGGCTAAAACGACAAATGTGTGATTTGATCCTTCTGTGTGTATGCAAACTGTTTCTGACCCTCTTTTCTGATAAGGATGAAAAGAAGACATGTGTTAAACCAGTGGCCCCCACTTACCCAAAGATACAAACATCTATTCTAGCAAAGATAACACATCTGAAATGACAAAGAAAATGTTGCTGAGTTTTCAAGAGTTGACTGGAATTACCCATAATCCTAACTTTTCTTGTAGACAGACTGAGGGTGTAAATGACAATAGAATGGGGAGGGAGGTTTAGTCCTTTAAGAGTGGCACCAATTTCCCCATTTCCCCTGCCACCTTGGTATATGATATATTTTTTAAAATGCTGTCTTTTCTTCAAGGGGATGGGAATGGGCAGGATCCGTGGCTTCTACTTGACTTCTTGAATGTGACAGGTCTCACCCCATAGGCCGAGAAGTCAACTTGGGGTTGAACAAAGTATTAATTTTATCCATTCCTATTATACTTCGGAAGATATTAGAGATGACCACCAAGTGGTCTAATGATGGGGCCATGATGGTTCCTCAGCCTGCGGCTTACAGGAGGGCAGCCCAGGTCTTGGGTTTGGCTAAGGGATCCTATGGGCAGAGAAGATGACAGGACAGAATGGAGCCTCCTACAAAACACACGGATTCTGGGATGAGTTGTTTTTTACATTCTACAAGCTCATGCTCTCTCACTTTTATCTCACACCATCAAGATTGCGATTTTCCTCCTGAGGTTGCCCATGGACGTCATGAAGAAGTCATAGGGTTCCGTGTATTCATACAAAATGAAGTGATATATAAATGCGATGAAGGATACACTCTGGTCGGAGTGGCCAAACTCTCTTGCAGTTCCTCACACTGGACCCCTGCAGCACCTCAGTGTAAAGGTAACTCCAGCTCCCTTTGCAGCCGGGTGGCTGGAACTGTCACAAAAGCAAGGAAGCATTTGATTCAATTTGATTTCTTTGAAATCATGATTCTGTTCAGGATGCAAACAGTACAAAAGGAATACATGAACATCAACCTCCCTTCCTCTTTCTCCCAGTCATAAAATTCAGCCCCTATACCCACTTTCCTGTATAGTTCCAGAAAAATTCTGCAGGTGGCCCATTTCATCTATGGCCTGTAGCAAAATTTTCATGCAATCTTGCTCTAGCATGAATGTGAGCGCTCATGGGCTAATTCCAAACATCACTAAGTGGCAAATACTTCCCTCACAGCCTAGCACAAGGCACCACCTACCCATGCTGCAGGCTGTGTGTGGGGACAGCACAAGTCAAGTTTAGGTCTGACTTTTATAGGCAAACAGGTTAATAGCATTTTACCATCCGCAAGTCTGGGGATTATTTGCCACCATGGTCTCCATTATACACAGGAGCCAATCGGTAGGAGGGAACATTTCATTCCCAGTGTCTTGATGGGATCAAGAGATGAGGGATACTTGCTTTAATAGCTGAGAACCTGGGGTCACATGGCTTTTTTATATCCTGTCATGTTCTTCAGAAGTATGAAGACCTCGGACAAGTTTCTTAACCTGTCTGTATCTCCACTGTCTCCTAGAAAAATGGGAGTGATAACAGTCTTTACCTCACAGAGCCGAATCACATAAAATGCTTAGCCTGAATCAGAGCTATAACTGTGGTCAATGGTCAACCAAAATGTTAACAAATATTATTGTTACCAACACAAAAGAAAAGATAGAACACTTGGTATCACCCATGATAGTAAATTCTTATCATCCTAGCCTGTTGTCATGTCTTTTTCCTTAGATTTACATATTGCTTAAAACTGTGTTTCCATTGTAGCTCTGTGTCCAAAACCAGAAATAGCCCATGCAAAGCTGTCTGTGAATAAGGATCAATATCTTCAGGCTGCAAATGTCACCATCCAGTGTGACTCCGGCTATGAATTGGATGGTCCTCAAAGTATCACCTGCTTAGAGGACAGAACCTGGTACCCCGGGGTGCCCAAGTGCAAGTGGGTAAGTGGCACGATTCAAGATAAGCTCCTGTGCTAGCCACCCTAAAAATGGGGCCTCAAGCCCAAGCACTGTCCCAGCCTGCAGTGGTGAGATCTGACTTGTCAGGAGTCATTTCGGAGTCCTTCAAAGGGATTCTCTTCTTTCTTGAAGCTCTGTGGCCAGGTAGGACAAGCTTTCCTTTCTCACTGGAGAACAAGAAAAAACCATGCCGTTTAGGGAGAAGAGGGTCTCAGATACCTGGTCTTTTTCTAGACTATATAATACATTGTGTTCCGTTTCTGGATGGTCTCAGAAACAGCCTCTGTCCTCACAGAGGCCCCCTGAGAAGCTGTCTCAGAACAGGTCCTTATCTCTCTGGGAAGGACTGTGGTGGGACCCAAGGTATTTTCTGGTTTTCTTGCTCACCAGCAGTCCTATGTTTGGTCTTGGCTCTGAGCCTGAAATCCTGTCATTGTCAAGAGATCCTCCCTCAACCCTGCTCTTTCTTGATTTGGAGAGAAGCCACTCAACCACACCCAGCATCTACATCTCTTTCAGGTGGTCCCTGAAAGCTGTGAATATGTCGGCAAAGGCAGAAAGATCATGCAGTGTCTCCCCAACCCAGCGGATGTGAAAACAGCCCTGGAGCTGTATAAATATTCTTTGGAGATTGAACTACTGGAACGACAGATAGAAAAGGCGAAGAAATATACTGCAGAGTCACCACAATAATTTCCCCCCAAAGAGGGAGAAACATGTGCTGCCTTCAATACAATACAGATCACTTCAGCTTACCAACTCTACTGTCCCCTTCACACCATCATTCATGGGAATAAATGTCTAGGAAGGATAATTTGTTCACAATTAGGGCTTTGTGACTGTAGATTTATTGTCTTGTAGCTGATGGGTTTCCTTTTCTGGACCCAAAGCACACATTTTTTCAAGTAAAAATGTATGTATCAAAAACGATTTTGTCTTTGTGGTCATTAGGACTCTGTCCTTCATGAGATCCTTAACACACCCATTAAAGTTAATTCATTTCCTTTACTGTGAGGGCCTTGGACATGGACGTCACTCACAGCAAAGCATTTCCCCGGGTTGCCTCACTGCACACTTCCACATGTGCAAATCCCTCAGGTCTGCAGTATTTAGATTAAATGTCAACACACCCCAAAATCCTTTCTCCCCATTTGAAGGGAGTCCTGCCCTTTACCAATCCTCACGCACTTGCCCTCTGCCTCACTAAGAGGTGCATTGTCAAGCCACCTGCCTCTGTCGGTGAACTGAGCCCATGGGGAAAGTATGAAGGGGTGTCAAACACATACGTGAGAGTTTTCTTACTCCAAGGGTAAGGGAGCTGGGATATTGATACAGTAACTTCTATGGATATTGAGGATATTAAAGTCTCCTACTGGGAAGTGTTAATTATTTTTGACCTCTTGTCATGTTGTCAGAATAACCTTCCATAGTTCTTGAAAAACCCTGGGCAAACAAAGCAGATACTGACGTTTCAAAGTTGTCCAGAATGTGCGAAAGCAGTGGAGCCCGGTCAATATCAACAGGAACTTGACAGTGTCCGCTACACACTTCAGAATGAGTGGGTGGTTTCACATCTGTGCACTCGCCCTCCTGCTCTGCTTTTGCCTCTTGGATTCACGTTCTCCACTTTCTTGGTTTATTTCCTCTGTTTACTGGAGAACCTGGCGATGAGCTGCATAGGAAATGATACCTAGAAAGTAAAACTTTGAGCTTCTGCATATTTGCAACTGTCTTTATTTGAATAGTTGGTTAATAATTTCATTGAGTGTAGAAAACAGGGTTAAAAATAACTTTCTTTTAGAACTTTTAAAGAGTATCTTCTTTGTACAGTAGTTTCCAATATTGCAATTGAAAAGTCAGAAACCATTTTTATTACAGAGACTACAGGATATTTTTTCTTTCTCTCTTTTCTTGCATAAGGAAACTTATTCTTTTTTTCTGAGGAATTTTCTTGGTATAGTTTTTTTAGTAATTTTCTGTTCTCTATTTTTTCTTTTTCTTTATGGATATCCTGGTCACATGTTGGACCTCTGTCAATCCTTATATTTTCTTTCTGTTTTCTGTACCATCATCTCTGTTTTGCCCCTCCCCCATGTTCTTTGGGAATATTTCCTTGCCTTTGTATTTTATTGTTTTATCAATTTTAGAGAATGTTCACAGCATTTTTAAAAAGTGTTCTGTTTATGAGTATAATGACTACTCACATGTATCACAGAATATTAATAATAGTTTCTTTGGAAGCTCTAGTCTCTGCAAACGTCTATTGGTGATTCTAGATTATATGTTCATTATTTTTTAAAGATTTTATTTATTTATTTGACAGAGAGAGGGAGCACAAGCAGGGGGGGTGGCAGGCAGAGGAAGAGGGAGAAGCAGGCCCTCTGCTGAGCAGGAAGCCCGACTTAGGGCTGGATCCCAGGACCCTGGGATCATGATCTGAGCTGAAGGCAGACATTTAAGCAACTGAGCCACCCAGGTGCCCCTTATATGTTCATTTTTAAGGATAGGACCCCCATGCGCTGATTTAAGTTCCATGTATTTGAGGAGACTAATCAGTAAGCCATTCTTTGTTTTTGGGAGCTATAGCAGAGGCTGCTAATTGTTTCCCGGCATTTTCAGGATTTACTTCCTTGAAGTAATAGAACTACCCTCACCCCTTTAAATAAATACCAGCAGGGCACACAGTCCCTTGGAGCAAACTCCTAATGGGTGCAACTTCCTAGTCACGTCCTGCTTACCTTCCACTTCCTCTTTCACTCAGAAATGCTGACAGGGTGCTGGCGAGCAGGCTTGCACCATGCCGAGGAGGACAATGCCCCAGGGGATGTTAGAGTGACAAACAGGGAAGGGACCTTATCGCCAGAGGACTTCATCGGGCTTAGCAGCTGCCCAACGTGAATATGTCTCTGCTTCTGGATCGTTGCGTAAGAGAGATATAAACTTCTGCCTTGTTTTAGCAACCTAGCTTATATCCTACCACATTCAGAGGATTGCCCAAATATCAGTGTTTATTGGTGTCTTCTCTATTGCTGTTCAGTTTCTTCCAAAAAGATTCTCCAGTTTCCAGCCTGCTTCTTTATTAACTTGAATTTCTGCCATGGAAAATGAGATTACTGCCTCTCTGCTTCTCCCTAAACCCCTCAGCCTGTTTCCAATGCAACATTACTTTCACCCTGTCAGCACTGATAGCCTTTATTATCCTTATTGAAATGATTTCTCCCATCCCTAGAAAGTATCTTGGGGAGAGGGAATTTGGTAAATCAGAGATTTCAGATGAAAATTTATACATGAAAAAAAAAGGAGAATATATATGAATGGAGATTATGGATTGAGCTGCCATTTCCTTTTTTATTTTTAAGATTTATTTACTTATTTTAGAGAGAAGAGACAGAGTGTGAGTGGGTGGGTGGGGCATACTGAGAGGGAGAAAGAATCTCAAGCAGACTCCGCGCTTACCCTGCAGCTGGATCTCAGGACATGGAGATCCACTGAGATCAGACCCGATGAAATCAATAGTCAGACGCTTAATGACTGAGCCACCCAGGTGTCCCAAGCTGCTGTTTTCTTTCTTCCTTCCTTCCTTCCTTCCTTCCTTCCTTCCTTCCTTCCTTCCTTCCTTCCTTTCTTTCTTTCTTTCTTTCTTTCTTTCTTTCTTTCTTTCTTTCTTTCTTTCTTCTTTTCTTCTTTTTTTAACGATTTTATTTATTTATTTGACAGAGAGAGAGACAGCCAGTGAGAGAGGGAACACAAGCAGGAGGAGTGGGAGAAGAAGAAGCAGGCTCCCAGCAGAGGAGGGAGCCTGATGCGGGACTCATCCCAGGACACTGGGATCACGCCCTGAGCCGAAGGCAGAGGGTTAACCACTGAGCCACCCAGGCGCCCCTCAAGCTGCTGTTTGCTAATGAGGGATGCAAATGGTCAGTAAAGGAACACTGTTTTCCAAAAATTTCTGATTCACAAATAGTCCTGTGAATAGCTCCTAATCCTGTATTCCCATCATTTTAGCAGATCATCAACTGTCTGATGCCGATATTTTTTGGCTTAAAAATAAGGTTTTCATTCATTATGAATATTTATACTTAACAAATGATGCATATTTATATAACTGAAAAATTTTCTTGCTAAAGAGTTTAAGTAGTTTTTTTCTTTATGTTTAGCTCAGTACCCAGTAGAAACACAATAATTTCAAAAAAATTAGAATATATCAGCTTATAGTAGATACACATAATTTAAACTTGCTAAAATACAAATGAAAAAATCAAAAGCATGAGAGATAGAAGTCAATTTTCTAAAATTTAATTTATATAGTAATCTTTATTGTTTACTTTTAGTCAAACTAAAATGGAAAATATAATGAATCAAGTATTTACAATTATTTGGTAAAAGAAAATATTAGTTCTACAGGAGAAACTTTTTTTTCTGTTATGAAAATAGACTGTGGAATACATAGAGAAATAAATAAATACTGTCTCTTTTAAACTAATAGTTCCCAAATTGGCTAGTTTTACATTTATGTCTCTGATCCATTTTGAGTTAATTTTTGCACATGGTGAAGGGTAAGAGGAGTCAAAGTTCTTTTTTCTTTCTTTTTCTTTTCCTTTTTTTTCCCCTTGCATATGGATGACCAATTGTTCTGTTGAGAAACATTCATTGGAAAAACTATCTTTTTTCCCACTTAATTACTTTGGCACCTCTGTCTAAAATTAACCATATATGTGTCAGTGTGTTTCTGGACTTTATTTTTTCCATTGATCCATAAGTCCATTCCTATGCCGATACCACAATGTGCTGATCATGTAGCTTTATAACAAGTCTTGAAATCAGGAAGTATGAGTCTTCTAAGTTTTATTCTTCTGCAAAAGTGTTTTGGCTATTTTAGGGCCTTGGCTTATTCACGTACATTTTAGAAATAGCTCATCAATTTCTACAAAACATCTGCTGGCATTTGGTTAGGAATGCTTTGAATCTCTAGATCAATTTGAGGAGAACAGATATCTTAATAATGTTGAGTCTTTCAATTCAATTCATGAACACATCTATTATTCCATTTGATTAGGCTTTCTCTGCTTTCTTTCATGAATGCTTTGGAGTTTTCAGCTACCATGGACCATATGGAGCTTGTGTCATTTTTAAAAATTTTTATTTCGAAATAATTATGGATTCACAGAAAATCACAAGGCCAGTGCAGAGAGGTCCTATGTGCCCTTCACTCAGTTTCTCCCAATGGTTATATCTTACAGAACTAGAATAATATTGATAATATCAGGACATTGACATAAGCTCAATATGTGTGTGTAATTCTACACTATTTACAGAATTATTCCATCACCACAAAGATCCCTCTTGAACTACCTCTCTGCATTTGTATTCACCCCCTTCCCCTGGACCACCATGCCCACCATGGGTAACTACTAATCTCTTCTCCATTTCTATCATTTTGTCACTTTAACAAAGTTTCACAAAATGGAATCATATGGTATGTGATCTTTTGAAAATGGCTTTTATTGCCCTTGAGATGGCAATACTTTTTAAATTTTGATTTCCAATTTTTCTTTGCTAGTATATAGAAATACAATTGAGTTTTATATATTGACCATGTATGTTGTGACCTTATGAAATTCTTTCGTAAGTACTAGCAGGTTTTCTATACAGTCTTTGGCATTTACCAAATAAACAATCATGTCTGAAAATAAACACAATTTTGTTTCTGCCTTTCCAAACTGAGTGCCTTTTATTTATTTTCCTTGTCTTATTGCACTAGCTAGGACCTCCAATAGAATGATGAGAGTAGATATCCCTGCTTTGATTCCTAATCTTAAGGGAAAATCACTCAGTGTTTCAGTATTAAATATCAGTTGTAGATTTTTTTTACATGGGTTTTCTTACTTTGATACCTCTCATTTCAGAGATCAGAGAACTAATGTGAGGGTCCTACAAACTGCTACAAACTGTGTATACTTGAGAGCCATAGAAATGACTGCCAGGTGGGTCCACAAGCCCAATGAATCATTGTGAGGTAAACATAAACTAGGGATCCTTTTATTGCCTGGCTCCTGTAGCTGCTATTTTAACTGGTGTCATGGTGATACTTTTTCTTCCAGGTATCACAGACAGCTCAGATTCAACAAGTCTCTAAAGATCCTAGTGCACAA
The DNA here is from genome assembly GCF_024610735.1 of Ursus americanus. Classification (NCBI taxonomy): domain Eukaryota; kingdom Metazoa; phylum Chordata; class Mammalia; order Carnivora; family Ursidae; genus Ursus; species Ursus americanus. The sequence goes on from NC_142128.1 coordinate 73,481,990, forward strand.
TTACTAAAGTAAATCACTGACGTTTCCTTTGGGAAAGGATAGGAGAAATACTACTATATATACTTGCTGTGATGTTACACAGTCCTTCCTCATAGGGATCCGTCCTTGCTTTAAGTCTGAGGATGGGGGAGAAAATGATCAAGTCAAAAAAACATAATTAGGCAAAAGATCATGACTTTTATCGGAGCAGCTTATCTCAGTCTTTGGCTCACTCATTCTTGAAATTTTTTGATTATTTATCATGCCATACCTATGTTGGCAAACCCTTACCCTAAGAAACACCATATTCTATTAACCCACTTCGGAGATTCCTACAGGTCAGGATGTTCTCTCCCCTGACTGCCTCCCGACCTTGCTGCCTTACACGCCTCAGCCTTAAGAAGGTGCTCATGTTGAGGGTCAGGGTCAGTACTTGCACAACCCTGAGGATGAGTGCCGTCTTTGATTTTGCATCCTAGGCACATTCTTGCATCACCTAGTCTTGGCCCTCCAGTATTTTCACCCAATCCGCTTCTGAAGATTAAGTGCTGTTACTTAGCCCTGCTATCCTGGGATTCTATAGTCCCCACTGTTATTAGGCAGCCACATTTGATAATAGCATCTACTACCAAAAATGCAGCCTGCAGATAGTTGGCCAGAATAGAGTTTCTCTATAATATTGGTCCCTGTCACTGGGCATTCCTTATTGTCCTGGTAAATGGTACATCCTCAGGGTAGCTGGTAGGTCTTCTGGTTTTATAAATAGGTCATTCTTTTTTATTATTATTAGGGAGAGAGAGAGAGAGCACAAGCAAGGGAAACAGCAGAGGGAGAAGAAGACTCCCCGCTGAACAGGGAGCCTCACTTAGGACTAGATCCCAGGATCCCAAAATCAGACACTGAACTAACTGAGCCACCCAAGCACCCCTAAAATAGATCATTCTAACATGTCTACTTCTCTGAGTCTTTAATCATTTCCTACTTAGTCTGCCTTAGCAGTTCTGGCATCTTTATACCATTTTTTTGACCATCGTTTTTCCTAAACTTCCAAAAGCATCCCAGAAGCACACAAGAGTTGACTCCCAGGACACTTGCATTGCTATCTGGTGTTATGGAATAGTGTCCCCATCCTGACAAACTCTCCCTTGTCCAGCTTTATGATCCCCTCCTAGGCATACTCTCCCAACTCCTAATACATACTAACTAGGTCTCACAGATCCTGCATATGATTCCTCTCCTCTCTTAGCAGGATCAGCATGTCCTTAGTCAGTTCATACCGAGATTTGATTTCAGCTATTGGTCTGATGCCTGGAGGGGAGATGGGGCAGATCTTGAGGACAGTCGCTGATGTATTTGATTCCTCTGCATGGTCTTGAAGCAGCAGGGGCACTATCTTATAACAAGGGAAACTGGGCCAATTTTATAAGCTCTTTGGGTTTAGGGAAATCTGGAGTTCAATGTTCTGTAGTGCATTTACCTGGATATCCTAATGCCAAGTCCAAGGACACCACTCCCTCCATTAGTGTCTTGACTTTTAGTAGAGACTTGCCAAGGCTAAATTTTTTTTTTACTGAAATTTTATTATTGTTTTATGATTATATCCTGACCCTGGTCCTTAGCATAATTAGTCTCCAAGCTAGCTGACATAACATAAGAATTTCTTCAAATACTGATGGGGGCAGGAAGGAGCTCCTGGATTTCACACTTGGATTTGAATTGTGATTGAATGCCTTGAGCTTTAATTTTCAACTAAGGGGTTGCTGAGCTTGCATCAACAGTATTCAGCAGTACTTACTTCTACTGCACCTCTTAAATGTTAGAGATATTTCATTAGCCAATGCATCTTTCTCCATATGCTGCATGACAGTTTACCAGGTGAAAATGTTCACAGTTGCATCAGTACAGTAAGCCAGGGTTATCGATACCTTACCTCTTACCAGGGATGGAGTCTTGATTGTCAGTTGGCTGGTGGGTGATCCAGTTCTAGAATCTCATTCTTAGAGTTCGCTTCCTAGATCCACTTGTGGTATAAACTGTCTTCAGTCAATATCTCTAGAAGGGATTCAGACGCAGATGAATTTTTGATGGTGTGCTTTTCGGGGGGAAAAGGAACTATAAGAGAATGAAACAACAAGAGGGAAAGGAACTGAGCAAAAATGTACTCTCAGGTTAAGTGTAGCCTTCATCTGATCCACAGTGGGCTCTAGGGCATCAACTGTACCACAGAGTTGTCCAGACTTGAGACAAGGAATCAGGGCTTTGTATCCCAAGATCAGTCAGGCATTGGTTGCTCCTGGGGGAGCAGGGTATAACTTCCTATATCAGGAATGAGGTGGCTCCTGTCATCACAGAACATGCTTTGGAGGTCATGGGTCTAAGCCATTAATTGCAGTGCCAGCAGCATGTGGAGGGTAGGCGTACCATTGGGTAAAAGCCAATGATGTTGATTTACTCCAAAATGGCTGATTCAGTGTCCTGACAGGAAATCATTTTTGGCCAAAAAGTACAAATTATTTTGGCTTAAAGAAAAGGCTTGGATTTTAGTATCAGTCTTGGGTTCATGTTTGGCTTAGCCTCTAATTATCTGAGAAGTTTAGGGGACAGGTTACTTAATTTATCTGAACCTGTGTCCTCAACAAGGAAAGCAAGAGCCATGTCATCAGACTTTTTGAGGACTCATTATAATAATTTATGTAAAGTTCTGGTATACTATGTGCTTAAAGATAAAAGGCAGGTTAACAAAACATGTTGATTGATCCTTTAAATTACTTCTTTTTATTGTGGTTCCTCTTTTTAAAGGAAGCAACTATTTAGTGGATTTACTTGCTTTCTGTTCTCTATAAGAAGTTGAAATTTAATTGTGCTTCCTGTAATATTCCAAAGAATTTTGTTCAGCTATATTTGGTAACTCTTATTTCTGAGAAATAAACATTTTGTCTATTATTGTAGCAATCATTCCAGTTCCGCTGAGTAATGAAGATCACTTTAGGACAATTTCCAGAGTTTGCTCTTTTGTCTAGGCAACCATCTTTGTCTCCTCAAGGAACAGATAGTCACAGTTGGTGGGCAAGATATAGAATCCAGGTGGGTAGTTTCATCTGTCCCACTGAAGGAGACTAAATTTAGGAAGTGATCTGGATGAATAACCAGGCAATCCCAGATGGTTATGGGAAACTTAGTTCTGGGGTTAACAATCTTAGAAGAATTACAAATGTGCCTTACATCGAGTTGTGTTTAGTGCTTAGAAGCAAAATACTAGGTTCTATGGGATCCAGTATCATTCAGATATTCTGAAAGTCATAATAAATCTTCCTTTCTTCTTAATTAATCATCTTCAAACATTTAACTTGCAGCGCATGCTTTTTCTGTGTTGCAAACACAGACTAGAATAACTTCCACACTACAACAGTTAGTTTCACAGAGTGAATCATTTGATGTTGTATGTACGTTAGAAAACCCAGGAATTAGGGAAAAGAGGTTCCCATTGAGGTATTGTAATTGTCATTGTATGGACTAGATTCTTGAGTATTTTCACACTTAGAGACTCATACTACTCTGTTCTGCCTAGACTATGTGCTATCAAGAAAGAAATTTAATTTTCAAGATTAAAAAAAAATCCATTCTTCTATGGGCAAGTTATACCTACTTCTCATCACAGAAACCACTTCTCAAACAGGCACCACCTCTGACATTCTATTTTCTCTCATGCTATGACTCGTAATTCCCATAGAACCCACCGCAGACGCTGTGTATCGTGAGCTGCAGTCCCTTGCGCCTTTTTGCTCTTGTTTACTCAGAGAGGAGTCAAAGATATATTCAGAAAGGAACTCATCATGTGCCCCCTCTGAACAGCAAGAGAGTCTTAGGTTTACAGTAACTACACACAGAATCCCAAAGGGCTCTCCCGACAATCTCCAGACTCCTCTCCAAGCAGCCTTATCAGCTGACTTCTGTCAGAGCTGTGCTCAGCACCTGGTCTTCTGGTCACTCCCCCAGTCCCTCCCCTTTAGTGACACGCAGCTGAGACTTTGCCAAGGCTTCTTAAGTTGGCTTAGGCACCATTTCAATTGTTACGGAGAATTCTTTTCTTCATATTGATTCAAGTGTCTGAGAACACTGAGCCCCAGCATGGCACCCCTGAGACTCTGTGCCATGGCCCCCAAGTTGCAGAGCACTTTCCCAGCACTGTACATCTTTGGGATCTTGACCCTGCTGTGCCCTTCTGCCTTGTGTGGTGAGTATACTATTTATGGGGAAAGGAGGGTAGTTTCTCTAAGATATGGAGGACAATTCTTTTTTTTTTTTTAAGATTTTATTTATTTGACACAGAGATAGAGACAGCCAGCGAGAGAGGGAACACAAGCAGGGGGAGTGGGAGAGGAAGAAGCAGGCTCCTAGCGGAGGAGCCCGATGCGGGGCTTGATCCCAGAACGCTGGGATCAGACCCTGAGCCGAAGGCAGACGCTTAACCCAGGCACCCCCGGAGGACAATTCTTAATTCTCCAATTAAGAATTAAAGGAATGTAGTCAGATAGTGGTAATTCATCACGTTTTTGAGAGAGTATAATGACCTATGTATTAATAAAAATGAAGAATTTTAAAATATAAAGGAAATTATTTCAATTCAGGTAGAATCTATTATGTCTAGAATAAAAAGGTGTTGATATGCAAAATTCCTTGTGAGGCTGCTTTAGCAAAGAATAATCTTGAATTTTGAAATCATTTTCTTATAGTTCAGTGCTCCCAAATGCTTAAAACAAATTTACTTTCCAAATAGGTTAATTATGCCATCCACAGTCTTAGTTACTGATTGATTAGAAATAATTTCCATCCAAAAAAGCAAAACTATTTTCTGTTGTCAGATGGAGCTAGAGAGGATAACGCTGAGTGAAATAAGTCAGTCAGAGAAAGAACAACACCATATGATTTCACTCATATGTGGAATTTAAGAAACAAAACAAAGAAAGAAAAAAAAGAGAAAACCAAGAAAGAGACTCTTCACTATATGTTGTTACAGGAGGGTAGGTGGGCAGGGGGATGGTGAAATAGGGGATGGGGATTAAGGAGTGGACTTGTGATGAGCGCTGGGTGTTTGTTGTACGGAAGTGCTGAATCACTGTGTTGTACACCTGAAACTAATATTGCAGGGTATGTTAACTACAGTGGGATTAAAAACTAATGATAAATAAAAATTTTAAAATACATATTCTGTTACCAAATACTGAGTAAATTTTCTGAGGTAAAATTACAACGTACTTTGTGAACTGTAAGCCATTTTATAAATCTAAGACATTGTTATTGAAATGTAGGGAAATTTTCGCCAGAATGAGAAACAAAAGTGGTTGAGAGAACTTACCAGAATCGATTGAAGGCCTGATGCTGGGGAAATTAATTTGTTGTTCTGTTATTTAAATGGAAATGTCCCTTAAGCAAAGTGATATTTTCCTCTTTTGTTAGTTGACATTATTTTTCATCTGAGAGAATTAATTTTTATACTGAAAAATATTTATAAACATATCCTCTGAAACAGCTATCATGGCATAAAAATTGAGGATTCGAGATAGTTTAGAGGGAAAACCTGGACCCTAAAATAATGCTGAATGCTCCTAGGCGAGCTGGCCTGTTGATTTAAAAATGTGGAAGCCATGCTTTCTTCATCACTAAGAGTAGTCTGGGGGAAATTAAGGGTTAATTAAGGGGGCAATATCTGGAAGAGGATTTTTCACATCAGATGCATGAAAATTACTGAGAGGCAGTGTTAGTTTAGTTATAGGGTTGGCACAAGATAAAGGACTTCATGCTCAGGGGATTTTTCAGTTCTCCAGCTTCATCTCTGAGTCCCCCTCCCATACATCTGAGGTGGCAGAGGAAGGCCTTATCAAATCTGTCACACCTTTCAATTATTTCTTCATGGTTCCATTTCCCTTCCCCCTTTTCCTTCTGTTCCCGCATCTCTTCCCATTTCCCATGGCCCCAACCCTCTGAAATGGTACTTAATGTCTGTCAGCTCTGACATGAAGCTCTTTTCCCTCACAGTAATAAGCTTCTGATGCCAGACTTTGCTCACTGCCCAGTATTGCTCTGCCTCTCCTATCTTACCAACCACTCAACTTCTACCCATCCTTCGAGACCTATCTCCAGCTTTCTCCTGGAGGCCATCCCTCCATACTGCCAACACCTTCTCCTATAGAACTCATTTCCTGTCCTAATCTGGCACTAGAGTGACTGGTATAGAGTTGTGGTGTAACTATGTGTGTGGCTGATGTGGGAAACGAAAGCAGTTCTCCTTACTACCTACAGCCCACTGACAAGTCCTTGAAAGAGGCAGAGTGACATTCCTCTGGGAATTAGCTGTCTTGATGTTGACACTTTGTTAAGGGCAAAAGGCAATCCTAGCCTGACCTCGCCCACCCCCATGATCCTGTAAGCCTACTTTAACATATAAAAATTCTCTTGGAGACTTCCTTTATCTCTAAACCCCCCAAGATATGTGTTGGCAATCCTCCCCCAAGCATATGGCCCACCAATATACATCTGTGGGGTCTCATGGCTAAGGTTTTATTAGACAGTAATAAATGACCTTTTCCCAACAATAGGTAGCGCCCTCAAGGTCCTGAAAATCTTGTTTCCAAATTCCTTAGAGACTTACACTCTCCCTAACCACCACCGCCCCTGCAACTTGAAAGTATATAATGGGCCACTGCTTGTGACCCCAGTGCAGCTCTTTCTGCCCATGCGTCCTGTCCCCATGCTTTCATAAAACCACCTTTTTGCCAAAGACAAAGATGTCTCAAGAATTCTTTCTTGGCCATTGGCTTAAACCCTAACATCTTTCCTACATCATGGCTACATCTTATCTTTTTAAGTATGTTGCAAGTATGCCTCCTTGATATTACCTGAGAAGTGTTGTACAGAACTCTATATGTGTGATTGGTCATAAAAATTAAGAGCTTTTTTAAAATACTTCTATGGAGGGGCTTAATCTGCAGTTTAAGAAATGCTCTGTGGTAGCTGTTGACTCACACACAGGTGAAATCCTTTTCCTCCTTGCTGAAACAGAACTTACTTTGGAATTACTATTCTTATGCTTCCTGGAACCCTCAGAGTCGAAGCTTTGGGAGGAGCAGAGGTAAGGGAAACAGGGCTTGACCTGAGCCAAATCTTTGCATCAAGAGTGTTTCAAGCTTGCTTTGTCTCCTGTGTTTTGTTGTTGTTGCTGCTGTTTTTCGATAGGTCCTTCCTCATCACTGAGGATCTGCTAACTGCAGTTCCCTGGTCTGCTTGATCCTGGGATCCATCTCTGATTCCGGTTGATCACATTCTCTTTTCTATCTCCTAAAGACCTAGTGACTCCTGGAGATTTACTTTTACTGAGGCTTTCTTCCCACCTCAGGAGGTCTTTTTGCACAGGCCTGAAGACAATGCCACCAGGCCTGTCTTATTCATGCAGCCCATTTCCAATTCACTGGAAGTACTCGCTCATCCTTTGTTCCGAATAACACCAGGAGTACCCAGGAGTACGGGGCAGTCTCAAAGCAGCAGAAATCTGTCCTTCTCTCTCACCAGCAGAGCCACTAGACAGCCCACCTTTGCATTTTAGATTTCCCAGGCAGGAGCTCAAAAATAGGCCACTGTGTCTACTGTCCCCCCCAAACTGAAAAGAGGCGTAGTAGCTTTTCTCAGTGGGCTCCTTAGAGCCCCTCTGTCAGTGTGAAGGAGAAATGTCCCCACATGTTTGCCTCACCTGGGACTAATTTGAATTTAAAAATTAAATTCCTAATCTTTTAATGCCTTTGGTTTGGGTGATGGAGTCAAGACTTTTCTAATGGATTCTGAGCTACATACTTCATCAATTATGGGATGTTACTTGACTGTGTTATTGTTCTTCAAGCAAAACTTCCATTTTATGGCCCTTAAATATCCATTGATGCCTTATAAAGTAAGCATCCAATGATCGCTACAGAGAGCAGAAATAGCAGTATTCCAGAAAGTACCAGGGGACTTTGATACAAACCAGAGCTTAATTCCTAAGTTTGATTCATGTTGCTGGCACTTACTAGCTGTGACCTTCTGTGGAATATCTGATCCCTCTAAAGTTGAGTTTCCTTTTCTCTAGAAGGGAACGATGATCATACTGACTCGGAGAGTTAGTGTGGGGGTCAATTGGTTTAACATATATAAAATGATTAACACTGTGTCTAGCAAGTAGCTAAGATCCCAGTAAATCATTCCTATTGATTTCGTCAAGGAAATGAAATATACCTCTGCAGTATAATTTAATGACTTCCTTCTGTAAAATAAGAAGAGTTAATTAAATTAAACTCTAGCTCATTGTCTTCCACCCTTCTCTTTTACCATTCAAGACTGCAAAATATTTCCAAGCATTGCCCATGGATCCTATGAAGACGTGAGTTCATTTTTCTCCTATACTACTGTGGTGCAATATCAATGCGATGAAGGATATGTTCTGGTTGGAGAGCCTAAAATCACCTGCAGGGACTCCTACTGGTCGTCTTCAGCCCCTAAATGTAAAGGTAACTTCCACCTCACTGATGACCCTGTTTTAAAAAGTAGAGCCTCTGTCAATATTCTGACCCTGGAGTCTCTTTCCAGCCAGGGGAAACACTTAACATTTTTTTTTATTGTACTTATTTATTCGTTTCGTGTAGTTAATGCATGCCTATGGTACAATATTTTTAAAGTCTGAACCATCACCCAGTTTATCAGTCTTGGAAGTAACCATTGTTACCAACGTGTATGTTTTCGGAGGTAATCTGGAGGACCACTTTTTGCTCTGTTTTAATAAAAGTTTTAATTGAAATGTGACATACTACAGAACAGTGTACACATCTTAAGTGTAAAAGTCAACAACTATCACAACGTGAACCTACCCTTGAAGCATCGCATGTTACTCCCCACTCTCCTCCCCAAGGAAGGTCACTCTACCAACACCATGTGTAGGAGTGCTAACAGTACTGACTCCATCTTTGGCCGTTCATCTTGTTCCTGTTCGTTTGACGACCTCTCTTGGGGTTATGTGTTCCAGGCGCATTGGAGATTAACATACATACCTCAGAAATGCCCACCGAGGCCCATGTAGGCGGAGGCTCTCCTTGGCTCCCATGAATCTTAGAGATAAAATAGTCCTTCCTCTTCCTGACCTATAGATGGCGCCACAAGATCTAATGAAAGGTTAGCTGTCAATTAGGTGCAAGTGAAGCGTTCGCTCTCCCTGTAATGTCCTGCACTACAATGTCCCCTGGCTCTAAAAAATCTGTGGACTGAAGTCCAGACTTTTTGGAGAATAGCTGTACAGGGCCTGGATCGTTGTCAGCTTGATTTCCCCGCATCTCCATCAGTAAGTTACCCTGAATAAAACTCTGTGTGAACTGTTTGGTATGGTCTGCTTTGTTTTTTGGTTTCAAAGTGCCTTTTCAGCTTGGGGGATACTTTATTGTTCCTCTTCCACCTTCTAACACAATGGATTAGTTTTTTTCAACTTTTCGACTTTGTATAAGGAAATAACGCTTGCACTCTTCTGTATCTGGATTCTTTCTTCATTAGGTTTGGAAAATCATCTATGTTCTTACACATAGTGATAGTTTCTTCATTTTCATTGCTTTATAATATTCCCCTGGATGAATAGACTACATTTTATGTATTTTATAGAAGTTTGAGTTTTTCGTATTTAGGCTATCATGAATAATGCTCTTATGGACACTTTTGTGCATGTCTCTTGGTACTAATATGCCAACATTTCTGTTAGGAATAAGCTCGGGAGTAGAATTGCTGTTTTGTAGAGTGTACACATATTCCTCTTTAGTAGATGAGGCCAAATTTGTTCAAAAGTGGTCATAACAATTTATATTTCTACCAGTTGGGCATGAGTGTTCTGGTTTTGAAAAACTTAAGTTCTAAATTCCAATTTATTTCAAATTATCAATATTTTCCTTGATATTGGAAACTTTTGTGTCTTGTTTAAGAGATACTTGCCTACCACAAGGCAATATTCTATACAACAACAAAATACAACAAAAATGTTCTCCTATGTTATCTTATAGAGCTTCACTGTTTTACCTTCCACAATGGTATCACCAACCCACTTGAAATTCCTATGTGTTTATGGTAGAAAGTGGGGGTCAAATTTGGTTTTCCCCAGTGGATAATCACTTGTGTACCACTTAATAAATGGGCTGTATTTCCCACTGTTACCTTTGGCATAATTCAAGTGCCCGTGTATATATGGTCTGTTTCTGCATATAGAGATAGCAATTTTTAATTTGAGACTATCAGTGAGGATGTAGCAACATTTTAGTAAGCACCTGCTTCATTTTAAATGACTACTCTTATGGATAAATTCCAAACCTCCTTGAGGTGTCTAATATCTCCATTAGGGCCTCACGCATGGCGTTCATCTTCTCATGATGAAGTTGGCCTAATAAGAGACTTCTGGTTGACCACCAAGATTAGGTGTGCCATTTTAAAATCACATTGCTAATAGCAACTCAAGGGACTAATTTCCCACCATTGTCTTCATTTAACACAGGAAGATGTTAAGGGTATGTGAATAAAAATTACATACTTAGGATCATGAAAAAAGTGAGGTTTTGAGATATTGCAGTTTTAAAAACTCGGATTCTAGGACCACAATCCTTAGGTTTATATCATAATCATGACACCTAAAAGCTATGCATCCTTAGACAAGTCACATAAACTATCTGTACCTAATTTTTCTGTCTAGCCAAATGGAGACAATTACAGTGTTTTATGGAGCACTTGGGTGGCTCAGTTGGTTAAGCATCCAACTCTTGGTTTCAGCTCAAGTCATGATCTCAGGGTCATGAGATCAAGCCCTGCCTCAGAGTCCATGATCAGGGCAGAGTCTGCTTAAGGTTCTCTCTCCCTCCCCCTCTTCTCTTTCCCCTGCTTGTGTGCTCTCTCTCTCTTTCTCTAAAATAAATAAACAAATGAATGAATAAATAAATAAAATCTTCAGAAAAATAATTGTTTTATGTTGACAATAGTATGTAAAATAACATTACTAATATTAATTTTATTGCTATAATCATATAATCAGTGGAGGTAGAGAACAATCTCAGCATGCAGGTATAATTTATTATCAGTGTTTTTCATCCCCTCAGTATTCTTCACTTCCGTAAGATTTTTATTCTGAGAATCACAGGATGGTCAAAATGGTGTTTCTATTACAGCTCTGTGTCTGAAACCAGAGATTGAAAATGGAGGTCTGTCTGTGAATGAGGACCAGTATGTTGAGCCTGAAACTGTTACTGTCCAGTGTGACGATGGCTATGGTGTGGTTGGCTCTCAAAATATCACCTGCTCAGAGAACGGAATCTGGTTCCCAGAGGTGCCCAAGTGTAAGTGGGTAAGTGGCACACATTTCAGGATGTCCTATCATGTTCTAAAAATTGTAACTCATGTCACAGCTCTGTCAACCAACATTGATGAAAACTGACTTGTATCAGGACTCACAAGTTGTTTAAATCACTTTGGAAATCAGCCTCAAAGCACCTGGTGAACTTGTTCAAGCAAGTTCTAATTCTCTCATTTTATAGCAAGAAGAACCAAGCCCCTAGATAGGAGGGTTCCATAGATCCAGGCAACCTGGCCCCCAGCCCTGTGTTTTCTACAATACACGCTATGATTTTGCATAACCATCAGAACTGTTCCTTCAGTTGTCCCTGAAGAAGCCCCCTGGGTGTCTTCTGCAGCCTCTTCCTTCCCTGCTTCAACAGTTATTCACTGCCTAGGAGGAGTGCTGGTGTAGTGCTGGGTACTCTCCTGAGACAGAGTATCTTTTGATTTCCTCCATCAGTCCTGAGAATTTTCCTGTCATCACTGAGGCATCCTGAAGACATCCTATACTTTCGCAGTTGGACAGAAGTCTCTAAGTCTATCCTTTTATGTCTTTTAGGAATACCAGATGGGCTGTGAGCAAGTGCTCGCTGGCAATAAACTCTTACAGTGTCTCCCCAACCCAGAGGACGTGAAAAGGGCCCTGGAGGTGTATAGGCTGTCTCTGGAGATTGGACACCTGATCAATAGTCAGACTTGAGGAGGAATGCTGTTTAGAAACCAGCACATCCACCACCAGCACCCCCTGCCTCCTCCCCGCAAAAATAGAGAATTAGGTACATTTCTCTCATTAGCAACTCCACTAATCATTCCTTAAATACTGTTTACTGAAAAAAAATACTCATGTTAGGAGAATCTGTTGATATCCTTAGGGCCAACAATAATGTGGGGCTGCTGCTTTGTATCTTCGATCAGCTTGTGCTTCTGCTGTTCTGGACATGGTGGAATGACAGAAATAAATAATGACCCATCAAGAATCCAGTGTCTTTGTTTTCACTACATTGCCTGTATAATGAAAAATTAGGGCCCTGCACCAATCACTTCTTAATGTGTCTCTAATTAACTTCCTTTTCTATTTTACTCTATCACAAGGTGTATGTAGTCCTTGCAAATGTATACTTGTGCCTTATCTGAGGTGTCCTTACCCTACATCTTCACTTCTTTTTTTTTTTTTTAAGATTTTATTTATTTATTTGACAGAGAGAGAGACAGCCAGCGAGAGAGGGAACACAAGCAGGGGGAGTGGGAGAGGAAGAAGCAGGCTCACAGCGGAGGAGCCTGATGTGGGGCTCGATCCCAGAACGCCGGGATCACGCCCTGAGCCGAAGGCAGACGCTTAACCGCTGTGCCACCCAGGCGCCCCTACATCTTCACTTCTTACCCATCCTTCACTGTCTGGGCCAGACAGCACATCTTCCTCCAAGTCTTCTGGTTTCTTTCTCTATTTGATCACCAGTATTTCTCTGGGACAACTTCTTACTTCTTTACATTTGGTTTTGCTCGACGTTCCTTCCACCCAATATTAACCACCTCGAAAGTCTTTGAAAGCCTAATCTTGTGTCACCAAACCCTTGAGTATGGCCAAGGCTTCCAACTCTTTTCTTAATATTTCAATGAAAATGGTTTTAGTGTCTCTCTTAGACCAGATTCTCCAGAAGCAGACCCTGAGAACAGGATTTGTGAGCAAGTAATTTATTAAGGAAGTGTTGTTCTAAGGAGAAAGAAGAAAAGGAGTAGGGTGAGCAGGACAGCACAGGGAAGGAGCCTAGCATGGTGATCAGGCCAAGTTCTACAGAAAGTGGCTTGTCCTTGACCCAAAGGGAACTCTGGACTATGAATTTGTTTACACTTTGTCGCAATTCCAGGTAAAGGAACTGGGCTTTCATTCTGCGGTACCAGTCAGTCATTGGTGAAGAGCCACCCAAGGGGTGCACAAGCTCTTAGGGCGTCTAGCTCTCTCTGGGGAGTAAAACTATCTAGCAGCCTGAGGAAGGTAGGACCATGAGAAACCAGAACCCACAGAAGCTTGCAGAGGAGCACACAGAAATGGTAGAGGGGACTGAGGGGGCTGGGTGGAGCTCCTCAGTGCTTGTCCCTCATGTGTCCCTCTTATAGCTCTGACATATTCTTGGGAAACTTATATTTCTGACAGTCACCACTTCTTCCAATCTTTTGCCTCCTCTGAAGTCTCATTTCCACTCACGCTGACTTACCCTGGCCTCTGCTTCTCCACTACATCCGTATTAGAAAACGCGTCCTCTTTTCTTTGATTTCCTTAAAACAGCCATCACATGAGTAAGTTTCATAGGGGACTTATACTAAAGCTTTGGAGGTAACAGAGGGGTAATATGGCTGGCTACACAAGACAGGACTTCCACAGTGAATGTTCCAGAACTGTGATCCTAAAAGACCACTGCCTTTCCCTGCCACCAGGAATATCTTCTGTCTGACTTTCTCTGCATGACCTTGTCAGTCTCTAGGCTTTTCTGGTCTGCCACTTTCCCTTCTCAAATCTCTCCTTGTCAGACTTCATCTATTCTTGCTCCCACTGCCCCAGAAACTCATTTCCCTTCACTTTATTAGGGAAAGCATTTTGGGTCACCATCTTTCCCTAGTCTCAGGAATTTTATATCCGAAAGTTCATGAATGTACTCAGATAAACCAAGCGCCATCCATTCCACATCTGGACACCAAGCTATAGAGAAGATTCAGGAGAATCTCTGAATTATGGGTCTTTCCATATTTCCTTTCCTGCAGTCTGTGGAGGGCAGTGTGGAGACATTTTCACACTGATGTGAATTATGCCACAGTTTTTGTATTTGTTAATTCCAAGTTAATTACACATAATTATAATTATAGAAGTGATATATATGTATATATCAAGAATTCAAGCCTTACAAAGGCATATATAAAACATGAAAATGAAATTCTTCTCTCCTTCTGCCTAAGTCTTATTGTTTTACATTTTTCTACTGATTAGCTTAGTCATTCTGCAGAGGAAGCACACAGTATATCATTCGACATTTTCTCTCTAAAGAATATATTTTTATTTCCTGCTACAAAATGATCAATCTAGCTCTGACTTTTTGCCCTCCTCTCTCTCTCCATCGGTCAGTCTCATGTAATTTTATTTTCTCTTATTGATGACTTATCTCTTTGGCTTTAAATAACTTACTTAAATCTCTATTATTTATGCACCTCTAATTTTTAGTAATTTACTATTTTACTAAAGTCATACAAGCAAATAATTAAAAAGTCAAATAATCCAAAAAGACTTGTAACGAAAACTCTAGTAGTTTGACACACTCAATCCATCCCTTGGTCTTATGCCCCCAAAATAACCACTTTCAACTCCTTTAGCTCTCTCTTAGGATATTTATCTATAGATTTCCAAATGACATTCTCATCCTCCTTATGTTTATTTATTATTTTTCAACATTATGTATCAACTTACTATCTGGGAAGAATAGAGTTTAGGTCCTTTACAGTACCATCTTTCCTCAGTTTAGTCGTATCCTACTCCTTGATTAAATTAATAGTCAGTGTTTACCTTATTATGACTGAGCAAATCATAATCATTGCCAACACACAGTAAGCCAAGTAATAACTTATGAATCTCCTTCCTTACAAGCAAATGTTTTAATTTTTATGACTTGAATATTTTATCTTGCTTTTGGTTTAGTTTTCTGCTTCCGTTGCTGATTCTTGCTGCAATAGACCTT
The DNA here is from genome assembly GCF_024610735.1 of Ursus americanus. Classification (NCBI taxonomy): domain Eukaryota; kingdom Metazoa; phylum Chordata; class Mammalia; order Carnivora; family Ursidae; genus Ursus; species Ursus americanus. Next base: position 73,497,067 of record NC_142128.1, read on the forward strand.
TCATAGTCCAGCAATATATTTCTGAATACGCTGAGATGTGTCAGATACAATTTCAGTTCCACCCCTCACCACGCCACACCTCCTGGAGATTTCCTCTCCGGGCCCTCCAGTCAGTGGTTCTGAAATGAATTGTTTACTTTTACTTTTTTTTTAAAGATTTTATTTATTTATTTGACAGAGATAGAGACAGCCAGTGAGAGAAGGAACACAAGCAGGGGGAGTGGGAGAGGAAGAAGCAGGCTCCCAGCGGAGGAGCCCCATGTGGGGCTCGATCCCAGAACGCTGGGATCACGCCCTGAGCCGAAGGCAGATGCTTAACAACTGCGCTACCCAGGCGCCCCGAATTGTTTACTTTTAAATCTTAGGTCTTCCCTTTGCTGTGATCTTCATTACTTGGATTCCACGTCTTCATGTATTTTGGTTTATTTCCTCATTTTTTTTTAGTGCTTAAGAAAAGATGTCTAGGAAGTAACATCTTTACATGCGTTAAAATATCTTCTTCTTCTTCCTTTTTTTTTTTTTTAACCCTCACAGTTGATCGATAAATTACTTGTATATAGAAGTGCGGGTTCTTTCAGAATTTTGAAGTCACTTCTCTGCCGTCACTCAGCTTCTGGTGCAACAGTCCATGATATTCCAATCCCTGATACAGTGTTACTGATTGCCCACCCCTCCGTGATTTTAGTATCTTCTCTTTATCTCTGTGGCTTTGCTGTGGGGTGCTTTTTATGCATTGACATGGGCGCCTTCTGGGAATTTTTGATCAGGAAACACATGTGCTTTAGAATTTAGAAATTCGTTCCCTTATTTTCTGGTTTTGTCTTGTCTTGTTTCCCTCCTCCCACCTCCTGCCCCTGGAATCTGCTTCAGTAAAATATTGTTTTAACCTTTTCTACCTTACTTCCCATATCTTTTTCTTTGTGTTCTACTTGCTGAGAGATTTTCTTGACTCTGTATTTTAAGACCTTTATTGACATTTAAAATCTCTTTATTTCATTTTAATTTCCAATAGCTGTCTCTACATGTTCCTTTTAAGTGGTATCCTATTCTTTCCTCGTGGATACAATATAATTTTTTCGGTCTCTGAAAATATTAAGTATAGGGTTTTTTTTTTTTAATATTCTCTGCTTCCTATTCATAAGAAAGAATGGGGCTGTAACATATTGACTAACGTCTCTGTATGAATGAGCAAGGCTTCTTTAATGGTGAACTTCTTTGTAGCAAGGTGGGCAGCAAGTTCAACTATTTGTATGTTTGTTTTATTTTTAAATGGGACATGTCTTCTCTTTGGGGATGCTCAATGTCTCCTGAGATTTCTGTAATCCCCTCTGGACTGATCTATCAAATTCATTCTTTTCTCTTGCTTTGCTTTTTTTCTTTTTTCTTTTTTAAGATTTTATTTATTTATTTGAGAGAGAGAGATCATGAGCAGAGGGGAGGGGTAGAGGGAGAGGGAGAAGAAGACGCACCCCTGAGTAGAGAGCCCGATGTGGGGCTCAATCCCAGGGCCCTGGGATCATGACCTGAGCCAAAGTCAGATGCTTAACTGATGGAGCCACCCAGGTACCTTTGAGTTTCTACTACTTATGTGGACCATGTAAAATACAGAAATGAGTGCTTCTAAGTTTGTAGGCAATTTCACTGCCCCTTTCAGCTGTCAACTTCTACCTACATACTATTATTTTTATATTGCACATTTATAGCTCTTTGATTCTACTGAATATCTTTGACCACTACCCATTGAAGACAGAACTAACCTCTGCCATATAGTACACTTACTATTTCATTTTGGGCTTTGTTCACAGTAAGTGTTCAATAATCATTTCATAAAGGGATGTCTGAAATTCCATGAACTAAGACTTAGTACAAAAAATCAGTTTTTAAAAATTCTCTGCTGAATGTAATTCCTTCTACGGTACCACAAAACAAAAACAAGTGGTCCGTTTCCTTTCTGGCTTAAAAGGAAAGCCCAGAGCCATGACAAGGGCCAAGAATAGTCAAGATAATCTTGAAACAAAACAAAGCTGGAGGACTCATACTGGTAGACTTCAAGACCGGTGATAAAGCTAGATTAAGACGGTGTGGTGTTAGTACAAATAGAATCAAGCTGATTATGCAGTTGGATAAAAAAAATCGAGAAGTAAATATATTAAGGCAAATATAAACTACATATAATATTTAATATAGTATTAAATTGTGACAAATTTGACCCTGCAGTGTGGTGGGAAAGGATGCTTTTTTCAATACATATTTTCTAGGTCACTTGGAAAGCTATATGGAAAAATTGTATCTTGGTCCTTACCTTACCTCTACCCAAAAGAAATCCAAAGTGGATTATAGACCAACCTGTGAAACATACAGAAGAACACGTCCATGATCTTAAAGTAGGAATACTTCTTATATACAGCAATATAAAAAGCATTATGAAAAAAGTTATAAATTATCCAATATTAAAATAAGCATTTCTGTTCATTTAAAGACATCATTAAGGTTCTCTAAAGAAGACATAAAAATGGCCAATAAACACATGAAAAGCTACTCAGCACCATTAGTCATCAGGGAAACACAAATCAAAACCACAATGACACCCCACTTCCCACCCTCTAGGTTGACATTCATACATTGTTGGGAAGAATGGAAAATACTGTAGCTGATAGGAAAACAGTTTGTCAGTTCCTCAAAAAATTAGAGCTCCTATATGACCCAGCAGTTCACTTCTAGCTATACACCCAAGAGAACTGAAAGCCTATCTTCATACAAACATAAACACATGAACGCCCATAACAGCATTATTCATAATAACCAAAAACTGAAAACAACCCACCCGATGAGTGGATAAACAAAATGTGGTCTGTCCATGCAATGGAATATGATTCAGCCACAAAAGGGAATGAAGTACTGACACCTGCTGCAACACAGATGAACCTTGAAAACGTGACGCTGAGTCAAAGAAGCCAGACACAGTGATGAAATGTCCCAAATAGGCAAATCTATAGAAACAGAAAGGAGATTAGCTGTTGCCAGCGACTGGGGGGAGAGAATGAAGAGTAACTCCTAAAGGGTCTGGGGTTTCTTTTTGGGGTGATGAAAGTGCTCTGGAATTGGATAGTGGTGATGGTCGCACTATCATATGAATTATACACTTGAAAATGGTGAATTTGTGAAATGTTAATTATAACTCAAAAAAAAAAAAAAAGGCCAATGAATTGGGCTAAATTGTCCTCCCTGTCTCTCTCTCCAACACAAATTTGTATGTTCTAGCCAGAGGTATTCTAGTACCTCAGAATGTAACTGTATACAGAGTTAAGGTCTTTAAAATGTGCTTAAGTTAAAATGAGGTCTTTAGGGTGGGCCCTAGTCCTATATTAGAACAGGAAGTTTGGACCCCTCCCACACAGAGCTTAGACATGCGTGCATGCAGAGAGATGACCATATTCTAGAACAGAATTCTCCCCCCCAGCTCTCATCAGAAACCAAACCCGCTAACACTTTGATCTCAGACTTCTAGCTTTCAGAACTGTGAGAAAATAAGTCTCTGTTGTTTAAGACACCCAATCTGCGATAGTTTGCTATGGCCGTCCTAGCACTACAGACACCATTAAGGAAGTGAAAAGGCAAGCCACAGGCTGGGAAGTGGTACTTGTACCCATGTCCAGCTAAGGACTTATCTCCAAAATATATAAAGAATTCTTACAAATTAATAAGAAAAACATATTCAAAGTACTAAAAGAATGGAAAAAAGACCTGAAGAGCCTCCACAGCAAAGGATATTCTACTGGCCTATAGACATATAGAAACATGATCAATTTCATTAGTTATCAGGCAATTACAATTAAAACAACAGTGTATGGTTGAACTACCACATGGCTGGACCTCGAGGCCATTAGGCCAAGTGAAATAAGTCAGACAGAGAAACACAAATATCATACGATCTCTCTTGTATGTGGAATCTAATATATGTATATGCTCACAGCTCCAGAGAAAGGATTGATGGGAGACAGAGGTAAAGTGTGGGGGTGAGAGAAATGGGTAAACTGGTTTTTTTTTAATTTTAAACAAATTGAATACATTTTTAAAAATAAAACAAAAAGTCCTTTAATACGAAAGTATAAACATCATAAACTGATGAAATATTTTCCCATACATATGCGTGCAGACAGCAAAGGAACAATATTTCAATGTACTACAGGGCATAAAAATTCCAGAAAACAAATTAACTCTCTACAAATGCATTTGCTTATTTGACTATGAACTTTAAATGTAATGTAACTTTGTAGAAATAAAGAAGCTGCAGCTGAATTTTGTTTCTTAGAGAGCAAAATTGGGAGAAAAAATTTTGGTTGGATGTTTTAAGTGGTTGTTGATTCCCCTAAGAATTAAAGTTGGCCAAGGAAACACAATCAACAAATACACACACATATCCTACTCACGAATACACTAGAGATCAGGCTTTTTCATAAGAAATTTCAAGTATAGATACAGTGCTTATGAACTGAGAAACTATAAAAGAGCAACTATGTAAAGCAAAACAACCCTTCCCCCCAAAATACAGAGCAATTTCAGTATATATCAGAAGGACTGCTAAGATGATAAAATACCAAGTGTTAGCAGAAACATATGGCAACCCCAACTCTGCAAAAACTGTTGGCAAATTTGTCCAATTGCCTTTTACTTACTAATGCTGAACATGTGCCTACTCTGTGATCTAGCAATTCCCCCCCAGGTACTGCCCCTAAGATGTGCGTGCACCTGTTCAACAACAGACAAGTATTAGAATGTTTGTAGCAGCCCTATCTGTAATAGTTCCGAACTAGAAACCACCAAAATGCTCACGTGCAGTAGAGGGGATAAATTAATTGTGATACAACCCATGATGAAATATACAACAATGGAATGAACGGTTATATGGATGAATTCCAAAAAATAAAATGTTTACTGAAAGATGCCAGACACAGAATAGTACACACTGCTTTATTTAACCTATGTAATGTACAAAAGCTGGCAAAAGTAATCCATAGAGTTTGAAATCAGAATAGAAATCCCTCTTAGGAAGGGGACATGAGGAGGGCCATGAAGATTCTGGTAATTTTTTTTTAATGTTTTTTTATTATATTATGTTAGTCACCATACAGTACATCCCTGGTTTCTGATGTAAAGTTCCATGATTCATTAGTTGCGTATAACACCCAGTGCACCATGCAATACATGCCCTCCTTACTACCCATCACCAGCCTATCCCATCCCTCCACGCCCCTCCCCTCTGAAGCCCTCAGTTTGTTTCTCAGAGTCCATAGTCTGGTAATGTTTGGTTTCTTCACCCTGTTAGTGATAAATGGGTGTGACTCAGTGTGTAAAAAGTCAACTTGCTCTATAAGATATTGCACTTTTTTGCATGGAAAATATATTTCAATAGAAATTAAATTAAAGATTGAAAAGAGAGTGGATTTTCCCTACCATAATCATCTGGGAGGAAATGGTAGGTTTTCCCATTTATTTAGAATATTCTTAATAATGAATTCCGATACAGAAGAAATTGTCATTTTGCTCACAGTGAGTTCATTTTTTCAATGTTTTTATTGACTGCCACTCTTTGCCACTTTACGGCTACACCTGATACCTGTGGTTACTATGCCACCAATTTCGTGGGACAAGAAGTCCCGGGATCCAGAAGTTTCATCTGTGCTGTTTGGCTCCCCCTATTGGCTCATTGATTGTCACTAGCGTGGTAAACGATAGCCAGAGTGTTAGATTTTGTTGGTAGTGTTCTTCAGGTTATTCCACTAAACCAGATCCTTAGGAACTAAGGGTATAGTTTTTATGCCCCACTGGTAAGTTCTACCTCCCTTTATACATCTCAAGGCATTCGGTACCCCAAACTATGGATGGTAAAATAATCTGGGTGCACGATATTATACCACTTTGTTGTTCCAACTTTTTCTTCACAAAGATTTAGACCTACTAGAGGTGGCGACTCTGCATCACCCCTACGGTCACCACTAATCTGCTCAGTGAGAGTATTTACAGTATTGACAATTGCAAAGAGGAAGCCCAGACTGCTGAGAACGTCAAATGCTTGAAGAATCAAAGCATGTGGTTATAGAAAAGATACAGAAATACAGAAGGGAGTCATCAAGGTCAGGACATAGGGCAGAGAGATGAGTTACATTTTCCAAGGGAGGCAGAGGTCAAGTTTCCAGACTTCAAAATCATCACCGTACATGTACTGTTGAGATCATTTCATCTGAGTAGGAGTCGCATCAGAATTTCTGGAAATTCATATGTTCCTTTCTGAGCATAGCCTTATAACATTGAACAGTTCTCCCCACTGTGGCTGCTTTTGATAAATGCTGAGTCTGCTCCTCTGGGCCAGGTGTGTCTCATCAATATACAACGTGTGCGCAGGTGTAAAGACGGAGATGGCCTCCTTGGCTAACATGCTACATTCCTGAATGGGAACAAAGGTTACTTGCTGAGTCATCTTGAAATCAAAGGAAGAGGTCATTAGGGCCTGTCCTGATATTCTCTGCAGCCAAGTCACTACATCTCTCTTAAATAGTACCATTCTCTCCATGACTAAAGGGCATAGGATACTTGACCTCTTCTCTTTATCTTGCCCTCTGCATCTCACCACCCATGTGATTTAGTTGCTTCTTCCTTTGAACTGTTTTTGAGAGAATGGAAAAAAAATTATGTTAGGGCTACAGGAATTTTTCTATAATGTGGGTTTATTGGTTATTTGTTTATTTGATTCGGGTTTTGTAGTTTGTTTATACGTTGAGTAGTTTCGGATTGCACCCTGGACATTGGATTCTATGATATCCCTCTAAAAGGAACAGGTTTGTTTGTTTGTTTGTTTTTTTAAGCAGACAATTAACTTATTTGGATCCAAACTGAACATTCTGTTTCAAATAGCAGCTCAAATCTGAGTTCTGTTCTTTTTCCTCAGGCAGGCTGTTTTCAGTCTGTCCTGCTAATGAGTGATTCAGAAATCAGTGGAGCTTTGGGCAGAGTTTCTACACAGTATGGTCACACCTTCTCTCTGGCTCTCTAATTTCCAAGTGTCCCTTCATTTTCCGGTGGCTGTTGTTGCCCCAAACTCTGTTTCTGTTTCTTCAGGACAGAAAGACTGCCGGTCTTCCATTATGTTTGAGCCATCCCCCACCATGCCAAATATGATCTTCTCTCGGGTTAGCAGCCGTGACAAATGGGAAAGGCACTTTGCTTTGGTTCACAATCCGGTCCCTTCAGGTAGGCTTTTCCCTCACCTTCTATCTTTTCTAGAATTTGTAATGGTTATCTGTGGGAGGATAAAACCATAGAAACTCACACCGCCATTCTCCACACTCTGACACATAAGTAGCCTTTTAATCTTGCAGGTCATGTTGTTTTCTCTTCAGGGAAAAATTTCCCCTAGATACTTGCATGGTTTGCTCCCATATTAATTTAAGTCTTTGCTCAGGTGTCAATTACTCAGAGAAGACTTCTTTGACCATATTATTTCATATAGGCCACCCACCCCACCTCACACAGGACTGTCTACCACTTTCATTATTTTATTTTCATAGTATTTCTTTTCTGACTTTATGTTACACGTTACTTTATGTTTTTGTTTAGATTTATCTTTCCCACTAGACTGTACGCTCTACGAGTACAGGAATTTTTGTCTGCTTCGGGTAGTGTTGTATCTTCAGCACCTAGAATTCTTGGCTCAGGGTAGGGGCTCCATAAATACTCATTAGATTAGTAGTCCATGCTAGACAATGAGAAACAAATCTATGCACAAAAATGTTCAACTGATTTTTGACAAATGTAAAAGCAAGTCAATGGAGAAAAGGTAAATTTTTGGACAAAGAATGGTACAGAAACTGGATATTTAGAAGCAAAAAGTGAACATTGGTCTAAACCTCACACCTCATATAAAAATTAATTCAAAATGAACCTTGGACTAAAATGTAAAACATAAAATAAAAAGAAAAACGTTTAGAATAAAGCACAGGAGAAACATTATGGAATCTAAGACTTAAATGTAAATTATAGAACTATAACACATATTTTTTATTGCTTTTTAAAATATTTTATTTATTTATTTATTTGAGAGAGAGAGAATGAGCAGTGGGGAGGGGCAAAGGGAGAGAGAGAGAGAGAAACGGACTCCCTGCTGAGCAGGGAGCCCAACAAGGGGCTCAATCCCAGGGTTCCATCCCAGGGCTTGATACCAGGGTCTGGAGATCATGACCTGAGCCAAAGGCAGACACTTAACCAACTGAGCCACCCAGCTACCCCAAAACTGTAACACTTTTAGAAAAAAAACATAGGAGACAATCTTAGGATATATGGCTAAGCAAAGAGTTTTTAGACTTGACACCAAAGACACAATTCACAAACGGAAAAATTGATCAATTGGACCTCATTAAAATGAAGACCTTTTTATCTGCAAAATACCATGTGAAAGGGGTAAAAGACAAGCTATAGTCTAGGAGAAAATATTCTCAAACCATCTATCTGACTAAAGACTAATATTTAGAAGAGACAAAGAATGGAATGGAATATTGGCACATAAAATAACCTGAATGGATGTCAAAGGAATTATGCTAAATGAAAAGAATCTAATCCCGAAAGATTACATACTGCACCCTTCTATTTGTATACACTTTTGAAATGACAAAATTTTAGAAAAGGAAACCAGATTAGTGGTTGCCTGGGGTTTGGGCTGGGGAGATGGCCAGGAGGGAAGTGGACGTGGTTATAAAAAAGGCAACGTGAGGGATCTTTGTGGTCATGGAACTGTTCTGTATCTTGACTGTAGTGGTGGATACAAAACCTACACATGGGGTAAAATGGTACAGAACTGAATACACTCGCAAGTATAAAACTTTGAATTAGATCAGTAGATTGTATCAATGTCAATGTCCGTTCACACACTGGCTCTTGATTAAGTCCTTTTGTGGTTTGGAGGAGGGAGATAGTGGTTCTGCGTTCTGGATCTTAACTGCATTTTCTTATGTTCCTTGTCTCTACTTTGCCTCTAAATAGTTATCTATTTTTTTGACAATTATTCATATTATTTTAAAAGTACTAGGTTATAGTGGAAAGCATGGATCTAGTTCAGATTCTGGCTCAACCACTTATTGTTTGTAAATTTTTTGCAAGTGTTACTTAAACTTTTTTGAGAAGATTATTTAAAAAATCACAGGATTGGGGCGCCTGGATGGCTCAGTTAGTTAAGTGTCTGCCTTCAGCTCAGGTCATGATCCCAGGGTCCTGGGATGGAGCCCCACATTGAGCTCCCTGCTCAGCGGGGAGTCTGCTTCTCCCTCTCCCTCTCCCACTTCCCTTGCTTGATCTCTCTCTCTCTCTGTGTCAAATAAATAAATAAAATCTTTAAAAAAAAAATCACAGGATTGGGGCGCCTGAGTGGCTCAGTCAGTTAAGCATCTGACTTCTAATCTCAGCTCAGGTCTTGCTCTCAGGGGTGGGCTCAAACCCTGCATTGGGCTCCACGTTGGGCGTGGAGCCTACTGAAAAAAAAATTCACAGGATTGTTGTAAGATTAAATGAAAGCATTTATGGAAAATGCTTAGTACATAGTAGGTGCTTAATAGAAGGAATAATTCAAAATAGTCCTCTGGTGAATATTTTTAATTGCTTGCTTTTTTTCTAACTGTTTCGTATTGTCTTGGATTCTTTTGCTAAAGTAAAGCAAATTCATGGTGAATTTATTTGCCTTTCTTTGTCTCAGGAAGGTTGAAATTTAATTGTGCTGTAATCAATACTACATCATAATTTACCTGCTTATCCGTAGCGGGAGCTAAGCCCTTTGGATTTTGAACCCTATAGTAGCCTGCCACCGACCTGGGTAAGAAGATTGTTTCCAGGCGTTTCTCAAAACTCATTGTCTTCTTTGAATAAAAATCAGCCTATCTTCAAATACAACTTCCCATGAAAGATAAGAACTGTGCACGTAAACACTTGCCGTTTGCTGCTTTAGCCCGAGACACAACACAGGACCAGGTGTATCTATTGGCTGATTGAACACATTCCAAGTCGTCCTAAGGTTTTATGGAGCTTTACTCTCTTCATAGTTCACCACTCCCCCCCTTCAATGTCTGGGGCTTGTTTTCTCGCTGCTTCAGGCACCACTGTTCCTGTCTCTAACAGACTAGAAAGGCACCCAAGTGTGATTCATCAGGTGCCTTAGGTAACTGAGAAATAACAAAATGGAACGTCCCCCTCAAATACTGTCTGAGGAATTTTTTTCAGGCCAGTCTGTATTCCTGAGCCTTTTCTGACTTCTCTCTCCCTACTAGGCTTTAGAACTTCAGGAAGGGGATTTAACTTTCTCTGACATTTTTTGTTTTGTCTGTTTTTTAATTTCATTCTGCTGTTGCCAGACCAAACTCCTCACTGAAGTCACAGGTTTTCCTAATAGGTAATGCTTCTCAGGAATAGCTTTCTGGCACACTCATTTTCAAACTCTAGTGGACTTAGCAGTCAGCTTTATCCTACTCAAGTTTTGCTGCCCACTCTGAACCAAAGTGCTCTTTGACCGTCCCTTGTTTGTTACACAGAAGTCAGTTATTCACATTTCTCGATAGCAATTTCCCACTCCTACCATGAAAAAGAAAAGGTTAGGGTTACACTTCTAAATGCTCTCAGGGTTGCACAAATCTGCTTGCACCTGGCATCCAACCACTGACGCTAGAAGAGAGGTTTCAAGTGCCCTTTGACTCTGTTGTTTCCTGGAACCCTCTTCTGCTCAGCTTCTCCCTAACTCAGAGCTCAGTCTTGACTTGGACTTTTCCCTAGGGTTTTGCTGACCCTTGCACAGCTCAACTCCGGTTTGGCACGAGTTGCTGAGAGTTGACTCTCTTTCTTCCAGAAATTTCCGGGTGAAATCTGAGAGTTTCTGCTGGTGCAGGGTCAACAGGAACCACGAGGACTCTCCCAGGGAGCCACTCCCCAGCTCTGTGCCACCTTGGGGTTCCGCCTGTGCTCCTATGCCCAGCCTGCATACCTGGTGAGTAAGGCAGTTACGGAGCTTAGAGCCCAAGGCAAACAAAGAGAAGTGTTCAATTAGTGAAGAGAAAGTAGTTGAAACCAATTCTTTGCAAATGTATTCCTTACTAGGAATTCTAAAAGTATGACCAGATTGTAGTGTGTGAAACTCTTTCAATGTGGATTAATTTATGAAAATTACTTACTAAACTGCAAAACATAAAACCACATTTACAAAATATCTGATAGTTTACACAGGACTTTTACGCACATAACTCATGAATTTAGACTTCAGTGAATTTTCTCATAATCAGTGATAATTACAATTTCACTTTTGCTTTATAGATGGTAAAAATATGACAAGCAATTAGAAACAAAAATATCTGGGATAAAAAACTCATTTAAAAAATAAAGGAACTTCAAGCATTTGTGAATTTATATTTACAAAGGTGAAGTTACTTGCAATTTATTCTTATCCATTTACAGGAGCAGAGCCCCAGGAATGTATATCAAAAAACTATTTTCTCTGGTAATGGTACCTGCCTATGCCTAAAATTATTAAAACCTTTTGAAAATATTTTGGATTTCATTCTTTCCATTAATAAAATGGAAATTAATAAACAATGTATTATACCATAGATACAATTTCATTGTTAATAAGAATTAACATTAATAAAACACGTTATACCTCCCACAAAGGAAATGTAAATAAATCAACATTAAAAAGGTTAGTACCTGTAGGACTCCATGGAGAAATATGGGGACTAGAATATTTCATTAAGTTTTATATAAATGAATATCTATGCTTTAAAGGTGATTTTTTTAAATTAGGCGATAATGATTACTTTTTCCCCCCCTTAAAACATATACAAAACTCCATATACTCATCACCTGCCTTCAAAAATTGTCAACTCGGGGGGCCTGGGTGGCTCAGTTGGTTGAGTGACCAACTCGATTTCGGCTCAGGTCATGATCTCAGGGTCATGAGATAGAGCCCATCCTTGGGCTCCTTGCTGGGTGTGGAGCCAGCTTGGGATTCTCTCTCTCTCCATCTCCCTCTGCCCCCCTAAAAAATATAAAGTCATAGTCAATCTTGTTTTATCCATACCTCTACCCACTTTGCCCATTCTAAGTTAGTTAGAAGGAAATCTTAGACATAGTATTTCAGTTCTAAATATTTCAATAGGTATCTCTAAAAGAGAAGCAGTCTATCTTTAAAAACATAACCACAAACCATTATCATACCTAAAGTTAAATAAAAATTCTATAAGATCAAATATCTAGTGTCCAAATTTTTCTGATTGTCCCGCAGATGTTTTTGTAACAGTTTATTTGTTCAGATAAGAACCCAAATAGTGTCTGCACATTGCAATTGTTTCGTGCGTCTCTTAAGTCCTTTTGAACTTATAAATCCCTCCCTTTCTCTTATATGATGTTTTGTGAGTTAATTTTTAACTTGAGTTTTAAAATATTTATTCAGAGATTCCCATGCCAGCTCTTATAACAGTAAAGAACAAGATTTTGATACGAGGGGAGATGTGCTGATTGATTTCTATGGGCCTAAAGAAATTAAAATGCAATTATCCTTCTTTAGACTTTTTGAAATGCCTTAATACCCTGGTGACGTTGGGGCAGTTTTTTAAAAGAAGGTTATGGAGACATTTTTCTTTTGAAAATTTCTTTTACAGTAAAAGATGAAAATCATCAAGAGAAGTCTGGAAGTTAGGCAAGAGAATCAATGTAGGATCATGGATCTCTTCATGTTTTTGGCTGGAAATTGGATCTGGTGGTTTTTGAGCAGATTTAATAAATAGTCAAATTCTCTTTCTTCTTTTTGCACACAGGTGTGTGTGTGTGTGTGTGTGTGTGGTGTATTTATTCTATCAATCTTTCATGTTCGTTGGTTCTTATTCCATGTAGACTAAGTCAATGAAGGAAGGCCGTACACCATTGGTCAATAAGTCTTAGGAGTTATTCAATTATTTTTGAATAAATTCCTTCTTTTTCATTCCCTTAATAATTCCTCCATTGTTTATGGAATTACATCTTTAACTCAGTGTGTTGTTCAAAACCTGCTGGACTCTGGTCTCAACTTATCTCACTTCTGCCCCATGTGATTCTCTAGTCAAGTTCATCTACTAAGTCACCTTGAATGTTTCCATGCATTTCATTCCTTCCCCCTCTCACTACGATAGTTCTCCCCAAATATAAAATGCCTTCCACCAAGGCAGCTACCTATCTAATTCCAATTCCTGATGCCAGGAGGCATTTTCCCGACCTATTTAACTCTTGGTATTCTTTCTTTCTTCCTATATTACTTATTGTCTGCTCTCTTTTGACATTTGTCAGACTCTGCCTGGTATTTTGACTTAACTATTCATGTGTTATGCCTCAGGATCCCAAGGGACTTAATATTCTCCCTGAAGTTTAGGGCAACAATCTTACAGCCATTGTGTTAATAAAAATTTATTTTATATGAAGCTCAGAAAATGCCAGATTTCTGCTCTAGACTTTCTTTTTTTTTTTTAATGTTTCTTTATTATATTATGTTAGTCACCATACAGTACATCCCCAGTTTCCAATGTAAAGTTCGATGATTCATTAGTTGCATATAACACCCAGTGCACCATGCAATACGTGCCCTCCTTACTACCCATCACCAGTCTATCCCATTCCCCCCCTCCCCTCTGAGGCCCTCAGTTTATTTCTCATAGTCCATAGTCTCTCATGCTTCATTCCCCCTTCTGATTACCCCCCCTTTCTTTATCCCTTTCTTCCCCTACCGATCATCCTAGTTCTTATGTTCCATAGATGAGAGAAATCATATGATAATTGTCTTTCTCTGCTTGACTTATTTCACTTAGCATTATCTCCTCCAGTGCCGTCCGTGTTGTAGCAAATGTTGAGAACTCGTTCTTTCTGATAGCTGAGTAATATTCCATTGTATATATGGACCACAACTTCTTAATCCAGTCATCTTTTGAAGGGCGTCTCGGTTCCTTCCATGCTTTGACTATTGTGGACGATGCTGCTATGAACATTGGGGTGCATATGGCCCTTCTCTTCACTACATCTGTATCTTTGGGGTAAATACCCAGTAGTGCAATGGCTGGGTCATAGGGTAGCTCAATTTTTAACTTTTTAAGGGACCACCACACTGTTTTCCAGAGTGGCTGTACCAACTTGCATTCCCACCAACAATGTAGGAGGGTCTGCTCTAGACTTTCTGTGTAGGTAACACTATCATTTGGGAACTACTCTTTTAAGAGCAACATGCTAAGTGCCTATGGCATGGAGAGGTACGAAAGGTGCTCCTTGCTCTCAAAATGCAAAAGTTTTAATAAAAATCTGTCCATTTATCTATCTATCCATAGACATGGATACACACACACACACATCATAATACAACTGCCAAATCAGTGGGACAAAGAATAGAACCTCATTAAGAGCACAGATTATGGGGGCAAATAGACCTGAATTGTACTCCATTCATTGAGTGACCTTGGGTGACTTATTTACTTACTCTTTTTATTTATAACTTATTTATTCCGTTAGTCTGTTTCTTCATCTACAAGCGAGGAAGGTAATAATACTTAATAAGGTTATTCTGAGGATTAAAGGGAATATTACAAGCTAAGTGCTTAATGCAGTGCTTGCTACATAGATAGATACTCCTGTTTTTACTAACAAGCGAGATGTGGTTCAGAGAAACCAAAGATTGTTGTGTGCCAAGGGCAGTCAAGGGGGTTCACAGATGTGATACCGTGATTTACGAGAAAAACATATAATCGGTCATTCAGAGGACCTCTGTTCCTGGCTCACAGCTCCGCAAACCCTGGGGCTTTCCTAGGTGAGGAGAACTTCAAAAGTGTCTTTTGTTATGTAACGACCTTTGTAAAGTACCTAAGGATAGTTGCCAGGGGAATCAATCTTGCGATTAGAGAGTTGGAACTTTCAGTCCCATCCCCCTGGCCTCCAGGGAAGGGAGAGGGGCTAGAGATGGAATCAATCGCCAATGACCAATGAAGTAATCAGTCGTGCCTAAGTAATGAAGCTGCCATAAAAACCCAACATGACGGAGTTCGGAGAGCTTCTGGGTTTGGTAGAGACGGTGAGGGGTGTCATGCCTGGAGAGAGCATGGAAGCTTCTCGCCCTTCCCAGATGCCTCGCCCCATGCATCTCTTCCCATCTGGCTGTTCCTGACTTACTTCCTTTTACAATAAACTGGTGACGTAGTAAGTAAACTGTTTCTCTGAGTTCTGTGAGCTTCTCTAGCAAATTAGTTAACCTGAGGAGGCGGTCTGTGGAAACCTGATTTATAGCCAGTCGGTCAGAAGTACAGGTAACCACCTGGGCTTGAGACTGGTGTCTAAAGTTGGGGGCATAATTTAATAAAATAATATTATTATAAATAAAGTTGGGGGCAGATGCCGTCTGGTAGGACTGAACCCTTCACTTGTGGGATCTGACGCTCTCTGTGGTAAGACAGCCAGCTGGTGTCTGGAGGATTTCCTGTTGGAGGTATGGAGAATGAGCCCCCACCCCACCCCCCACTGTTTCACGCACATGTTGAAACTGGGTCCAAGAACACCAAAAAGAACAGGAAGGTGGGAATTGAATTAGATAATGGGGAAAAGGATCAAGGAAATGGTAGGGAGAAAGGATAGCATAAGTAAAGATGTGAATGTAGGAACCCAAAGCATGAGGGCACAATGCTGAGCACTCATTTTCAATGAGCAAAACCAGGAAAAAGTTTTTCTAAAAACCACAGGATTGCTATATCGTTTCAATCTTTTATTTACAGAAAATACACAATTATGAAACCTTTCTCAATCCCAATACAACATCTTCCCTAAAACCTCTCTCTTTAAAATCATCTGTACTTACCATTGCACTAAAATATACTATTAAATCTCTAACAAGGGTTTATGAAATTTTATACAATGTCTTTTCATATGAACTAATTCTTATTTCACCACTCAAGCAATTAAGAAAAGATTTCCCCCAAGATTCCTTTCTGTAAAGGATTCATAACCAGAGAGTATTGTTGGCGGTGATGGGGAGGGAGGGAGGTACTTGGGGATTCTGGATTTGCAGTCCTTGCAAGTATTCACAGAGCACTGTCTTGTTGTCACAGATGTCTCTTGAGTAACTTCAGTTTCAAAAAAAAAGGACTCCTCAGCAGCTGACTTTAGCCTTATTATCTTAAGGTTCTTGCCTGTCCCCAGTAGCTGTCCTCTCACCTAAGACAGCGTATTTGCCAAGAGCGCGGGGCAAAGCAGCATGGACTCCTGCCTACTCCACCTTTCTGTTGTACCATTTGTTAAATGGGGATAATAATAATGCTTGCCTCACGGGGTTGCTTGGGGGGACTAAATGAGTTAATACTTGTTAAATGCTACAAATGTACACACTATGGTACATACGCACACAATTTGCTGAAGACTTAAATTTATTGAAAAAAATTGTTCTGTACAAGGTGAGGAGTCCATCCCCTTTCCCCAGATACCCATCCATCCGTATTAAACCCACTTAATTCACAGCCACGTGGTAATATGGCGTGCCCCCCTACTTTGTGAATGATTCCAAGTTGTCCTATGGGCAATGACATGGATTAGGAAGGAAAAAATCTTCCAATAAATCCCCTTACATGTGTGCTATTTTTTTTTAATGAGTCAAAAACCATAAAACGAACAACTCTCTCTTCTTTCTCTCTCTTACCGTCCAAGGTTGCAGCACCATCCAGAATTCAACAAGGACACTGTAACAATAAGAGTAGATTGCTAGCGCTCACTACCACGATGGAGTAGGGGTGCAAGGGAGGGTGTGTGTGCTCTGGTCCAAGCAGCTAAAACATCCTCTACATTTTCACAGTGGTCATCTCTGGCACCTCGATGAAAAGATCGCCCCTGCTTCCTGGAGCAGAATGGTGCTGAGCAGGCAGGACCGCTGTAGAGTGTGGTTCAGAAGTGAATCTGAGATGAACAGTCCTCCCAGTCGGAGGCAGAGCTGCCTCTTTGGGCACAGGCTTGAGCCTGAGTGAGGTCCATCGCTGTTGAATTCTAGATATCTAAGGAATAACACCCTCGGCTTCTGATGCACTCCAGAGCCTTTCAAGAGAGAATTGACCTGTGGGGTTGACCTTCCTCTTTTCAAGCAGCTGCTATGGCAGAATACGTAAAACGTTCCTAAGCAAGTTATGTAGGTCATTTTACTCACAATGGTTCTGGAAGCTGAGTCACTGTCATTGCTTTCATTTTACCCAGGGGAAAACTGAGGCAAGAAGAGCGGTCCTATAGTGCCTAAGAGCTCAGAATCTGGAATTAATTAACACCCCTGGGTTCACACTCAGGCTCTGCCACTTAAAAGTTGCTGTGTGATTTGTGACAAGGCATTTAGCTTCCCTGGGCCTCCGTTTCCTAGTCTCTACAACGGGAATCACCCTAGTGCCTTGCGTCCCTCATGGAGTCGCTGAAGGCTTTCATGAAATAATGCGTGTTTTGTGCGTGTAATGTGCCAAGCACGTGGTGCTCAGTGAATACTAGCCAGTGCTGGTGTTGGTAGACGCAGTGCTGTTGGGGGAAGTAGTGGTGGATCCGTAGGGCAGAAAAAAAAGTAGAAGCCAGCAATAGTTCTTGTCCCTTTTAGGCTGATATTATCAGGGTTAAAAATGTGTTTTCTTTGAGATACTCAAGATGGTAAGAAAATGTGCTTTGATTAGATCTTTGTGCCTAAAACCAGAAATACCAAAGGGAAATCTGTCTGTGGAGAAGGATCAGCGTATCTACCCTGAAACTGTCACCATCCAGTGTGACCCTGGCTATAGGACGTTTGGCTCCTAGAGTGTCTTTTGCTCAGAAAACAAATCTTGGAGGCTGAGAGGGTGAATTATATTCATTCAATGACTTTTATGTCATATGACACATTGAAGTAAATTACAGGAAAGTAGGATGGTTCCGAGAATAGGAATAGTATTAATATGTCCTAAAGGACTATCTCGGTTGTTGGGGTTAGTTTATAAGATGTCTACTGGCTCTTTCCATCTGGAAGCATGATGGTGAGTCTGTAGTGGCAGCAAAGTTGATTGCATGGATTTTATCACAGGTCAGCCTGGGTCTGTGAACAGGAGCATCTCCTGACCACATATCCTGGCCCTTAACATTTTCTCCAATATATGATGTGCTCTTGTTCTGTTTCTGGTTGGTCAACTGACAGGCCAGTTGTTGGTTCAGATGTTTTTGGGGGATTCTCTCACTGCTTAAATTCCCTCTCTGCTTGAGCTAATTCTGATTATTACCTAAGAACAGATACGGCTTCAGCTCTTAGGGAAATATTTTACTAGGATCCAAAGTATTTTTCTGCAGTGTCCTGCCCATGAATCAGTCCTGTGGTCATTCTTCATCTTCCAATCTTCCTCCTACCACAAGACTTCCCAAAGAAGCACAACCTTTTACAAAGATGGAGAAATTTTGAGAAATCACCCTTTTGATTTTCTTGTTCAAGAAGTCTCTAAAGTCGGCGGGATAGTCCTGAAAGACAAAACAAAAACAAAACACCCATATATACATATGGCTATTTACAGTATATAAATATGCATGTATTTATATACTGGCTATTACTAGCCATATATATATGGGCTATATTTATATTTATACATACTATATAGCCAGTAATAGCCAGTATATAAATAACCAGACATTGTAAATATATATATATTTATATATATATTTCAAGTGCCCATCACTCAAAGATGATCCTGGAGTTACATAAACTATCTCTGAAGGTTAAAAAACTGGAGTAAGAGAGAGAAAATCATTTAAATAATACTACACCTCTTTCCCCAAGAAGATAGAGAAAAGGTTTGCTTTTGTCTACAGCTCTAGAAAGAAAATCTTACTTTATCAACTCCACTGAAACATCATCGTTTATTGTAATATATAACTTTGGTAAAACTTGTTAAAACACATAGTGACCATGGAACTATGGATACTTCATATCATTCAGCTTAGATTTGTACTTCTCTGGATTTGGCAGGCTAGCTGAAATAATTACCTATTAAAAATCAGTTGGTCCTAATTCTCTTTTTTTTTTTTTCTTGCCCTAATTTTCATTTGGATATCGATGTCTTTCAACGTAAGTGCCCTGCACAAGTCCACTTCCTAAAGAGAGTTAAGTTTCTTTTTCATTTTATTATATCCCAATGTCTGTGAAGGCCAGTGAGTTTACATAGTAGTGTTCATGCAATTATTTCTCTCTTTCTGGACACCGGGTACATATTCCTTAGCTCATAAGAGCCTGTTATCTGTGGTCTTTACAAACATCCCTCTGTCTTTTCTTTTCTCTAGATTACCATTCCCCATTTCCCATTCTCCACCTTCCAGGAACCCACTTTTAATTCAAGATAGATGTCCTTAACTATGCATGCAGGTTTGGGATGTGGGAGCACATTCCTTTTTCCTGAGTGCTGCTTAATATTCCCTAACATGTATCTCCTACATTTGCCTAGTCATTTTCTTTGTGGTGAACACTTAGGTTGCTTCCAACTCCCCTTTACCCCATACAGCTCTGTGGTGAATATCCTTGTACATGTCTCTGATACTTCTTGAGGCTTTCGCTTGGATATCTGCTCAGCAAAAGAGTTGCAGATCAATTTACTTCACTGTGCGGGAGAGTTCTTCTCTGTCCACACCCACACGACATACAGTAGTATTTACCTTACTAATTTTCATCATGGTGATTTCTTATCCTTTTAGTAGCTGCAGGATCTGTAGTGATGCTCATTCCTGATGTTGATAATTCATAGCTTCTCTCTCTCTTTTTTATTTTTCTGACCAGTATGGCTATAGGTTTATCAATTTTGTTGATCTCAAAGAACCAGCTTTTGGTTTCATCAATTTATTCTTCTCTTTACCTTTTCATTGGTTTCTGCTTTGATCTTTATTTCTTCTGCTTACTTTGGGTTTAATTGGATCTTCTTCTAATTTTTTAAAAAGATTTTATCTTTAAGGAAACTCTATGCCCAACATGAGGCTCAAACTTACAACCCCAAGATCAAGAGTTGTGTGTTCTCCCAACTGAGGCAACCAGACACCCGTTAACTGGGTCTTCTGATTCTAGTTTCTTAAGGTAGAAACTGAAGTCATTGACATAGATCTTTCTTTTTTTCTTTTCTTTTCTTTCTTTCTTTTTTTGGCGGGGGGGTTGTGGAGAGAGACAGAGATGGGGGAGGCGCTGAGGGAGAGGGAGAAAGAGACTCTTAAGCAGGCTTCACGTCCAGTGCAGAGCCCAACATGGAGCTCAGTCTCACGACCCTGAGATCATGACCTGAGAGCCACCCAGGCACCCCTCTTCTTTTCTCATATAAGCAGTTAGTACTATAAATTTCTCTGTAAGAACCCCAGTACTGGCATTCCACAAATTTCAATATGTTGTGCTACAATTTCATTCAGTACAAAATACTTCCTAATTTCCTTTTCAAGCTCTTCTTTGGTCCATGGGTTATTTAGAAGTGTGTTATTTAATTTCCAAGTATTTGAAGGTCTTTTCCAAGTCTACTTTTGTATAGATGTCTAACTTAATTCTAGTGTGAACAGACAACATGCTTTGTGTGATTTGAATCCTTTCAAAATGTATACATGTTTTGTAGTTCAGAATGTGGTATCTTTCTAAATGTTCCATGTACACTTGAAAAATACTTGAGTATTTTGCTGCTGTGGAGTGGCCATTTCCTACATATGTCAGTTAGGTCAAGTTGGCTGCTGGTATAGCTCCAGTCTTCTCTATCCTTGCTAATTTTCTATTTGTTTTATCAATTATTGATAGAGGGATATCAAAATTCCCAATTCTCATTGTGGATTCATCTATTTTTCCATGAAGCTTTTGGTTTTTGTTTCGTGTATTCTGAAACTCTATTATTAGGGACATCAATGTTTAGAATTTGTATGTTTTCTTGATGAATTGACCCCCTATCATTATGTAATAATCTTTATCTTTGATAATGTTTTGTTCTCAAGCATAATTTCTCTGATATTAATATAACCACTTCATCTTTATTTTTCTTAGATTAAATTCTAAAATAAATTCTGAGAACCAAAGTGAGACACTTTGGATGAATTTTTAGTAGTTACATTAAGAAAAGTAAAAATAAACAAGTGAAATTAATTTTAATAATATATTTTTTAACCCAAGGTTTGAAAAATATTCTCATTTTAACATGTAATCGATATTTTTTATTTATAACACATCTAAATTTGAACTAGCCTCATTTCAAGTGTTCAATAGCCACATATGGCTAATGGCTGCTGTATTATATAATGCAATTCTAGGCTTTCTATGTAAATGTTAACAAATATTAAAATGTGTTAATGTTTTCATATTTCTAGGGGTATATTTGACTTTTTTAAGTGTACCTTGGAATCTGGAAGACATAAAGGAGAAATATGCAGAGAACATAATGCCAGGTACAAGAAAGGAGAATATTTATCTACAAGTAGGCTATAAAATATTACAGGAATCCCAGTACCGTAAGTGAAGAGGTAATAGAAATGAAAATTACTCACTGCTCTAATTCCTCCAGCTCTTGAAAATGCACATAGTAATGGTGAGTTACCACAACTTGAAATATCGAGTTCCTGGTTCAGAATGTTGGTAAATGTGAGTGATGAACTTTTATCCCAAGTCATACAGAACAGCTGTTTAGTGCTATGAGCACCGGCACAGATTTGTGGAACTAGATGTGAGGCAGGAGCGACTTAGGCCTCTGAAGGGTTGTAGTGAGAGTGGAATGAGTGTATTGGGTGGATTCACTGTCTCTGATCAGGAAACTCTTCAGAGCAAACCTGAGGCCTGGGATGGAGACCACCTTCTTATGGCAGATGCCAAAAATAAATAAATAATAAATAAATAAATAAATAAATAAATAAATAAATAAATGGCCGTGGATGCTTTCTGTCTCTGTATTCACATCCTTAATAATCCCTCTCATTAGAGGTAGAGTCTTTCCTCATTCCTTGAGGGTTTGGGCTGCCTTTCATTTGGTTTGGCCAATGGGACAAAAGTAGCAAAAAGGATGCAGGCAGTCTCGCACATCATTGTGCGTCAGGACTTGCCCTGAGGCTGCTCTTAGAAGCCCATGTTCTAACAATTTTCTCTATCCATGGCTACTTCCCTTCAAAACACTGTTACCTCAACAAGTCTCTTACACATTTCTCTCTCAGAGAAATTGAGAAAAGACAAAATCTAATCGTTATTTTGAGGCCTATTCTTATCTCCCTCATCGCCCTCACGCTGAACAATAGTTCTGCCAGGGGCACCACACATAATGTTTCTGAAACCCCTCGTTTCCTTCTCCCGTGCTTGGCCTGGTTTGTCACAACCATGGGGAAATCCACACTCTCACGTGGGGTACGCTAGTCACACCCAGTACAGAGAGAAGCTCCTTGGTACCAGACGTTCTATAGCAGCACCAGAATAAACCTTCCATCCCACTTCCTTTCCATCCCCACTCACATCCCAAGTCCAGGTTTACCTCCATGTGATTGGAAAGAATGTGCTGGGTGAGTATCCCTTCAAGATCTGCCAGTTTTGCCCGAGTCATCTCCTGCAGAGGCCACACCAACCACCATCTCAACAAAACAACAAAAAGCAAGTTATTTCATGTGTCAAAATCCCAATCAGTCTTTGTTAGCTGAACGTGTCCCATATATAATGAGCCCCGTGAGATGCCTGGGGTTGATACTTGACAACTGCCAAGTTGACAACTGCAATCCCCTCTGTGCTTTAGCTTAACAAACTGCTAACAAATGACAAGGGTATTTTGATGGGCCTTTGTGGCATAACAATCCTAAAATTTAGTTCCTTAAAACAACTATTTATAAACAAGGATTCTTCTGAGTAGTCTTTCTGGTATGTCTCAGGCTCTACGGGTCTTGCTTAGACTAGCTCATTGTCTGTGGTCAGTTGGTGAGTGAGCTGGGGACCAGCTAGTCCCAGGGGCTTCACTCATGTGTCTGGCAATTGGTTGACTATCAGCTGAGCAAAGAAGGGGCACCTGTCTTTCCTTACCCTGCAGGATATCAATAGAGGACTGTTTTCAAATATGATGTACTTATAAACAGTGGAATTTACTCACTCATTCACCAATATTCATAGAGTGCCTACCGTGTGCTGGGCACTGTTCTAGTCACTGAAGATAGAGTCATGAATATTAAAAAACCGTTTAAATTTAATGCAGATATTAACAAGAATGAGGTGATTTATATGTACTGATATGAAAAGATATCTAAAATATGTAAAATGAAAAAAAGCATGTTGCAGAACGGCATGTATCATATAATTCCATTCGTGTAAGATATTCTTTTATTTATTTATTTATTTGAGAGAGAGAGAGAGAGAGCATGCATGCGAGTTGGAGGAAGGGTAAAGGAAGAGAATCTTCAAGCAGACACCCCACTGATCGCAGAGCCTGAAACAGGGCTTGATCCCAGGACCCATGAGATCATGACCTGAACCAAAACCAAGAGTTGGACGCTCAACCAACTGAGCCACCCGGGCGTACCCCGTGTAAGAAATTCTTACGCATCTATATAAATTACATACATATATACACAATTTCACAGTGATTATCTCTGGGATTTGTATTTGGGAGATGTCTAGGAAGAGAAAGTATTTGGCATTTTATACTCATGTAATATGAGTGTGTTTTTATATATAATAACCATAACTTGTGTGTGTATGTGTATATATATATATATATATATATATATATATATGATAGAAAATACCTGTGTAATTTTAAAGATTAACAAAAATTGTATTTGGCTGCTGAAGAGAATAAACACAGAGGGCAGCAGCTGGAGTGGCACCTCAGGGTAAGGGGTTGATTGGCTGCAGGAGACAGAGGGGAGAGTAGAGGAGATTGGCACGAGAAAGCCACATGGGTTTCCTGGTAAAGCTATAGTGGATAAGATTCAAAACTCAGCTGTGGAAAATGACCTCGGATGGGAGGATGGACATCTGCACTTTAGAGGGGGAAAGGTAAAAACAGGTGTGGACACTGTTTGGTTGTATATGAGGTGTATGCTCTGGCTTCTGTTTTCCCACTTAAGTAGGAGGTAAGGACATTTTCTCCAAGGAGGTCTGCATTTCAAGAGAGGAAGAGAAGGGTTGAAAACGTCGTAGAAAGTCTTAAGAGCAACCGGGTCTAGGATGGCCATTGGAAAGGGTGCTGAGTGAGGAGAATGTCACTAGAGATATGGAGCTCAAGGAAATGAGAGGCCAGGCCCTAGCTGGGGTAATTTCCTGACCGTACATGTCCCTGTTAGGGAGCAGGGGAGGGGATAGAGTGATGACAGAGAAGATGGAGTGCATTTGGCAAGGCATAATTCAGGTATTCCTGAGTCCCTTGGGCATATGGCTATTTATTGCCACCCAAATCCCCATGTGGTCTCTAATAATGACATCCCTGGCCCTCAGGAGATCAGAACTCTCTGCCTTAGCTCCTGCCTCCTGGGACCTGAAATTCCATCATTGGTCTGGTTGATGAGTGCACCAGGTCCTCCAAAGGGGGTGGAGAGATCACATATATTTTGCTGTAAATCTATGTTTCCTTTATCACGCCATTTACTAGGTCTTGTTTGTGGCCACATTCTATTCCCTGCCCCCCCCTCCAAATATGGTCCCAAGAGAGGATCAGTCCTACTCGCTCCAGGAGGTAGCAACCCTTGAGGGCTCGTTAGGCAAGGTTCTGCTGGAGATGTTTTCCCTCTCACGAGTCCTGCCTCTACAGCCTCCCAACCCTCCCAGGGCTGCCCCTATTCCAAATTTCAGAGTTTATATGGGAGGGGAATGGAAAGTCATTGTAAAGCTTCTTATGTAATTTCTATCTTTAATGAGTAATACGGGTTCTTGGGATGATTGGAAGAGATGGCATCTTTAGCGTCCCGATTGAAGGGGAAGATGGAAGAAATTAGTGGTTATGCACACGGAACCTAACGTTCTGCTCCCAGAGGTCACAGGTGGTTCTGAACACTCTCTGGGGACAAGTCTGCTTACCTAGAACCTGTCAATGGATAATCCAAGCAATGAGGGTGCACTTCCAAAATGCTGAGTTGGGCCCAGTGGGTCTCCAGTGATGTGCCTACAGCTGACATCCTTCAGTTCTTCACTACCTGTGACAATGCACGCAGACCAGGAACGCATGCACCTACCCCTGCCCATGTGTCTCAGAAGAAACTGTCACATTCGATTGCACAATAGAGCAACTCTCCTCCAGCCCACAATACCGTCTTAGTGGTATAGATATCAGAGAGGTACCTAGTAACCTCAGTACTTGGCCACAATTTGAAAATCAGCTTTGTCCTGTGGAAGGCCAAATAGCTGAATGCCTCTTATAGCACAATTTCTGGCATCCCTCAAGGCCATATCTAATCACATGTAATCCAAGTAACAGGGATGGTAATGTATAAAAAGAAAGTCATTGAAATGTATAGTCACTACTGAACATTTTCTTTTCAATATGGGTAGTAGGCATTCTGGATGCAACTTGGTGAAAAGTCTCCTATGTGCTTCGTATTAGGATTCCTTCAGTCAGTTGAAGGATATCTACTACACATGTATTATTACAAATACCTCATATATATTACCGTGATAAATCACTGTTAAACCTGTTGACTGTATGTACAAAAAAAATCTTTCAATATTTAAATAAGTAGGGAAATAGTGACCGTTAATATTAAATATTGACAGTGCATTATACGGACAGCTTGAGGGAAAACATAACTTTTCAGCTAACAAACATCTAATAAAATTAAATAATTGTACGAGGCAAAATAATAATTTGCATCAAAGTGATAATTTTTATGGAATTGCTTGATATGGTAGCACTCATTGTTAAACAAAATGATCTTTCATAGCTGTATTGAGTTATTTTATTTCCTTTAGGCCACTGTGTTTTTACACAAGTCCTCTAGCAACTCACCAAAGCAGAATGGAAAGGAGAACATCAATGCTGCCATTTCAAATGTGACAAAAAGAGAAAAAAATGTCCAAATGACATGTGACATTCATGATAAAGTATCATCAATCATAATGTAATAAACTATTACAAGACATGTGAAAAAAGGAAAAATTATTAAGAAAAAATGTCATAGTTCCCAAATATCTCGCTCTTCGGACTTCATTGGAGAATGAAGATCTGGAAAGTGTCACAAAGAAGCAGTACAGCAACCATGGGAACAGCCCAGCAGCTGACAGCACTGAGAAATTCTTGATAAATGCTTGTTCCTGCATGAGAAAAGAAACCTTAAAAGTTCGACTATTCAATTTTCATAATATATTGGCGATAATTGTTCAACTGTCTTGGTTTACCCAAAATATCTAATTTTTCTCCCTCCAGCGTCCAAATGCATTCTTCTGTGATCCTCATAATAAGCTTTGGCCTCCACTTTGATCAACTCTTACACTCTGGTACTTGGCCTTTGGGCACCAGGCCAAAATGTATATTCGATGCACCCTTGGAGATCCGCTGTCCTGAGTAGTACACTCCCAACCTTAAAGCCAAACTTCAAGTTTTCCCAGACACAGCTCAGTCTGCTTCCAGGGGCCACCTCGCCATTTTGCATGGCTTCACCTCCCAAGACTCAACATTTATATGACAATCCCTTTTCAAAGCTCTCCTCAGAGCTCTGCACATCTGTGTTCCCTGAACAGGGTCAGGCACAGTATATCAAATCGGTGCTGGAATAATTCCTTGCAGTTACCAAGAAAGCAGACAGAGATAATTGGGTATTAATTTGCTGGCACAGTGTTTTTTTTCTACCATGGGTTGGAACTTTCAGCCCCAACCCCTGACCTCAGGGGAGAAGTGTGGGGTTAGAGATTGAGTTCAATCACCAATGGTCAATGATTTAATCAATTGTGCCTCTATAATGAAGCTGCCATAAAAAAACCAAACAGACAAGCAAAGGGCTGGGTTCAAGAGCGTCCGGGATGGTAAACGTGTAGAGATGCAGGCAGAGTGATGCCCAAGAAGTCATGGCACCTCCTCACACCTTTCTACATACCTTCCATTTGGCTGTTTCTGAGTTACATCCATTTATAATAAACTGGTAATCTCGTAAGTAAAATGTTTTCCTGAGTTCTACACACTAATCTAGCAAATTA
Organism: Ursus americanus; assembly: GCF_024610735.1. NCBI lineage: Eukaryota > Metazoa > Chordata > Mammalia > Carnivora > Ursidae > Ursus > Ursus americanus. Next base: position 73,524,224 of record NC_142128.1, read on the forward strand.
ATGGAACCTGAGGAGCATGTCCTAGGAACCTGCAATTTATACCCATTGGTCAGAAGGACAGGTGACAACCTGGACTTGTGATTGGCATCTAAGTGGGGGTGGGGAGCATTCTGGTAGGACTGACCCCTTAATGTGTGGGAGCTGACGCTACCGCTGGGTGGATAGTGTCGGGATTGAGTTGAATTGCCGGGTATCCAGCTGGTGTCGCAGAATTGCCTGGTGTGTGGAAACGCCACGCATCTCGTGTCGGAAGTGAACGGTGTTGTAGTGAAGCACTGAGAAGAGGGGAGACACAGGAGGAGCGTGTTTTTCTTTAGTGGAATAAAAAAGCCTATTAGTTTCATCCTTGTGCATGTATATGCTGACGTCCTTTAGAAAGAATGAATTCACCAGCCCTTGCTGGTTGCGTCAGGTCTCTGTGGAGATGTTCGTGAGATGGGAAAGCATGTTGCTAAAAGCCGTGACTCCATCAGAAAGAACCATCTGGCTGACAATCCCTTGTATTTGGCAGTTAGAATTCTGAAACCATAGAAAGCACGACACTGTTGTCTGGAAGAAGCAATTTAGTTTATTATCTAAATTTAAACGCCCTAAATATGCTTCCAAAGTAGTTTCCTAGTTTGGAAAATTACCACCACAACAGAAACAAATAAAATCTAAAGAGAGAATATAAACAGTGTCAAAGAAGGAAACACTTTCAGCAACATAAAAACCAGAAATAAAGTTTGCTAAACAGTATTTGATGTTTCCATGTGTTTTCAAGCACTATTCAATGACTGTATCTGTAAAAGGGACTGCTAGCCTTTGTGAACAAGACTGATGATTTTTAAGTGAAAGATAATTCCAGATAAACTGCTATGCTCCTTGCTGTGTAATGTTAAGAAAGCAGACTCTGGAATCCACTAGCCATTCAAATTCTGGGTCCTCCATCTACCTGCTGTATGTGCTAACCTCTTGCGTCTCAATTTCCTTATTCATAAAAAGAGGATTTAAAAATATTATTTCTTTCATAGAGCTTGGGCTCCTTATGAAACTGATATTACCAGAACACCTACTATGTACTTCTATAATCAGGTAGAATTTTTTTTAAAGGCTGATGTCTTGCGGAATTTATATTCTGTAAAGAAAAGACAGAAAAGGAGCAGTAGGCATAATAAACAGGTAAATAGTACCTTAGAAAGGGAACTTTGCTATGGAAAAGAAGTATAGCAGGTTAGGGTGATTAGAAATAGCAGAAGTGGGTGGGGGTGTGACTCGAAGTAAAATGGTAAGAGTAGAATTAAATAGTTTGAGGAACAAATGAAATAATGGATATAACATACTTATCACAGTATGTGATATATTGTGAACAATATTAGCTGTGATGATGAGAATGCTAAGGATGATATCATGAATCCTGAATTATAAGTTTTAACATAAGGTAACAGACATTTTTTATTACTAAAGGTCATCTTCTTCCCATTTTACTAAATAAGTACCGAACCATAGTTTAAAAAATACCAACTTAAGGTGGAGCCAGTTATTAAAACACCCACGTGTCACGCTCTGGTCCAGGATGCTCAGAGAACTCGTGGCTCTAAGAGAGTTCTGGCTACCACCCTGGTCAGATCTCATAGAGTTGGAAAGCAGTGTACCAGCTGTCCATCCCCAGATGTATTCTGTTCTTGCCACGGATATATTGGAATTTTCATTGCATGACACTCATAGTAGAAAATATTTATGTTTCCTAAAAAGTGAAAAGTGGGCTTCCTGGGTGTGTCTGTGGAAATGTAGGGGTTTGTCAATTACCCTGGAAGATGGTGGGCAGAAGCAGGCACGCTGTATGTATATAGGGGTGTACAATATTTTGGCGTGTCTGGACTGAGAGATATGAAATTTTGGGGGTTGGACATGTCAGAAAGTTAAATTAGAACGATGCCATAATAACAGACTTCCAAGCATGTGAGAGGCTTGGAATTTACCCAATAAGTTATAGAGAATTATTAACCAATTTAAAAGTGGGAAATAATATAATCAGATACGCAATTTAGAAAGATTATTCCAGCTCCTGGTGAGAAGTTGGATTCCTTGAGACAAAAAAATGGGAGAGCAAATGTCATCATAAGAGCCATATGGACTGTGCGTTTACATTCTGGAAGTAATTAAATCAAGGCTTGGAAAGACTTTTAATGAAAATGGATGGATGGGCTTAAAGTCACAGCAGGATAGAAATTTCTCTTCTATGATAAAATAAGTAGGAGTAGACAATAGGGATTTCACAAGAAAAGGAGCTGGGCATGAAGTATTATCAAGATAGTTTGGTTTCTGGTAAGATAGGAGGGAATAAAGGCAAACCTGTTCAACAGGCCAGCCATGGGTGTGGGGTGTGGGCCTAGCAGGAAAGTCAGACGGTGGACGGCAGGGTTGGAGTCCCGCGGATTATTTTGAAGGGAAAGCAGAAGTGATGGTTTGGGTCTGGTTTTGTGTGTGTGTGTGTGTGTGTGTGTGTGTGTGTGTGTGTGTGTTTGTTTTGTTTTAGGTTGTAGGAGTAAATAGCAGGGGTGAAGGACACTGAAAGCTTAAGTATCAGGCTGGGAACAAAATTTGGCAATAGGGCCAGGAAGAATAAGCAAGAACAAATCCTATTGGTTAAGGGGGCTTGAGGTAGGTGGCAGAAAGATTCTAAGTTGATAGATGTATTCATCGTTTATTATATAGCTCATTTATTCAGAGTTTATTCCAAATAATCACTCCTGAATTTGATTAAATATTTACAGGTTGAGCAACAAATGTCTTCTAGAGCTGTTTCCTTCTCCAATGAATAGAAAACACTTTGTTTTTGTCTGAATTCATGTTTATGAAGTTGGTAGGATTAATAGGTCAGAAGTCCATATCCTGCTTTTTCAGGCTTCAGAGGCCAGAAGTGAGAAGTGGACCTTTTTATTTCAACTCATTCATCATTGTTTTTAAAGAGCAGGAAGTATGGGGTGCCTGGCTGGCTTAATTGGTGGAAGGTGTGGCCCTTGATCTCAGGGTTGTGAGTTTAAGCCCCACACTGGGTGTAGAGATTACTTAAAAATAAAAACTTTAAAAAAACACATAAAAAAAATAAAGAGGGGGAAGCTGTTGTCATAATTTAGCAGGTTTCTTTTTCCTACTCATTAACTTTCGGACATTTGTCGTGCAGTTAGAATGGCTGAACTTACAATGACAAGCACACACCCTCAATAATGACCAAACATCTAATCTTCCATTTAGGAAGTTGTGTGTGGGGGGGTGGGGGATGGGGAGTTTCTTCTACTCTTCTGTGTTCTTCTAACTGATCTACTAATCAAATTGACGTGAACCCTGATCATGGAGAGAAGTAAGGGAGAGAGAGAGAGAGCAGCACACAGGGGATTGCACGACACTCTCAACTAGGAAAACAAGAAGGGCTGATTATCGTGAGTTATTACAATGAGCAGAGCTCGAAGACTGAGTGTTAGAGGTCAGTGACTTGGCTGGTATTGAGCCCAGCAGGCACTGCGCTGCTCCTGTGGAGGAGGTCAGAGGCCCGGGAGTGGAGGGTGCAATCTGAGGATCCCCTGGTATGGACTGGGAGAGCTGGTTCTCCCTTCTTAGAGTGCATCTGGGAGAGGTAGCACTGCCTCTCAGGGGACAAAAGAGCTGGCAGGTAGCATGGCACTGCCCCATTCCTGAGCACAGGGGCAGAGACACCTGGTGAGGGTGACTAACCTGGACATCAGCTCTTTGTTGTGCTTTATTCTAAACTTTAATCTCCTGCACATTGGCGCAATTGCCCTGGGACAAACCAGCACCAGCCCCAGTGAGGTGAGATCTTCCCCCAAAGGATGACCATGGGTCCACACCATGCCAGGTCCCTAAAGTTTGGAGTTTTGAAATTCACCCGGCCTGCCTGAGATAAAACACAGGTGCACTGTGCTGCCGAACAGGCAGATGGCCCAGGCACAGACAGGGTGAAGGCAGGAATATGATGGATGCCTGGGATACACGAAGAGAAATTGTTCATTCTTCTGGGAGGGCTTCCCAGACAGTGTGGGGGGGTGCAATCTCCCCTCTCCGGGGATGAAGGAGAGGGCTGTTGCCATTTTTCTCCCCCATCCATCAGCACAGACTGACTTCAGTGAGCAGCGCTGTGCCAACAGCGGAGGCCAGAGCCGCTTACACCAAGCCCCGCCCCTCTGTGCTCTGCAGGTGCTTCTTTACTAGGGCAAGTGTGCCTGAGAACCAGAGCAGCAGGCTGCTACCCCAGAACACCAGTGCAAAGCCCCACCACCACCATGTCTACTGACCACAGAGTGTGCAAAGCTTCAGCTCTATTGGAAATATCAGCAGGCCTCTTTTAACAAGCAAAACCAGAGCACACCTAGTTAAAACTCACTGCACTCTGGACAAGGTTCAAACACTCCCCACTGGAGGCAGGGAGAAACTCTGCAAAGGATGGACCCGAGGGAAAGAGCAGCCAGAACACAGCAGCAGAGTGCACCCAGCATACACCAGAAACACGTCCTGAAGCATGAGGCGCTAGACAGCATATGACCTCTTCTTAGGAAAGCTATTACTCTCAGGAGAAGGAAACTTTCCTAAAACACAGGCTTTCCTAATACACAGAAGGCAAAGACCTAGACAAAAATGCCAAGATGGAGGAATTCATCCCAAAAGAAAGAATAACAAAAGGTCATGGCCAGGGATCTAATTGAAACAAATGTAAGTAATATGCTTGATCCAAAATTTAAAACAACCATGTTAAGAATACTCCTATGTTTGAGAAAAGCATAGAAGACACCAGGAAGTCTCTTACTGCAGAGATAAAAGACCTAAAAACTAGTCAGGCTGAAGTAAAAAATACTATAACTGAGATGCAAAACCAACTGGATGGAATGACCACAAGGACAGAAGAAACAGAGGAATGAAGAAATGATATAGAAGATAAAACTGTGAAAAATAAGAAAGCTGAAGAGGGAAAGAAAAATATCGAATCACAAATGTAGACTTAGGGTACTCAGCGACTCCATAAAGTATAATAACGTTTGTATCATAGGAGTCCCAGAGGAAGAGAGAGAAAATGGGGCAGAAGGCTTTCTTGAGGAAATTATAGCTGAAAACTTCCTTAATCTGTGGAAGGAAACAGACATCCAAATCTAGAGGCACAGAGAACTCCCATTAAAATTAACAAAAGCAGGCCAACACCAAAACATATCACAGTAAAATTTGCAAAATATAGAGATAAGAAAAAAATCCTGGGGCGCCTGGGTGGCACAGCGGTTAAGCGTCTGCCTTCGGCTCAGGGCGTGATCCTGGCATTGTGGGATCGAGCCCCACATCAGGCTCCTCCACTATGAGCCTGCTTCTTCCTCTCCCACTCCCCCTGCTTGTGTTCCCTCTCTCGCTGGCTATCTCTATCTCTGTCAAATAAATAAAATAAATAAATAAAATAAAAAAAGAAAAAAAATCCTAAAAACAACAAGGGAAAATAAATCCTTAACTTACAAGAGAAGACAAATAAGGATATAGCAGCAGGTCTTTCTGCAGAACTTAGCAGGCTAGAAGGCAGTAGCATAATATATTCAACGTGTGGAGTGAGAAAAATATGCAACCAAGAATACTCTATCCAGCAAGGCTGTCATTCAGAATAGGAGAGATAAAGAGTTCCCCAGACAAACAAAAACTAAAGGTGTTCGTGACCACTAAACCAGCCCTGCAAGAAATATTAAAGGGGACTCTTTGAGTGTGAAAGAAAGACCAAAAGCAACAAAGATTAGAAAGGAAAAGAGAAAATATCCGGAAATAATGACTTAACAAGTAATACAATGGCACTAAATTCATAACAATCAATGATCACTCTGGGTGTAAACGGACTAAATGCTCTAATCAAAAGACATAGGGTATCAAAATGGACAAAAAAAATAAGATCCATCTATATGCTGCCTTCAAGAGACTCACTTTAGGGGCTCCTGGGTGGTGCAGCAGTTAAGCATCTGCCTTCGGCTCAGGGCATGATCCTGGCGTTATGGGATCAAGCCCCACATCAGGCTCCTCCACTGTGAGCCTGCTTCTTCCTCTCCCACTCCCCCTGCTTGTGTTCCCTCTCTCGCTGGCTCTATCTCTGTTGAATAAATAAATAAAATCTTAAAAAAAAAAAAAAGAGACTCACTTTAGACCTAAAGACACCACCAAATTGAAAGTGAGGGGATGGAGAACCATTTATAATGCTAATGGATGTCAAAAGAAAGCCAGAGTAGTCATACTTATAACAGACAAACTAGATTTTAAACCAAAGACTGTAGCAAGAGGTGAAGAAGGGCACTATATCATAATAAAGGGGTCTATCCAACAAGAAGATCTAACAATTGTAAATATTTATGCCCCCAACTTGGGAACATAAATACATAAAATAATTAATAGCTAACATAAAGAAGCTCATTGATAATAATACCAAAATAGTAGGGGACTTTAACACCCCGCTTACAGCAATGGACAGATCACCTAAGCAGAAAATCAACAAGGAAACAATAGCTTTGAATGATACACTGGACCAGAAGGACTTACGGATCTGTTCAGAACATTTCAGAACATTTCACCCTAAAGCAACAGAATACACTTTTTTTTTTTTTTTTTTTTTTGAGTGCACATGGGACATTCTCCAGGATAGATCACATGCTAGGTCACAAATCAGACCCTAACAAATACAAAAAGATTAAGATCATACCATGCATATTTTCTGACCACAATGTCATGAAACTTGAAGTAAACCACAAGAAAAAATTTGGAAGGACTACAAATACATAGAGGTTAAAGAACATCCTACTGAAGAATGAATGGGTTAACAGGGAAATTAAAGAAGAAATAAAAAAATACCTGGAAGCAAATGAAAATGAAAACACAGCAGTCTAAAACCTTGGAGATGCAACAAAAGTGGTCCTAAGAGGGAATTATATAGCAATACAGGCCTACTTCAAGAAGCAAGAAAATCTCAAATACACAACAAAACCTTACACCCAAAGGAGCAAGAAAAAGAACAACAAATGAAGCCTAAAGCTAGAAAAAGAAGGGAAATAAAAATTAGAGCAGAAATAAATGATATAGAAACAAACAAACAAACCAAAAAGCCAGTAGAACAGATCTATGAAACTAGGAGCTGGTATTTTAAAAGAATTAATAAAATTGATAAACCCCTAGCCAGACTTACCAAAAAGAAAAGAGAAAGGAGGGGCACCTGGGTAGCTCAGTCAGTTAAGCATCCAACTCTTGATTTCAGCTCAGGTTGTGCTTTCAGGGTTGTGAGATCGAGCCCCATGTGAGGCTCCACGCCGGGCATGAAACCTGCTTAAGATTGTCTCTCTCCCTCTCCCTCTGCCTCTCTCACCACTTACACAATCTCTCTCTCTATATATATATAAATATATAAAATCTTAAGGAAAAAGAAAAAGAAAAGAAAAGAGAAAGGACCCAAATAAATAAAATAATGAATGAGAGAGGAATGTGATCTCTTCACAACCAACACCACAAAAATACAAACAACTATAAGAGAAAAGTATGAAAAGTTATATGCCAACAAATTGGGCAATCTGGAAGAAATGGATAAATTCCTAGAAACATATAAACTAGCAAAACTGAAATAGGAAGAAATAGAAAATTTCTTTTCTACCCATAACCAGCAAAGAAATTGAATCAGTAATCAAATCTCCCAAAAAACAAAAGTCCAGGGCCAAATGGCTCCCAGGGGAATTCTACCAAACATTTAAGGAAGAGTTAATATCTATCAATATCTAGTTAATATCTATTCTTCTTGAGCTGTTCCAAAAAATAGAAATGGAAGGAAGACTTCCAAACTCATTCTATGAGGCCAGAATTACCTTGGTTCCAAAACCAGACAAACACCCCACCAAAAAGGAGAATTACAGGCCAATATCTCTGAAGAACAAGGGTGCAAAATTCTCATCAAAATACTAGCAAATTGAATCCAACAGTACATTAAAATAATCACCCACCATGATCAAGTGGGATTTATTCCTGAGCTGCAAGGGGGGTTCAATACTTACAAATCAATTAACGTGATATACCACATTAATAAAAGAAAGGATAAGAACCATATGATCCTTTCGAAAGATACGGAAAAAGCATCGGACAAAGTACAGCATCCATTCTTGATAAAAACCCTCAACCAATGAGGAATGGAGGGAAGTGATTTCTGTCCTTTGCTAATAGATTTGGCTGTTCCTTTCCAGGCAAACCCAGACCTTTAAAGTGCAAATATCATCACAGTCTCAGGAAAGATTCATTGCTGACCTTTAGCTGTTTTTATTCTGGGATACTGGATGGCCAAACAGCTGGGTGAGATGATCTCTCCCTTTAAAAATACAACAACATTAAGTGATTTGTGCAACAATATTTTATTTTATTAATTTTATTTATTTATTTGAGAGAGAGAGCAGGAGTGGGGGGAGGGGGAGGGAGAAGCAGACTCCCCGCTGAGCAGGGAGCCCAATGTGGGGCTCAATCCCAGGACCCTGAGATCAGGACCTGAGCCGAAGGCAGACGCTTAACCAGTTGAGCCACCCAAGTGTCCTGGAGCGATTTGTTTTGAAGGTAGGAACAATAGTAGCAAACTGAACAATTCGGGACTGAGAATGCAATTGGCTTGGAGGCAGGATACGGAACAGCGGGCAGGAAAATTGCTTAGGACAAACTTTACCCAAGTCCAGGCTTCGTAGAATTGGTGATAGTTGTTTTTTTTTGACCAGATTTATTTTCAGTTTCTCAATGGCAATGACCTTCCGGATTGCAATCCAAATGACATAGGAAAAGCATCATTTAACAAGGCTGGCCATTCCCCACATTAATCATAATTTATGAAACTTCACCATATTATCTGTTCTGCTTTGTTTCCAATGACACTGTCATTGGGAAATGTGTTCTGTTCCCTCCCTTCCTCTGAAGGCTCTTGCCAGGGTGAAGAGTGAGAGCTGCAGGAACAAATCGAGTATCTCATGTTGAGACGGTCACTGGGCGGCTGTTCCCAGACGATGCCTGTCTGATTTTCCGGCAGTCAGGAGGACCGTGAAGATTAATAGCAGAACCGCACAAGCAGTTTACCAGTCGCACTCTAGGGTGTCAAATGTTGAGGGCATCAATGTAGTCTGATGGGACTGATGGAAGAGAAGGAAGGAAGAAACATTCATTAATCAAGCAAGGATGTCATGAGAGCTTAATATAGGCTTATTGAAACAGGTGTTACTAGGAAATAAAGGGAAAGCTAAAACAAGGACTCCTCTCTCCAACAATCCCAAATCCACGTGGAGAAACAAAATATCTGAAGCAACATAACTCAGTGGAAGGTCAGAGCTGTTTTGGTCAAACCTCAGGGCCACGTACAGGAATTCGGGGCCAAGAGAGGGCATTTTAGCTGAAAGGCTTGTAGAGGAGGTGGGATTTGGTTTCAAACTTTATACTTAGTGATTGCCTCTTTCCATGGAGCATGCCTGAGAATTTTGAATAATGTAAATTTTCAAGACCCCTGGTAGTCCGATTAGGGGTGGAACAGAAGTGACACGTTACTCCCGTGGGTCAACAGGTCTGGGGGGAGGAAGATTAGCTTACATTTACAGAGTTCTGCTGATACGCCAACCTCAGAAGAAAAACAGTTTTGTTTTGTTTTTTTCAGGACAAAGCAGAAACCCGTCTTTGTGACTCTGGGAATGTATTTATGGACGACCGGAGCTTTCCAGCTCTGCTTCATCCAGCTCTAGCCTGGAGCTCAGCCGAAGCCTTTTTACAAACCCAGCAGTGTCTCTCTCCAAGGCCGGGAATTCAGATCAGACATTTCTCTCCATTCTTCCCAGGAGCCTGTCCCCATGTGAAGCTGTCGCAGGCATGAGACCTCCAAAAGCCATGCTCTTCGGGGGCTGGAAAGAAATAAACAGAAAAGGAACATTTCAACTGTGTGAGATTTCAACATGCCATGAGCACAGGGAATGGGAATTCTAAGCATGTTGAGCACAGAAGGGACTTCAAAACATGGGATGATGACTTTGTCCCGTTGAGGATGCCTGTGAATTCTCTCTTACTCCTACAGCAATGATCTCGGGTACTGGTTTCAGTGGTGTCTTAGTTCTTACCGATGCATGAGTCTCCTATCTTCCCCTTTTAGTTCTCTCTTAGCTCTAATGAAGAAACTAGGAGAGGTTTGAGGTATTCAAAAGGGGGTGATGTGCACCCCGCGTGGTACACTCTATAAGTACTTTCCCGGAAGCAATAGGTAGCTCTCGTGCTCCCTCCTCACCTTCACCTACAGGCACATATGTGTCCTGTAATATTATTGGCAAGCCCCAGAGGCCCGAGTGTGCCCAGAACGCACAACGTTTGGCCTCCACTGAGCCGCAGTGAGACACCTGCTTTAAAGGGGCCTAGCTGTTCCTGGCTGGAATCTGCCCTCCCCAGAGCTCTGCGCTTTAAATATTGTGGTAAGAGATTTCTCAGACACACAGTGAGATGGCTCCACTTGCGAGAAAATGTTAACTGAATTGGTAAAATAGAAGGATGTGGCAGTTGGTCAGGAGTTTCTTTGTGGCTTAGCGTCAAGAGCAACCAGATTCTCAGCTTTCTTTGGCAGTAAGACTGCTGATTCCAAAGAAAAGCTTCATAAAGCATTTATAACAGACACCATATGGGTGTGTTCTTTCTTTCTTTAAATTCCCTCCTACAGAGAGTTTATTTTTCCTTACTCACCCTCTTTTGGATACTGCTGAATCTGTTTAAAGAACTATAAATAAAAAACCAAATCCTCCCCATGAATTAGCCATAAAAGTTAGATATTTTTTTTCTTTTTTTGATGGGAAAGATGTTTTTTTTTTCCCCAGAGACTTCTGTCTGGTTTACAAATGACAAACGACTTGCTCAGCATAATTGTCTTTGGGTAAGCTGGTTATACTCAGGGATGCCAGAGACAGGAACAAGATATTACTTCTGCTCTGAAATATTCTGTATTTTTTTCATTTTTTAACAAATTTAATTCCAGTATAATTAACATAGAGTGTTATATTAGTTTTGGGGGTACAATATCATAATGCAACAATTTTATACATTATTCAGTGCTCAGCATGGTAAGTGTACTCTTAATCTCCCTCACCTATTACACTCACCCAGTTCAGCTATAGTAAATAATGCTGCTTAAATATAGGGATGGATGTATCTTTTCAAATTAGTGTTTTTGTATTCTTTCATTAATACCCAGTAGTGGAATTACTGGATCATAATGTAGCTCTATTTTTAATTTTTTGAGGAAGCTTTATACTGTTTTCCACAGTGGCTGCGCCAGTTTGCATTCCCACCAACAGAGCAAGAGGGTTCCTTTTTCTCCACACCCTCACCAACGCTTGTTTCTTGCGTTGCTTATTTTATTTATTTTATTTTATTTTATTTTATTATTTTATTTTATTTTATTTTATTATTTTATTTTATTTTATTTTATTTTATTTTATTTTATTTTATTTTATTTTATTATTTTATTTGACAGAGACACAGGCAGCGAGAGAGGGAACACAAGCAAGGGGAGTGGGAGAGGGAGAAGCAGGCTCGCCGCTGAGCAGGGAGCCGGATACGGCTCATGGGGATCACGCCCTGAGCAGACACTTAAGGACTGAGTCACCCAGGCGCCCCTTGTGTTGTTGCTAATTTTAGCTATTCTGACAGCTGTTAAGTGATATCTTATTGTCATTCTGATCTGCATTTCTCTGATGATGAGTGATGCTGAGTATCTTTTCATGTGTCTGCCGGCCATCTGTAGTCTTTGGAGAAATGTCTGTTCATGTCTTCTGTCCATTTTGTAATTGGATTATTTGGTTTTTTGGTGTCAAGTTGTGATACTTTTTATCGGATATGTCATTTGCGTGTATCTTCTTCCATTCCGTAGGCTGTCTTTTAGTTTTGTTGATTGTTTTCTTTGTTGTACACAAGCTTTTTATTTTGATGTAGTTCCAATAGTTAATTTTTGCTTTTGTTTCCCTTGCCTCCGGAGACATATCTACAAAAATGTTGCTATGGCCGATGTTGGAGAAATTATTGCCTGTGCTCTTTTCAAGGATTTTTCTGGTTTCAGGCCTCACATTTAGGTCTCTTACCCATTTTGAGTTAATTTTTGTGTATGGTGTAAGGAAGTGGTCCAGTTTCATTCTTGTGCTTGTAGCTGTCCAGTTTCCCCAACACCATTTGTTGAAGAGATTGTCTTTTTCCCATTGCATATTCTTACCTCCTTTGTCAAAGTTTAATTGACCATATAATCATGGGTTTATATCTTGAAATATTTTGTACTTAGACCTTGCATCATCTATGCTTAAATTAATTAGAAAATGAATGTTTTACTGTCTTAGGGCCAGTAGTTTCTTTCCTGCTTTAAACTAATAATGCTTCCAGATTTTGCAACAAAATTCATTTGCAAAGCATGGGTAGATGGCCATCACCTGCTGTTTGTATAAACTGCATTTCTCTCCTTGATTAGGACTAGATGTATTTGCATATTTAGAGATGATTTCATTATCACGTTATACTATTCTGTAGTCCTAGGTCAACCAGTCATTTAACAGTGTTTCTTCTGTCCAGATGACACCCTCCTCTCAAGAAAAAATAAGTTCACTGCCAACTTTCCCATCTTTCCAGGAATATTTGGGGGTGGAGGGAATTAGATAAACTGCAGAAGTTTATAGGCCTTATTTATCCAAAGACTTTTTAGAAGATGTTAGTTAATACTGGCATTGTATCTTCCAGTGGTCTATAATAGAGGTCATTAGCTAAATGCCATAATACTGATGACTCAGGGGGGTGTTCAAATTCGTGTCAGCATTTGCCCTTGACATGGGTGCTCCAGTCCCCCTGGACACTCACACGGATACAATAAAGTTTGAGTCTATGGAAGTAGTTAGAATCCACGTATGAGCTTCATGTTAACTGAATACTAAAAACCCCGCTTCTCTCCCTCTCTGGCTGCTGCTGAGCAACCTTGGGGCGTCCCAGGGGCAGAAGCAGCCAGCTGGGTTAGGCACGCCATTTGGTACCTAAACCACGGGGACTCTGTAACGCAGCACAGCCTATAATTCCCAAAGTGAGAGTCCAAGAGGGAAAGGGGAAATAAATAGATCTCACCTGAAGTACGTTCTAACCAGTCACAAGTCCCTTTGGAAGAAATCGGCTCAAAATGTCCCCGGGAGTTACCGAAGTTAGAAGAGCCCAGCGATCACCCCGTAAGAATAGGCAGACGCCAGCGGAAGGCAAAGTTTAGGTGAAACGCTCTTAACCTGGCCAAGGTCATTGCCCAAATATGCAATTATCCGGAGGAGAGTTTTACAAGTGTGGTCTATGTGTAAATGGGGGATTTACAGTTTAGCTTTTAAAAAAATTGTTCCCAGCGGTGGCCATCTCCCGAGCCAGAATGAGGGTTACCAAGCAACAAGAGAAACAAAGGCAAGTTCCGAGAAGTTCATTAATCCTCACAGCTGCAGGGCTTTGCTTCACTATTCTCCACCCTAGTGGAGGAGACATTCCCAAGCAGAATTGATCCCTCTTCTCCCCGTCTCTGCCCTCCCCCACACCCTCATCTCCCACAGCACTCTGTTTATGCTGTTAATTTTAGCACAGAAGACTTTTGCCGTGATAACCATCGCTTTTAAGCGGTCTGTATGTTTTCCAATTAGATCACTGGCTCCTTTAAGGCAGGACACATGACTTTTTTTGTCTTACTCACTTAGCGCCCAAAACAGTATCTTCCTATACATGATAAGTTTACAATATACGAATGTTAAGTACATATCAATTATTTTTGCCTAAGAATGTTCCAACGTTCCTTTAAGGCTTATCTCAACTGCTCCCTCTTTCAAGAAGCCTTTTCTTATCTCCAAGGTGTTGTCATTTCCCTCTGAATTCCTTCAGAATTCCTTTACCTCTTCTGTGAAGCTTATTTTGCCTTGTAGACAGTCATTCCAGTTTGGCCTTAACTGTGTGCTCCTTCGGGATAGAAACCGTGGCTTCCTTGGCTCTATATCCTTGGATACAAACGCTTGCACAGACTTGTTCATTCACTTATTCATTCCTTCCTTCCGCGAATATAACTGAGTAGCAACTATATGGATTCTGTTCTAGAGCTAGACGGATAAATCGCATATAATAGACATGTCTCACGGAGCTTAAAGTCTCAAGGGGAATTTTGACAAGTAAAGAGAAAATTAAAGCTCAGTGGTTTGATGGGATACAGAGACATGAGATCACTTGACTCAGTTCAGGGGATTGGAGGAGACTTCCCTGAGGAAGTGACACTCATGCTGAGGTTTAAGGAATGAAGGAACTGCAGATGCAGAGACCAGGAAATGAGAGAGAGACTGATATATTTAAGATGGAGAAAAGTTTAAAAGTTCAAGCTGGCTCAAATGGAGAATGCTTGAAATTTACATCACATCTTTTTCTAGAAAACTGAAACCTACAGGAGCAAGGCATAAAAAGGAGAAACCTAAGTTCATATAGATGACTGAGCTAGCAAGAAATTCTGCCTCCCAGGTCAGCTCTCTCTCCTTTAAATATTTCTACTTCTGCATTTGTTTCAAGGCCAAGGCTCTTTTCCATCATTACCCTCATGGAAATCTATTCATGCAGAAAGTAAATACATGCAAGCATTTGATGACGCTTATGACGCCTCAGGTCATTCTACTTCTTGGTTAAACAGTGTTGGCTCTGATGGTTCATCCTTAAGAGAATAACTTGTTACAAGTTGGCAAATAAGTGCTTAGAAGTTAGAAAGTGAATATGTGGGGAACCTTTTTATAGTCTGTGAGCACATCGACCTGAATGTGACCTGGCAAAGTTGGTTTCAGGAAATCAACATCTAGATGGCTTTTGTTCTGCGGATCTACAAAGTTTCAACAGGGAAAGAGGAAATGGAACTATAAATAGACTGACCATATAATTTATCATCCCAACTGGGACACCTTCAGAGTCAAATCGAGAACGAAAAACAACTACGTATTAAGAAAACAGGGGCAAACTGGGACCACCCACATAAACTGGGGCATATAATCATTCTATCTATAACTAAAAAATTCACAGATTTAGAAATCTTCATGAGCATGGTTTCTCTCTGCTTTTATTCTAGACCACATTTTACAGAAGATACTCTGAAAATAGCTGATGTTCAAAGAATGTTAACTATATCCTAGATCACATCCCCTTCCCTCATCCATAGCAAATTGGGTCTTTCATCTCTAATTACAAAATCTCTAAAAATTACCCAACTACATAGTCAATATTTATGAGTAGGAGATAATAAGCAGTATATATATTGATCTCTTCCCCTGATTCCTGCTAATAGCTGGTCTTTGACTCCAGTTCCTATGACACAGAGCCCCAAAACCTTGTAATTTCTCTAGTGATAGGAACATCTGACACAGGGCTTCTAAATCCCTTGGAATTTTGTAGGTGATAGGAGTGTCTTTTGTTCTAATGAGTCAACTCTTGGTTGGCTCTTGAATGGAGGCTGGTCACCAGAAAGACCAAGCCATGATTAGAAGCTTGAAACTTTAACCCCACCCCACCCCTCACTCTCCAGAGGAGAGAGGGGGCTAGAAATTAAGTTAATAATCAATCATGCCTACATGATGAAGCTTCCATAAAAATGCCTAAAGTGTGGGGTTCAGGGAGCTTCCAGTTTGGTGAATACATCTGCATGCAGGGAGAGTGGTGTATCCCAGCCCCACAGGACAGAATTTCCTGTGTTTAGGAGCCTTACAAACCTTGCCCTATGTATCGCTTCGTCTGGCTATTCATTTGTATCCTTTAAAATATCTTATGTAATAAATCAGCAATAGTAAGTAAATTGTTTTCTTGGTTTCTGTGGACCGCCCCCCCAGCAAATTATCAAACTCAAGGAGAAGGTTATAGGAACCTCAAATTTGCAGCCAAGTCAGATAGAAGGTATGAGCCACCTGGGGAACCACTACTTACAATGGGTGTCTAAAGTGGGGGGCAGTCTTGTGTGATTGAGCCCTTCACCTACGGAGACTATATTAACTTCACACAGCGTCTGAATGGCTTGGTACGGAAAACAAACACATCTCGTGTCAGAAGTGTTGTATGAGCAGAGGAAAACAGAGTTTTTACCAGTGAGACCCAGAACTACCTAACACTCTGGATCAGCATCGTCCCATAGAACTTCCTGCAGTGATGGCATGTTTTCTATGTACACTTTCAGTATAGTAGCCAGTAACCACGTGGACTATCGAGGAGTTGAAACATGGCTAGTATGATGGAGGAACTACGTTTTAAATTTGAATTATCATTAGTTGAAAAGTAAATGCAAACGGCTAATGTGGCTAGCAGCTGCCGTATTACATAATGCATCTCTAGATTGCCGGGAGTGAAAAGGATGACATGTGAATGGTATTAAGATAAAACCAGAACATCTTTCATTTTCTTGCCCAGTGTGTGCACACGCCACCAGGATCCTAGGAGGCCAAAGTCTCAGCCTTTCCTTTTGTTTGAGAATCAGTTTCATCTCTATTAAATATAAGAAAAGGAAAGACCTTAAAATACATAGACATCAAGAGTATTTGTGGAACAGAGCACGTATTTGCATATCCATTCTACTTGAAACACTGTGGAAAGAGTTTATACTAGTGCAAAAGATGTGACCGTGAACAAGAACTTCCTCATCCCATCCTATACGATGCTTTAAAGAAATGCACAATTTCTCGAGGAAGTCCTATTTCTGCCAGAGCCTTCTCTAACAGTATCTTAAGGCCCCAAAGCCCTCTCTCTGACATTTTATTCTTCTTCATAAAAGCGGTTGAGGCTCAAAGCAATTGATATTGGATTTCCCAATCTCATCAAATGTATCCCTCTCTTCTGTCCTCTTATTAAGCTCTTTGAACCTCCTCTGTGGCTTACTACTTTCTGTTTTGTGTTGGCTGTGTAAGTAATACAAACCAGTGAGAAGTGGATGCCGTGGAAGGTCGGTTCATCAGATTACCTCTCCTACTGGAGAATAAGTACTTTGAGGGCCAGGACTATTCCCTAGCATTAGGTACAGTTCCTCACGCATAGTAAGTTTGTTAGGAAATATTTGTTCGTTCATTTAGAAATTTTTCTTTGTAGATAACTCACATCTTGTAAAAATTAAGTTTCCAGAACATGAAATGAGATAAGGTAAATTCTTAACTTTGACAGCAAGCCTACTGTCAGAGTCATAGGAACTCATGAGTCCCTCCCAATTGTAGTGCCTCACAGATCAGTAATGAATATAAATAATGAATATAAATTTTAGGGTGTGGTAGACTGATGTTTTTCTCACTTTTTTTTCTTTTGAGAGAGAGAGCGAGCATATGAGCTGGGGAGTGGGGAGGGACAAAGGGAGAGGAAGAGAAAATCCAAGCAGACCCTGTGTTCAGTATGGAGCCCAACTTGGGCCTTGATCTCACGACCCTGAAATCATGACTTGATCCAAAATCAAGGGCTGTTCACTTAACTGACTGCGCCACCCAGGTGCCCCAAGACTGATGTCTTTCTCTTAAAATAGCAAGCTGGTACAAGTCTTTTGAAAAGTAATATGGAAATTTCTACCAAAAGCCTTTGATATAACAATTTTGTATTTGAGACTCATTCTTTCTTTTTTCTTATTTATCTTACAACAGGAAGTTGGTATCTCTTTAAAAATTGAAGTATAATTAACATATTGTATATATTAGTTGCAGGTATGCAGCATAATGATTCAACAATTCTATTCATTATTCAATGCTCATAGTGCTAAGTGTACTCTTAATTTCCTTTGTGTATTTCACCCATCCCTCTCTTCCCCTCTGGCAATCACTGGTTTGTTCTCTGTATTTAAGAGTCTGCTTTTTTGTTTGTATCTTTTTTTTTATTTCTTTATTTGTTTGTTTCTTAAAGAAACTCATTCTCATTGAAATAATTTTAAACCACTTTACTGAGGTATGATTGATATATCAAGGCTGTGCATATCTAACATATGCAACTTGTTCAATTTGGAGGTAAGTATACACCCATGAAATCCTCACCACAATCTATGCCATAAACACCTCCATCATCTCTAAACGTCTCCTCCCATCTTTTTCACTTATTATTAGTTTGTGTGTGTGTAATCAGATCACCTGTCATAAGATCCACCCCCCTACCAAATGTTCGAGCATACAATACGCATTATTCTTTACTATGTTGTACAGTAGAGCTCTAAGATTATTCATCTTGCATCACTAAAACTTTGCTCCCTTTGATGACTACCTTCCTGCTTTCCTCTCCTCCCAGACCTAGGCAATCACCATTCTACTCTCTATTAATATGAGTTTGATGTTTTTTAGACTCCTCAAAAAAGTGTATTTTTTGTCTTCTATGTCGGCTTATTTCACTTACCTCACTTGTAATGTCCTCCAGGTTCATCGTTATTGTTGCAAATGGCAAGATTTCCTTCTTTTTTTAAGATTGAATAATATTCTATTGTATGTATAAAGATACGTCTTCTTTATCCATTCATCTGTCAGTGGACCTTTAGGTTGCTTCCATGTCTTGGCTATTGTGAATAATGCTGCAGTGAACATGGAGATCAGGTCGCTTCAGGATTATGATTTCATTTCCTTTGTGTATAAAACCTAGAAGTAGAATTGCTGGAACTTCTGGTGTACTTTTAAACTTTTTTTTTTTTTAAAGATTTTTTATCTATTTATTTGAGGCGGGGGAGAGAGCAAAGAGGGAGAAGCAGACTCCCTGCTGAGCAGAGAGCCCAACACGGGGCTTGATCCCAGGACCCTTGGATCATGACCTGAGCAGAAGCAGACGCTTAACTGACCGAGCCACCCAGGTGCCCCAGTAGCTATATTTTTAATACTTGAGGAACTTCCATACTTTTTTCCATGGAGGCCATACAAATTTACATCCCCTGCAGTGCACGAAGGCTCCCTTTTCTTACCACGTTCACCAACACATGTTACTTTTCATTGTATTGAGAATAGTCGTCCCCCTAACAGGGACGAGGTGATATCTCATTGTGGTTTTGGTTTGCATTTCTCTGACCACTAGTAATGTGGAGCACCTTTTCTTATACATGCTGGCCATTTGTATGTCTTCTTTAGAGACATTTCCATTCAGGTCCTTTGTTCATTTTTAAATTTGAGTTATTTGGTTTTTTTGCTATCGAGTTATAGGAGTTTTTTTAATATATTTTGGGTATGAATCCTTTATCAGATGTACAGTTTACAAATACTTCCTCCCATTTCATAGGTTGCCTTTTCATTCTGTAGTTTCCTTGACTGTGAAGAAGGTTTTTAGTTTGATGTAATCCCATTTTCTATTTGTGCTTGTGTTGCCTTTGCTTTTGGTGGCATATCCAGAAAAATCATTGCCAAGGCCAATGGTATAAGTGTCCATCGATGAAATCATTTAAATACTGGGACACTGTATATAGAGGATGTTCATTTCTGCCTTATTTGTAATGGTGAAAAACTGGAAACCATCTAAGCATTCAACAATAGCAAAATGATGAATAAATTACTGACCAGTTATAGATGTACCGTTGTGAAACTATTTTAGAAGTTTTCATTGATATTGGAATGTTCACAATATACTATTAAGTAAAAATAATATAAGAAAAAAGTCAAGGGGAATGCACCAAGATACTGCATAATCACTTGTGATGGGTTTACCTCGATGTTTACCCCCTTTAATCCTGTATATTTTACTTAATGTCAATGATATTAAATATTTATGAGCATGTAATATGTGATTTGACAGTAAGTATTTCCTCTTTTTTAGAGGTAATTCCAACTAACAGAGACTTAGGATAACAAACTTCTAGAAAGCCAAGTACTCAAAGATTATATGTTTTATTTGTTTGTTTCTTTTTTGTGAAGGTAGATGGCTTGCCATGTTTTAATCCAGCATCATGATTTTGAACAATAAGCTTAAATGCTTAATATTTTTGTGGTCTGGTAAGTGAGAAATTGTCAGTAATGAGTTCCAAACTGAATAGTGACAAAAATATTAACACAAAAATATATCTCAATTTTAATACATACTGATTTTTTATTTTTTTTGTTTTATGCATTTATTTATTTTTAAAAGATTTTATTTATTTATTCGACAGAGATAGAGACAGCCAGCGAGAGAGGGAACACAAGCAGGGGGAGTGGGAGAGGAAGAAGCAGGCTCATAGCGGAGGAGCCTGATGTGGGGCTCGATCCCAGAACGCTGGGATCACGCCCTGAGCCGAAGGCAGACGCTTAACCGCTGTGCCACCCAGGCACCCCCATATTGATTTTTTTTAAATGGGTTTTGTAGGGGTGCCTGGTGACTCAGTCAGTTAGCATCTGATTCTTGGTTTTGGCTCATGTCATGATCTCACGGTTGTGGGATTGAGCCCTGCATCAGGCTGTGCACTGGGCACGGAGCCTGCCTGAGATCCTCTCTCTCCCTTCCCTCTACCCTCTTCCCTCTCCCCCTCCCTGCTCACACAAGCACTCTCTCTCTCTCTCTCTCAAAAAAAAATGGGTTTTGTAAAATAATAAATAAAAGAATAGCTCTCTTAGGAAAACTAAAGCCAGTACAAACAATGGGATTAAATGATGGGTGTATTTTTATCATATTGTAAAGCCTCATCTTCCAGCATAAGTCTTGCATCTTCATATCTCCCTGTGATGAATCTTGTGCTGCTTTCTGACCAGCAGATTTTTTTTAAATGGTCACTATTTGTGTAGGACATACAGTAAAAGAAAGAAACAATGGCAAATGGGAGAAAGGAAAGTGTGGGGAAGTCCGGATGTAATTGTGCAGGTGACGGTGTAGCTCTAGCAATGTCTTTGGTACCCCGAATGCCCATCAGTTCCAAGTTCACTGCACAAAGCTTTGCAGAGAGTAGACAATCAATACGTATTAAATGAATTAAAAACAGAGGGGGTTCATATTTCACCTACTTGGACCATTTGTTCTTTAGAGTTTTCTTCTGGTGAAATTTCCTCTTTCTAACAAGGTGTAATTTAAAGAGTAGGGGTTAAGAAAGAGTTAAAAATTGTAGAAAAATCTGAGAAAGGTATAAACACAGTCTTTTCCTGGAGGATTTGCCATTTAAAACTGCAGCTGTTTTAATGCCAGGTATCCTTGGTGGCCAGTGCCTTCTGAAAGCATAGAAGCTGCAGAGAACAGGGTTCAAGTGCTCCCTGAGGGCATGGCTTGTAGCTTTCCACTCATTATGGAATCCAGCCTTGAGAACCAGTGCCCTGACTGAGCCCATTGCTCGGCCCCACCAGAGAGAGACTGAAGAGGATCTGAAGAATGTAAAATGGAGGACATTTGGACATTTAAGGCATCTAAAAATTTTTAATTCATCCCTCATTTGGATATTAAAAAAAAGAGCCAGAGAACATATATTACAGGCCAGTAGCTAGGCTGAAGAAAGGGGTAGAAGATTAGATTGAACAAAATTTCCTTGGGGGTATGAGATATATTTATGGTTTTCCAGTTCTCTGACTGTTGGTTTCAATAATACCAAAAGGATCTTCTTTTTCTTTGCTTCCTCCTGATTTTTCCTGCACTTTATTTCCTTGGTCCCTGAGGGAAATTCAAGGGTTGTCATAATTATGCCTAACATTTCAAAATCATGTTTAATTTAATCAAACCTATTTGCATGAACAGAAATAAGGGCTTTGGAGCCAGAGAACTTTGAATCTGGTCCCTCCTTCACTACTTCCTAACTGTGTGTTCTTGGGCAGCCACTTAACCTCTGGTTCTCAGTCTCCTTAGATGGACAAAGAAGATCAACGCTACCCACATCTAAAGATTTGTCGTGTATAGTAGCCCAGTGCCCGGTGCATTTATAGTCACTTGGTGGATTTCAGTTGTTATTATGCTCAACAAATCTGTTTCAGGCTCTCTACTATTTAATACATAACTCCTTGCCTCCAGAATCAAGATAAGATCAAAGGTAGACAAATACAGTGTAAGGAATAAGACGAGGCCATTAGAAAAAAGGAAAGGAGGAGAGAAGGGAGGGAGGGAAGGAAGGAGGATGGGAATCACAGTAAATAACACAGGAATCTGGGGAAGAAAGAGATCACAGGGATGAGCCACTCTCATACCTAGTTCATCAGACCCTCACCACAGTTCTGTGATGGAGGTAGGAGAATGATGAATGCATTTGGCAGGATGGAAAAACTAAAACACAGAAAGGTCCCAGCTCCATTTCAGCTGCTAGAAAATGAAGTGATGTACTAAGAAAATTCTGAAGTTTCTTTCAAGGCTGTAATTCCATTATTCTTTGACTTTTTCCTAAAGTAAGCCTACTCGTCTATGAGATTTGACGCTAGAACTCACATTTCTTGATTCTCAGCCCAAGACTTTGTGCCGAGGCCAGAAGTGCTTGAGAACTAGGAGATTCTTGCTTCAGAGGAAAATGAAAATTTCAGCTGTGCAGAAATATCCATCTTTCTTTTCTCCTGGCACCGTTTTCACATGGGCTTAAAAATTCTCAGTACCATGTCCCTACCAGTGTGTCTCCATGTGTGCCCGTGCCTGAATAATGATTTCCAACTCCAGACGTCAGAGTCCTCGCACTCCGTTGTAATTACACCCAGTTCTTACATGCTTCTGGGGTTTGCTCGGGTCTCTGTCAGATTTCTCCACACTCATGCTTCCCTCCATGCCAGAGAAAGCAACTCTTTTTTTACCTCTTGGTCTTATTTCCTTTCTTTTTAGTTGTTTATTGTCTTAAAAGAAGTCAGTCTTGCTTTCCAAAATAAATATTTAAAGTCGAAGTGCTACTCTTTTGTCAAGAGACAAAATAGACACGCTAACAGAAGAGCCTGTCACACACTGAGAAGAGTAAGAGAGGAGGCCATTTCTACTGGTGGGCGCGTGAGCACACATGTGAACGAACACTCGGCCTGTGCTGTACTTTATGGTTGGCTTCTTTAGACTCCAATTTGATCTGAAGTCCAAAGTGGCCTCAGCTCCCCAAAGACCTTAGGGCCTTATTTTGTTCCAAGCGACAACACCATAGCAATGTCATGCTTGCCTGGTTACAAAGACTTCCACAGAGGCCAGCATATTCCTGGCAAGGTTTAGCAGGCACTGAATTTGAGATAAGCATCGGATCTCTGTAATTTGGTTCTGACTGCTTTTATTCAATGAATCTGTTAATAAGGATGTATGTAGTAAATCCCTATTATGTGGAGAAGGGGAAATAAATCCTTGACTAACTTTTTTAAATGGAGAAATTACATTTGCATTCAAGTTAAAAAAAATGACTTTTGGGTATGCCAAGTCATGTTTAAAAAAGAAAGGAATAGGGGGGTAATCAGAGGGGGGAATGAAACATGAGAGACTATGGACTATGAGAAACAAACTGAGGGCCTCAGAGGGGAGGGGGGTGGGGGAATGGGATAGACCGGTGATGGGTAGTAAGGAGGGCACGTATTGCATGGTGCACTGGGTGTTATACGCAACTAATGAATCATCGAGCCTTACATCGGAAACCGGGGATGTACTGTATGGTGACTAACATAATATAATAAAAAATCATTAAAAAATAAAAATAAAAAAAAATAAAAAAGCCATTACTTTATTATACTTATGCAGTGAGAAGCACCTCAACATGTGGAACTTGTTCTTTTTGCCTTCAACCAGCACCTAAAATAGACACTGGCACCGAACAAATGCTACATGATGTGTGATCCACGTAAATGCTAAGAGCAGCAGGACGTATGTATCATAAGAGAGACTATACATTGGAAAAACTAAAGGCCTTGAAGACGCATTTGGGATCTTGTAATTAACAACTTTGCAACCTGACCAAGTCATCAATATCCTTCTATGTAAAGTGGTGGTGATGAGAGCATCTTCAAAGTGTTACTGAGAAGACGTATGTGAAGATTACATGTAACTAAGGCATGGATGTGCCTAGCATAGTATCTGGCACATAATAAATGCTCAATGAAGTTTGTTAAATCAGAACTCACTGAATTTCAAAGAACGTACTGAAGAATGGGCACAATGAAAAGAAATGAGAGAGAATGTAGGTTAATAATTGGGGTGGAAGATGGATCTCAGAGATAAGCCAGGCCAGAAAGAAGAGGAAAAGGAAAGGTCCAGCGTGGCAGGAAGAAAAACTGGGTCCAGATGACAGGCTGTGGATATGGTAAGGGTGTCTTTGGGTCTTTGTGCTTGGTGAAGCCATTTTCTGACAAATTAATAAAATGATATTTACAGAAGTATATAGATGCTAATAAACTAAAGTGAATCTTAGTATTTCTGAATTTGTGGTAGCATTTTTAATCACTATATATTTTTTTAAATTAAAAGATTCTAAAAAGTAAAACCACTATTATATAAGGATCTAGATTCTGACATCCAAAAAGAGTTACAGTACTGGGTTGGAAACCACTTGTTCAGACTGAAAGTAAGGGACTATAAAACCTCATAGGTCTCACATGCTGGCCCAAGAAACTCCTTGATTCAAGTTATGCCACTGTGTGTGTTCTCCAATAGATCCGGTAGCACACTTTCATGAGAGCATGCACAAATTACATGTCAGCTTTACATATTTACATATGAAATATTAAAACTGCCCCCGTGATGATGTGAAAATGGTGTCAAGTCAATTATTATACATTATACCAATCGCACACAGGGCCCCTCGTGGAACTGAGGTCAAAAATGGTCTTTAAGTTGGAGGAGAGTTCCTGAAACTGCAGACAAACTGGATGGAGAAAGTATAATCATCTGGAAATAGAGCTATTGGAAAGTCCAAAGTCCTGAAGGGAAATCACTCTTCAAAAGGAATGATTCTTCATGTCTCTGTCTCTTACAGAGCTGGACTCAGCTAGCTTTAAGCTAAAAAGTTGTTTGCTTATTTTCACATAGGTCCTGGCGGGCCGCAGTGGGGTAGGGGGCAGTTCTGGGCTTGCAGTTAGAAGAGGCGGTCAGGAGTCAAACACTTTGGGTTCTATTTTCATTTCTTTTTTTTTTTTTTAAAGATTTTATTTATTTATTCGACAGAGATAGAGGCAGCCAGTGAGAGAGGGAACACAAGCAGGGGGAGTGGGAGAGGAAGAAGCAGGCTCATAGCGGAGGAGCCTGATGTGGGGCTCGATCCCATAACGCCGGGATCACGCCCTGAGCCGAAGGCAGACGCTTAACCGCTGTGCCACCCAGGCGCCCCCCCTATTTTCATTTCTTACCAACTCCTTCTCTCCCTTCCCAGCCAGCTTACCTGTTGGCAAGAAATGGGTAAAAACTGCTGCCTCTCAATATTGTAAGATTCTTTAATGAAGATGTTCTTTTAAATGATAATAAGGGGGGAGTAGTCTGCATAAATTATGAGGGATGTTAAGGATGTTAACATTAAGTTGCTGTTCCTGTTGCTAAAATAAGTATTAACTTGCCATTAAATACAGGCTCATGGGGTAAGCATCAGGAACATAGCCCCCTACAGGGATGATGGATACATGATGTAATCCACACTTATTCTGCTAGTCTTGGGTGGACGAAGAGCTTTAGGCCCAAGAATAAATGAGCAATATAGAAGGCCCAGCTGAACTCCAAAGATGTAAATGAGAGGCTAAGGAAAAGGGGACGGAGTCGAAGATTACCTGCATTTGTCAGGAGAAAATACAAGAATACCCAATGCACAACTTAGGCAAAGTCGACGTCAAGATAGTCTCTGTTTATGCTTTCGTCCCCTGTTCTCTCTTCTGTTGCCTCCAATATTTATTGAAATCTTAACTCTCTGTCAAGCTCTGGGGTAGGTCTTGTATTCAAGAGCAAGGCAGACATGGCTCTTCCCTCCTGGATCTGATAATTCATCTTTCTAGTCATTTCCTCCCATGCATTGCCCTGAGGTTGGTGAGCTGGGTCCCAGGGCCAGATCAAACCCCAAAGGGAGGGCATGGAGTTTCCCTAAATTGGGATGGGTATTCACACTGTGAGGTTTAAAGAAGCAGGACCTTTCAAGGGTAAGACTGATCTACGGCTCTAGAGGACAAGGTGGCAACGCTATTCAGTGGGGTCCATCCACCCACGAGGGCACTTCTTGTGAATAATTTCACCTTTTTTTTTTTTGTTTTCTCTTGGACTATGGTTACAATTATGTTTAGCCAAGAGTTTTTGTAGTTACTAATTTTGTTTTTGCTTGTCTTTTTAATTTCCTCTTACATCACAGGATCTCTATATGTACCCCCAACTCTTCAGAAAAAAATTGATGTATCAGGATAGCTTTGTCTGCATTTTTATATTTTATTTTTTTGTAAGTAGCCTTCATGCCCAACATGGGGCTCAAACTCAAAACCCTGAGATCAAGAGTCATGTGCTCTACCCACTGAGCCAACCAGGCTCTCCTGCATGGGGATAACTTTACATGATAATGTTGCAGGGAATAAATGGATGGAGAATTTTTTTTGGAAAGAAAAAAGGAAAGTGTGGCCTGCTGCACATTAACCCCTCTGCTGAAACCTAGCATGACTTTGAGGAGGCCGTGTCCATGTGATTTGGGCAGTGACTGTCAGCTGAGAGACGCTTTCTCTGGGTGGGCTTGGGAAAGAGGAGAAGAAGCAGCAATGCTGTGAGGCAGCCTCCAGGGCCTCAAGAGACAGAGCCTTTCTTCTAAAACACTAGCAAAGTGAACTGTGGAGGGTATGTTTGTTGGAGGAGGCTGATGCCTGCCTTAGAGCTGCTAATTAGAAGGGGAAATCCTCTACTGAAAGCGAAGAGTCAACCGGTTGGGGAGAAGGATAACTATTTGAGAAAAGTGGAAGAAGTAGGAAATAGGTGAGATTGAGGATGGCACAGAGTTGATGAAGAAACACGGTACTGTTTCTTCGGTTCAGATCGTTTGATGTCTGTTGGGTGTCTTATTTTCTCCAGAAGATCATCCGAAGAGGCAGATACAGGCAACAAGGGGGTCCACGGAGCTTTGGTGTTTGGCCAGGGGTACAGTGGAAGAACAACAGGGTACGAAAGTTAAGGGTGTTGGGAAAAAAAATGGAGAAGTAATGGGCCAGAGACTATCCATCAGGAAAGGAAGGAAGGAAAACAGGCAGGAGCTGAGAGGGGGTAGAAAGTAGAGGGATCAGTGAGTTGGAGGTCTCGGTGAGGACAAACAACTGTAGATTGAGAGTGATTGATTCAAGGTTATGTTCAGAGTCCAATGTCTGAAAAAAATGTTTTTGCAGCTGGAGCAATCCCAGGTGATGACAAGTCCCAGGGCGTGTCTATGGGAAGAGTGGCTGCAATAGGAGTTATTGGAAATGAATATGTGAAGGAAATAAATGTCCATCATGTCAAACATGGATATGATGTCATCCAGAAAAATGGGTGGATGTTGGATGGAGAAGAGTGTGGAATGCCAAAGTCTTCAACAAATCAAGAGCTGTGGTGAAGCGAGGTCTACAGCTGACATTGAGCAGAGGCATGGGACAGCATTGCTAAATGGAACAAACCATCGGGGCAGGGAAACGTTCTTATGTGTGGGTGGAAGAGAAATGATCTGAAACTACAGTGCAGAACAAACATGTTATTTACTAATAGAAACCACAGAATTGGTGAGGTTGGGTTGATATTTTTAACTTTTTCTTTAAGAAGAAAAATTTAAATAGAAAATGAATTAGCATGGTGTAAATGGCCTATATTTAGTTCCCTTGCCTGTGTATTTTCTTTAAGTCATGTTTTCTGCCTGTTGAGTACACCCTAGTTTGAGGCTCTCCCTTGTTCTGCTCTGTGCCCGGTAGACTGGTTTACTTGTTTGTACAGTCCTGTAATATATTACGACAAAGTATGTGATGCACTACACCCAGGTCCTTGTGACTCACGATTCTTTGGAAAGACTTAGAGACATTAAATCATTCATTTATGGCTCAGTAATCTGATATATTATGATTATAAGCCCGAGAGTTGATGGCTTCTATGTACACAAGCCCTGAAACAAA
The DNA here is from genome assembly GCF_024610735.1 of Ursus americanus. Taxonomy (NCBI): domain Eukaryota; kingdom Metazoa; phylum Chordata; class Mammalia; order Carnivora; family Ursidae; genus Ursus; species Ursus americanus. The sequence goes on from NC_142128.1 coordinate 73,552,180, forward strand.
GTTCTAATGAAAGGAGAGAGAATTGAAGCAAATCTCTGTCCTTGACAGATTCACCCATTTATACATTTATTGAGTGTATCTCATACATCATGCACTGCTAGATAAAGTTACTTGCTAGGGACATAAGGGTGATTAACTCCCGATCTTTCTCCTTGAGAGGCCATGGTCTAGTGGAAGAAGTAATTACAGATCTTTGTTAAGGGCTGTGATAGAATATTGTAAAAAGCATTATGAATGTCTCCACGGAAAGGCCGTGGAGAATTTCCTGAAGCTGACAACAGTTAGCCTGCATCCTGAAGTAAGAAAATCTTAGGGAAGGGCCTAGTAGTTGAAGTAGAAAAGAGCACAGCATACAGGAAAGAACCAGGAGTTTCGCTGGGCTTTAGCATAGGCTATGTGGAGGGAAGAAGCAGGTATGGAGGGAGCCGATTCTGAGGGCCTTGAATGCCATGCTAAGGAGTCTGGCTTCTAATCTATAGAAAGTCAAGGGTATGTAGGATTTTACATAATTTTTTTAGATGGCAATGCTGGTAACATGGATTGAGAGGAGTAGGGATGAGGGTTGGGAGAACTCAAGTCCAGAAGATCAGTTACGAGATTATTATAAAAGAAAAAAAAAAAAAACACTTGTGTGGTAAAGGAAAAGAGAGAGAGGAGAATAGAGACGTTTAGAAGGTAGAACTCCTAGGACTTGGTGGCGGAAATGTACATTGAAAATGAGAGAAACATACAGGAATTCCACGATGACTGCAGGAGTCTGGCCCATGTTTACTTGGTGTTCTGTGGGGGCCATTAATTATGATGAGAAACACTGGAGGAGACACAGTTTTGGTTGCAGGATGAAGAAGAAGAGGGGAGAGTTGCTGGTTAGGGAGAGAGATGCAAACAACCCTCTCAGAGGACAGATTTGAGATGATTCTGAGAAGTCCCAGCAGCGGTGGTTCTGCGAGTCTGGAACTCAGGAGACCGCAAGCATGAGACAGAGGTCAGTTCTGTCTGGTCAGTGGTTCTCCAGGCCGGGGAAGAAGATTGGCAACAGAACGCACGGGGCACGTAGATGCTCAGCCTGAGAGACCCGAGACGACCTTTGGAGCATCTGTGAAACAGACACAAATGAAATTAATTTTTCCCTTTAATTTCCTTCTTGCTACTTCTTTGTTGAAAAGAAGGAAAAGAAAAGAGAAAGTATTGTTCCCTTATCAGCATGAGTAGGATGGAAGTGGGTGCTGCTGCAGAGTCAGATAAGACACACTCCTTAGCAGATGAGAGACAGTGGGAGGGACAGAGAGCACGTATCATCAGAAGGAAACAGCCCTGTGTCACCCCTGGCAGTCTCCGTGTTGCCTAATCTTCTGACAGGTCCAGAAGGACTATAAACATGGTATTTTATGGGAAATTTCTGGATTTTAAAAACCCTGTGCATGAGTTCATTTATTCACCAATCTGTGTTGAGCACCTACTATGCGCCAGCACCATTCTAGAATCTGCAGACTTTGCAGTGAGTAGAGGAGACAAAAATCCCTTTCTTGGATGGAAGTTACATTCAAGAATGGGGACACATAAAATAAACAAAGGAAATGAGGGAAATATAGAGTATGTTAGTTGGGGACGCAAGCACGAAAGACATAGAAAGCAGGAGTGTGGGATAGGTGATGTTGGAGTGGGCTGCAATATTAAATAGGGTAGCAGAGAAAAGCCTTCCTGAGAAAGGAAGGTCTGAGTAAAAGCCTTAGGGAAGCGAAGGAGCCAGCCGCTTGGATAATTACTTTCATATTCACATGAAAGAGAACAACAATTGTCTCCAAGGTAGGACTTTGCCCAGTGAGTTCAAGGAGGCCAGTGCAGCAGACACACCGCGAGGGAGAGGAAGAGTCTGGAAAGATGAGGGGAGAAGTAAGGAGGACAGGATCCTCCTGGGTCTTTCAGCCACAGTGCGGGTCTGGGCCATTCTCCTGGGTGAGATGGGGAGTCACTGGTCCACTGGAGCTGAGGACGGACTCTGTGCTCGCTATGTTGAAAGCACTCTTCTACAGTCAGGGAAGGAGCGACTCCTTCTACTACTGCGGTAACTCTAGCTAGAAATGACACTGGTAGGGGGACACAGAGTCAGATTTGCCATGTCTTTGGAGGTAGAGACAACAGAATCTGCTACTAGAAAGATCCAACTGAGAAAAAAAGCTTATGATGCAGGCAAGTGGGGAGACAGTTGCTGCAAGAATGTCCTAGAGCAGGAGGGTAGGATGGGATCCAGGGCCGAGCGGAGGCAAGAGTGCACACGGAGCACTGGGTCCAGCCTGCAGGCTGCCGGTTTGCCATGACTGCATATTTTATCTGCTCATCCTGCAAACACACTGGACATTATGGATCCTTCACAACAGAAAAGACTTCCTTTGGGAATACTCTCCATATTCAGGTTTCTTCGTCTAAACATTGCCAAACTAAAGTTGCTACCCACAGTTTGTGGGACTTTGAAGGACTCACACTCAGGAAATGGTCTATTGGATTTTGGCTCAAAGAAATAAAGACGAAATTGACTTCAAATTGCATCATCCCCACTAGAACTCACATTTCTTTTAAACATTTTTGTCTCGGTCCGTGAGGAATAGATAGCTACATCGTTTGAGCTACTAGATTAAAACTACTGATATTTCTCGAAGAACTTGATTTGTGAAGTATATGTTGTTATCATCCCAGAAAAATTCTTAATTTGGAACACCCTTTTGGAAGCTTAGACTCATCACATATTTGGAATGGTGTAAACTTCAACTAGAAGTAAAAACTTCAGTGCTCTATGCCCAGATCGAGCACCTCTGATCCCTGGCAACCCTTCTGGATTGGCTGCCTTAGAGAAGGAAGGCTCCCCCTGGAGCCCTATTACTTTATCCACAAGAAATACTCCCATCAAAGGGTCGGCCAGCCCAGTTCCTGGCACAAAGTGGAGGCATGATGACTAGTTGCTTAATTAATGCATAAAAAGTTAGTCCTGACTACTCCCTGAAGCACTGCTCCATTAGACCCTGGACTTCGAATTAGCATTTTTTCATGTGATTTTATTGAGAAACATGGCCAGACTTCGAAGATTTTCCTCCTTTCTTTTTAAATTTTTATTTTGATTCCAGTGAATTAGTATACAGAATTATATTAAATTCAGGTGTACAATATAGTGATTTGACACTTCCGTACACCACCTTGCGCCTATCATGGTTTTCTTTTATAACTCATGAGTTAGTGGGCTTTTCAGAAGACAAACGTTGATGCATCTTGTTGCATTTTATTTATTTTTATTTATTTTATTTTTTAAATTTAAAATTAATTGGTTACCAAACAGTGCATTATTAGTTTCAGAGGTAGAGTTTAGTGATTCATCAGTTGCACATAACACCCAGTGCTCGTTATGTCAAGTGCCCCCCTTAATGCCGGTCACCCAGTTATCCCATCCCCCACCCACCTTCCCTCCAGCAACCCTCAGTTTGTTTCCTAGAGTTAAGAATCTTTTATGGTTTGTCTCCTTCTCTGATTTGCATTTTAGGTAATATTGGGGATAAGAACAGCCCACACTCCAAGCCATTTAAAAGGAAAGAGCTAATTTACAGTTTGCCTTAGTTGCCAGATGTGGGGGTTTCTTTTCCCCTAGGGACAAAGATTTTCCAACTTATGCCTCTGTTCTGCATTTTAAATTGACATCCAGTTTTTTTTTCAAAGTTCCTAGCCAGATGCTAAATAAATATTGGCTGATAAATTGCTCTCTGTTCTTTAAGTGATAATAGCATCACATGAGATGGTTAAGCTGTAAATCTATCTATCTATCTATCTATCTATCTATCTATCTATCTATCTATCATCTATCATCATCTATCTATCATCGACAGGGACTTTCAGTTTAAAATGATAAAAAATGAATATTCATGCTTATGTCTACTCTTTCCCCAAATTCCACTGAAATGACAGTAATTTTTTCAAAGGCATAGGAACACATGAGAATGACAATGGGTAATGAGAGGCAGGAAGGTATTCGAATGGTCACTGATTAAGCAGAGAGGAGAAACCTAACTGCCTGCATAGGGAGAAGCCTGTCTTTTATGCTGAAGAACCTCAGAAAAGCTGAGAAGTTGGAGGCACCAAGAACCTCTGAAGATGGAGGATGAGGGTTTGGACTGAAAATGGGAGACCAGGTTGAAAAGCTATGTAAAGCAGTTGGACCCCAAGGATCCTTCTCAAACACAGAGCATCCAGGTGACTACCCCATAGGAGGCAAGGGGGGTTAAATGGAAAAAATCAAATCAGAGTAATTCTCAACTCTCCAAGGAGAAAGATTTTCGAACTAGAAAGTATGGGGCAGATATTATTAAAATGCAGCTAAATTGTAAGAACTTTAAGTAGAATATCTGCTTTTTAAAAAATAAATTCACATCACTAGATTCAAACAACTTACATCCCAGAACAATCAAATACTTCGCAATTATGATCTTGAATCAGCTATAGGATTTCTTTTAAAATGAAAATAAAGATTTCTAGAATGGATAGTAATATATGCTCAATACGGGAAATAGAAAAATAAATAGAAGAAAAAGAAAATATTTCATTATCTGTTACAAAGTTATTTGTATACATGACTCTAAATAATTATACAACATCCAATAATGTGAGCATATGTCCTAAAAGGTGTTTAACCAAATATAATGGTATTTTTAAAAAAGATTTATTTATTTATTATGGGGGGAAGGGGAGGGGCAGAGGGAGAGAAAGTCAAGCAGATTCTGTCAGTGCTGAGCGTGGACCCTACTTGGGGCTCGATCCCAGGACCATGAGATCATGAACTGAGCCAAAATCAAGAGTCAGAGTCTTAACCATCTGAGCCACCCAGGTGCCCCCAAAATGTAATGGTATTTAAATACATTCTAAATTTTCTTTTTACATAGTGTAATCTTTCTGCTTAAGATCTTTTTTCTGTATGTGAATTACCTCCTTAGGCTAGTTTCCTAGATAAAAATCTTTGAGAAAAACAATGGACAATGAAATAAATGACCAGTTTAAACATAACTTCTATTTACGAGGGGATCAAATAGTTAAACAGCAAAACCTTCGTGAGGCAACAGAATGACCGTTTTTTAACCACACTGCTGCCCCTGAAGGACAACTGATAATGACTCCTGGGAAATTAACCAGAGCATAGAAAACATCTAAGGAAGCAAACTAGGGTTGGTAATTAACATCAAAAGCACACTATAGTTACACCTATATTTGTGTGTTTTTATGTTGCATTTAGATTTACATGTATCTACATTTAAATTAGCTAGGGGTGTGGACATAGTCCATTCGGAAGTATAGGTGCAATTATTCTTATCATATTGTTGTTTTAAATTCTGAATTAATAGAAACAGTAGACGTTATTAAGAAGAGATATCTGAGCCAGTTAGTAGCCCCTGATATCTGAGCAAGTTAGTAGCCCCTGGCACCGGTAGTGAAAATTCTGGTGCCAAGTGAGTACTGGTGCCTACAGGGATCATTCTGCAGGATGTTGTGAAGTGTGAGTGGCCTGAAGCTCAAAGCACCAAATCTGAGGTCAGATGATTTGGGTTCAAGTTTTGTCCCAATCACTACCAGATGTATGACTTTGGACTATTTAGGTAATGCTTGAAATTCACTTGGGAGGTGGCCCTAACATCTACCTCACAGACTGGATCTGCGGATTAACTGGGATGTCAATGAAAAATGCCCCAGAGGCCATAAAGTTTCTCCCACATATCTTAATTGTTGCTGTCATCACTTCCATCCTCCACATTATCCTGGCACAAGATTTAGTGGGGATTGGCTGAGCAAGGGAGAGGTCATTTGCAAAAGAGCCAGAAACTCTCCTCACTAGCTCTGAAAACATCACCAGCTCCTCAGATGGAGTGGTAAGAGCAGACCAGGATGGAAACCATATGGATAATGGAATCTCCTTCATTCTTATTTGGTGGAAAGTCACACTGGGAGCTCCCATGGTTGTCCTGGTAATGGTGGGCACTCTGATTTGATCCTGTGCCTCTCAGAATATAATAAACAACCAGGGTTATACCATCCAATCAAAAGGTTGATCGAACATGCTTATGATTTTTTTTTTGTCCTATCAATTTTCTTGTACCTATGTAATAATTCAGTTTTTGGAAGTCAGCAAAACCCATTCATCTTGTTCCATATAGGCTAAGACTATTTCATAAGCAGGGTTAACATTACTTAAAACTGATCTACTAAATTAGAGGGCAAAAAAGGCGAAAAGTGTGTGTGATTGTGCTATCCTTGGCATAATGACTTACTTGGTTCTTTGTAGCTAAAGCCCACAAATTCCAGAACTGAAGTCTTTGAATTCATTTTGTGGTTTTTAATCAACTTTATTGAGGTGTAATTTACATAAATGGAATACAGATTGGAATTACAAATTACAAATGGAAACATTAAATTTTTTTTTATTTGAGTATAGTTGAGACACAATGTTACATTAGTTTTAGGGGTGCAACGTAGTTATACATTATGCTATGTTCACCAGGAGTGTAGCTACTATCTGTCACCATACAGTGCTATTACAATAGCATTGACTATATTTCTTATGAATTTATTCCCATGACTCACTCATTCCATAACTAGAAGCCTGTATCTCTCACTCCCCTTCACCCATTTTGTCCATGCCCCCACCCCCACCCTTTTGACAACCATCAGTTTGTTCTCTGTATTTATAGTTCTGATTCTGCTTTTTGTTTATTCATTTTTTTAGATTCCAAAGGTGTAAGTGAAATCATATGGTATTCGTATTTCTCAGTCTGACTTATATCACTTAACATAATACCCTCTAGGTCCATCCATGTTGTCACAAAAGGCACAATCTCATCCTTTTTTATGGCTGCATAATATTCCATTGTATATCTGTACCACATCTTCTTTATCCATTCATCTATGGATGGACATTTATTCAGTTTGATGAGTTTTGATAAATGTATAGATATGTAATGTAACCCAACCCCAATCAACATATATATAAAGAACATTTTCATTGCCCCCCAAAGTTCCCTCTTGCCCTTTTGTAGTCAGTCCTCCTACCCTTTTGCACTCCCTACTCTAGACAGTCACTAATCTGATTTCTGCCACTGTAAATTAGTTTTGTACGTTCTAGAACATCACATAAATGGAATCATATAGTATATTTATTCTCATGCGTCTAGCATCTCTTGCTCAGGATGTTTTTGAGATCTGTCCATATTTTGTATATCACCAATTTGTTTCTTTATAGAGCTGAGTAGTTGTATGGAAGTTCCAGTGTTTGGAAGTATAACAATCGGTTTATCTCTTCAGCTGTTGATGGACATGTGAATTGTTTTCACTTGTGGCTGTTATGAATAAAGCTGCTATAAACATTAATGTGCAAGTCTTTTGTAGACATGTTCTTACTCCCCTGGGTCAACACTCAGAAATGGAATTGTTGGGTCATAAGGTAGTTGTTTAATTTTATAAGAAGTCACCAAAGTGTTTTCCAAAATGGTTGTATCATCTTATATTCTCATCAGCAAGGAAGGAGAGTCATTTCAGTTGTTCTGTATCCTTACCCACACCTAGATTTTTTCAGTCTTTTAAATTTTTGGTTATTCTAGTGGGTGTTTAGTAGTAACTCACTGTGCTTTTGATTTGCATTTCCCTGATGAATAATCATGTTGAGTTTTGATTCTTCCCCTGTGCTTATTTGGGCCATTCCAATATCTTCTTTTGTAAAATGTCTCAAAGCAACAGATGTGGAGGCACCGAGGTGAGGGTAGACAATGGTACCATTCTTTGAGGTAAAGCGGGTTTGGCTTAGGGAGACAGGTGATGAGTATGAAAATGAGCTCACGTCCATAGATCTCCTGTATAAACTCAAAATCGTCTTATATAGGCTCTTTCCTCCTGGGAAATTCTTTCTTCTCTTTTCTACCTATTAAAATTCTGATCTGGTATACAGGTCAGGGAAGGTTTATCTAGCTATGAAGTAAGAGAGAAAGATGGCCAGAGGTCAAAATAATGTCTTCAGGGCTAATGTTAACATATCTGCAGGATTTAGTGAAGGAGTCCATAAATCCTAGGGTCATAAAGAAGATGGACTAGTAACTATAATTTAACAAACATTTATTCAGTGCCTACACTGTGCATGGTATTTCACTAGAGAGTAAAAGACACAAAGATAAATTAGACATTATACTTCGATAAGTTCAAATCTCCCTGGGATTTAGACTTGAACCTCAATTAGCCTATACATGGCAGAATAAACAAAGAAAGTACCAGCAAGGAAAGTCCAAGGGCTCTAAAACTTGAGGATTGATGTGCAGGAGGGAGAAAGAAAGGGTATCACAGAAGTCTTAGAGGTGGAGGTGGTCTTTTCCTCCTCTTGAGGAAAAGAGTAGCATTTTCGAGACTAATTGCAATCATTGTTTGTTTGAAGTGAACTGTCTTCTTTACAGCAGCCTGTTTGGTTTTGTGTAAGAAAGTGCAATTTGTCCTAGGGAAGTGCTCGTCATTTGAGTAAATGACTTTTATTTGACAACTGAAAGAAAAGTGGTAGGAAAATTTTTACCCACTAATGAATACTCCTGAGACATATCAAGGAAACACTTAGCCTTAATTATGCACCAGCGACTATAAGGGGACACACGTAGTGGAAGGAGCATAATTTCAGAACTCCTTAGACCTGGGTTCAAATCTTGGGTTTGCTATCTACATCCTTCGGTCCAGTCGTTTTCCCTCTGAACTTCTGTTTCCTCAAGTCAAAGTGGATGTTGTAATAGTTTACTCACGGCGTCGAGGTAATGGGTAAGCAGGAAGGTTAGGTCTCAAACTAAGAGCACACAGTACGTGATCCTTAAATGCAAATTTCTTTCTTCTCTCCTCATCCTTGTGTGATTCTCATGAGTGTAATGCTGCTTCTTAATCTGAAAGATCATAAATCAAGGCAAACAAAATGCAGATGGACTACATTGGAGGGAGGGAAAGAGAACAATGTTTAAACAAATCTGGACCTTTGCAAATGACCTAATCTTTCCCAAAGAACATATTCCACTGGGTGGGGAAAGAATAAGGAGAAAAACTGAATGATCTCAACACTATTAGCATCTCTTCGGGAAATTTTCTACTTCTCTTACAGATTTTTCGGGTTCCGTGTCATGACATGTCCCTTTTTATAGATTACATGCGCAGTGGGCAAGTTCTGGTATATGAAGTGTTCATTCATGTCAGTCGTTGCTCTCCATTATTGCTAATATTTATGGTGCTAGTATTTTGTTACATGGCCAAGCCACATACCAAATGCTTACATATGTTATCTAATTTACCCTTCGCAGAAACTCTAAGAGGTAGGTAACACCATCACACCTGTTCCCCGAATGACGAGTGTGTGTGGTACGGAGCAGTTTGAAAACCAGGCCGCACAGGAAGTAAGGGAGCAATGACTGACTCATGTCAAATTAAGTCAGTTTGGCTCCCAAACCCTCCCACTCTGTCCCAGTGCTATGTTGTCTCACACACACACTCACATTTACACACATACGTACACCACACACACACAAATACACAGACATATGGCACACACACACGCACACACACACCCCACATAATTTTTCTGGCTCCTGCCACCCCTTCCCCCACTTGGGCAAAAATTCACTACAATCTCAGGAAATTAGGGCTTGGCAAAGAAACAGTTGCTTATATGAGTCAAGCATTACACTTCCGTTGAACATTGAGCCTTTCCTCACACACAGGAGGCCGGAGGCAGGGCAGGTGAAAATGTCACATGGTAGGAGGCCACTTGACTAGGGGCTGCTAAACGTTTACTTCGTGAGAAAAACCAAACGCAGAATCTGCTGTAGTGAGCTGGCAACTTGATTAGTGAAGTCCTGGAGAATGAGCTTCCCGCACAAGAAACGGGTCTGCCGCTTTGCTTTTTAAAAATATTTCACTTACATATTATATACAATGGAATATTACTCAGCCATCAGAAAGGATGAATAACACGATCTGCATTGACATGGAAGGAACTGGAGGGGTTCTTCTAAGTGAAATAAGTCAAGCAGAGAAAGACAATTATATGGTTTCACTCATCTGTGGAACATAAGGAATAGCGCGGAGGCCCACAGCGGAAGGGAGGGAAAACTGAAGGGGAAGAAATCAGAGAGGGAGACAAACCATGAGAGACTCTGGACTCTGGGAAACAAATTGAGGGTTACAGAAGGGAGGGAGGTGGGGGGACATAATAAAAATTTTTTAAAAATAAAAAATAATAAAAAATATACCATTTATTCTGCACAGTTCACCTGCCCTCCTTTGCAGCTGCATGGCAAAATACCTCAATAAAAAGTTTTTTTGTTTTTCCTCAGCCATGTTAAGATTAGCTGGAAATCATTCTAGGCTGAGTTCTGAATGCGAATATGAAATAGGTAATCTCTTGGACTGGAGGCCTAAAGACACACGGAGTACTTTGGGTAGTGTAGAGGAAGGGACTGGGTCTGACAATGTAAGCAGGGGATGCCTGGAAGAGCCAATGCCTGAGCAGTTTAACAGGGTCTAAGATCCCAAGCCCAGCTCCACCCCCACACGCCCTGTGGTTTGGGGCTAGTTACTTAACTTCCCTAAACACCAGTTGACTCACCTACGACTAGAGTGATAATATTTAGCTCACAGTTTGGTATCCCTGGGCTTTCAGGAAATTGCACATCCTCTTCTTTTTCCACTCCCCTCTCCTTCCGCTGTAGTGTCTATACTCGAATGTGGGGGATTGCCTGTTTGCGTTTCAGTTTACACTGTCTCCCTTGGCCACATTGCCTGCAGCCCTGTCTCATCCAGGCTCCGACTCAGTCTCCCCATAACCTACATCTGCATGCGGACACCTGCCAACACGGTTTACATTCAGCCAGTGTGCAGCCAAATTTGTTATTTCTTCCCTAAATTCCCTCTTGACTCTAGAATGGATAGTTCTTCCAAATAGGGCCCCTGGTCTCACAGACACCAAACCTCTGAGTCATCCTTAATGCTCTTTTTTTTTTTTTTCTTATTCCTTATCTTATCACACAGCAAATTCTGTGGGTTCTTCCTTCAAAACTTTGATCAGAACAGACAGGAACACTTACGTGGTTATAGTAATTGTGTCAGGGGGTTCGTAGAGTAACAAGACTGTGTCTTTATTATAGATTTATTCATTTGAAAACTAAAATTAAAGGCATTTCCATTCTCCAAACTTAACAGCCTGAACTACCACAGAGTTAGGGAAATTGGGTCTCTCCTGACAGAGTTGCTCCCGTGGCAGAATCTCCCGCACAACTTCCAAGCGAACCTTGGACTTCCCTGCTTAAGATCTTCAACAGTCCCTCAGTGCTTCTGAGTCACTGGAAAGGAAGAAGCCTCACGTTTAAAGCTCTCACACCTCTTGACAGCCTATGTCTCAGCCTCTTCAACCACTTTCTTCCATTGCTCTAGTTCGCTCGCCCACGTTCTCCCTTAGGCCTCTAACTATTCTTGGAATCAACTAACCTTTTCCTGACTGCAAACACATGCTCATACCATTCTTATCACCTTTCATAGTTTTCCCCTATTGCACTGATGTTCATTCATCATGTTTAGCTGAATCACTAGGCCGTTAGCCTCCTTCACCCCAATGGCCATGGCCTTTTCTCTCTTTTTTGATCCCCTGCACTACATTGACGGTGGTATTCTCATCGCATTAATCACATAAAACCTCCCCAGTAGATTGTAGATTCTTAGACACAAGGGATGTGTTGGCACATTTTTAATGTGCCTCTGAATCCAGTGAGCTCCCCAGCTTGTTCAAAGTCTTTGATTGAGTCATTATATGGTTCCTGGGACAGGGTGAGAGCCATGTTCCTTAAGCTCTGCCAAAGTCATTGACTTATTTGCTATTTTTAAAAATATTTTTGACCTAGTTACATAAACTTATTGTTTTGGAATTGGAAAGCTCTTTAGAGACTATTTCAGCCCCATACGCTTGCTTCCTCGGTATAGGAATGGGGCCTTAAGGGGCAGAGTGACTCACTGAGAACACACGGCTGGTTTTTAGAGGATCAGTTATGAAGACTTGGGTCAAATGTTGATGCCAGAAGCAGCTGGGTTCCCAAAGCACCTCCCAAAGTCCCGAATTCAGTGTCTTCCACACAGAAGAAACTTCGCCAACTGGGTCCAATAAAAAGAATGTAGTGATGTAGATTTGGAGAAGTACAGATTTTGAAATTCGACAAATGTGGTGTAGTTTCAGGCCTGGTCACTTATTAGCTGCATGGATTTTGGAAAATTACTTGGCTTGTCAGCTTTTTTCCTCATCTATAAAATGTGGGCAATTATCTCCACTTGGTGAAGTGGTGTTGGTGGAATGGTGTCATGTGTATGAAGTGATTGGAACACAACACATGGAAGTCATTATTTAAAATAATTCTCAGTAAGTTGCAAACTTGCATATTTCATTTTTCTTAATGCAAAGAATTTCATCACAGATTTTTTTGCTAAGTCGAGTAAATGGATAGTGGATTTCTTTCTTTCCCTTTGCTCTCAGAATGTTGTAATTTTTGGGGGTGGTCATAATATTACTAAAGAGTCCCACCCAGTTGTTCTCGGAAAAGTTCCTTTTTTTTTTTTTTTAAGTCTTATCAAGAACAAAATATTTTAGAAGGTGAGTGTGTAGAGCACTTACTGCAGCTAAACTGGGTGCTAGAGATTTTTTTTAAAAAAACACTATCCAGAGCTCATTGTTTTCCTGGATAAAAAGGTATTACATTCACTTAAAGACTTAGAGAGCTCTAACGGGCCTTTAAGTTAAGTCTTCAACAGCTCCATAACTGGCCTTGACCTTCAGCTCTTTTCCATAACACCACCTTGCCTTTCACACCAATTCTATGAGCTCAAGCAGGAATGAAGATGGCCTGCCTATAATGCTAGGACACACAAGAACAGTGGGTAAGGTCATGGGAGAGTAAACAAAGATCTGGTATCAATTCTAAAACACTGCTGGGCACTGATATATGTTGTGTTTTTATATCACCTACGGAAGTAAAAACAAGGTGTTTTCATATCAAATAGGAGGAACATGCTAGATAATTTTATTTTTTATTTTTTTTAAAGATTTTATCTATTTATTTGAGAGAAAGCGTGAGAGAGAGAGAGAGCAGAAGAGGGAGACGGAGAGGGAGAAACAGACTCCCTGTTGAGCAGGCAGCCCAAAGCAGGGCTCAATCCCAGGACCCTGGGATCATGACCTGAGCTGAAGGCAAATGCTTAACCAACTGAACCACCCAGACACCCCAATGCTAGATAATTTTAAAAGTTCCTCTACTCAGCTTCTAAACTCTAGAATGTTTTAATACTTGATAGGTTTCCATGAAAACCTATAGGAGTTCCTTTCTCAGAATCCCTATACAATTGGCTCCAGGACTGGGTAACACACGGTTCATTCAGTTCACTACAGTAAGCATGAGCCAGAGAAACCGAGAAATCTGTTGTTTTCCTTCTTATAAAGCTCTTACTAACTGAAAAAGAGCGATCAAAAACATTTAGGAAAGAAGATCATGACCGGATGCCGCAAATACCCCCACATCTGATCCATGGACCAAAGCGTATTTCCAAGTCAAGGATTTCATTTAACCAGGGAAGGTTAAGAGGGGATAAGAAACCCAGGATGGACTCGGCTAACCGGACTCAGGCGAATTACTAAAGGGAAGTGTTCTTGGAGTTACTGTCCATGGAGATGAGTAACTGGACTTTCTATCAATGTCCTTTTGTGTTTTTGACAGGGACAGTGCCAGCCTGAGGGGGAGGGGAGACCTTTACTCTGACCAGTCCCATATAGATTTGTGCTGCCCAGTGTCATCACCTGGAAGGCTTTAATAATCCTGCTGTCCCATTCCCATCCCCAGAGATTCTTATCTAACTAGTCTGATGTGTAGCTTGAACATCAGGATTTTTTTTTTTTTAAAGCTCCCCCTAATGTGTGGCTAGTCTTGCAAACCACTGGAATATGCTTAAGGTCTTCTAACAAACCTTCCTCTTAAAACCACCACCCGATCATTTAGTTTTCTGGCGTTTGGTTTTTGTTTTGGCATTTTTCTCCCCTCCCATCACACACTCACTCTCCACAGGATGGTGTATTTCTCCCAGCAGGACTAGAATACTCCCAAAGTGGAATTCATGAGCTGTCCTTGGTAAATAAGGAGAACCCTGGCGGGGAAAGTGATTCCCACCCAAACAGAGTATGAACAATGGTCACTCCTTGCTGTATTGCTTGACCTGTTTTCTTGGGCCATTTCCCACTTGCTGTTTTCAGATTACCGAGTGTACTAGGAGACAACACACTTTTTTTCCTATTCCTTGTTGGCAGACCTCCAGCTGAAGGCACCAGGTCCCTGGGTGGGCACACTTCCTCAGTTTCCAAGGGCTACCTGGGAATCCACCGCACCTTCTGCTCAGCCTGGCAGCACCCAAGAACGCTGAATTTCCTCTTAACCTAACTTCGATCTCCGGGGAGCGAAGCCCTCGCCACTCGAGCCGCGCTCCTCTGCTCCGTTCCCCCCAGCGTTTTGTTTACTTGGAAAGCAGATATTTACATTTCCAGATGGGAGCTCCTCACAGGCCCCACCCTAGCAAAGAGAGAAAGTCCAGGAGACCGGCCAGAGAGCCCTTCTCCCGGCCCATTACCCCCTTTCCCTAGTCTAGGGTCTCTAGGGGAGGGAGCAGCCAGAGCCCCCCGCCCTCGCCCTGCCCAGCACCTGGTGCGAGCCACTCTCCTCCACCCGTCTCACCGCCCCACCCTTTGTGATTCAGAGCCCCAGCCCCGCCCAGGCGCTAATTTAACGCGCCTGGCGGAACAGCGAGGCGCTGCTGCGGCTTTCAGCTCCTTGCCGGAGCCAGCTTCCACTCACTCCGGGTCCCGGTCCCCGCGCGCCATGTGTCTCGTTGGCGGGCTGACTGCGCCGCCGCCGCCGCCGCCGCCGCCGCTGCTGCTGCTGCTGCTGCTGCTGTGTCCACCTGCCGTGCAGGGTGAGCGGGAGCTGGGGGGCCCAGCCCCGCTGGGTGAACCCTTAGGCTGGTGGGAGGGGCGGGATCCGTCTCCGCGACGACCGAGGAATCTGGGGACCTGGGGAGGGGAGGAATGTGGGCACGGGTAAATTGTTCCCGTAATCCTCTACCCTGAAGGCTCAGGGCTTCCTACTAGCAGGATCCCGTGGGGACAGGGAGAGGATCTCCGCTGCCAACCTGCAGTTTGGGGTCTTGCTGTGCTGGACCCCAGCTAGCAGGACTTCAGGAGTGAGGCGGGGACCGTTGAGGAAGCGCGGGCTGAGTTTGCGGAGCAGCCAAACCTGGCGAAGCCGAAGGGCAGGACTCAAAGAGTGAATTCTGAATCCCCCAACATCTCTTTAAGGGTGGGAGGCCAGAGTTGGTCCCTCTCACCTCTTAAGCAGAGTCCAGTTGTGTGCTGCCCGGGACGCTACACGTTAGCACGTCTTCGCTTCCAGGTGTAACGTTCCACGGGAGCGTCTGTCTTTACTGCGTGCTTAGTAACAGTATCAACGTGGAGATCAATTCTAAACCACTTTTTTTTTTTTCCAATAATGAAAGGGAGGGGTTGATTCTGTCCTTATTTTAGTACTGAATTGACAAGACAGGCAGCCTAGCAACTTCTTGGTCTGTCGCTTCAGCAACTGGATGGAAATGTTACACGTGCCTCAAAAGCCTTGGCTGCTTCCCTTACTCCTCTTGCAAAAGGAATGTTGCTTTGAACTGAAAAGTGTTATTTCCTTCAGTTCTGGGTTTTTTGTTTTTTTGTTTTTGTTTTTGTTTTTCTCTCCCTAGGTGACTGCAGCCTTCCCCCAGAGGTACCTAATGCCCTACTAACTTTGGGAGGTGTCTCGAGTTTTCCTGAAGGAACCACACTAACATACAAATGTAATGAAGGCTTTGTAAAGGTTCCTGGCAAGGCCGACTCAGTGGTCTGTCTCAACAATGCATGGTCAGAGCTGGCAGAATTTTGTAACCGTAAGTTCTTCATTTTTGTATATATAAGTTACGGGAATGGACTATATCTTGCTAGTTTAATTTTATCCCTCTTTAGCATGAGTGGTAATTGATAGTTTTCAAGTATTATGAAATCCCATGGTATATACACCTGGCACTTCACACTGCAGCTAATTGACGACATTACTTCTCAGAATAGGTCCTGCTTCTTCATTAACAGGTTTGGGCATTCTGTTGTTGTTTCTCTGCAACCCCCCCCCCCAACACTGTACCTCCTGAACTAATAGAGAAAATAAACAATAGGTACAATTTAGGGGGTGAATTATATATGAATAGGTTTGGCAATCACCTCACGACACATAACATAGGTCTTCTGTGTTCTTAAATTTCATTTTGTAAAGTAGGACTCCCCAAATAGAACTCTGTGCTAGCATTTCAAAAAGTTCTCTGTATTTCCCTCAAAATCTAGCACTAAACACATAGTCCTATATTAACTTTGACAGAGACAAGTAAAGATAAAAGATGAGACTTGGTTCCTAGCTTTGGACAACCTGGAGTCACAGAAGGTACGGGAAATAGAGAAACTGCCATAAATGTTTTGTGAAATCAGCTTGAACCTTTGCGTTTTGTGTGTGCAGGATAGAAAGCAGTGGTTGAAGTACTTAAGCCTTCACGCGTGTATGCTGTTTTAGAGTTTATAAGGGTTCTATGTAGCTGACTCCACCCCATGAGTGGAGTCGGGACTCTTACCTCCATTTTTCAGTAAGGAAGTAGTGTCAGGGGAAATAGTTCCCCAGAAGTTAAGTAACTTCTTGAGATCAGCAGTTCTTATGCAGGAGAGCCAGGGTCCAAACTTGTCTTTGGACTATAAATCCGAAGTCCCTTCCACTGTACCATGCCTCTACACATTCACCTTTGCCTGGATGTTTACTGTTTATAAATACTTTTATGTACACCGTGGGCTCATCTGATCCGTGGCCTTCTGGGTTGTGGTGAGGATGAAATGAATTTATATGTATAAAACACATAGAAGTGTGTTGTGTGTTTGTACAAACAACAACAATAGTGCTGTTATTGTTATTGCTAATCAGAGCATTAGCCCCAGGAGTCTAAGGAAATCCTAGTTCTCCTCTCACCCCTGTCCTCCTCAGGGAAGGTAAGTGGCAGTGCCTGCATGTGCCTAAAATGGGTCAGATTTCCTGAATTGTGGGCAGAGTGATATCTAGGTACCAGATGTACGAAGTAGGGAACAAAAGGATAGATGTGAATATGCTTGACACACCGTAAATGTTGTAGTGATATCAATATAGTTAAATATCAAATATGTACAAAGAAGTACAGAAAAAGGGGTGATGGAAGGACCAAATAATTCTGGATAATTAAACATAGATTATCAAATAAGGTGATATTAGTTATGTTGTTGCTTTTGTTAATACTTTTAGGTAGCTGTGACGTTCCAACCAGGCTACTTTTTGCATCTCTCAAAACGTCTTTTACCAAACAGAATTATTTCCCAGAGGGTTCCATTGTGGAATATGACTGCCGTCCTGGCTACCGGAGGGACTATTCTCTCTCAGGAAAACTAACTTGCCTTCAGAATTTTACATGGTCCAAACCAGATGAATTTTGTAAAAGTGAGTATAATTTTACAGAGTATTCGTAATCATGTGGTATTTGGGGAAACAGTAATTCTTCCTTCATTCATGCTGGAAGTCTATGTGTATCTACTATTACTTTGAATGATTCTGAAAAGAACCATTAGAGTGATTTTATAATTCTGTTTTATAAATTAGGCCAACTAAACAATTGTGAGACGGGAGTATTAATTTACTCACAGATTTCACATTTAATTAGTTTAAGGTTACCTAAAATGTAAGAAGCATATATTCTAAATATGGTGCTTTATTTGAAACTTACAAAATGCAGGCAGGATTTTACAAGTCTAAGGATAAGAATTGTCAATAGTTCAGATGATGAATTTGCATAGAAGTGCCTGATAATTTAATGAAAAAAAATCGATTTGTGCTCTCTTCTAGGAAAATCATGTCCTAATCCTGGGGATTTAAGAAATGGTCGTGTCAGCATACCAACTGACATATTATACGGTGCGTCCATCTCCTTCTCGTGTAACGAGGGGTAAGTTTTGGCATACTATATATTTATACTCTATGTTTAACAAATGTCAAAACAGATTTAGGACTTAAGATGGAAGTTTTTAAATTTGTGGTCAGTGTTTACAAGCTAGTCTCATTAAAACAATTCCTCTGCTCAAGGATCTTTCATCATGAGCTCATCATGGTTAAATTTAATAAAATGGGGGCAAGAAAGGACAATTTCTTGTAACACCAAATTCTCTCAATTGTTAGATTTCTGTACGTATAGGATTCATTGTAAAATTTTTAATGTGATTAGTAAAGGAAAAAACTTGTAATATGTTGGCACTTACAGAAATTAAATCTTTCAAGTGTTCCAATGAAACTAATCCTTACTTTACCTAAATAATGAATTTGCATATTTTTTTTCTGTATGCAAACTGCCTGTTACAAAATATTGTGTGTTAAAAACATTTACTCCTAGTGTAAAAATATCATGCTGACCTGAGGTCTTTTCTAAGTTCCCTACATAGGGAAAAGGAACTCACTCTTTGGGTATCATCAGTGTCTCAGAGACTGATGGAAATTTCATGTCCATTTTCTCATTAAATATCCGCATATTGAATTATGATATTTTACTCTGTGTGTGTGTGTCCCTGCTGTCTATAAAATAAAAATATCAACATCGTGCGTCTCCTGTATGAAACAGAGATGCTTAGATCATTAATATGATTATTGTCAAATCTGGGGAGTACTTTGAGCCCTTAAAATATAAATATGTTCTATTATCCTATGAAGCCTCTGTTTATCTTTTAGAATTCAGAAATATAAAATATTCAAGCATCTATATCACTTTAAAATGTTTCAAAACACTTTCCTGTTTTCGCCCAAGTAAAAAACGTTTTGCATGTCTTATACTTTTTTACCCTTTGGATATCACCTTTTTTTAATTTAATTTTTTCTTTTCCTTTAAACCGCCATGTGAACTTTGATCAACTATTGTTTTGTTTCCGTCTACTGGTGTAGTAAATATTTTAAGATGATGTTTTGGAGAATTTAAGGGAAGCCAAACAGGTGGATGGGACCTAACTTTTTTCTCCCCTTGTTGCTTCAGGTACAGGCTAGTTGGTGTTCCTTCTAGTTACTGTTCCCTTGTAGATGACGGTGTTGGGTGGAGTGATCCGTTGCCTGAATGCCAAGGTAAGACTGAAAAAAACCTAAGCACTCTAGTTGTGAGGCTGAATAGTCAATGGTAAATTACTTTCTCTCATGAAGAATTATCCAATGTAGCAGTGTCTTAACTAATTTAAAGATCTCTATTAGCGATGTTTCTTAATTTATTAGCTGTGGTGATAAAGGATTAAAAAACCCCAACAAACTCCAAAACAAACAAATAAACAAACAAAACAAACAAAAAACCCCCAGCAAACAGGTGTATATTGTGGTTGGTCATTTATTACCCTACCTTTCCTTCTAACAATCAAGCAAAATAGATAACAGGGTTTTTCTTCCCCCATTATTATTAATTTTATGAATTAAAATACTCTTGATCAGAGAGTTTATATGACCTGACCCTACATCCCAAAATAAGTGGCAAGAGAAGGCCTTTAACCCAGATCTCTGGACGTCAAACCCATCATTTTTCTAGGACTCAGTGTTGCCTCTTTTAAGATTATGAACTGAGCTAATTATCTGTAAATGTTTTGAAATGGGATTGATTTTTCATGATTAGAGAAATAAGGTTGTACAACAACGAAGAAATATGATCTTTGCATTTGAGAATCTTATCTTCTCAGAGGGAGAGTAGGGCATAGAAATCGTATCATAAATGCATGTATCCAGTCAAATTTATATCCACTGGAGACATATGTCTCCTGAAAATTGAGAGGAGTAAAATATGTGCAATATATTTCTTTTTTTTCTTTTTTTCTTAAGAAAAAATGCAATGCTTAAAAATGTAAGCTTTATGATTTCTCCCATCTTTGCTAAAATTATTGCTGAGTTCAAGGTTTTGGTGTTATCAGGAGCAGAAAGCTAGACTGGACTTAGTGGATTTGACAAGTGCATCTTGATTGACGCCCTGCGGGAGGGAATGCATGGGGTCAGTTGATAGGAAGACACATAAAATGAAGTCTTGCCAAGCAAGAGCTTGCAGGGGTAAGCTGGTCACACCTAGGTACTCCTTACAGGGCACACCACCTTGAGCGCTGCCGTCCTACGTCTGCTACTTCCCTTTTTCTCATTATTAGTACTTCGAAATTTTCAGCATTACCACCCACCACCCACCTTTCCCATTTCCACCATCTAGTAAGGGATGTTGTAAGTGATGCGAAAGTGAGTTTGGACGGCAAACGTACTCGAATAGGTATCCCCTTCTGGCACTGTGAGAAGCCTCTGATGCATGCAAATACACAACTTGGACCACACACCCAAGTCATGTACCTGGGACCTTGTCCCCTCGCCCACGGCACTGAACTTTGGACTACAGGTGCACACATCAGCAGTATAGACTCTTCTCGACCATCGGGATCATGTGACACATACAGTAAAGTTGGAATGACACAGAGAAGTTTAGCGTGGTCCTTGCTCCAAGATGACACAGAAATTTATAGTGTTCCATATTTAAAAAAAAAAAAAGAATATGGACAGGGAGAAGGGACCCTTTCAGGCCCTGCAGGGGGGAATTCCGAGGGCCAGTTTCTAGAGCATGATTTACAGTGGGGTGGGGGAGAAGCTCTCCGTAAGCATACCCTCAGCCCTGCCCATACCCCACTGTCAGGGAGAAGCTCAGTCAGAGGAGGGCCACAGCATGGCATCGTAAAGTGTGAGAACTGGGGCAGGAGTCCCACTTGCCTGAGTTCAGAGGTGACACTGATTGCAATGGCCCCCATCCTCCATTCTTGGACTCCATTAATATTTCATCCACACTCTACCCAGATTGATCCATCTGAAACACGGAAGTGACTTATCTCTTCTGCCTTAAGGCTTATACATGTCTCCTCATCACTTACAGAGTCCAAACTCCTTAGTAAAGCATACAGGGGAGCCATGGTCTACTC
The DNA here is from genome assembly GCF_024610735.1 of Ursus americanus. NCBI lineage: Eukaryota > Metazoa > Chordata > Mammalia > Carnivora > Ursidae > Ursus > Ursus americanus. The sequence goes on from NC_142128.1 coordinate 73,573,337, forward strand.
ACTTCACGCTATGTCTTCCCTCATACTTTATGCTCTTTCCACAAAAACCTGCCCACATCTTTCCTTCTGCTGCTGCCTCCGCCTGGAATGTCCTTCGGTCCCTTCTTTGCTTAGCTGTTCTTTTTCCTATGTTTCTTTTCTTTTCTTTTCTTTCTTTTTTTAAATTTTCTTTTTAAGGGGTTGCTCTGATAGACCTTCTAGAAGCTTTCCCTGACCTCCCTGATGGTTAACTGTTCTTCTCTCTTTCTACACCATCGTGCACACTTCTGTGATGAGTCTCACTATTTTGTATTTAAATGAAAATCTTTGAATCTTTTTTGTCACTGTATTTTATTTTATTTTATTTTATTTTAAGATTTTATTTATTTATTTGACAGAGAGCACAAGCAGTGGGAGCAGGAGAGGGAGAGGGAGAAGCAGGCTCTCCGCTAAGTGGGGAGCCCGATGCAGGAGCAGACGCTTAACCAACTGAGCCACCCAGGCACCCCCGTTACGATATTTTAAGACCTAAGACTTAATATTTTATTTAGTTTTGCAATTCTGTTTCTAGAACAATGCCTGGTATGTATTAGGTGCTCAGGAAATCTCTGAATGGCACTGATGGTGATGTGTAATTGTCATGCCCCTTAGCCCCGTGTAAAGCAGATTAATCTGCTCTTGCTCCTTGCTTTCATCAGTGGCCTAAAAGTAATTTATAGGTTTTCTAATACGCTCTGGTTACTTAAGGCCACTTGATGTGACATCATTGATGTACACAAGTGATCCCATTGCTTTTCTGGCTCTAGACAATGTGGAGCTGTTGCATTTATCAGGGCTACTGCCGTGGCGGGGGGGTGGGGCTCTTTTTATAATATGACTAGAACAACTCTGCTTGCACCTGTTTTCCGAATGCACTGCTTAATACATGTACTTTAAGTGAAAGGCTGTGCTTTAATAAATGCTTAAAAAAGTTTTATCCTAAAAGTCAAAATGTAATCCTGCCACTTCTGATATTTCGCTGTGTCAGAATCATCTGTTCCTATTTCCCAAGGATGCCCCTTGACTTCTAGGGCCCTTTCACTTGGCATCATTTCCCCCTGGAATGCAGAGCAATGGCCTCTTCTCTGCTCTCTTAGCAGAAGGGTGTATCTCAGTATTAAACTCAAGTTCCATTTCCTCCTTAAAATCTCCGTCCTGCTTTCACCTCTGAACTCTGGCAGTATTTGCTTTTTCTAGCACAATTTGACATGTAATGTGTGAGGACTTCATTGTAATTTTTGCTTCACATATACGTTCTAAATCTTATTTCTATACATTGGTCTCAAAGTGAGCATTCATGTTTTATACCATTTGTATCCAAAGCTCCAAATAACATGACTCATTACTTAATAGGTATTTCTGAGCTCCCTGGTCGATAGTGCTGAATTTAGAAAAATGGTAGATTTTTTTTTTTAAGTAAGTTATTTAACATGTTTTAATCTTGCTTATTAAAGTAAGTAATTGGCAGTTTTATTAATGTAAAATATGTTGGAATTTTTTTAAAGAAATTTTTTGTCCAGAACCACCAGAAATTAACAATGGATTCATTCTGGATCTACGGGACACTTACGTGTATCAACAGGCTATCAAATATAGATGTAAGGAAGGCTTCACCCTGATCGGAGAGAACTCTATTTATTGTACCGTTAAAGGTGACCAAGGAGAATGGAGTGGCCCGCCACCTGAGTGCAAAGGTAATGAGTTTGCGTTGTTGATTTTTGTTTTATTTTTACCTTTAGGTCTATATATGGGCTACAGAGATTCTATGAACTCCCTAAGAAATGAATGGAAAATGCGGTACATATATGCATATTTGCGTTTTTCTGGGGGGCACGATTTTTCATCAGATTCTCAGAGAGGTCTATGACTTCCAAGGAAAGAGGAACCACTGATATGGAGGATATGTGGTAATATATGAATAAATAAATAAATATATACACGCACATAGCATATAGCGCCCACACATGTACACGTAACATGTCTCACGTTTTTAGTGAGTTAGCTTACATTTGCTATTTCTTACCATATCACCTTCAGTAAGTTAATATCAATACAAAAGGTATATAAAATGGTTTATTTTATTCAGTTGGGAGGGAATCTTAGACTAAACTGAGGGATCTAGATAGTGATCCCAGGAGGCGGTATTTTTTTAAGCAGTGTGATATGTGAGTGCCAGTGCGACTCGAACTCCTTTTATAATTATACTTGGAATTATGTTAGCATGAATTTCTAAATAGCAGTGCTTGTTAAAAACAGTTGTTTGTTATAAATAGTATACATCAACAATGAAGTAATATTAAAACCATGCAGACAAATACGAAATGTAAAGTAAAAATCTCTCTGTCCCTAATCCTTCTCTCAGAAGTAACCATGGTTAACAAATGTTTGCATTCGATTCTAGAAAATAAACATACCTATCCGTATTTATTTTTTTAATCATAGCAGTTATATGGATATATCAATTATTTAACCTATTGAGGGGAATTTAGTTTTTGATTCTAGTTTTTTAAATTATTCTTACAAAAGATGCTGTGGCAATTATTGGGCATCTGGAATCGTGCAGGTGTACATTTTGTACAATAAATTCCTTGCAGGGTAGTTACTGGAGCGAAGGCACAGCGTCCCCGTGCTGGCTCCGCACCCTTGTTGATAATGGCTATTTTGATGTGGCGATGTGACAGCTGCCTGGTGAAAATTTCATTATATTGTTAGAATTAATTTAATTATGGGAGAAGTTTGATATGTGTTTGCTTCTTAATCTGGCTATGTGATACCCTTCATATTTATTTTCCCCTGTTTTATTAAATTATCAGTTATTTAGAGCTTACAAGTCTAGGCTAGTCCCCAAGTAGGCCATGGTAGGCCAATATTTCCTTTACAATAACTACAAAATCAGGGAAGATTTTTTCCTTTTTTAAGTCCTATCTTGAAAGGCACGAGACACAAGGGTGGGAACAACCAGGCCTGAATGAATTAGAATTCCTGGGGGTGGAGCAAAGACAAGCCACTCTGGGCTGGAGATCCATCGTGACTCCCATAAAAGACCACTGCCAGGAAAGAGAGAAACTGGCAAAGCTTTTAGTGGTTGTGGTGGGCTAGAAAAATATACTGAAAATTGAGGTCCTCAATGCAGAGCCAGTTTTTCACTCCAAGGGTCATTTGCTGATTTCTGGGGCTGCAGGGGACACTGGGGAGTTAGACCCAAAGCCTCCAAAGTACAAAATGAAATCTCTCAGCTCCTTATGGTATTTGGGCAACAAATATCAGAGGAAGAAGCTTGGATCAAGCACACACTCCTGTCCCCCTTAACACATTTGTGCCCATTTTGAAGCTGTGTGGGGAAGGAGGCTAGATTGCTGGGCGGGGGACCCCCGAAGGACAGACCTGGCTCTCCCACAGTTTCTTGGGGCTGAGGAAACAAAGATTCCCAGGCTGTTGAGGAAAAGCCCAGAGGGACAACTCCCAAGGAACAGAGGCAAGAGTAGAAGTAGACTGAGTCTTACTAAGGCTGAGACCCAGCTCAGTCCCTCATGGGCTGAGGATGTGATCACCTCCAACCAGTCTGCCTATCAGAAAAGGGGACCTCTCTTGGAAGATCATACCATCTGAAGGTTTTATATACAACGTCTGTAATATAATAAAACAGTATTAGACATGGAGAGAAGCAAGAAGTTATAACCAAATCAGGGGAAAATAAATCCAATAAAAGAGATCCAGATAATTGAGTTAACAGATGAGGACTTTAAAATTATTGGTTAATATGGTTAAGGTATTAAAGGAAAAGAGAAATAGAGAATTTCAACAAAGAACTAGAATCTATAAAAATAAAGTAGACATTCTACCAATATAAAATCTAAAATGAAGAGCACAATTGTTTGAACAGTCATTGGGACGCAGTATTTGGAACAGGAAAAAAGATTCATTAATAAAGCCCAGAAGCACAAAGGGAGGCAGATGTAAAATATAGATAAAACCTTAGGAGATATTTGAGACATGTGAAACTGTTCTAACATAGGTTAGCTAAGAGGAGAGACAGAGAAAGAGAGAAAGAGGAACAGAAGTATTCAAAGAGATGACAGAATTCTCCAAAACTGATGAAATACATCAACACATTTCAAAGATTCTCAGGACTCTTAGAATAAAAATAAAACCACTTCCTGGCATGTCGTGGCAAAAATTTTGACAACTCAAAACAATGATAAAAGCACCAGGAGACAAAAAGACAGCATTATCTTCAAAGGAACAACACTAAAACTGATCACAGGCTTCTCGACAAAAATTGTGGAAGCCAAAGACAATGAGAAGAAATCCTTCAAGTTAAGGATAAGAAAATGACTGCTCACCTGGAATTCTTTACCCAATGGATATATCCTTTAAAACTGAATGCAAAATGAAGATGGTCTCATATGAAAACTAAGGGAACTTGTCACCAGCAGACCAGACCTGCCCAGAATGACAAAGTAAAAGCATTCCTTCAAGTAGAATGAAAATAATCCCAAGTAAAACATGAAAATGCAAGAGGAAATGAAGAACAATAGCAAAGGTACATGACTAGGACTGTACAAAATGATAAATGTATCGTCTTCTGGGGTTTGACGTGTACGTCCAATACAAGTGTATAATAGCAACAGAGCAAAAGGCAGGAAGAGGTAAATTGAATTTAAGGGTTACAAGGTTCTGGCAATACTAAAATGTTGTTAAAATGTTAATTTGCATAGTTGACTTATAGTCTAATATATACTGTAATCTCTAGGGCCGCCATGAAAATAATAGTGAAAGAAAGTATAAATCATAAGCTAACAAAGGAATGATAATGAACACTTTATCCAAAAGGAAACAAGAGAGGAAGGGAAACATAAACTAGATGGGTGGAAGAGCTGACTGATAGTAAAGTGTTTGCTATAAACCCAACTATATCAGTAATTACACAGAGTGTAATTTAAGTAAGGTCGTCAGACTGGATTAAAAAAAGAAAACCTATTTGCTGGCTACAGGGGACACAATTTAATGATAAGAATACTGAATGGTCAAAAGTAAAGGATGGAAAAATATACTTTGCCAACAACTACCAAAAAAAAAAAAGCTGGTGCAGTTCTCATAATATCAAAGAATACTTTAAGATACAACAGTTCATAATGCTAAAGGGGGTCCATTCAACAGGAATCTATCACAATCTACTATCTATGAGCACTGGGAAAAAAGCTTCAATCCACATGTAGCAAAAGACAGAAAGAAAAATAGATAAATCCATGATTATAGTATGAGAATTCTACGCACTTATTTCAATAGCTGTTAGAATAAGCAACCAAAAACCAATAAGAATACAGAAGCAACAGTTAAACTTCTTAAAAAATTGACATAGTAAGAGCATTGAACCCTGTAAGGACAGAAGGAAAAGTTTTTTTCAAGTGTGCATGGAACATTGCCCTTAGGCTGGGCTCTCAATCACCATGTAGTTCAGAAGATTGAAATAATCTGGAGCGCGCTGCTGGCGATGGAATTAAACTAGACACCAAACAACAAAATGGCAAAAGGAGAAAAGTGATTTCCGGGAAACTTACACCATACTAACACGCACGTCTTCTGGATCGAAAATGAGAACTAGCGTGGTAGAGCAAAGGATCAATTTCATGTGGGAGCACCTTACAGGAAAAGTCCGTGTAAATCGTATCCTAACAATACCATCTACCATTTTTTGAGGGCTCAGTCCTGCGCTACCGGCTAGGTATTTTCCGTGAGTTATCCCGTCCCCACCGTCCTCTGAGGGAGCTACAGGAACAGAAATAAATGAGGGCGTGGAGCAGGATGTGTGTGCTGGTGGCGCAGAAATGTGGCAAAATGTGTTCCTTCAGGGACAGACGTTGTGGGCAATAACCTACCTAAATTATTTCTCTCCTTCCTTACAATAAAGTTCTCAAATCTGCTTTGTTTTTATCCTCGTTGTAGAGATGAGAAAGTCACAGCTTAGCAGCATTAGAGAAATCGACAGCAGTCTCCAGTGTGGGTGAAGCCAGCAGCCCTTCTCGGTGCTGCCTTACGAGGGAGTGTGTAAGCAACCCGAAGTCTGACAGGCACTGAAGACCTAAAATTGTACTAAATTGTTAGAGTTGCGATTCTCAGAATAGGATCTTAATCAAGGTCGCACTTCAGATGTTTGGTACCTGATCTGCAATCCAAAGAGGGACTAAACTAATATGTGTCACGTTGGTACCCAGCACAAGAGGAAAAAAGAGTTATTTTTTTCAGATTGACTGTATTACTTGAATAAAGAAGTGAAAGAGAACAAGTTCCCAAGGTCACTAACATGTCCTGAAAGCATTGGGAAAAAGAACTATGTTGTGATTATCTCTGTCTGTCCAGTGGTTCTATCTGGTTCTTTGGTCTTGGCATGAGCAAAGGAAAACATTTTGTGAGAGAAAATGTCTTAATTTGGGGTGTGTCACAGAATGAGATCACTGGCAACTCTGACTTTGGTTTCTTTTCTTTATGCAGGAAACAGTTTAAGAACCTCAGTACTACTTTGGTGTAAAGTACTTTAGTTCTCTACAGGTATACTTTATATCAAAGCGAAAACAATGCAGTGTTTCAGTTCCTTGGGAAAATCATAATTAGACTTGGTTTCCTAAAAGTCATATTCATATTTAGGTATTTGTGGGGGAGAAAGAGAGAATTCATAGAGCAAGCAACTTGTTCCTAAGTCTTAACTTGACAGCATTATTAAGCTAATATTTTTTAACATTTTTCTTCCTCGTAAGGTTCTCAGATTTCTAAGGTCACACCACCAGTTCAGAAATCCACCACAGTAATTGCATCAGCTACAAAGCCCACATCAACTCCTCAGAAACCCACCACAACGAATGTTCCAAGTACCAAAGCTCCGTCAACTCGGAAACCCACCACAGCGAGTGCTCCAAGTACTGAAGTTACATCAACTCAGAAACCCACTACAGTGAATGTTTCAGGTACCAAAGTCCCAACAACTCCTCAGAAACCCACCACCATAAATGCTCCAGCTACAAAGGCCCCATCAACTCTTCAGAAATCCAACACAGTAAACGTTCCAGCTACAGAAGTCCCATCAACTCCTCAGAAACCCAACACAATAAGTTCTCCAGCTACAGAAGCCCTACCAACTCCTCAGAAACCCAACACAGTACATGTTTCAGCCACAAAGTCCCCATCAACTTCTCAGAAACCCAACACAGTACATATTTCAGCTACAAAGGCCCCATCAACTCCTCAGAAACCTGACACAATAAATTCTTCAGCTACAGAAGCCCTACCAACTCCTCAGAAACCCAACACAGTAAATGTTTCAGCTACAAAGGCCCCATCAACTCCTCAGAAACTCAACACAATAAATTCTTCAGCTACAGAAGCCTTACCAACTCCTCAGAAACCTAACACAATAAATTCTTCAGCTGCAGAAGCCCTACCAACTCTTCAGAAACCCAACACAGTAAATGTTTCAGCTACAAAGACCCCATCAACTCCTCAGAAACCCAACACAGTAAATGTTTCAGCTACAAAGACCCCATCAACTCCTCAGAAACCCAACACATTAAATGTTTCAGCTACAAAGTCCCCATCAACTACTCAGAAACCCAACACAGTACATGTTTCAGCTACAAAGACCCCATCAACTCTTCAGAAACTCACCACAGTAAAAGATTCAGCCACAGCCAAAAAATCCCCCATATCAAATGCTCAATCTACAGAGACCCCACCAGCAGCCCAGAATCCCATCATGGCAAATGTGTCTGCTACACAGGCCATGCCAGCCACCCATAGATCCACCACAGTGAAAGCTTCATTTACACAGAGTCTTCCAGCAACACGAAAGTCCACTGCTGTACATGCCCCAGTGACTAAGGGTCTCCATACAACAAAAAGATTGACCTCTGCTCATATTACAGCAAAACAGAGTTCAGCTACTCCCAGGACAACCAACGCACCTAAAGGAAAAGGGACCGTCTCTTCAGGTTAGTTGACACAACTCAGGTTTTCCTGAGTAGGGATCTAAGGTGCTATGGTGGGAAGAGTTTTCCATACTAATGCTCTTGACTTTCTTCAGAGGCAGATTGGGAGTATGCTTGGGCAAAACATTTTGCAATAATATAGAAAAAGATTGGGGCTCCATGAAAACAATGCTAAATTAAGCTTGGCAAAGAAATTCTGTTTTTTATATGAGTTTTAGGGAGTCCTTGAATTCTTCAAGACCCTTCAGAGAACCAAATATGTACCATCCTTATGGCCATTTTCTTGGTCTGGTTTATTGATAGAGACCCATCCCTTAAGTTTGCTGAAGGGTCTCTTGAGATTCCGTAGAGTTGCTAATGTGTTAAAGCATCTCAACACTGTCTTCTAAGTAACTGAAAAGACAGAAATCTTTGAAATAGTCTATATTTACACAAGGGTCTTTAAATGACAATTTTTATAAAAGTGGACTAAAATATGCTGTAGACTTCAGTAATACACATTGAGTGAATGAATGAAACTCTTCTTACCAGTTCCTGCTTCTTCAGGCTACCGTGATGTCCCCTTGTCTATTAACTTACCTAATGGATAGCCAACATTTCTATAGACATTCTTATTCTCTATTCAAGATACCTATTTTTATTTCAGTTTCTTGGAAAATCTCAACAGGACTGTGAGCCAGGAGATAATTTAAAAAAAATTTTTTTAACTTCTTAATTGAAGTCAACACACACATACACACACACACACTGCATAAAACACCCATGTATGACTCAATTACTTTTCTAAAGCAAATATTTTTGTAACCACTACAAATGTCAAGAAATCAACTATTAGCAGCCCCTCAGATTTGCCCTCTCACTTTCCAGATGCTCTGTTGATGATCTTGAACTCCATCCTCTGACTTATCCTCTTACTTAGCCAATATGACCCCTGCATTCTGCTCCCTACACTGCATGGCCTAGGACTTCACTCACGGCAAATATGCAAACCTCATTCCATACCGTTCTCCCTCTTCTGGCTTTGACCCATTTCTGCCTGTCTTCGTTTGCCCACCAGGCCTTCAAATCATGTTATGATTGCTTTTCCAGATTTTGTCCAGAGTTCATAACTGCTGTGATGAAGTCTGTTTTGCCATCATCACCCAGATAATTTTTTAAGACCTTGGAACATTACAGATATCCTTGTTGAAATATCCTTTGTATATTTCATGATTCCCTTCCGTAAAAAGCCAAATACATGCGCATACACAAAATCTTAACCCAGCCCTCCCCGTTTTTGATCATTCTTCGATGCTATCAAATAATCATGGTGTTTTTTTTAAATAGTTTTACACATTGTGACCATATTTTCATATACTTCACAGTTGTTATCTCGAAGCCTTTTTTGCCCTTACCTGACTATTTTTAAGAATTTAAACATTACAGATATTATATGATGTACCACTTCTGTTTCTCTCCCTCTGAGGCACTGACTGCCCTGAGCTTGGTGCGTAAGCATTCTATCTATGTTTTAATTCTTATGCTGCAGGTGTGTATCCATTCCTACCTAGTACATGATATTGTTTGTTTTTTTTTTTGTAATTTACATAAGCAGTATGTTGTATATTTCATTATCTAACTTGACTTTTGGCACTCCACATCGGTTTTATAGCTTGTGTTCACACCTTTAGATCTAGTCATTACTTTAACACTTGTAGGAGGTTACTGACTTCTTCCATTTTTATGACCTGTCTGGGCCTAAAAGTTTTAGGTTGAATATACCTGATTTTTCATAGAGCAAGGCAACAAGAAAGAAGTCTTGCCCTATGTAAATTTTTTAGAGTGCTTACTTTGTTGAAATATTTCTGCAAAAAAAAGAATACAAGATAATTTAACAGATGTAAATGAAACCTGAAAAAAAATGAACTAAACCTGAATCAATAATTATGATGAAAATACAACCAATATTTGGGGTCAAATTTCTCTCTTTTATGCCATTAATTTATTCTTCAAATCTCATATACCATTTTATGCTCATGTTGAAAAAGAAAGTAATTGCTGCCACTTGCTTGCTATGCCTTATAGTTAGTTCTGTGTACCATACACTTCCCCTCCCTGGACACAAGTCCTTGCGATAACCTTGTGACATAAGCCTTTTTAGCTTCATTTTATAGACGACGAATTTAGAGACTCAGAGATTAATTTGTATGATTCATATAGTGCCCAGTTAATAGGGAGAAAGTTGGCAGTTTTAACACCTATTTACTCCAGATCCTGTGCTCTTTTCTACTGCGTAATGTCACCTGTCTCAGTGGTACTTTTGAGTAAATCCATTCACTACTTAGGAGAGCAGCATATTATATTTATTTGAAAGTAATTTTTGCAGTGCCCCATTCATAGTCCTTGAAAGGTAAAAAGTTAAGGTGCTGTGGTAATTTGAGCTTTTGATAGAGTCTGCTGAGAGAGACTTCAGTTTCTGATAGTTTCTTTTTTTTTTTTTTAAAGATTTTATTTATTTATTCAACAGGATAGAGACAGCCAGCGAGAGAGGGAACACAAGCAGGGGGAATGGGAGAGGAAGAAGCAGGCTCATAGCGGAGGAGCCTGATGTGGGGCTCGATCCCATAACGCCGGGATCACGCCCTGAGCCGAAGGCAGACGCTCAACCGCTGTGCCACCCAGGCGCCCCTCTGATAGTTTCTTGGTCATAGGATTGGATCGTGATTATTTACTACATAAGCTTTCAAACTTGTTTCTTGCCATCAAGTCCTATAACCAAATTATATGGTGTTTGTTTCAGTATTCACTAACTCTTTATCATGTTTCACGTTTTTAGTGTTGACTCTTTGAGTAGATATAGGCACTGCTGTATCTGTTGCTTAATATATAACTGTGTTCATAAATTTATTTATAATTTCTTTTAGTTATGGAAATCAGAGTTACTTTTGAACTTTCAAGTACACTGTGGATATATATGTTAAATTGCTAGCAAATCAGTGGCTTTACTTTTTTTTTTTTCTTTCCTTTTTTTTTTTTTTTTTTGTAATTCTTTTTTCTTTTTTTTTCTTCAGATGCCGCCATCATTGCAATTGGTAAGTTTGGGTCTTCGGCAGTTAAAAAAAATTGTCATCGGTGTGGGATGTACAATCCATATTCCTGGAAGAGAATATTGTCTTTTTACTGTCTTAGGAATACTATTAAAATGAAATGTTTAAGGGTGTCGAGGAGAAGTCGGGTAAATGCAGTTTATCGACGTGTTTGGTGGACACCGTTAGGTACCCGGTATGTTCCTACGTATTCCCAACCATGTTCTTGTTCCAAGGGAATTTTAGGGCAACTTCAGATCATTTGGCCAGCCAGTCAAGTATCATTGACTGCCTATTGTCTCAAAGCATCATCATTCTAAGGGGCCAAAAACAACAAGAAGGAGGCTGTTGTCAATACAGTTTTTAAGCCTCAAATATTTTATAAGTACTCACAAACTACTCCTTGACCGTTTCTAGACTTCTATTCCAAATAAGCCAGAATGCTACCTTTGATTACATCCTCTTCCTTTTCCCTTCCCTGTCAGTGATTTAAAGCAAAGATAGCTTTAAAATTATTCTGTTGCTATGGGCATAAGGGTATATCTGTGTTGCAATTTCTTCTGCCTTTGTTCCAGTCCTTTTTTGTTGTTCATAAATATTATTTGATGTTATACATTTTAACAAGAAGATTAGTAACTCTTAAAGAAAATGGTAAGAGAAATGTTTAAGAAGCAATACAGCTTAGTTGGTATATTAATAAGGAATGCCCAATAGAAAATATACACTTATAAAAAAAAAAGTGAGTATTTTAAAATTACATCCTTATAAGCTAAAGTCTCCTATCTATGCATGCATGAATGAGACAAGGGATTGAAGCTGAAAGTAGGTATTTTATTATTATTATTATTATTATTATTATTATTATTATTATCATTCTTTTATATTTTGAATGAACCTCTCCTTAGCTAAACTACTTATCTTGAAAGAACTGAACAGTTGGAATTCACTTTGTTTGTTTGATATTTTAATAGAAATAAATGTATTCTGAATGAAAACTTCATGATTTCATCATTTAATGTGAACAGTGATGAGTTTAGTCGATGGGCTTTTTCTCACCTGCTCAGTGGCGTCCGATGAAGGTGTGAGGTGCTTATTTTCTCTGAAATTCTTGAAGTATGTACTATATGATTTCCCAAAAACTTTCCCTTAAAGTTAGTTGCAATTCCAACTTGTGCTCAAAAATAAAGAGGAGCTCTTTCCCTCTTAAATCAGACATGTGGCAATATTTTTCTTTGGGATCTTATAGTTGCAAAATATAAACCTAAAAATTATTAATTTCTTCAATTTATTTTGTGAATCGGAACACTTTTCTCATTTTATTTTTATTTTATCAATTTTTAAAAAATTTGTTGTTGAGACACAATGTTGCATTAGTTTCAGGTATACAGCGTAGTAATTGGGTAAGTGTGGGCTGCGCCCACCCCAAACGTAGCGGCCTTCCGTCACCATACAATGCCATTATAATGTCATTGACTAAATTCCTTACACTGTGCATTTTATTCCTGCCACCTGTCTTATTTTAAAGATCAGCAAACTCTACTTACAAAGAAATTGCTTTTCTTGATTACACTGCAATGTTAGTGACATAGATGGTACTAGAACTTTGGAAGTATTTGAATTTTTTCCTATTCAATTCTGCTAAGAAAGAGAGACTGACTAATCTCAGAACTTCCTTATTTGCCACTAAGTGAAGACTTTATTGTGAGGCCTATAGCCACTCTTCGGCTGGCTCTGTATCAGTGTTTCTCAAAAATCTTTTTTTCATTATTGCCCTCTCCCCCTCAGGGAACTTTTCAGACTTTTTTTTTTTCCCCTAATCACCGTCCCCCCCCACCACCCAGTGAAATTTTACTACCACAGATATACTGTAAATCTATTTACATTCTTTATGTGTTTCTATACTTTATACATAAAAGAGTAAGATTTTGTTCACCCTTTTGGGATAACGCCACTCCCATTGAGAATACATGCTCTGTATAGTTGTATTTTGTTTTTGCTTTTGTTTCTGTTTTTGTTTTTTTATGCCAGCATTTAAAGAAGACAGGCTTGTGTTTTCGAGTCAGCCAGACCTTGGTTTGAATTTTGTGGGTTCTTTTTTTTTCTTTTTTTTAATCTAGTAATTACTCAACCCAAGTGATTGAACTTAATCTTTCTGAGGCCCAGTCTTCTCATTTATGGTCCCTATTTAAAGTCTTTGAAGCTTAATGAGATAATAAATATGAAAACTCCGGCATAGTCCTAACCATTGAGTAAATATTAGCTTAAAGTAGTCATGCAGTGCGTCACTGGCATTTTCCTGAAATGGGTTTCTGACCGTTTTATCATTCCCTCTGGCCACACCAAAGAGTAAAAATAGTCCTTTATTAAGGTAATATTTGCATTTTTGCTGTGTGGCAAGTACTCTACTGGAATTTTTATGTTTTTTTTTTTTTTATGATTTTTATTTATTTGTTTGACAGAGAGAGAGACAGCCAGCGAGAGAGGGAACACAGGCAGGGGGAGTGGGAGAGGAAGAAGCAGGCTCCCAGGGGAGGAGCCTGATGTGGGGCTCGGTCCCAGAACTCTGGGATCACACCCTGAACCGAAGGCAGACGCTTACCGACTGAGCCACCCAGGCGCCCCATGGAATTTTTCTGTTTTTATTTTACTTTTCAAAGGACCTTATAATGTATCTATGTCCCATTTTTAATTTTTTAAAGTTTTTTACTTTTTAAAAAAGATTTTATTTATTTGACAGAGAGAGAGAGCACAAGCAGGGGGAGTGGCAGGCAGAGGGAGAAGCAGGCTCCTCGCTGAGCAGAGCCCCCATTCAACTCTGGGCTCCATCCTAGGACCCCGGGATCACGTCCTGAGTGGAAGGCCGCTGCTTAACCAACTGAGCCACCCAGGCGCCCCTCTATGTCCCATTTTTCATCTGAAAGAATGATTTTTGCAAGATTTGCAACTTGCCCAAGGTCACACCTCTGTTAGGTGCTTCAGCAGAGGCAGGCGACTCGTTTCTCCAGCACGAGATACTTGAAACGGTAGAAAGATTCTTGTCCTATGTGAAAATCTGCACAACTCAAATTTGACAATGAATGTAGTTCTGATTCTTTACTGCCCCCCCCCACCATCGTTGAAACCCTATTTCGTGATGTTCATAAATCTCTTATGGGGATTCATAAGTCAGTTGAAGGAATATTTAAGAAAAAATGAAAGACTACTCAGGGACATATCTAAAATGCTCTTTCTGTATCCTTCCAATACCACATGCTGATTAACTGGGGCTCTATACATCCACCAGCGTGTGGCATATGGTACTGACGAGCCCAAGTGCAGGCGTACTTTCAAGAATCTTGAATCCTCAGTAGTAATTTGAAGTGTGTCAGATACTATGATGTCAGGTCCTCACTGTGTCTTATTAAACCTGTCTCTCTGTAGGATGAACTTAAATCCCATTTTAAAGTGACTTCAATTATCTACAAGTAATTCAAAGTTAAGAAATCAGACAACATAATCATCTGATTTTTCATTGATCTGCTTAGGCTGACAAGAGAAGCATTGAAGTTCCCTCCCTTAAAAAATACAGAGGCACAGGAAATCCAGTGATCATAACAAAACCCTTCAAGGGTCCTATGGATGTTGCCGAGGAAGTGGTGTTAGATTCTGATTTGTCAATCTGAAAATTTGAGGTTTACTGAAGCACATTCTTTTTCGTTCTATAAAAGTCTCTTTCTGGTGTGACTTCACCTGTCCACAGACCTCAGTTCCTTTATTCTGTTATGTTAAGGACGATTGTAAGGAAGAACAACCTATTAACAACTTTTTTAGTTTTGCATATAAACTGCACTTCCGCTTTATTAGATGCGGAAGTGCGACCTTTTGAAGTGACTGGACAAACCCACATTTCTTCAGAAATAGAACCTTTAAATTTATACCAGATCTTATATGTGGAATTCTGACTCAGGTTCTTCAGGAATGAAGATAATACTGTGTATATTAATGTAACACCCATCTAGTATAAATTGTATTTGAACAACCTCAGGTATTTTTCTTGAACATACTATGAACAATTAAAATCGTGACCAGAACCTGGGATTAGAAACCAGTTTTTCTCTGTTGATAAACTGTTCAGTTTATCCTTTGTTGGTCTCAGTTTTCTCATCTGCAAAAAGAAGATCATTCAATGCAACTTAATAAATATTTTCTAAACACTTCCTACTATTTGCCAAGTACTGTGCTGGTTATTGGAGTGATGGGATATGAGGTGGCAAACTGCTTTACAATGTCTTAAACATTGTAAATATCATTCTATATAGTGAGAAACATTGCTAAAATACTCCTTTTAGTTGGAGAAACCCATTTCCTGAAATTATATAATTGTCCTACCTAAAAGCTCTTCAATTAACAATTAAGAGCATTGGTATCATGATTATAATTTCATTGTGACATTTATTCTGACTCGTAAGTCTTAAATTGACCTTGATTCACCCTTGGGTTGGTTTTTCCATAGGTACCAAGTGAATTTTGAGATCATAACTATTGCCTTTATACTTTAAATTCTTCTTTATTTATAACTTGGAACGTAATACGCCTATTAGTTTACTGAAGAATCACTTATGTAGAATCCTGTTTTTTCATATTTCTGTATTTTGATCTAGCTTCCTGTGAAAACATGAGTCTCCGCGCACATTCTTCTAGAATTACATATGTGCCGATCAGTATTCTAAGAATAAGATTTTGGTTCTGCCATCAAGATACTTTAGATCACTTTAAAATTTTCTGTCTTCATTTATCATTCAAATTGAAAATGGGATGGTTTTACAACCCTTGAAAATGGTGGAGTTAATGGGAGTGGTGAAGGGAAAAGAAACCCCAAATTTTTGAGGAGCCATGATTTATTTTACAAATACAGTCTTTCCAAGCTAATGATATGGTGCTAGGGGATCAGTTAAAGAAATTGGGTAAAATACTGAAAAAATTTACCTGTGGTAGAAATAGCTGTTTTGTTCAATCATGTATCCATATGATAGTACAATTGTGTGACATGACTGTTTTGCTGATGTGGAACCAATTTGTGATTTGGTTGCTTTCCTAGTGTCATCTGTCATTTCCTTTGCAATACAGATCCAAAGACTAGAGCTCAACGACATTGCAGGGTGAGGTAGGGAGGAAGAGGGAGACCAAGAATGGTATGGAGAAAGGGCACACAGGTGGTTTGGAGAAGAAAGACTGTGTGTAAAAATCAAACTATAAAAATTATGGATGACCAACTTATTTGACCAATTATTTTTTTATCGGTCAACTCAAAATAGTGCATTTAATCTCAAAAGGAAATATTAGCTTTCCTAAATGAAATCGTATCGACAACAGACTAAACACTGAACAGCATACTCTGTAAACAACGTAAATATTTTAACCTCCATGCACGGGTGACATTACCTTCCCTGTGAGGGAGAAATGCCTACAGCTCTTATCTTTACGAGGAACCAGAGTAAATGGCTTTCCCATTAACCACATATGTAGCCCTCCCCTCGCGGAGACTCAGTTCACTCATCCACACAATGAGAGTGAACTCTAAGATACCTTCTAGTGCGAAAATTATGTAACTCAGTCATCATGTTTGAACGACGATGATCAAAGCACTTACAATTGAGCCTGGTAGGGGTTGAAACACTTCAGAAACCTCTCCAATGGGTTAAACACATTTTATTTGAGCATGGTGATACTTCAAATATTTGATTTCATTTTTCTTTGACCAAAAGCAGGATAAACAGCGTGCCATTTTTACTGTCAAACTAGTGACATACGAAAGGCACACACAAAATGTGATTCGTGTCTCCTGTTTTTCTTTAACTTGGCTCATAACCAGTGTGTTTGTCATTGTGAAACTGCGTTGTATCTGTACTTGCTTGTGTTTCTATTAACCGTGTTACCAAATTTTTTCCCCCTCAAGGACTTGTTGCTGGTACTGTAATTGGTACCCTAATTCTAGTCAAAATTTTCTGGCACTATGGAAAATCAGGGTGAGCAGAAATTCTGATGATTTAAAAAAAATGTGTTCTTAGCTTTTCTCCAGTAAAACTTGACACTCTATCAGAAGGTAACTCTCTTAGCTTAATTGTGTTTTTTGACATGCTCTCTCTTTATTCCTTTTCTCTGTCATTACTGCCCTGGGTGAACAGATAGATTTGTGTCTTTTTTGTCTTTTTTTCAATTTTTCAGTGGATTCAAGGACATTAACATGTCAAAGGAAAGTGATTTGAAAGCCACATTCTCACCTTGCAATCTGTTAATCAACTCACCTTGTTTCCCTACTCAGTCCAATTTCTGGTCATATATGTGTGTTGCGGAGAAGCAGAAACCCAGGGAAAAATCAGCCTCTAGCAGGTTTGGCAGGTTGCCTGTGATTAGGCCTTTTTTCTGAGTTGTATTTATGAAAACATACCGAAACAGATATAAACAGCCCAGGAGCCTGATTGCTTGATTTGAATCGTCCCAGGGCTGAAGTTTACGGGCTGAAGTTTACGTGCTTTGTGACAACAGGCAACTTCACTTCTCTGATGCTCCTTTTCTTAACTTGTAAATTGGGGGACATATAACACCTGCTTCAGGGGACTGTAGTAAGGATCAAATGAGCTGTCCCCTGTAAAGAAGGTAGAACATTGCTTGGCACATAGTAAGCCCTCAGAGGGTAGAATGCAGCACATAGGGAAAAAACCAGTATTATTTGAAATATCTGATCTGCATGCAATGTGCATGTTAAGTATGATGTCATAGCTGGCTCTGACCCATCCTATAGACACAGGATTATTTCAGTTCACCCTCGTCTGTTTTATAGATTTTACTGTTCAGAAAACTTATATAAACTTGAATGATTTCTAAACTGCCCTAATGCCTATTTTTTTTCACTCATTAAAAATAACTCTACTTTAATGCTGCCACTAACTGGCCTGTTTTAATTTGGGGGCTGATGTGAGCTGTCTACTTTTTACCCTCTGTAACTCTTACCTTTCTCCTTAGATTAACGGTATTATTGAAGCCTATTATAAGCTGAAGTATGTAAATGTTCTTTAAGTCACTAAGTGGTTCAGTCTTTTAGTAAAATTATCCTGCTACTGGGTCCTGGGCTTTGTGGGCTTTTAAGTAGATATTTGTTTACTGCCAATAAAGTATTCTAGATGCTATAATAGCAAATGTAGTGAAATAGAGCTTCAGATTTTTCAGAAACTTTTTAAGAATGTGGTTTAGAGTCCACCAAAAACAAACAGAATTCGAAGTCATACAAAGGGAGTTAAGTTGGTTCAAATGCTTGAGCAAAACTACTGTGGAAAAACAGTAAACCACCCCCTGGGTACTTCCTTGCCCTCGTTCTGGCTCTCCTTTTGATTTAGAGCATTATGGGTTTACCTTGCAAAGCCTGGCACAGCCTGGCAAAGCCTGGTTTCCCTGGCAAAGCCTGTGGGGCCTGGTAGGTGAGGGGGAGGGAAAGGAATGTGGAGTTCACTGGGCGCTCTCTGGGCGGTTTCAGTTTCTTTACATACTTTTCAGTAAAATATTGGCCATGATCGTTCCAGTGGGATTAAAGGTGCTGAAACATAGAGGAGGGAATATTTGTTTTGAATTTCACTGGGGTTTTGCAGTAAACCGAATTCCTCTATTTCTGAATCAGAGGACACTCATACAAACCCCTAAGAAAACACTTGCCTTTTTCATGTGCACTTAGAAAACACTCCACTTGCCTTTGTTTTGGAAGTAAAAGCTGTTGAAGTTAAGAGCTAACTTCATATGTTCCTGGTTATGCTCCTGATCTCATACTGATTTAATTAAAAATTGGATCTTAATAGGGGCAGGGAAAAGAGTTGATGAGTGGGAAGGTGATCACGTACCCTCACTTGGTGACCCTTGGCGTTTGCCCACCAAAGGATTTCCTTTCCTCTCTTAGAAATGTAGGGTTCCGTAAGTTTTAGTTAAAAGGGATGTGATTGTAAAGAAATGCTAATACTGCTTTTCGGTTGAAATTAAAATTATATAATTCAATTAGTGTTTTCCTTCTCTACTATTCAGCTCTTATTACACTCATGAAAACGGCAAAGCATGCAAAAATAATAAGCTTTGTAATTTAACTGTGACTGGTGCTGCCTCAGAAGTAAGACGTTCTGGTAAATCAGAAAAGGTATATGGTTTAATAAAGTCACATTTCTGTGTCTTGCAAAATGTCCATCAGTACAGCTGATGTAGGTTTTATCCATGACTGTTCAAGGATAATAGTGGCTCAGACCTCTATTATCTCATCAGACTGGTTTTTCTTTCTTGAGTGAATGACTAACATACTGGATCTCTCATTAGCATGATGTGTCCTCCATTCTCCGCTCATCATCTCATCTTGTGTTTTGCATTCAGTTTCTTGAAATGATTGGCTGCTAGCAATGCCACAGATATTTGGGGGAAAAAAACGAAAGGTGGATACATTAGGGCTTAAAAGTAGGAATGCCTTCATTATGACTGTTTGCGTCATGAGATGATTGGCTTATATTATATTTGTTTCTCCTTTTTTACTTGGTGGCTTTTAGAGTTTCCAGTGTGTAGGAAATATTAAGATTTGTTTTATGGTATCTTTTGTAAGTCATGCTTATAGATCTTATATCTCCTTTACGTTATACAAAATTATGACACAAAAATAACTCAATATAAACTTATCCGTGAAGCATTCTAGGTGTCTTCCTTGAGGTGTCTTTTGATGAAACTTTTCTCTATGGCATGTGTCAGGGGTTTTCATTGACTTTTAATCTGGAAGTATCTTAACCGATTCTAACTTGGCTACTTAAATTTCAAGAAACTAAAAAAACTCAAGTGTCATATTTTAGTTGGTGTCGCTAGAACTACGACACACTAAGATCCACACTGGCTGAGGCTGGATGACTTACTAATTTTGCCTTTGTTTTGCATGGTGCACTAACTGATTAATTTCCATTGTTTATCGCATAGTAACCCAAAGATTAATGTGTATCATCAGTCAATAAAATTATTTTGATGTTGACTTTCTTTTTTAACTTTCAGGACACACATGTGTAACACTGACAGTCTTGTTTATGACGCTAGTAACCATTGGCTAGCTGATTTAGCCGAAGAAGAGTTAAGAAGAAAGTGCACACAAGTATGCAGACTATTTCTAGTTTCTTAGACCTTTCTGGAGGAGTGGACAAAATAAATGTAATAGTGTTCTTCGTTTCACATGCTATCATTGTCTTTAAGGTGCATAGGAAAATCATCGAAGCAAGGAGAAGCAAATCTGTCATGGGACACTCCCAAACCTCTTGAAAATAGAACAACTTGCAAAATTTCGAGTGATTACACTCCTCAAAATGTAGGAAAGTGTGGAGGTTCGGTCAGACTTAGAACGTGAACATGAAAAAAGGAAATGCATGATTTTTTTTCACTAGATGTGTAACATTTTTTTTTGTTTACAAAGGAAATCAAAAATTAAAAATTAAATACAGTCATTGGATACTTGGAAAGAAACCAAAAACCTAAAATCAGTCTCTTCTGAGCAAACTTGCCAAAGAGAGATGAACCATATTATAAAATAACCCTTGACTGTAGGGCGTTTTCTTTTCTTATTCCATTGAAATGAGTCTAAATGGGTTAACAAAATATTTTAAAGGAAAAACATGCTCATGACCCAAGAGCACTGATTTTCTTGGGTTAGTTGGTGGCAGAGAAGGAAGAGAGAATGAAGAAATAACTCTTTGTCACACAGTACAGGTATCCAATCAGGACTCAGCCTCTCACTTGTAAATAAAATGGATTGGCTATAATTTTGTTTAAGGACAATCTTTTTTTTTTTTCCTCTTGGAGAAGGACCCCTATGAAAGGGTGAAAAGTATCTTCATTAATTTAATGTCTCTAAAAATATCCAGAGATATTATGATATTTACACAAGAGAAGAGTCTATATTTCTGAAGTGAGATGTTCATAGCCAAATTGTAAATCTTATTCTTTTGTAATATTGACGTTAATTTATTTATATTTATTTATGTCAGTGAATGCATTGGTTTTACATGTATAGCAAGACAAGTTCAAGAAGATATGTAAAGAAAAATTTATTTTCCCTAAATAGAAATAAATAATTGATTACATTTTTTGTCTCATGTAGTATTTGAAATTTATTTTCTTAGATATAAATAATGCATTTCTAAATAAGAGATTCTTCTCCTGCCTCCCATAAGTAGTTTAGAATGCTGTCCTTTGCTTCTCCTGGTGTGAAACATTTTCATTTACTTTGAAATTTTACCCTATTGTACTTTCTCAAGCATGCCATATTCTCAGAGTTGGTCCCTTGTTCCTGGTTTACCTAAGGGCAATCACATTAACTTCTAGATTCTTATACATTCTTATCGTCTTACCAATTATGTTTAAGTGTTGGAATAGACTAGAATATTCACATAACTAAATTTAATTATTTTGTCATATTGTTTCGTCTATTTTGCTGTTGAAATATTTTAAAGTAAATTCCATATACATCATGGTATTTTGCTGTAAATGCTTCAATATGTATTTCTAATAATAAGGACATATTTTCAACCAAACCACAATCATCACAACTAACAAGATTAACAATAACTTCCTAATAGTTTCTAATATTAGGAAATTCTTTTAACTCTCCTAAAAGTTCTGTGTATAGCCACATACCCAACTACTAATTCATTTGTTTATCAATTGGGAGGGTCTCCTCTGCCTACGCTGTGACAGTCTGGTGCTTCCTAGGGTAGTAGCAAGGATAACACTGACTCAGTTTTTCAGAAAAACACCTGAGAGCCTACTCTGTGCAGGTTACCATGTGCTAGGTGTGAGCTTTTCAAGATAACTGCAATACAGTGGCTGCCTTCAATTCACTTAGAGTCTATCACAGGAAAACCCAAACTAACGCTTACTGAGAGAAAGAGTGTAGAATTACAAGTGTTATAGTCATCACCCGTACAGAAGACAGGGAGGACCTAAGCTCTCTTTGCTACATGGGTGAGTGGTGGGCAGAGAGGCATTCAAGACAGGATGTGAACTAGGGAAGGACAAATAGAGGAGATTCCCCGAGCAGGAATGGAGGCTACAAACAATGCGGCAGTTCCAAAGGAGGAAAGGCTCGGAGAGAAGACGTGTTTAGTGTAGAAGTAAAAATTATAAGTTCCCAATATTTACTCTGCCTTGGTTAAATTTAAAGTTGGAATCAATGAACACAGGTTCATAATAGCAAGAATTTTAGACATTGGACAATACCGAACTTCAGCCGTACAATACACTGCGTTAGCCTCTATAGCTTATTATTTCGATAAAGGTAAAGCTGAAAAAAATATTTA
This sequence comes from Ursus americanus, assembly GCF_024610735.1. Lineage (NCBI taxonomy): Eukaryota > Metazoa > Chordata > Mammalia > Carnivora > Ursidae > Ursus > Ursus americanus. The sequence goes on from NC_142128.1 coordinate 73,595,732, forward strand.
ACAGTTATCTTGAAGAAAATAATATAAACAGTAGGCAGATTGTGGGTAATGGCATTTTCTTGTAGGATTTATAACTCCTTTGTGTCCTGTTGTCATGAACTCGAATAATTTTATTTTTTCCCAAGGCAAGCTCTCCTGTGAGATTATACTTTGATTTCAAAGATCGTGTTGCCTTTACTCTTGAGACTGATGCTGGTTTGTTGCGCCAACTTTTACATGCTTACCACAGAAGTTTGCCTTTTATTAGATTTAACCTACTATCACTATCAGATTTCTTGGAACACTTAAACATTAATAGTTTTTGTCTTACCACACCTTAGCTTTTTTTTTTTTTTTTTTTTTTTTGGTTAATGCCAAAGTGGAAATGCCTTATTTCCTATCCCAACAACTTGAGTGTTCCCTCCACTCCCTTGTCTAAATTAAGATCAGCGTCTTCCCTAAAGTCAATGCTTCCTTTGCAAACCACCCCAGTACTGGCTGGTTCATTTTCATACTCCGTGTGCCTCAGTGTTGAGAGAAGTGGTGGTATTCTTTTCCTTATTTATTTCCCATTGCATCTACTTCCATCCATCTCAAGTTTCCGAAATATTCTTTAAAAAGAGTAACTATTCTTTCACTCTAGTAGGGCAACTTACTAAAATGCTTTCCCCTATAGTTTTCTCTTTCTCAGTTCCAAGCAGGTAGCCACATTTTGGTCTTCCTTGCTACAGGGGAACATCATGACCTGTGGAAGCAGAACCACTTAAAGACAGCTCTCTTTCTTGCTATTCTTCTCTGAAATCCTGTACTCTCATCGTGGACTAACTAAGCTGTGGGGAGGGAGGTGGAAGCAGAATCAGGAAGAGAGAAGATTCCTGTGAACCACAAAGAAGACATATGTTGCTCGAAGTCTCTGATTCAAGCATCCTGACAGTTTCTAGGGTGGGGAGGTAAAGACTCAGAGGTGAGTGATGGGAACTATAATGTCATATTTTGAAGTTGGGACTAGCAGGGTTTGTTAAAGGATAAGGTGTGCAGTTAAAAAGGAAAGAGGAATTAAGGATGACACCAAGGGTTTTAACTTGATCAACAGAAAGGCGATTGTCCCTCTTTCCTAATCTTACTTCCCTTAGGAAAGACTTCTGTAACAGAAAGATCAGGAGTTTGTTTTTATATATGGTAAGTTTGAGATGCCTTTTAGACATCAAAGTGGAGACGTTATATAAGTAGTCAAAAATACAAATCTGGAGCTCTGAAGTGGGGTCTAGGCTTGAGATATGTATTTGGGAGTCATCAATAAGAGACCATGTGGCACAGCGGTTGGGCGTCTGCCTTCGGCTCAGGGCGTGATCCCGGCGTTATGGGATCGAGCCCCACGTCGGGCTCCTCCGCTGGGAGCCTGCTTCTTCCTCTCCTACTCCCCCTGCTTGTGTTCCCTCTCTCGCTGGCTGTCTCTGTCTCTGTCAAATAAATAAATAAAATCTTAAAAAAAAAAAAAAAGAGACCACGTTTCAACGAACCCAAATGGAAAAAGCAAGATGAAGACTTATGTTCAACTAAGGGTTTACAATATGGAGGTCATTGGTGGTCTTGAGCAAAGCTCTTTCAGTAGGGTGGTTGCAATGAAAAGCCCAGATGGAGGGGCTAAAACAGAGACTGGGATAAGAGAGATTGAAGATAGACAATACAGATAAATATGGACAACTTTTTTGAAGAGTTTTACAGAAAAGTTCAGGCAGAGAAATATTTGCTGGAACATACTGTATGCTCAAGAGAGATTTTATTTATTTATTTTTAAAGATTTTTATTTATTTATGTGACAGAGAGACAGCCAGCGAGAGAGGGAACACAGCAGGGGAGTGGGAGAGGAAGAAGCAGGCTCCCAGCGGAGGAGCCCGATGTGGGACTCGATCCCGGAATGCCGGGATCACACCCTGAGCTGAAGGCAGACGCTTAACGACTGCGCTACCCAGGCGCCCCGAGATTTTATTTTAAAATATGGGGAAAATAATATCATGTTGTATGCTGATGGATATGATGCAGGAGAAAGAAGGAAGAATTTCTAAAGCCCTTGAGATGGGGAGAGGTAATTGACTCCATCCTGAGAAGTGACATAGCTAAGTCGTTAAGAGCATGGATTTTGGAGACAGACTGCCTGAGCTCAACTCAGACTCCTGCCATTTAACAACTGGGTGACTTCAGGAAAATTCCTTATCTATGTACCTTAGTTACCTATCTATAAAGTGCCTTTCTAGCTGTAAAGTGGGAATACATAGAATTGCTATGAGCATTATGAGAATTCAGTTAATAAACAAAGTGCTTAGAATAGTGCCAACCACATAGGAAGTGCTCAGTAAGTTTTAGCTCTTATTAGTGCACAAATGGAGAGGAATCTATAAATACGTAAAGTGGTGCTGGAATGAGATTTGTTGTGGAATTGCCTTTCACAGCACTTGCAACTCTGCTGGCCCAAACATATCTATGTATGGAATATCGGTAAGGGTTTAGGAATCCCGTGTTCTCTGCTTTCCCTCTGATTCTTATATTCTCAGCCTCATTATAGCCAACACCCTCTGTCACAAGTATTATGGATCTGCCCCTTTTTGTTCACTTTCCTCCATGGCCAGGTCAGAATGACCATGAGTGGAGGTTAGAGGCTCTGTTCTCCTTGGAGTATACAGCTGTTACAGCCCACTTACTGCCTGTGAAATTTGGGGCACCCAAAAGCTTGACCAGCCAAATGTTTTCTAAGTCCAGGATCTTAATTTCTTTGACTATACAATTCCCTCAAAAACTCAGTGGGCTTCTGATCTATTTGCTTCCAGTGCCTGCTACAGGATAGTTGCCACTACCAAATAATTAACTAAATTGAATTCTCAATCCTGATCTGTTTCTTTACCTCCTACTCACCGTCTCATTCTTTCCCTTATTTCTGCAGGTTCTCACTCATGGGGGCTTACTTCCTTGTGTGCTCAATTGCCTTTGTACTGTCCATTCCTCTTTGCAGAATTACTTGCTGGGATTCGCTAAGGCATAGGGTGAAGATACTCTCTCCAGATATACTTTAGTTTACCATCTACCAAATTTATTTGGCAGTATCATTTGGGCACTACCTTAAACCACGTTTAGAACGTGGTCTTTCCTGACCCACCCAAGTGTTGAGAACTTGGGCTGGGAATCCTCACCATGACTGGGCAATTGCCACAAATTCTCAGGGTTAAGTTTTTATGTTTCTATTCATTTTTTTTATTATGTTATGTTAGTCACCATATAGTACATCATTAGTTTTGATGTAGTGTTCCATGATTCATTTTAAATTTCTTCTGCTTCATTCAACACTATGGCCACCTTCCCTACCATCTTCTGCGGTGGGGTTCGGAAAAGGCCTGGTTTACTTTTGGTTCACTCTGAACCTGAGGGTAGAGTCCTTTACCAGTCGCTGGACCAAAGAAATTAAAAGGATAAACGTAAGTTTTCTGATATCAGTAAATGACCCTAGGGCAGATTTAATTTTGTTGCTTTCTTTTCTAGGTTCGGTTTTGCAATCAGAGTTACCTCTGGCAGTCCCCATGCTATTTTGTTGGCTTATCAACGGGTTTAAGATAATTTCTAATGTTTGAAATCCAGTTACGTTGGTTGCTTCTTGGAGAGCAGTTAGTCCAAATCTTAGGCCACCACTATTGAAAAATAGAATTCCTAAGCACAATGTATGCTCTCGTCATATATTCCTATGAAAAATGAAATGTCGAAAGAAAAAAAAAGGACACATCAGAATGATGCAATACATGTAAATTTAAAATATTAAGTCAAAGAAAAATATACACAGTTGACCCTTCCTCGAGCAACATGGGTTTGAAGTGCATAAGTCCACTTACATGTGATTTTTTTAATAGTACAATACTGCAAATGTATTATCTCTTCCTTTGCTTTTCTTAACATTTTTCTGACTTACTTTATTATAAAAATACAGTAAGTAAGGCATGTAACATGCAAAATGTGTATTAATTGACTATGTTATTAGTAAGGCTCCTGGTCACCACCAGGCTTTTAGTAGTTATGTTTTGGGAGAGTCAAAAGTTATACATGGATTTTCTACTATGTAGGGATTCAGTCTCTTTCCCCTGCATTGTTCAAGGTCAAATGTAATTTCAAGTGTTATAACTTGTGAATAATCAAAAACATTTCAAACTGTACAAGAAAAATTTCTCATTGATAGGGCCATCAAGATTTTGAAAAGATTCATTAAAGACGCATAATCAGGAATTATATAGAGCATTTCAAGAGCAAAATTCTATATAAAAAGTTACATAAAGTCTACATAAGTGAGAAAGCTGAAGTTTGAAAATATTTAAAAATTTGAAAATATTTTATTTGTAAATTTCAAATACATTCAATATACAAGACCTTTCCTTATTCTTGTATTTTATTATTCTTACCATAACTATGTGATATTTCTAATGTAATGAATTTTTTCATCATGTCCTAAATAGGGGTTCCCAGATACCTTCAGTTTATCATTGGATGACATAGAAATATCACAGTTTTCTATTTGTGCCCAGATATGAAAACAGATGGAAGTATTGGGAGAGGGCGAAATCAAGACCCAAAGGAACATCTTAATTAATAAATATAGAAGGAGCTGATTTTATTATTGAGCAAAGCAACTATAATACAAATAGGAATACACGCAGGGAGCCAACAACTGGTCACAGAGCCATAGAGGATTTTCTTCTCTATTTACACAAAATTAAAGCTACAGTCACTAAACACCGTCCTAGTTTTAGTAAGCGGTCTGCAGGGATTTATTTTGTGTCGGTGGTTACATGGAGTGGACTCTGCCACTCCAGTCTTTCCTAATTCTTTTTTTTTTTTTTTTAAGATTTGTATTTAATTATTTGAGGTGGAGGAGCAAAGGGAAAGGGAGAGAGAGAATCCAGAAGCAGGAATCCCGTTGAGCACAGAGCCCAGCGCGGGGCTCACTCTCATAACCCCGAGATCACCACCTGAGCCTAAACCAGGAGTCTGGACACTCAACTGACTGCGCCACCCAGGGGCCCTGAATCTTTCCTAATTCTTTATCAGGCTTGTTCTGATATTCAGATCTTCATAATTCTTTATCAAAATCTTCTATGTTTGCCCCTAACAGTATAACTAGTTCATCTGATTAGCCATTCTCTTCAAAATTCTTTAGTGTGGTTAGAGTAAGCTCCGTTTCCACACAAAGCACTGTGTGCAGGGCTCCGAGGAATTTTTTTTTGAGAATCCCCTGTCTATAAATGCAATTTGGCTTAAAAGCACATTACAAAATCCACGATCTTGTGTGAAGTATAGTCATTTATTGATGAAAATTTAGAATAATAGGTAGAGGAAAAGTACTTAATTTTGTGTTTATTGTTTAATCAATGTACATGAAATTATTCATAGCGTCCAGGTACCATCTCTGTTGGTTTGGATCCTAGATCCCCCACATTGTTTTATTGCTAAATGTGCCTGATGTACTACTCCTGGGTAGTTTTATATCTCCTAGTGGCGGGAAAATATGGCAACATTGTTACTACTCACAATGCCATAATTCTTTAGAAGCTATTCGTGTTGATATAGGTCTTCTTCCTTCTGTGGTTCCCTAATCCCGTTTACTCATTTTTAATCATATCATTATTCATTATAGCGATCATTCATTGTGCCACCTGTGAACAATGGCTTCCAATGACATTCACAGGTTGTTACTGTGCCTCCCTGACGATAACCACAAATGCAAGTGTTACCCATTTTCCGGACAGTGAAAATGTAAACAATACTTCATTTTCTAGTCGTGTTGTATTTACCCTCTGGAGTTTATGGTACGTGGTATATCTTAACCTATGGTGTGACTCTTTAGGTCATAATCACTGCATTCTTGGAATGGGAACTCTTTCAATGTGGACTGCATCTGTGCCTTCCACACCTTGCCATCATCTGGAAGGACAGGCAAGGGTCTGTGGATGGAGTAAAAAAAGCAGCCATTAATATAAAGATTACCCATTTTTTCCCAGCGTGGCCTAAGGCTGAGCAAGGACAGCATGGCAGCCCCACATGAATTGGAGGCAAGAAAGGACATTGAAAGGAGGGGTTATTGGCTTTGAGGAGCAATGGTCTGGAAAATTCTGAGGGGGAGATAGAAGTGGTCACCTCTGGAGATCTGCCTTCACATGGCCAGCAGAGGGAGTGGGTGACTGTTCTGGGTGCCACCGAGGGGACACAGAAGATAAAGGACATCTGCTACCGCTCTCGCCATCCGCAGGTGCCATATTCCAAGGTGCTACGGGTGGCACCACAGTTGGAAGAAATAGGTGAGAGCTGTCACAGGGGCCCACACGCACATATTTGCAAGCCCCAGGGCTGGTGGTGGTTGGTCGTCTAGAGCCTTAAACTAGAAGGATATGAATAATTTCTAGTAGATCTAATCCAAAGATAACACAAGCTCGGTTTCTTCAATGCAATTTATAAAAAGAAGTACATGAAATATATAGTTACATACAAACTACACCAAAAACAATTGGGTCTTTACTGCTTCAGGAGGAGTTGGCAGAGTGTAGCAGAGTCTCAGTGGTCATTTCATCATGGGAGTGTCAAGTTATCACTTGCAAGATGGCTGCTATGGGCTGAATTGTGTCCACTCCAAATTTCATATGTCGAAGCCCTAACTCCCCAACTCTTTGGAGATTGGGCCTTTGGGAGGTAATTCGTGTCAAGAGGTCACAGGAAAGGGCCTCATGATGGGATTGGTGCCCTTATAAGAAGAGACATCAGAAAGCTAGCCCTCTGTCTCTGTCTCCCCCGCCGACCACCCCTGTATGAAGACGCAGTGAGGGGGTGGTCAGCTGTGAGCCAGGAAGAGAGCCCTCACCAAAACCAACCAAGCTGGCACTCTGATTTTAAGCTTCCAGCTTCCAGAATGGTGAGAAAATTAATTTCTGTTATGTAAACCACCCAGTCTATGGTATTTGGTTATAGTAGCTCCAGTAATGCAATAGCTAGATATAGAATTCACTATTTATTTTGTGTTTGTTTATGGAACACTAAATAATTTTACTTTCATATATTTTAAAGGGACTTTTTTTTTTTTTAAGATTTTATTTATTTATTTGACAGAGAGACAGCCAGCGAGAGAGGGAACACAAGCAGGGGGAGTGGGAGAGGAAGAAGCAGGCTCATGGCAGAAGAGCCTGATGTGGGGCTCGATCCCACAACGCCGGGATCACGCCCTGAGCCGAAGGCAGACGCTCAACCGCTGTGCCACCCAGGCGCCCCTTAAAGGGACATTTTATATATTAATCTTTAAACTGAAAAGTATATCGAGATCTTTAGCAATGTGATTTTGTGCAAGATTTTTTAACCTTTCTGTTTCCTCATTTATAAATCTTCCAGTAGAACTTTATAGAATTTTTATAAGAATGAAATCTGCCAATATTTGTAGGGTGGTTAGACTAGTGCCTGGCCCAATATGCTATGTGCTTATTAAATTAAATGAAAGTAAAAATAACGAACATTTCTAATGTTATTTATATGTATATTATATTTCTAAATGTGGTGTTTTTATTATAAAAACCAAATTAGGCCTAATGCCTTCCATGTTTGTTTTTCTCCTCTGGCCTCTTCATGACTACTAATTATTGGAATGTTGCTGATTAATGTATTATTTTCTGTAGAAACACTGAGGCCTTTAAACCATAGATTTTCCTTTTCCTCACCCCAAACTCCTGAAAGGATAGAAAGCTTTTATACCAGGACAGAAAAACATTTTAATTTTTAATTTAGATTTTTCTACACAGCTAATATGTATGTATTCTATTTCTCTTCTCATCAAAGTATACTATTATCTTTAGCCAATGGTGTTAGAACATTTGAATTACCCAGTATTTTTATTTGCAAGGTAACATTTAGGAAAAAAAACATCTTTTTTTTTTTTTTTTAAAGATTTTATTTATTTATTCGACAGAGATAGAGACAGCCAGCGAGAGAGGGAACACAAGCAGGGGGAGTGGGAGAGGAAGAAGCAGGCTCATAGCGGAGGAGCCTGACGTGGGGCTCGATCCCATAACGCCGGGATCACGCCCTGAGCCGAAGGCAGACGCTTAACCGCTGTGCCACCCAGGCGCCCCAGGAAAAAAAAAAACATCTTAAGACTTTGTCCCTTGAATATTCATTTCTTTATTGTATATAAATAGTGGTTGTCTTTGCAAACACAGTGAGTGCAAGATAGGTGCTTCCATTTTCTTCAAACTAGAGAGGTTTCTGTTGTTGTTTCATTGTTTTTGTTTTTATTCCAGAAAGAGTACATTTAAAACATTCAAAATGTTCTCTTGATTTCTTACATTTTTTTTGTAGTCTTAGAGACTCTTCTCTGATTTATACATGCATTTAGTGGTCTTTTTGTACTAATATACCGTTGCATTTGGAAAACATTATTGTCTTTCTATTAAAGAACTAGGCACATAAACGGTTCTTGATCAACGTTCCCTCCTTGCTGAACTGGGTTATATTCAGAATATATCAGGGTTGTCTTCAATATGCCCGTTTCACTTCTCAGGTAATATGCGGACCCTGAAAGCAAAGTGCTTCTAGAAGGCTGGAGACCCTGTTTAGGACTCATGAATTTCACCTGGATTCCCCACTCCCCATCTTTTAATTCATGGACTTTCATTCAGAGAAGAAAAAACAGATCATCTTCGGTAGTAGAATTTCATCAAATGCTTGGGCAACAATGTGAAGGTTTTGACCATCCTTTTTTGTCCAAAGGAAAAAAAAAAAAAGCAAACGATGAGCCAGGGCAGGGAGAGGCTGTTCAACTAAGAGGTGCCTATCACTGCCCTGAGTGAGCCTCAGGGCAGCCGGCCATCAGAGAGCGTGTTGAGTCACCAGGGGGTGGCAGTGCTCCCTGTGTCTACAAAGCTCCCGCACTCCGCTGCTGGGGGAGGGGGGCACATTACAGAAACAAAACCTCCCTCTGCTGGACCCTCAGCTCGCCCTAAGAAAAAACACCTGTTTCCTCTCTTTTACCAGATCAGGGTTCCCAGTTTGATAGGTGAAGTATCAAACCAGAAATGGGGAATTAAGCAGTTTAACCATCTTTCTTTAAATTCAAAAGCTTGCAGATGTCCTCACGTCATTAAAAAAAAAAAAAAGATCTGAATCCTATGGATCCAACCTCAGTGACAAACAGCTGCTGGGACAGATGGCAGCAGACAGACGGTCTTCCCTCTGAGCCCCAGATGGAGGTCACTCTCACCTGTTAGCACACACTCCACGTCAGTTTAATCATTCAGTCCCCAGAGAGTTGTTAATTTAAAAGAGAAAAGAACTCTTAATTCTCTGTTTGAATAAGGAAACCAACAAGACACTGGATTTTACTTTATCTTTTGAATAATGGGGAAAAAGAAAATGTCAAAGCTCTTCCTTAAAAAGAAGGCTCACAAGTATTTATTTATTTAGAGAAGGGAGGGCAGAGGGAGAATCTTCATCAAACTCCACCATCCAGCAGGGAGCCGGGCACAGGGCTCGATCCCACGACCCTGAGATCCTGACCTGAGCTGAAAGCAAGAGTCCGATGCTTAACTGAATGAGCCACCCAAGCACCCCGGCTCACAGGTATTTGTATCTTCAACAAAAGAGATACATGATTGTAAGTATTATAACCAAGGCTAATATTATTAAAGGAACCAGTTAGAAGCCCATACTTTCAGAGACTATGTTACAAACCATAGGATGACTTTTATGTAATACAGTTCTGAGACTCTTTGTTGGAGAGATTGGCAGAAATCTGTTCCAACCAGGCGAGCACACAGTTCAGCAGCCAACCCAGGCTTTCCCCTCCTGAAAGTCCCACTCGGAAACAAAGGTCTTTCTAAGTTTAGGTAATTTATAACAGGACAGTATGCCACACTGCTCCAAGAAAACAGTTATTTACTGTAAGAAAAAAAAATTCAAATCAAGACAATGGAACTATTTGTCATGGAAAGTTTATTTTTTTATAAAAGCCCTGTGTTGGGCGCCTGGGTAGCGCAGTCGTTAAGCGTCTGCCTTCGGCTCAGGGCGTGATCCCGGCATTCCAGGATGGAGTCCCACATCGGGCTCCTCCGCTGGGAGCCTGCTTCTAAAAAAACAAAACAAAACAAAACAAAAAACCCCTGTGTTGTGTTTAGGTTTCAGGAAAACTAGGACTCACCTAGCTTGATCATGTCCCTCAGAAAGAGGAACAAGTGAAGTTGTTTATCAGCAACAACAGGAAGGCAGGAGTTAGGCTGACTTTGAGATTTACTGTGATTTCGTAATAGCCATTGTTTTATATCTCTAATTACTTGAAACAAGACTTGTCAAATTTTAAGATTAAATTAATCATGAAAGGTTTTAATACATATTTCAGAGTAGATAAGGCAATATAGTGAAATGTTTGAGTAGAGAAACAGATCTAACATCATACCAAATTTAACTTAGGATGTACTTGATATCTTTAGTCAGTAGAAGAAGAATAGAGTATTTTATAAGAATGAGGCCAGCATAAATGCATATTGTTTTGGAAGACAAAAAGATTGCTGCATCACATCATTTACTTAAGTTAAATCCAGGTAGATTAAGCATCTAAAATTTAAATGTGTATATATCATTTTATTACCTTTATGTGAAAGTGTATATATACGTGTAAATATGTGATAAGAATTGAGAATAACAATGGAATAAACTTAAACAATACCAGAAAACCAAAAATTCTAAAGAAAAATAGTTGATTACCTTCAAAACTATATATGGCGTAAATCACTATAAATGTAAGTTAGAGAGAACCAATATAATAGATAACAATTCACAACCAATATAATAGATAACGAAGTAGTATCTACTATAAAATGAATTCTGCAGTTAAAAAGATAAACACTCAAATAGGAAATTGGATAAAACAACAAATACAGAATTACAGAGGAAAAATTGCATATACATAATAAAAATATGAACAGAAGTTCAATCTCACAGGTATTCGAAGATGTGCAAGCAAAACATTATAAATTAATTTTCATTCATCAGATCGGCAAAATTTTAGGCATTCAGTATTAAAAACATTTTGGTAAAGCAACTTACACATCAGTGATAGGAGTGTCTGTTTCAACAATTGGACAGTAATCTGTCAGTAATGATCATATTTAAATACAGATGATGTTTAACCTAGAAATCTCGCTTTTATGATCTATATCCTATAAAAAGATGCATATATTAATTTATAAAAACATATATACACATATAAGCATGTAATGTACATAAAAACACTTTCACTGTAGACAATAACTAGAGACATAATAAAGGAAGATATTTCTAGTTTGAAGATAGTCTTGAATCTACAGAGTGAAAAGAAGTTTAGGCAGAATTGATGAAGTAAATGCATCCATCTAGGCTTATTCTGAAAAAAAATTTTTTTTAATTCCATGATGGAAAGTATCACTACATAAGTTTTTATTAGATCTTTTACCATTCTTAAATAGAAAACTGGGTTCTAGACACTGTTCTAATAACTGTACATATGCAATCTGACTTCATTCTGTTTTTACAACTGACCACCTTCTGTTGTTCAGTCGCAGGGATTTGAGGTATTAATATACGGTATCTGGAAATTACGTGGAACATTTACACATGTCAAGCTTTCATATTAATGAAATAGTAAAAATTTAAACAAGTATATAAGAATGTCAAAAAATTTATCACATTGTATTACTAATGTATATGTCCCTTCCCATAGGAAGGGAGGGTGAGGGGCTTTTTTTCCTTCTTTTAAACAGGCACGTGAACTTTGATCACTTATGGTTATGTCTCCATCTAGTGGTAGAAATGAATTTCAAGTGTTTGTATAATAAGGGCAGGGTCGCACTGGGAAACACCTGAAGCGTTGAATAAATAGGAATTACTGTGGCTGCTGTTGGGTAAATGTCATCAGGGTCTCCACAGTTTATCTTGTTATGTAAGGAGGAAATATTTTCTGCTGACTGAAAACTTTATTTAAATTTTACTTTATTCAAATTAGTAGTGTCCGGTTTTTAGAATATTAACAAGATCCTTTTGTGTGAAGTCTAAAATTCTAATATAAAAACGTATATGAAAGATGCTAGTGGTGCAGCCACTTGGGAAAACAGTATGGAGGTTCCTCAAAAAGATGAAACTAGAGCTACCCTACAACCCAGCAATTGCACTACTAGGCATTTACCCCAAAGATAACAAATGTAGTGATCCGAAGGGGCACCTGCACTCCAATGTTCATAGCAGCAATATCCACAATAGCCAAACTATGGAGAGAGCCCAGATGTCCATTGACAGATGAATGAATAAAGAAGATGTGTATATATATAAAATGGAATACTCAGCCATCAAAAAATGAAATCTTGCCATTTGCAACAATGTGAATGGAACTAGAGGGTATTGTGCTAAGCAAAATCAGTCAATCACAGAAAGACAATTATCATATGATCTTACTCATATGTGGAATTTAAGAAACAAAACAGAGGATCATAGGGGAATGGAGGGAAAAATAAAACAAGATGAGGGCAGAGAGAGAGACAAGCCACAAAGACTCTAATCATTGGAAACAAACTGAGGGTTGCTGGAGGGAAGGTGGGTGGTGGGATGGGGTAACTGGGTGATGGACATTAAGGAGGGCATGTGATGTGATGAGCACTGGGTATTATATAAGACTGTGAATCACTGAACTCTGCCTCTGAAACTAAGAATATACTATATGTTAATTGAAAAAAGTTCACTTATTTGAAAGTGAAAAAAAATGAAGATGCTAGTGGTTCTTACGTCTGTGATGGAGTCAGTTAGCTATCTGACCATTTTGGCAAGCCATCCTCAAGCTAAATTTTCGAGCTAATGTTATTCACACTTACATATCGCCCTCAGACTTTTGTTTTTAAGATTTATTTATTGGAGAGAGAGAGAGTGTGTGCACAAGGAGGGGGAGGGACAGAGGGAGAGAGAATCTCCAGCAGACTCCCCGTTGAGCACAGAGCCTGACTTGTGGCTGAATCTTGTGACCCCGAGATCATGACTTGAGCCAAAATCAAGAGTGGGACACTTAACTGACTGAATTACACAGGAGCCCCTGCCCTCAGACTTTCTTAAAAATAAAATGGTTTCAGGTATAAAATGTAGATGAAACCAGAGAAGGAGACAAACCATTAGAGACTCTTAATCATAGGAAATAAACTAAGGGTTGCTGGAGGGGAGGGGGGGTGAAGGGATGAAATAACTGGGTGATAGACATTAAGGAGGGCATGTGATGTCATGAGCACTGGGTATTATATAAGATTGATGAATCACAGGCCTATACCTCTGAAAACAATAATACATTATATGTTAATTAATTGAATTTAAATTTGAAAGATTTTTAAAAAGGTAGATATCTTTGTAATGACTCTCCTTCGTTTACTAAGTGAATCTTTCTGAGCCTTCATTTCTTTATCTGTAGCAGTATCAACATTTGAGAACCGTCCAATACTTCCTGCATTTATACACATGGTGTCTCTCAGCACTTCCCACAACTTTGCCAGGAGGTAGGAAAAATGTTTATGTCTCTGTCTTCTGATGAAGGACATGTGGTGTAAAGAGGTCTTAAAACTAATCCAATCTCAATAAACAAGTAAATGTCAGAGATGGACATGTACCATAGATTTCCTGATTCCAAATTTAGTGCCTTTTATGAAACCTCCCCTCACTTGCAATTATGATAATTAAATGAGCTCATATTTGTACAACTGCTTAAATCCAATAGGAATATAAGTCACTATAAAATTACGTAATAAAGAGAACAATGAGGTTTTTGAATGTGAGAAGGTTAGCGGGAGATAAGAGAAAAATACTTCAGAAAAGTACATATATCAAGCTGAATGGAGCTGGCCATCAACATAAAAAATGTCCAGAAATTTGAGAGGCTTTATGTACATACAATTTATACGGATACATATTTTATATCTTCTCACACTTTTTCTACACCACCTTCCTAAAATACCATTGGGTTAGTTATTGCTACATTAAGATTTCTGCCATAAATTCGAAGAATGACAAAGAGAAGATGCTATGCAGTCCAACAAACAAGAAAGAAAGAAACAGGCTAAGCGTGTGTCTTTGTTAACTGTCTTTATGAGGCACCATGTGTACGGAGTGTGCATGTGCGTGGGGGCTGGAGGCCGGCTGTGAAGATGACCAATTCTGGTTCTTTTCTTTAAAAAGTTCTTATTTCTCTTGTTCTTACTTTCGATTTCCATTTCATTCTATTCCCATCAAAGGAATTGTGAGTTGAATAAAACAGTGAGACGACGGAAAGGGAAGAGAGATGGAGCTGAGTCACAGCCTTCTGTGGTCCCGTCAAGGTTCCCTACCATCTGAACAAGTCTCCCCAAGCCCACCTGGAGGTCCACTGTGCTTTCCAGTACCTTCAGAACCTGCCGTATGGACTTGTAGAGAACACATTCTGAACATACCCTACACAGAAGAGCAACTGAATTGTAACCTCGATTTCTCTTAACTTTTGTCACCTGCCCTCCCACCTCATGTGCTCCTTTCAACAATAATGAGAAGGAAAACCCAAAGATCTCATGTCAAACTTAGTCTTCCTTCTCAGACAGTACTGAACACAAAAGGGACTGGAATTACTTGTGGTTCTGATAGTCCAACCAGATGCATTCAAAACTAATCACAGATTGTTACTTTAGAATAAATATAAGGTCTTAAGTTGAGTTTGTAAACTTCCACTTTCTTCCTTCCCATCACAGGTAATAAGTACAGGCTAGCCCATATCTATTTTCCTGCCCCTGGAAAGGTTCCGTTATAGCTGAACAAGTCACTTCTCCACCTGATGTCAGTATTTCCTTAATTGTCTTTCACAGGTAAGCCGGCTCTGAGCGTGTTCTCCAGCCCAGAAGAGCTTTTGAGTTGTAATGGAAAAAACCATGAGGCTGGGTGTCAGGACATCAGATTGCAGTCCCAGCTGTCACTGAGTGGTATGACCGCCTGTGTTTCAGGACCCCAAGGCCCTCGCCTGCAAATTAAATAAGTTATACTGAAGACTAGCAAAGGTTTCTTCTAGCATGGGTAAGCGGACTCTACAGTCTCATCAAGAGCTGGAAATTAACTCCTGGCCTTGGCTTCAAAAGTCCCTGGTACAGGAATGAGTCACCTCTCTGGGCAATCCCTGCAGATGAGTAAAAATAACTGAACCAAATTAGTATAAGTTCTTCCGAGAAAGGATCCCTCCTTCCCTTTGGGTTTAATGTTCTGTCCACAGAATTAATGTTTTGTCTTAAGGTGCCTAAAGGATAGACTCAACTTGAGGGATGTCTTTACCTGTCTCTGGAGAATCTCCATTATCATTGCTGGTTTCCCTCTTAGTAAACTTTAATCTAATTTTTACAATGTCATGGAAGTCACAGATATTTGGGTGTTTTCAGCGTTTTCCAATATATAGCTTGAGTTTTTTCTTTACGGTTTCTTCTAAAAGCCCTCTAGGAGGGAGGAGTTGCCCGTGGGATGGAACACTGTCCTCAGTTTGACAATAAGGCCCATGGAGCTTGTTCTGCTCAGTGCTGAGGCCACTGGGCTCTTAAGCCTGTCCTCACCCCTTGTACTGAATCCTTCTGGAGAGAGGTTTCCCCGATATTCGGATGCAGGAAGCTGGCACCCAAATAAATCATTTCCCAGCTGTGCTCCTCAAGTGTCTCACATTGGCATCGTGCCCCCTTTCTCTCTGTGCCCCACCCCTTAGAAAAGTTTTCTAAAAGAATATCCAGAGTCCCAAGTTTTCCAAATGATTCATTTCTTTGCAAAAGCAACGAGACGTTCCTCCTCCGTCGGGAAATCTGGGGCAATCCAGTTGCGTAAATTTCCAACTAAGGGTCTCTCAGGGATTTTCTTAAAATGAGGAGGAATGGGGTGCATCCAACTACTCCCGAAGTCTCCGGCTGAGAGGTCAACCAGAGGTCCCTCCAGTCCCCATGCTATACAGCCCTCTGGGAGACACCCCCACCCTCCGCTCCCCGTACAGCTACCAGCAGCGAGTGTGAGGGGGTTTCAGAGCTTCCTCCTTACAGAAGGAGCCCCTGCTTCCACATCTCACTCTGCTCTGGCTCCAGATCCGGAGGATGTCCCTTGGGGGTCCAATAACAGACTCCCGAGAGAGCACCACCACCCACTCCTTCCTGGCCCCCCGCATCTCCATTCGGAAGTTTTGTTTCTTACACTCTTTGCTACACATTTATGATGTCATTCTCTCTGCCTCTTTGTGTATCTGAATTACTTCATGATAACCAATAAAATTTAAAAGGATCGGAGGATCTATTTTGTCACTTCCCATTTTAGCAAATTGAAGCACTGCCTCTTTGGGGAAGTATTATTTTTTTATTGAGATTTTTTTCTAATGCTCTATTTTCTTAGCAGGTTAATAGAGGAAATCAAAAACATCTACTGGTTGAGGGATTGTCTACGTATTTAAATAGCCAAGAGTTATCTTCAGTCCAATAAAAAAAGTGAAAGTTTGTCTTACATTTTACTTTAAAGAAGTTGAACTTAATAAACACAAGTTCTTTAAAAAGTTTTAGAAATTTTCCTTCTGTTCTTTTCAACAGATACTTACTTTGCACTGCTTTAGGCTGGTGTTGCTTTAGGTGTCCCAGAGTGCAGGAACTAAAGCTCCACGTCACGTAAGGACCTTATAATCACACATCATGATATAAAAAATTCACCACTGGCACTGAGAATTCTCTCTGGAACAAAGCAGGAGATAAATAATACACTCATTAAAAGTTAAGGAGTATGATTCCAGAACTGTATGACTCGAGAGGCAGTAAGATGTAGTTCTTAATACCACACATCCTTCAAGGCAATATGGTGGACAGGACTGATTTTTGAAGCTTCCCATCCCATGCAAAAGGCTTGGAAAAACAGAATACAATAAACCCAAATTAATTTTTAAAACAGCTGAGCTTGAAATTAAGAATGGGAAGTCCCCAGGTAAAAGAACAAATAGAATATTCAAAATCAATACAGTGAGCAAGAGCTAAACCCGGTGACCTAGGAAGGAGCCAGAATGAAGTAAATCTCTATGGGGACCGTGGTTTTAGCACATACGAAGCTCTAGACTTGAGTCCAAAGTCCCAGGCAACATTGCCACCTAGAAATGGGCCTTTCTATAAATCTGAGAGAATACCCAGCTCACTAAGCCAGCGAGGCAGCAAAGAAGCAAGAGGGTGGAGAAAAAAGAAATAGGAAACCTGCCTCTGAAACTCGCTCGGTGTGTTGTATGAATTTGCATTACCCTGTCTATCTGGAAAACCCCAAATGATAAGTTTTATAAAAACTGAAACCTTTGGGGCCTTGACAGATGGAGTCAAATGTGCTCCTACCCCACGGAGAAAACCTCCACAAATCAGTACACTTGATTCCCGTGGAACTAACTCCCACGGAAGAATTCCTAATACAAATGTGTATCCCACAAGAGGAGACAAAGAACTAGGGAAGAGAGAGAGTGCAGTAAATTAGATGACTCCCATCCAAAGAAATAAGATAAGAGAAAAACACGAACATGGCTAACAGTAAGGACGTTTACAATGTTCAAACGGAAGTAAAGAGTGGAAACCATAATATAAGAACAAGACATAATGAAAAGGATCAGATCTGTTTTTTTAAAAAAGAAGAAAACAAATTCTAAAAATTAAAAATACAGTAATTCACACTTCCAGATCTGGCCAGACAGCCTAACTGGTCCCAGACGTGCCCTGATACCATGAACAACTAGTACACCGGATAAAATGCCCACAGCAAGTTTCAGATAGTAAATCACACAGAGAAAAAGAGAATCACTCTGGCTCCTAAGTGGACACATATTTTGGGTCACCACAGGGAGAGGGAAAACCCAGGCAGAACACAGTGGGCTCAAAGATTTTAAGACATAGAGACGAGTGTGCAGGGAGTCTGAAGGAGCAGGAGTTCCCGGGGGGGTAGCAGAGTGGAGAGAGCCACACACAGAAAGAGCTCCAGGAATCCCCAAGGGGTCACCCGCCCAAGACACCGTATACGAAGCAGCCCTGGACTGCGATCGTTGTGAGAAGGGAAACAGACAGGGTGAGCTTTACCGTGGGAACAGCTGGACACAGTCACCAAGCTACAGGGCAGGGCGCCAGCAGCCTCGCTGAGCCGACAGGCAGAGATTGGAGTTTGGGGGGGCGTGAGGTGGCTGGAATTGCTGGGCTGAGCATCAGAGAGAAGACAAGCTGCTCAGCAATCAACAGAAGGATACTCTCAAGTATTTGGCTGAGTACTAGCTACACATGTATGAGAAATCACCCGAAGCCAGAGAAATGAGCACGGGAAGGACAAAGGCAGAAAATTCCCGAGGCTCAGCATGGCTAGGAACAACCACTGGCAAGAGTAGGGAGACCGCAATGCAGAGGGCATCAGGTAGAAACCTAAAAGGCTATTGCCCTACCATGAAGGTTAACTTAACTCTAAAGACTGTTCTGAACCCACTTAATAAAACTTAAGAACACAAAAACACAAATGTGTTTTTAAGGATTTTTTTTATTGTGGTAAAACTTACCATTTTAATCACACTTAAGCATTATAATCCCGCAGCATGAATTATATTCACCATTTGTGCCCCATCACCACTGCCCATCTCCAGAACTTTTTCATCATCCCAAACTGAAATGTTGTGCTCATTGAACAAGAGCTCCCTATCCTCTCGACCTTCCAGCCCTTGGTAACCTCTGTTATACTTTCTGCCTCTATGAAGTTGTCTATTGTAGGGACCCCACATAAGTGCAATCACACAGCATTTGTCCTTTGGTGTCTGACTTATTACATTCAGCATAGTGTCTTCTAGGTTCACCCGTGTTGTGGCATGAATCAGAATTCCATTTCTTTTTAAGGCCGAATGATATGCAATTGTATGTATATGTCACTTTTTAAAAAAATCCATTTTCTGTTGATGGACATTTGGTCTGTTTCCTCATTTGGGCTATTGTGACTAATGCTGCAGTGAACGTTGGCATACAAGTATCCACTGGAGTCCCTGCTTTAAATCTTTGGGCTATACACCAAGAAGTGAAATTGCTGGATCGTATGCTAATTCTGTGTTTAACTTTTTGAGGAGCTGCCAAACTGTTTTCCCATAGTGGCTACCATTCTACATTCCATCAGCAATGCATAAGGGTTCTGTTTTCTCCACGTTCTTTTTTTCAACCTCTTAAGTCAATTTAATTTTAATTTAATTAATTTAATTAAATTCTTCCTTCCCAGCTGATAGAAAATTCCTCTTCACTCCTTCCTGGGCCCTCCACACCCACCCCAGGGCTGTCTCAAACTCCAAGGGACAGGGTATTGGGGGTTGAGCCTTTGGTTCACGCTGGTTATCACTGAAATGTTCTTTGCCGTTGTCTGACGAATTCGGGAATGGCAACTTTCTGTTGTTTCCACACCATCTTTGAGACATGAGACATTTCTGTAAGGCAGGGAATGCAGGGTCAATAAGTTCTTCTGCCTATGCAGAGGATGCAGCCATCTCCCTGGGAAATCACACAAGACCTCAGCACTACCAGAAAGCTCGTTCTGGTCCCCTGTCCTCTGAAATGCACAGACCCCTCTCTCAATCCCTAGAAATCACTGCTTTCTGGAGGCAAGATTCACCCCTGTCCTCCTCCTGTTTCTTCCAAACCCCCAATTTCTCTTAATAATTTTGCAAACCTTTACACACTCAAACCAAACACCGGAAATCTTGCAAAGAACTTCTGGCTTCCTGCTGACCACATACTTTCCCAGAAGCAAGGTAGCCCATTTAGTCAGTAACTTGATCAATTGAATGGGGAAGGAAATGGGGAAATTTGGGAGGGTGGGTGTCACTAATACTTCAAAATATAATCCAGATAAACAACCAATTCAATTTAAAACAAAAACAAAAATAAAAACTTACCCATGCTTATGGAGAAAATCTGAGAAATGCAATAAATATAAAGAAAAAAGAGAAATTATTTATAATCGCACCATCTAAAGGTAATGCTTTGAAATATATCCTTCTAATCTCTTCTCAGAACACAGAAATCTGCTTTGCAACTTTAAGTTCATACAACGTAAGTGTTACTGTTCAACATTTTAAGGTCACTCTTTTTTAAATAACTAAAGAAAATATTTTAAGTTTCTAATTCATGTGATTCCCAGAAATCTAGTGCCCTCTGCACTAGTGCTGAGATTTCTGAATGACACAGAACCTGCTTACTTTCTCCTGATTCTTTTTCACCCATGGTTTCAAGTTTTCTCTAGCCTGCTCTGTGCTGTCCAATATGGTAGCCATTAACCACATGTGCCTATCTGAATTCAAATTAGTTAACAATTCAGTTCCCCCGTCACATTAGCCACATTGTAAATATTCAATAGGTGCAGGGGACTAGAGGCGGCTATCATATCAGACAGGGCAGATATGGAGAATTCCATCATTGCAGAAAATTCTGGATGGTACTGTTCTGGATCCCTAAACTCATCTGACTCCTCTACAGCTTCTGTTACCATTTCTCTTATCACCTAGCTTCCACTCCAGGATTCTCCAAAACACCAAAACTACATTGCTGCTGCATCATTTAAGGGGGGGGGGGAGTATTTTATAAAGGTTTAGCAATAGCAGAGAGACATTATTGCAAAAACAAACAGGAAAATGGCTTAAAAACAAATAGCAGGTGTTACTATTGCTCAAGTTCACTAACCTCCAGGTCTAAGGTTTAAATACAACCAACTGGTTAACCAGGTGGCCCCAGTTCTGCAACTGATGGGTAAAGCAACCATCATGTTTTTATCCAAATGTTAACTGATTTCTAGTATTTATCATGCTCTTCTTACTATGTAATAAACTGCAAGTTTGTAAGAGAGTAAATAAAAATTCTCATCAGGACAAAATGAAATTTTTGTAACTAAAATATATGCATATAAATATATATGATGTAAAGTTAAAAATTAAGATCAAGTATTCTTATGGAATTAGATGTTCATTTTCATTACAAAAGCAACTTTTCCTTAGTCCCTGGCACTGCTATATTGTTGACCTTCCTTTTGCTTCTCTCTTTCTGGATCTAGTGCCCCTAAACTCTATCTTTTCAAGCTACCAATGCAAAAACTGAAAACTCTTGTTACATTATTATGCTGAGCAATTTGGCTACTAATCTTCCTAAATCTCTCCCATCTAGACTGGCCTGTGGCCTTCCTTTTCTGAGCTTGAGAACCCCCTTCTTCGATCCTTCCTAAAGAGAACAGTTTTTCCCTAAGAAGAATTTCGTCATTCCTCTAAAATGCTGAGGCAGCCACAGTGATATTTGGTTTTATAACTGACAATTTTTTCTTTCTGCTTCATGCTGCCTTTTTTACTTCTCAACATTTCATAGATATTTGTATAATTATTTTTTGTAGCTGTTTGTAACAGTCCCTGGATATAGCCTACTTTACTTGACTATCCCTTATCACTGGAGAGTTAGGTATTTTATTGGTTCGTTTTGATCTGACTACAAATGAAGAGATTGGTAACTTTTGGATTATTTCTTTAGGATAGATTTGTAGAAGCAGAATTATTTGATCCAGAATGATTTAGGAAACATTTACTACCCTCCCACTGTAGAGGAATCCACATCCCCATATTCTCCCATTGCTGTTGGGGTTGGCCCTGAGACTTGCTTTGCTCAGCACAACCTTATCTCATTTGACATAAGCAGAAACCTCAAACACGCCTCTACATTTGGGCTCGCCCCCTCACATTTTCATAATCTGCCACGAAAAAAGCATGCCCTCTATGGCCACTGAACTTTCGACTGTGCCTTAGAATGAAAACATCTGGGGCAGGCTTGTATCCAGAGTACAGTGTGGAGCCAAGCCCAACAGACTCTCTCTAAAGCAGAGTCACCCAGCTGAGCCCATCCTAGATCAGCCAAACTGTAGTCAACCTGCAGGAGCATGAGCATGAGAAAAAACCCTGGTTTATATGGCAGTGAGTTTTAGGATAGGTAGGTAGCTGCACAGCATTATTGTAGTGTTAGCTAATATACTTTGCTTATTAAGATTTGCATCCAGTAACAAGGTTTACAAAATATCCTTGAGTCAGGGATTCTAGCCGGAATTTATGGCTCTCTTTCCAGAAAACTCAAAAGACAAAACCTTTACGATGATGAAAGAGCTTTTAATTATACAACCAAGACCATAACCTAAGCTAAACTAAACTGAAAATATTATAACTCAAAGCTTTAATTTGATAGCTTCAAAATCTGTGGAATTTAGTTTGTCAACCCTGGGCAAGAGTCACTGTGATGATTTTCAAATCTCATGTTCTTAAATGACTTTGCCACTTGAGCAGGATAGTAACTCTGCAAGAAAACACCTGGGTAACTTTGCTACAGACTCCAGCCACGCAGCATGCCCTAGACACAACCAAACAGCTCCAAGCTTGGGAGATTTGTGAACAAGCAACATGTGCCTCATGCATCTGAGGAGGAAATAAATGTATTTCTTATTTTTGCATTGCCTATAGAGCTAATTTTGATGGAAATTAAGAGACTCTAAGGACTGTATGGTCTATTGACTGATTCCAAGTGTACTGGAGAATTTGGAGAAAGAAAAAGATAAGCTCAAGGCTTTAAATTCTCAATTCAAGGTTAGTATAGGGAAACAAGAAAAAAATGTTCAATGCCATGGAAAAAAACAGAACAAAACTATCTCTTATAGCCAAGGAGTCACAAGTTCTGAAAAACCAACGTCAAGTCAAATTCAAAGGGTAACCAAGTTACAGCGCAATGAGAAATATTTATTTTGAAGAAGCTTTAATGAATTCTGCAAAGAAATTATGAATGCCGATCCTTACCAAGACCCACCTCAACCAGTTGTCATTTCTGCTAGACCAATGCCATTTTCAAATTCTATCAGTTTCCAGGGTTGGGTACATATGTGATCCGAGAGGAGGAATCATATGCATGAAAAGAATTTCAAGTTTTTTTCCAATTTATATCCACAGAAACCTGGGATATATGAATGGGAGTGGAGCCTCACAATTTTTGATTAGGGTAGAAGAAATACAGCATAATATTTTGCCAGATTTTACGTGGGTGCACTAACAAGAGATTCTGAATTTGATGTATTCACTTAGGCAACTAGAAGTAGCTCTAACAGGTAACTCTATTGGTTGACTTAAACCAAATTCAAAGGTGGCCCATGCTGAATAAATTGAGATGCCAGGACTTCCTTGGTCTGTTGCAGAAGAAGGTATCTAAACACTAAGGAAATTTCTGCTTCCAGGAAAGATGGGGAAACAGGACTGGATTTGCCCTCCCATGTGTAACAATTAAAAAAAATGGATGAAATATATAAAATAAGGATGTAGAAGACACTGGGCATCAGAGAACAAAGGACAGTGACCCTGTGATGTGGAGTGTCGTGAACTCCATGAGTTGAAGAGATGATATTGAGTCAGGGGAGACCATAGGACCAAGGAAGGTAGAGTTCACAGGGCAGTGACACAAAGAAGAGAGAATTGCACACAAAAGGACACTGGAGATCTATAGAGGGCCCTTGAGTATTCAGCTAATTACCAATCAATATATACAAGTGAAAATAATACCTGTGGCCAGGGGAAAAGGCACCCAAAAAGATTAACTATAATAGTGTCTACTGCTCCCAAAAAGGTAGGGACAGCTTCCATTCTCAAAGGCTTGACGGGAAAACATCAAGATTCGTGAGGCAGTATGTAGAATAACAGAAGATTTTGATTCTGTAGTAAGAATAACTAGCCTTAGATTGAGCACTGCTCTTGTCCCACCCAAAAACAAACAAACAAACAAACAAACAAAAACACAACAACTTAAAAATAAGATGCAAAAGGATCAGTTTTCAGGTAGGTTAATTGCACCCAAGAACAAAACTCAAGAATATTTGTAGAAGTACAAAAAATATCTAGTAACCAATGTATAGCACATATTCATAATGTCTAGCACTCAATAAAAAATTATCAGCTCTGTAAAAGCAAGAAAATACAGTCCATAATGAGGAAATAAATCAATTAAAACCTACCCAGAACTGACACAGATGTTAGAATGTAATACATGTCATTTGAGTTCTCAGAATAAGTTAAGAGAACAAAAAAAGTTAAATAATGGCCAAAAATTTTATTAATTTCCTGAAAACCATGATGCACAGATCAGAGAAGCTCCATGAATCCCAAGCACAAGAAATGTGAAGAAAAAAAAAAAAACAAAAACGACACCAAGACACACCGTAATCAAATTGCTAAAGCCTAATTATAAAAATAAAATCTTAAAAGTAGTCAGAGACAAACATCTTATGGACAGTGAAATCATGGTAAGGGTGACAGCAGTTTTATTGTCAAGAGACAATGCAAGCAAGAAGACAGAAAGAGAAAAATTGTCTTTAAAGTGCTAAAAGTAAAGCTGGCAAACTAGAATTTTATAACCAGTGAAAATAGCTTTGAAAAATAAAGGCAAAACAAATATTTTTTTCAGACATACTGAAAGGATTCATCATGAGCCCACTTGTACTCTAAGAAATGTTAAAGGAAATTCTTCAGGAAAATGGAAGTACTGACTTAGACAAAGGAATGAAGAGCACTGGAAATGGCCAATTGATTAAGGCTGGCTTTTGATATAAATTAATGGTGAGTGGAATTTTGACTCAGGTCCATATCAAAGTGAGTCCATGTGGTCCTGGACACATTTCATAGATATTATGCAATTCTTGAATGCATGGTTGGAATATACATACTCAAAAACTGGAAGAATCCAAATATTGTTCCTCTGAGTGGTGTACTGAGGACTATTCTGGTAGGAAAGTCAGAGAAACTAGCTAGTGGAAACCCCTAGAACTGCCACTACTTACCAAAGAGTAAATTAAAAGCAATCTCATTTCCTGGAGAACTTGCAGATATAAATGCAACCATCAAAGATCTAAAGGATTCAGAGCTCATGTTTTCTACATCTTTATTCAACTCACCTGTTTGGCTTATGCAGGAGAGAAATCGTCATGAAATGATATTGGCTTAGCATTAACTTGAGATGATAATGCCAGTTGATGGTGCCAATCAGCACACCCCCTTCTATCTGCTACGCAGCTGTTGATCCAGAAAATATTTTTCTCTCTGCCTGTTAGTAAAAAACACCAGAAGCAGTTTGCTTTCATTTGGCAAGGCTGTCAATACACCCTTTCTGTCCTACTTATTGTTACATCAACTCTATCCCTCTGTCTTACTTTAGTCTGTAGGAACGTTGATCATTTCTCCATTCCAAAGAATATTAACAGCTCTGTGGCATGACTTAGGAAAAGAGAGAAAGCTAGGAGGATAGTGGTAGAAGGTGAGGCCAGAAAGATCAGCAAGAGCCAGACAATTCTGCTTCTTGTAGACCAATGATTTAAAGAATGTTAAGGATTTGGGGTTTTAGCTTAAAAACAATGGGTGATGGGCGTTAAGGAGGGCACTTGATGTAATGAGCACTGGGTGTTATTTGCAACTGATGAATCACTAAATTCTACCTCTGAAACAAACAAACAAACAAACAAACAAAAAACAATGGCAAGTCTTTAAAGATATTATAGCTTGATGGAATGGCAAAAGTGAGGGGGAAGGCAATGTTCTTTTTAAAATGTCATTATTGGAGCTGGGTGGCTCAGTTGGTTAAGTGGCTGCCTATGGCTCAGGTCATGATCTCAGGGTCCTGGGATTGAGCCCCTGCTCAGCAGGTAGTCTGCTTCTCCCCCTCCCTCTACCCCTCCCCACTGCTCGTTCTCTCTCTCTCTCTCTCTCTCTCTCTCTCTCTTTAAAATCTTTTAAAAAAAGAGTGAGGAAGAAAACAATTTTAAGGTTGCCGTGCAAGGTGGAAAACCCATTTAAAATTGGTTACCCTGAATTTATCCGTGATTGTAACCTGCAGTTGATGAAGAAGAAGTTGAAGAGAAAGTGGAAAATAGGGCTTTCTAAACACTTGTAGTAGGAAAACAGAAAAGCAATGTGTTATGTTATTGGCAGGAGTGCTGTTGAGTTTGTGGTTTATGGTCTGTTCACTGATTAAGGAACTGAAGAAAGAGTGGGCAGGTGGATTTGGGGGACGGGGGTGACAGAGGCCATAATGTGGTCAAAGTTCAAGAGTGAGTCTTTAAATAAGTAAGCTCAACACAGAGGGTATAGACAGAGAGAAGGATATTTGACTTAGTGGCTTTGGAAGTGGTGTGATATTATGACATAATCCGGTCTAGGATGTTACCAAGGAAGTAGTTTGTTAAAATTATCTACTCGAAACCATGCTAAATATTAACCTCACTCTTCAAGTTAGTATAATGACAATAATATTTTAACCCTAACATTGGGGTTTATACGATTAAAAAAGAAAACAAATCCACTAGGGATAGGTTTGCATGTTCAGTCTCTGAATCAGTTCTCATAGAGTTCATTTACATGTCATCAACTGGTAGCAACTGTGAAATTTTATATTTAGGGTGCATACTTCCTCTCAATGGCATTCAGATTTCTCTTACCTATTTACCAGTTTCCTAAGGCTGTGATCTCACAACCTTGGCTGATCATCAGAATCACCTGGGGAGGTTTTAAATTCAGAAGTTCCCAGCCTGCCCCACGGTTAACTAAATTCGGCTGTTCTCAGGTCAGGCGTGGGAATCTGTATATTAACAAAATCTTCCCAAGTAATTTTAATAATTCACCACAGATGGCAGCCAAGTCCCCAAGAGATGGGGAAGGAGTCTGGCTCTGACTTCTCAACTCCTCAATACGAACTTCTAGAGCTAGACGTCTTCAAGTACCCAGCTGGAATGCTGAATGCAGGGGATACAAACTAGAAATAAATGGAGCCAAAATTTACATTTCAGGAAGCTAATTTGTGGATTTTGAATAATTTAAAGATAGTAAGACATTCCCTTACTTTATCTTTTCATCTTAAAAAAAGGAAGAAGGGGCTACTTCACAATTTCTCTATGAATAACATTCAGATACACGTAACTGTATTGAAACATTACTGTATAATAATTATATGATAGACTTTACCATAAAATGGTATAATTACTTATGATATTGATTTCAAGGTTTCCTTATTTTTATATTCTCCTCCATATCTGATTTTTGGCAACTGGAAAAAGAGAGATAAATTGGGAAGCTATTGTAGAAGACTGTGTTAGAGATGATGATGGTGGAAACTATAAAAATTGTAAAAGGAATCCAAAGAAGAGAAAACGTTGAAAGTGATTTTAAGAAAGGATGGAGACAATGTGGGATTGGGAAGGGTGTCTTCTGATTTTGACAGAAGCTCTGAATCTAGCTTTGTATGAGTTTTACCTTTAAGTGCCACTAAGTAGAAAGCTTTTTAATTTTGATTTGAAGACTATATTTAGTCTTATTTCGAATCGTATGATTATTCCTAACATTAACTTATTCTCTAACAAAAACACAGAGATTTAAAACCAACTTTCAGAGTGGCTGTTGTCACACTCTTTAACCTCAGGACCAGAAAAAGAAGAATCGAAAAGCAGATGCAATGTACCTTGGTTCCTATTTCCTACGGGAACTCTTACAAGAATTTAAGATAAAACCCATGGGGGAAGGGAGGAAGTGAACTTAATTATGTAAGTCAGATAAATCAGAGAATACCTAGAGTCAAATAGTAATAAGACTCACCAACTCCAGAGAGAGGAGATTAAACCCTTTTAAAGTCCACATGTTTAGAAATACAGTCAAGGTCTATAATACATTACTGAATATGCATGATCGTGAAGCGCATGCATGATCTATGAGTTTCTCCTTCAGTTAAACTCATTTGACTTTTGCTTTAATCCTTACAAAATAACGATTCTTTGCAAGTGATCATTGTACCCTAAACAGAAGCCTGACTTTGGCCCTGTCAGTGACTTGAAAGGTTTATCGATGGCTTGTGTAAAAGTTTGTGATTGATATGAAGTAGGAATGAATAACCAGAGCTGGTTCAAAGAATGAGGATGCAGAATAACGTTGACCTAGGAAAACTTTAGATCAGATCTAATATGAAGAAATGTTACAAATGTATCTTATTTTAAATACTGGTACTTAATTTTTAAAAAATCTTTAGATGTTAAGGGCGCCTGGGTGGCTCAGTCATTAAGCGTCTGCCTTCGGCTCAGGGCGTGATCCCAGAGTCCTGGGTTCAAGCCCCACATCAGGCTCCTCCACTGGGAGCCTGCTTCTTCCTCTCCCACTTCCCCGGCTTGTGTTCCCTCTCTTGCTGGCTGTCTCTCTCTGTCAAATAAATAAATAAAATCTTTAAAAATAAATAAAAAATAAATAAAAAATCTTTAGATGTTAAAATGCATAAGTCCGGCATGGGAACTAATGTGGATTAAGAGCAGCACATTGTGAAAACAACTTCAGGTTTTAATTAACTCAATATTAGCCAATAATGGGATAGAAGAGTATAAGTCACTTCTGTTATCTTGGAACGCATCCATGCAAGTATAGTGTTCAGGAAAAGGGTCTCATTCTCCTCTTTTACTGATTACACTGCATGGTGCTGAGTCCACCACACTCTAGGAGGAGCATAAGCAACCTGAGTTGTATCCAATTGTGGATGAAGACAATGGTACAAGAACTTGAATCCATAATACAATTAATTAAAGAAGTAAAATGCCTGTAGAAGAAAAAGACACAGCTGGTATCAGAACGTGAAGTAGCATTAGATTCATTCTGTGTAGTTCCAAATGGCAGGACTCAGTAAGGCCAATGGGTAAAAAAAGCAGCTAGACAAATTTTGTCTCCATGCCAAAACAGGAATGGAGATAATGCCTTAGCAAACTTCAAGCCTAAGAGGAAACTAGTAAAGCTCTTCTGGCATAATACTAACACAGAGAGTCTTGCAGAAGGCAAAGGAATGAAATATTCATTGGCCTTCAAAAATTATTCAAATATCGGTGCCAAACTGCAAAAGAGTCACCTGGAAGATTATTATAAACAAAAGTTGTAGATCCCTCACCTGGGGCTTCTAAGTTATTTGAACTAATTTACGTTGTAGCCCAGGAATCTTCATTTTTATCATGCTTTTGGGTGATTGTGATGACCAGCCATGTTCAAAAGCCACAGAATAATAGTATTTCTAAAAATATATTCATACTCTAAATGCTATCATTCCAAATACTTACAAAAGATAATGCTATTGGCTAAACTGTCTGATGAAATATTCAATAAGGTTAAGATTTAATTTATATTTATTAATTTGTCACCAGCTAACTTGCAAGAATATTCTAGAAATGTGATCTGAAAGAGAATTTGGAAGAATTAAGAAACAAAAACAAACACGAGTTTGTTTATTGTCTAATTATTCCTCTAGATTAACTAGAAACATTGGTGTTTGCTAGATATTATGGAAGTTCTGGGGTCAAATATAATACCCCTTTGCCATCTTACAGAAAGCACCGGTCTTTCTTAGTCTGATATAGGGATTTTCCAAAAGGGAGCAAAGGATCTTTTGTCCCAATAGCCAACTGTATTATCTGATTGCTACTCATTAAAAAAAAAATTAGAAAAAAACTGCTATGATTAAAAGTTTCATGAAACACAGATGTCCTTATGTCCTTAGTCAGCATGAACACAAGCCAGTAAAACTCAGGAACTGTCTCTGTGATATCTGCTATCTACGCCTGGATTCTGGTCGCTGTGTGTCCACACTCACGGGGTAGGAGGCACCAGGACGTCAGACAGTAATTTGCTTCCAGAGAGCACAGAGAGCTGAACTGAAAAAGCTGGAATGTAGTCAGAGATTCCATAGATTAGGCCATTGCTTTCCCACCAACTCTCCATTCGTCATTAGGGGTTGAGAACCACTGATGAGAACATGGCTATCCAACAGCTCTGACCTGCGCTCTGTGGGCCCAGCATTCTTCCTTGGAGAGGAAGAAGCCCTCAGGCAGAGGATCGCAGGGTTTTCAGTCAATAGCCTCCTATGTAGAGGTGAAGTGACAAGGGCTCTGCTGGAGGCCTCTTCATGAAGGACATAGGCTGACCCTCAAGGCCAATCTCTGTGCTTCGGTTCTTGTCTCCTTGTGCGCACTTAGAGATTTTGTTAGTTCTTGCTTCTACCTTCTCTGCACTGTAGATTTTTAGTCTGTATTTCCCCACAAACCCTGGTTCCCTCTGCCTGGCTCTCAATAGCGTAAGCCCACTTGGAGATCTCGTTGTCATCTTCAAAATTCCAAATCCTTTCTCATGGTCCTAGAAAAACTTTATTCTTTTTACAAATATTTGTTAACCCCTAACTATGGTGCCAGGCACGGCCTAGGTAGTGGAGATAGATCAGTAAATAAACTAGATTTGCCTTCACAGAGTTCGAAGTCTGAGGTGAATATAGGAATGTCGGCAAACAAACATGATTCTAGAGTATGAAAAGCCCTGGGTTATTGGGCAGTCCAGAAACCAGGGGATGACAAAGGAACATAAGCCTGGATGAAGAGTCGGGAATGCTTCGGGAATGAAGTCGGGAATGAAGAAGTAAGATATAATTGAGACCCAAAGAATGAGTAGATGTTAATGATCTTTGTCAAGATTGTTTTCCCAAGACCCAGGACAGGGCCTAGAGCACAGTAAATTCCCAATTAATGCTTGCCAAATGCACGAATGAAGAAAAAAAACCTTTCAGACTGAGATAAAAATATATGAGAGTCCAGGTTTTCTAGCTTCCGATACAAACCACCTCTGTTCCAATGACATATAGTTCCTTTCTCATTTAAAAATATTTAAAACATACAGAAAAAATAGTTAGAATAAAAAACTGCGAACCCAATACCAAACTTTGCCAAATCTTACCATTTTGTAAACCTGCTTCGGATTTTTTGTAAAATTAAAGATATGAATTTAGGTGCCCTAGACACTCTTGTCAAATCCAATTTCTCTCTTTCCCCTGAAGAACGCCATACATTTGTCTGTGCTAGCTTTCTCTCTTTCTCTGCTTAGAGGTAACCACTATCCCTACAGGGGTTGTCATTATTTCTATGGATGTTTATCCTTTTACCAAAAATGGATGCATTTTTACAATGGATATAAAAACAGTATTGTTTTGTATATTTATAATTTTTATATAAATGGTATCATCCTCCATGTAGCTGGCAATTTTTCACCTTTGCTTGGGTATGTTTTTAAGAATTATTCATGTAGATACATGTGGTTTTAAATCAACCATTTTCACTAATGTATAAGTTACATAAATTTGTATAAATGTAGATTTCATACTCCATTTTCTCTTGGGTATATACCTAGAAGTAGAATTGTTGGGTCCACTTGTATATGCATCTTTAACTTTACTAGATGACCACAGTATTCTCTACAGAAGTTCTTATTTGGGACACCTGCATGGCTCAGTTGGTTAAGCATCTGTCTTTGGCTCAGGTCATGATCCTAGGGTCCTGGGATCGAGTCCCGCATCAGGCTCCCTGCTCAGCAGAGAGCCTGCTTCTCCCTCTCCCTCTGCAGCTCCTCCTGCTTGTGCTCTCTCTCTCTGACAAATAAATAAACAAAATCTTAAAAAAAAAAGTTCTCATTTCATTTCCCACCAGCAGGGTGTGAAATTTCCCTTCATCAACACTTGGTATTATCAATACCAACTTAAAATTTTTGCCAATCTGATAGGTATGAAATAATATTGGTCTTAATTTGTAATTCCTTATTACTAGTTAGCATCTTTTCCTACATTTATTGGCCATGCAGGTTTCCTTTGTAAGGAAATAAGAGTCATGAAATATTTTAGCTAGCACGACAAATGTATGGTGTTCTTCAGGGGAAAATATTTCAAAACTATGTTTATCAGTGGAAATGTAGAACTAAATACCATTTGATAGTGAATTCTTACAAATTAGATTGAATTATAGGGGGAATATATGAAAAGTATACTGACATGTAAAAGCAGAAAGTAGAAAAATGTATGCAAGTAAATGTTTTAGGCAAGCAAAGGATTTGGATGGAACATTGGAAATTATTTAAAGGAAGGAATTCCTCTATCTCATTGGCAAAGGAGATTGATTTTTCATTGTTTTTATAAACTCCTCATTTTATCTAGCAAATAAATTCTGTCTCATTATGAATTCCATAAAAAGAGGGGTTGTGCATTGTCACTTTCTACAGCGAATGGTGCTTCCAGAAAAGAGAGATTTCAATGAAATTGAAATCTTTTGGGAGCCAGAACATGTATGCAATCATTTTGTTATCCACAGACACTTAGAGCTACCCTTTGGGATCACTCAATTACACTAGAATGAGAGTCTTGTCTCATGAGAGAGTTTTGTCCAGCAATTAGAATATTGCCTGGCCCGCACGATTTGTTCAATAAGTATTTGTTGAATGAATGAATGAATGAATGAGTGAAAGACAAATGAATAAATTGATACTAACATGTAAGATATTATTGCCCTTGCCTGTGATTCTTCCAAAAATAAATTTGCTTTCCCTGTCAGAACCCACGGGAACATGGCTCTTAAATGGCAAACAGAAGGGAACAGGATATGAGAGCAGGATGGACCAGTTCTCTTGGAAACTCTGCTTTTAAAAATCTCTGAGGACTTACAGCCCCTTCAACCATCAGAAAACTAAAGATAAGCATAAGATAAACTGAATTACATTTAATACACACGCGGAGTTTCTGGTAGATTTTTCTCAAACTAAAAATCCTTTTCAGGTGGAAGGCTCACTGTGGCAAAGCAGTGACCACCTGGTTTTCAAAGAAACTGTTAGCCTAGATGTTGGCAGCCTTCTTCCCCACCACTGACTGTACCCCGGGGGAGGTCAACGCTACAACACCATTGTTGTCCATTGATTTTATCGACATGACCACAAAAACACCAAGCTGCTTGATAAGTACTCAAAATTCTTCAAGACCTTCCCCTCTGTAATATGGTAATACTGGCAGAAATCGTTTATGAAGCAGTAAAAACACAGAATATTGAGTTGAGGAAAAGAACTGAAAGCACGTTAGCCATGAAGAAGGACATCATGCAAGGAAAAACTATGTGATGCATTATTACATGTTTAAACTGGGAGACTGACCTGCTGCTCAGCCGAAGCTTCTTTCCTTTTCCAAGTAGTCTTACGCGAAGAGAATGGGAAAATCGTGACAGTTGAAGTTTTAACAGTTGAAGAAACTTACATTATTCAAGGTACAGGGACAGAGTGATGCAATGTGGGAGTAATTCAGAATTAATGCAGTAAAAGGGAGAAATAAACAAACAAAACCTTTCACTGAGGGCTAAAACAGAGCCTCTGCGTGTGGGTGAGGTAGTCCGCTCTACCCGACGCTAAAGTAGAGACCGGTGTCCAAGCTGGGTTCCCAGCCCGGGGTTCTTTCTGCCTGAGGGAGGGAGCCCTGTTCCAGACATTGTTGCAAGGTCGTACAAAGTCTAGCAAGCAATTTTCGGACTACTGGTAGACTTGCAAAATCACCAGCCAAAGCAGCAGCAGCGGCTTATGAAACAAAGGATCCCTAGCGGAAAAAGTCCAAGTCTCATCACTTGGAGCAAGTTTACATTTTATTACTTAGTCTACTTCTTATACAAAGCCTTTTGGAGAAGCAAAGTTGTAGGTGTGTGATTTACAGTATACTGGTGAATTTTTGTCTGTGACTTAGGATGGCTGAAAACAGCCACAATGTTAAAAGCTCAATGGTTCCAAATAGGAATAGAGAATATGTTTCATTGTAGTAGCTCATGAATAATTTCATACACTATTTAACCTTGATGCATGAGCTGTTTTCTTTCCTTCTGAAGGAAGAAAGATTTTATTTTCTTTTATTTGCCACCTATTACAGTAGAACTTAAAATGGTTGCTCATTACCACTTAAAACTATTTGTCGCTGGCAAGAATTTATAGACTTTCTGGAAGATTTACAGTTTGGGGATGAGAGTCTAAATTTCTTATCTGCTGTCAGTATTGATTTTGTGTATCTTTGCTCCATATTAATTGGCATCAAAAGTGAGATTGTGTATGCGTGTGTGCATCAGTATATTGACTGTCAATTGTCTTGGGATTCCAAGTTGCAAACCCTTTATGATCTTTGACCTTTCCATCTACCTGCTGTATTTGCAAATATTAGCTATCATCCATCTACTTCTACCAAATGTACATAAAAATAGCATACTCTCCAATTGTTTTGATGATCTGGGAGGTTTAAAAAGGGATCTTTGGAAATGTTTATAAAATGAAGTTTTTGTTATGTTGATTGTTGCCATGGTTTGTTATTGATTCTGAGTTTAATTGCCTTCATTTTAATTTTCAAACCTTACGGATGCAAAGGAGCATCCTAATTTGGAACTTGTGTACATGTGTTAAAATTGCTTTAGGAAGTTGCCTTAGGAAGTATCAACTTTTTGAGTATATCATTACTTTTGTCATGAACAAATTAATTTTTTCACCGAGCCATTTATACTATTTGTTATATTCATTACCAATTTTAGAGCTTTTAGACTGTGATAAATTTCAAAACCACTTTACTTGCTTACTCTTTGTCTTATTTCTGGTGTCGAGAATAATTCTTTCTAATTTTTCTTCATACACAAACTGAACTCCAACTTTGGAAAATGTGCTTCCTATTAGAATACCAAATGCTCTTGGGTTTTCAAAAAAGCCACTTTGTTCTTTTGTAAGCTTATATATGTATTTTAATCAACTACTAGTAATCTGTATAACTTGGCATTGTCTTTCCCTGATCTTCAAATTTCAGTAAAAATTTTTTAAAAAATACTTGATTGTTGAGAAAAATAGAGAATGTGATTTCTTTTTAATGACATTAGGTCTTTAGTGTTTGAAACTTAATTTAGTGTCATCAGTAAATTAATTTCCTCGAGTTCTTTTTAAAGCAACTCCAGACAAGGAAAATCAACTACAGGAATTTTTCCCATGTCAGGAACAAGTAGAAATAAAGACAGTGAGCCATGACTAATTCAGTGTCTACTTGAAACCAAAGATCTTTATTTACATGAAAATTTGGATAAACCCCAAGTAATAGAAACAGAGGAGGTATGAAGAAAAAGTGGAGAATTCTGGAAGGAGTGTGAAAGGGCACCCTCCCGCACTTCTTAGTAATCCCCCATGGCTCTTCCAAATCGGGCCATCCCGGGAGGCACGGATAGGCCACAGATGACTGCAGTCCGGCTCCGTGGCAGAGGCGTGGGCGCGATGCGTGTGGTGAGTGTCCTGTACCTCTGAAAGCTGTACGTGTCAAGTCTTTGCTTCAGTTCCCCACAAACACAAGATCTGAAATAGGTTAGAAACAGGTAACTGTGATATGCAAACCCACAATTTTTGCAGGAAGTTAGGTCCAAAGGGTAGCAAAATCTCTTGGGCCTTGACTTGAAGGAATGAGAATAGAAACGGTGAGGAAATGTCTGTAAGGATCTAGGTACCCTAGAAAGCCCCTATAATGTCCCTGTCCTCTAGCCTCCTGACCGGCCCACATCATTATCACCACGAGCACTACCAGATGGTCTTAAGGCAGTAAAATGCAAATTGATGTTTGACCGTTTTTGTGAACAAGTCATTCCTTGATTGGTGTTATGTAATAGAAGTGTTCTGAGGCAACTCACTATCGAGGGCACTGGTTCTAAACTGAGGACTCACAGAAATAGTTAAGTGGTTTGTGGGGGTGGGGGGATTGTCCTAGCCAGGATCTAGACACTGATTCTACTCAATCTGATATTACATGAATCCTGCCTTCCAAAAGGGAAAGAATATTCTTCTTTATGTGACTTCTGAATGGAACTTCTTTCACCATTGAGAGTCCAGCATAACACATTCCTAAGCCAGTGTGGAAACCCCCCAAAGGGAGCAGTTCCTCTTCTGCTTTTTAAATGAATTGACCAAATTTTTTTTTCCAGGAAATCTCTAGGAATTGACCTTTTTTTCTTTTTCTTTTTCTTTTTTTTCTTTCTTTTTTCTTTCTTTCTTTCTTTCTTTCTTTCTTTCT
Source organism: Ursus americanus (assembly GCF_024610735.1). Taxonomy (NCBI): domain Eukaryota; kingdom Metazoa; phylum Chordata; class Mammalia; order Carnivora; family Ursidae; genus Ursus; species Ursus americanus. Next base: position 73,631,719 of record NC_142128.1, read on the forward strand.
TTCTTTCTTTCTTTCTTTCCTTCTTTTTCTTTCTTTTTTTCACATAACACTTTTTACTGTATTCAAGAGACTCACATTTCAAATACTGTTAATTTAATTAGGTGGTAGAAACATCGCAGCTGTTTTTAAATTCCATATTAATGTCATTAACAGGATTAGTGTCATGACAGTTTATTTTAAACACTATTTGAGTTGGAAAAATTAAGCCTCATGGAGAATGACTTTCTTCTCCTGTGGCTTTATGGGTGCCCACACAGCCACCGTACATATGTGTTCTTGGCAATTCCCCAAGAGGTTCAGGCCCCAGGCACTGTCATCACTGAAAACCACAACTTGCAGATGTGTTAGACCCATGTGTACATTGGCACTTGCTCTGTGCTGAGCAAGAATCCCACCCACAACCTATGGTCTAAGGCTAACTGAAGCATGGATATAATTCTTTTGTAAGAAATAGGGACTAGACAGAAATTATTTAGGGTGATTTGATATCAGTCTCTATTATTATTCTCCAGAAGCTTGGAAGTTCTCAAACTGATCATAGGGACATAGATAATATCTTTTGGTAAATCACAGACTAGGAAGCATTTTGCTAGAGACTTCTGGGTTGGTCCATTCAACAACCTTAGCTGGTACTCTTGATGCATCTTCAGTAATGACCCCTTGTACATTACCAATATTCACCATTACTTTTATTTTTATCTCTTTCTGTTCTTAATCACTCTCACTAATGATTTGGCCCCTAATTAGACTTTATCAAGAATAGGACTTGTCTCTTGTTTATTTTTTATTTGATTGATTTTTAATCTTACTTTTAGTATCACCTTCCTTCTACTTTCTTTGGTTTTTGTTTTCTGACTTATTGAAATAGATGTTTTTCAGACTTTCTTCTTTTTTTTAATAATAATTTTTTTTATTATATTATGTTAGTCACCATACAGTACATCCCTAATTTTTGATGTAAAGTTCCATGATTCATTACTTGCATATAATACCCAGTGCACCATGCAATACGTGCCCTCCTTACTACCCATCACCAGCCTATCCCATTCCCCCCGAAGCCCTCAGTTTGCTTCCCAGAGTCCATAGTCTCTCGTGGTTCACTCCCCCTTCTGTTTACCCCCCCTTTCTTCTTCCCTTTCTTCTCCTACTGATCTTCCTACTTCTTATGTTCCATAAATGAGTAAAACCATATGATAATTGTCTTTCTCTGCTTGACTTATTTCACTTAGCATTATCTCCTCCAGTCCCGTCCATGTTGCAGCAGATGTTGAGAAATCGTTCTTTTTGATGGCTGAGTAATATTCCATTGTATATATGGACCACATCTTCTTAATCCAGTCATCTGTTGAAGGGCATCTCGGCTCCTTCCACGATTTAGCTATTGTGGACAATGCTGCTATGAACATTGGGGTGCATAAGGCCCTTCTCTTCACTATGTCTGTATCTTTGGAGTAAATACACAGTAGTGCAAACACTGGATCATAGGTTAGCTCAATTTTTAACTTTTTGAGGGACCTCCACACTGTTTTCCAGAGTGGCTGTACCAACTTGCATTCCCACCAACGATGTAAGAGGGATCCCCTTTCTCCACATCCTCTCCAACAATTGTTGGAGAGGAAAAAACTGCCTTTTCGATTCTTGCCATTCTAACTGGCGTAAGGTGGTATCTCAAGGTGGTTTTGATTTGAATTTCCCTGATGGCTAATGATTTTGAACATTTTTTCATGTGTCTGTTAGCCATTTGTATGTCTTATTAGAAAAGTGTCTCTTCATATCTTCTGCCCATTTTATGATTTGTTTATTTGTTTCTTATGTATTGAGTTTGAGAAGTTCTTTGTAGATCTTGGATACCAGTGTTTTATCTGTAGTGTCATTCGCAAATATCTTCTCCCATTCTGTGGGCTGCCTCTTAGTTTTTCTGACTGTTTCCTTGGCTGTGCAGAAACTTTTTATTTTGATGAAGTCCCACAAGTTCATTTTATCTTTTGTTTCTCTTGCCTTTGGAGATGTGTCATGAAAAAAGTTGCTGTGGCTGATGTCATAGAGGTTGCTGCCTATGTTCTTCTCTAGGATTTTGATAGATTCCTGTCTCACATCGAGGTCTTTCATCCATTTGGAGTTTATCTTTGTGTATGGTGTGAGATAGTGGTCAAGTTTCATTCTTTTGCATGTAGCTGTCCAATTTTCCCAGCACCATTTATTGAAGAGACTGTCTTTTTTCCACTGGATGTTTTTTCCTGCTTTATCAAAGATTAGTTGCCCAAAGAGCCGAGGGTCCATTTCTGGGTTCTCTATTCTGTTCCATTGGTCTCTGTGTCTGTTTTTGTGCCAGTACCATGCTGTCTTGGTGATCACAGCTTTGTAGTATAGCTTGAAATCTGGCAACGTGATGCCCCCAGCTTTGTTTTTCCTTTTCAACAATTCCTTGGTGATTCAGGGTCTTTTCTGGTTCCACACAAATTTAAGGGCTATTTGTTCCAGTTCTTTGAAAAGTGTCATTGGTATTTTGATTGGGATGGCATTGAAAGTGTAGATTGCTCTGGGTAGCATAGACATTTTAACTATATTAATACTTCCGATCCATGAGCATGGAATATTTTTCCATCTTTTTGTGTCCTCTTCAGAACGTCTTTCAAGAGTGATTTGTAGTTTCTAGAATATAGATCCTTTACGTCTCTGGTTAAGTTAATTCCGAGATAATGTATGATTTTGGGTGCTATTGTAAATGGAATTGATTCCCTAATTTCTCTTTCTTCAGTCTCACTGTTCGTGTATAGAAATACAACAACTGATCTGAGCATTGATTTTGTTTCCCGCCACATTACTGAATTGCTCTATAACTTCTAGTAGTTTGGGGATGGATTCTTTTGGGTTTTCCATATAGAGTATCATGTCATCTGCAAAGAGAGACAGTTTGACTTCTTCTTTGCTGATTTGGATACCTTTCATCCTTTTTTGTTCTCTGATTGCTGTTGCAAGGATTTCTAGTACTATGTTGAATAATAATGGTGAGAGTGGGCATCCTTGTCGTGTTCCTGATCTTAAGGGAAAGGCTTCCAACTTTTCCCCATTGAGAATGATATTTACTGTAGGCTTTTCACAGATGGTTTTTATGAGATTGAGGAATGTGTCCTCCATCCCTACACTCTGAAGTGTTTTAATCAGGAAAGGATGCTGTATTTTGTCAAATGCTTTTTCTGCATCTATTGAGAGGATCATATGGTTCTTGACTCTTTTCTTGTTGATATGATCTATCACACTGATCGATTTGCAAATGTTGAACCACCCTTGCATCCAGGGATGAATCCCACTTGGTCTTGATGGATAATCCTTTTAATGTACTGTTGGATCCTGTTAGCTAGGATCTTGTTGACAATTTTGGCATCCATATTCATCAGGGATATTGGTCTGTAATTCTCCTTTTTGATGGGGTCTTTGCCTGGTTTAGGTATCAAGGTAATACTGGCCTCATAGAATTAGTTTGGTAGTTTTCCTTCTGTTTCTAATTTTTGAAACAGCTTCAGGAGAATAGGTATTATTTCTTCTTTGCATGTTTGGTAGAATTCCCCAGGGAATCCATCAGGCCCTGGAGTCTTGTTTTTTGGGAGGTTTTTGATAACTGCTTCAATCTCTTCATAATTAATCGGTTTGTTTAAAAAATCAATTTCTTCCTGTTTAAGTCTTGGTAGTTTATAGGTTTCCAGGAAGGCATCCATTTCTTCTAGGTTGTTTAATTTATTGGCATAAAGCTGTTGATAAAGGTTTCTAATGATCCTTCCTATTTCATTGGTGTTGGTTGTGACCTCTCCTTTTTCATTCATAATTGTGTTAATTTGGGTCCTTTCTCTATTCTTTTGAATAAGTCTGGCCAGTGGCTTATCGATCTTATTTATTCTTTCAAAGAACCAGCCTCTAGTTCTGTTGATCTGCTCTACTATGCTCCTGGTTTCTAATTCATTGATCTCTGCTCTAATCTTGATCAACTGCTTTCTTGTGCATGGATTAGGCCTGTTCTTCTGTTCGTGTTCCAGCTTCTTGAGGTGAGAATATAAAAACTGCATTTTAGATTTTTCTATTCTTTTGAGTGAGGCTTGGATGGCTATGTATTTTCCCCTTAGGAATGCCTTTGTAGTGTCCCATAGGTTTTGGACTGTTGTGTTTTCATTCTCATTGGTCTCCATAAATTGTTTAAATTGATTTTTGATTTCCTGGTTTATCGAATCATTCTTGAGCAGGATGGTTCTTAGTCTCCAAGTGTTTGGGTTTCTTCCAAATTTTCCTTGTGATTGAGTTCCAATTTCAAAGCATTGTGGTCTGAGAATATGCAGGGAATAGTCTCAGTCTTTTGGTATTGGTTGAGACCTGTTTTGTGACCCAGCATATGGTCTAGTCTGGAGAACATTCCATGTGCATTTGAAAAGAATGAGTATTCTGTTGTTCTGGGGTGTAGTGTTCTATATATATCTATGAGGTCCATCTGGTCTAGTATAACATTCAAAGCTCTTGTTTCTTTGTTGATTTTCTGCTTAGGTGATCTGTCTATTACTAATAGTGCAGTGTCGAGGTCCCCTACTATTAGTGTATTTTTATCTATATGTCTCTTTATTGTGGTTAAGAGTTGGCTTGTGTATCTTGCTGCTCCTCTGTTGGGGGCATAGATATTTATAATTGTCATATCCACTTGTTGGATACATCCTTTAAGAATAATATAGTGTCCTTCTGTATCTCTAACTACAGTCTTTAGTTTAAAATCCAATCTCTCTGATATGAGAATTGCTACCCCAGCTTTCTTTTGAGGTCCATTGGCATGAAAAATGGTATTCCATCCCTTCACTTTCAGTCTGGATGTATCTTTAGGTTCAAAATGAGTCTCTTGTAGACAGCACATGGATGGGTCATGCCTTTTATCCAATCTGCCACCCTGTGGTGTTTTATGGGAGCATTTAGGCCATTCACATTGAGAGTGACTATTGAGAAATATGATTTTAATGATGTCATGTTGCCTGTAAAGTCTTTGTTTCTATAGATTGTAAATTTATGTTCTGTATCACTCTTGGGGCCTTTTTACTTTTATAGAACCCCCCTTAATATCTCCTGTAGGGCTGGTTTCATGGTTACAAAATTGGTCAGTGACTGGAGATTCTGTAGGGTCCTTATCTCTCCATCAATTCTGAATGACAGCCTTGCTGGATAAAGAATCCTTGGCTGCATGTTTTTCTCTGAAAGAGCTTTAAAAATGCCCCCCCAACCCTTTCTCTCACTCCAGGTCTGTGTAGACAGGTCTGACGTAATCCTAATATTTTTACTTTTGTACGTGAGAAATTTCCTTGCCCTGGCCGCTTTCAATACTGTATCCTTGGATCTAATATTTGCGAAATGCACTATGACGTGATGTGGCATAGGTTTGTCGTGGTTGAATTTGGGAGGGGTCCTCTCTGCCTTTTGGACACAAATGCTTGTTTCCTTTGCTACTTTAGGGAAGTTTTCAGCTACAATTTGTTCAAATATCTCTTCCAAACCTCTCTCTTTCTCCACCCCCTCAGGGATGCCGATGATTCTGACATTGGAACATTTCATTGAGTCAGTAATCTCCCGTAACCTACATTCTTGAGATAGGATTTTTTTGAGCCAAGTTTCTGTTTTAGCTTTCTCTTCTACCATCCCATCCTCCAATTCACTAATTTATTCTTCTGCCTCATTTACCCTGGCCGTCAGAGCATCTAGTTTTCACTGTATTTGATTCATAGTATTTTTAATTTCTTCCAGATTCGCTCTCATTTCCGCCCTTAGAGATCCTATATTCTCGTTAATATTTTCGTTAATATTTTTTTCAAGTCTACACATAATCTTTTTTTTTTTAAAGATTTTATTTATTTATTTGACAGAGATAGAGACAGCAAGCGAGAGAAGGAACACAAGCAGGGGGAGTGGGAGAGGAAGAAGCAGGCTCATAGTGGAGGAGCCTGATGTGGGGCTCGATCCCATAACGCCAGGATCACGCCCTGAGCCGAAGGCAGACGCTTAACTGCTGTGCCACCCAGGCGCCCCTCAAGTCTACACATAATCTTGACCACTGTTACTCTGAATTCCATTTCTGATAATTTGGTTGTATCCATATCTATCAGTTCTGTGGCAGAGGCCACAGACTCATTATCTTTCCTTTGCTGGGGGGGATTTCTCCTTCTTGTCATTCTGATAAGGAGAGGTTGCAGGGTTGCCCAGAGCCCAAATTATTGACCAGGACCCAGGCAGTGTGTTCTTGTTTTATAGGGACCTTAGGGATGTGGGCTTCTTGATTTTTCAGCCTGCCTTCTGGAGGAGGGGCCTGCCATGCTGATACTCAGGCAACCCTGTTTGGGTAGAGTCTCCGTGTCCCCTGCAAGGGGGGATGGGGATGGGCACAATGTGAGCTGGTATTTCCGGGCTTTTGTTCTCTGGTGGCTTTCCCTGGCAGTTTGCTGTGCCTCTTCTGAAAGTCAGAGCAGCAGTGGCTGAATCCCAGCCTTTGTCTCAGAACAGAGAGATCGCAGTCCGCTCTCCACTGAGCTCTTCTGGCCTCTTTAACTGTTTCTGTTGGTGCTGCTAAAAACCCTGCAGCCGGTGTCCCAGCCCTCACTTCCAGGGCTGGCATGTCTCTGTTCTTTGTGTTTCTAACACTGCCAGCTGCCCCAGGCACACTCCTGAGCTCCCTGTTTCAGTGAGGTTCGCTCGCACTCCAGAGCTCCAGTTTTCAGTTTGGACGCATGCACGTTCCGGACTCACGGTCTCAATCTGCTCTCTCGCGGGTGCCGGTCCGAGAGTCCGCCCGCTCCCCTGTGCAGGTGGCTACCGCTTCCGGGCGCCCAAACGCGGCGGCTCCCTCCCCCTTCCGTTTATCTTCCGATATCTGTGCGTGGATTCACGGCTCCTCGCTTGGTACCTCAGTATTCAGCGCTGGAGATGTTCATTTGTAGAGATCCAGATGCATCTTCCTGCGTCTCAGGCTGATTCCGTGGGTGTTCAGAATGGTCTGATACCTATCCAGCTCGACTCAGGGGACAGACTGAAAAAGGGGACCCCTACTCCTCCGCCATCTTAACTCCGCCTCAGACTTTCTTCTTTTCAATATCCATGTAACTTCCTTCTAGAACCCGCGTTAGCTTAATCCCACAAATTTGAAACGATATGTCCTTTATGGCTTACTTTGAAATACATATAAATATATGTTAATTTCTATTATGCTTTTTCTCTGCTGCATGTATTATTTAAACATGTCTATCTTAATTTTCAAACATATGGACTTTTAAAATTATTTATGTTTTAGTTACTGATTTTAGGCTTAATGATATTTAAATAAAAAAACATAGACTTCATGATTTCCATCTTCGAAGTTGTTTTTAATTTTTAAAATTTTTATTTTTAAGTTTTTTTCTTTTTAAATTTTTATTTAAATTCTAGTTAGTTAACATACAATGCCATATTGGTTTCAGGAGTAGAATTCAGTGATTCATACAACACCCAGTGCTCATCATAACAAGTGCCCTCCTTAATACCCATCACCCACTTAGCCCATCCCCCACCCACCTCCCCCCATCAACCCCCAGTTTGTTCTCTATCATTAAGAGTCTCTTACGGTTTGTTTCCCTCTCCCCCCTCCCCACGTCCCATATGTTCATCT